>NC_083491.1:3172916-3807500 GCF_905332965.1 Bombus pascuorum
CGCGGGTTTTTCCAAGGTTTTATTATACGGCGACGGAATTTAGTGAAACTTATCTTCGGCGCGAGTCCTCGTGGCGATTACCTGCGAACCAACATGGTAACCTCGACCGAATACGTGTGGTCAGGGTCGATCTGTATTATTTTCGCTTCTACGCATTTCATTTACCATACTTCACCCTTAGGAGCGTTCTTCTTCGCGGCAAATAATCCTGCACTTTGTTTTCCGCCGCTAAACACTTTTTCACGTGCACGCGGTTTAACTATGAGCTCGGTTGGACAACGACGATTACGACGAATATATTTCCCCTGGCCTTTGTGATTTTCCTTTAAAACGGTTGCGTTCGTAGATCCATCGCAGATGTTCTTCCTTCGTCCCAAAGATGTTGGACGACTGCGAACATTTGTGAATTTGTAGCCGACTTAAAGGCAAACGAACGTAACGTACAGAAATATAGGAAATATCGAAAGCATAGCGTTTATTGTAATTCACACTGGACGAAATAAATTTTTATCTCAATTTCGTCCGTCCGATTGAGTCTGTAAAAATAAAAATTCGCATAGACGGTCGCGGTTTATTCATCCCGATAATCTTCTTCCACGTTGTTCTAAATAAATTTTTTCTACCTCTATGACGCGCAAGTACGATCTGGAAAAGTGCAGCGACGATTATCGTCGAGTCTCGCCTCCGTAACGTAATTCCTCGTTCCACCCACTTCCGACAGCCACGCAGTCGAGAGCACGAGGATCGATATTTCGCGAGGGCAGCGGCCCGTGGGAGTATGGTTCCCCGGATAATTGAAAGCCGTCGTAAAATCGTGCGAGTCATCGTGCACGAAGGCGTACCGAACGGGCTGATATTATTAAAATTGACTGAAACAAGAAGGGGGTGAGTTGTCAGTCGAGAAATCGCTGCCAATTCGAGCCGTTTGATCGGCCACGCTCATCCAACACCTGCTGTCTCTTTCGACGTGCTCATCGATCGTTCTTTACTTCGTGTTACACCCTTAACGATTTTTACTTTACGTAACGAAAGTCTGATTCGTCCGGTTTTTCAAGATACACGTTCGCGTATCGAGATTTTTCGCCAGATCTCGGTAGAAAAATAGCTGGTTAGAGAAACAGGGTTACTCTTTGAGGCGGTAAAAGATAGAAATCCGATCTTTTATCGATGGTAAATGACCGTTGCGATGATCGGTAACGTTAATTAAATTACGGTGACAGGTGAGGGTTAGCAATTAAGTGATTGCGCATTTTAAATAAGGAAAATTCCAAATTTTTGCTTAAAACACAGCTTTATTCAATTAGGTATTGTTCGTTTTCGTCGATGACCTTTTGCCACCTTTCAGGCAGTGTCATAATTCCATATTCATAAAACTTCTGATTTTTGCCAGCAAAAAACTGAATTACATGCGATAACGACCGATTTCAGCCGCCAAAGAATATCACGGAGCGTTTCTCGTCTGGTAAAAACACGTAAATTGCTAAACATGGCGTTGACGAAAATTTCTTCCTACGCTTTCCGTTTCGTTCAACTCGATTAAAAATGTTTCTCTCTAGCTGTCCTAATCTTAAAATATCTTACAGCGAAGTTGAAGAAAATCTGACAGATAAAGATGAACCTCGTCTCGTCTAATCTTATTGCGCGTAAAAAAGTATTCTCAAAAGATACAGAATGGAATACCTTTCAAGGAGGAAATAATATTCGCCGAATGGTAACTGGATCAACCAGAAATGCCGACCACGATAATCTATTTATTGTCTGGCAAGAAAAGTTCGAACGAAAAGTGCAAATAGGTGGAATTTTCTATTAGTTTGTCCGAAAAGTTTCTTTAATTCTAAGCAGAAATAATAGACGCACGAGGATTTTTGTTTTATATTATTTTGTCGAATTACCTACGATCCATTTTGTTCTGTTGAGATAAACACCGCGACATTTTACAAGCTTGCTTTCACGTTTGTATAAAAATGCGCTGTTGTAAAAAACACGTTTGCGAAAGAAAGACACTTTTCGGACAAACTAATACTTTGGCTATATTCGATGACGACAGCGATACCACAGGACGTAGAATAGCTATAACGAGCGAAACACGGAGTGAAACTTGGAAGGAAGAAGAAAGATAAAAAGGTGGAAAATAAACGAGAGGAAGGAAGCTTTTACGTTTCGTTTCCACCCATTCCTCGTCAATTAAATAGAAATGTGTTTTCCACCGGTCGTTCGTAGGAAGTATCGGTGTGTTCGAGAAGAGGGGCATGGGAATGAGTAACGAGGCAGAGGAACGACGAAAATCAAACGTTTTTCAGGTTTGGCCTGATGGCCTGCTTAAAACTTTTACCTTTCGCGGTACGTTTGCACGGAAACGATGAAACGGAAATTTAACGAAAGATCGGCACCCAGGGGCTGAGGGTGCGCGCATACACACACACACACGCACCTACACACATACACACATACATACACTACCGACGTTCTTGTTTGTACAATCGATTCCGAAGCGTGCTGCTTTTATACACGCGCCCCGCGACACAGGATCGCCCTTTCTCGTTGGAAAATATCGAAAAATCTTCGGCCGTCCGTTTCCTCGAACAAAAACTTTGTTGTACCACGAATTTAATTAGACTTATCGCCGGTAGTTATCTCATTTGCTTTTCTCCGTTGTTTGAACTAATGGACGGAGTGATAGCCGCGAGGATAGCTACCCATAATTTTTATCCAAATTACTTGCAATTTTTAAAACGATAGAGGTTTGCCGTATGATTCTTTTACTAACAAAAAACGTCTTTTACGATATCTTGGTTATTTAATAGACGGAACTTTTATAGACGGTAAGTTTAATGGACGGAAAAAGGTTGACCACGTGGAAAATTACTTGTTTCTTGGGAATATGGGTTCGTAAGTTGCTACCAAAGATTAGGATTTTTATAGTCGTTGAAAAAATACAAATGGGATATTGTAGGATAATATGGGAATATCCTTTAAGAAGTGTTCCTTCGTATTTATAGCTACATGTATATCTTGGTTTTGAGCGTTTCAAAAGACGATGGAAAAATCGTTTGATCTGTCGATTGGCAATTACACGCAGGAGAAAGAGAAAGAAATGGCAAAACAGTAAACAACGAACAAAAGTAACAAGGCACAGGGTCGTAAAAGAAGTAAAACTTCTATCAATATTTTTGTATTTGTGAAAATATTTTTGTGGTTTGTAAGCATATAATAAATTACTCGTTGAATATTGTAAATAATACCAACGGTGCAAATATTAGATGAATCTTTGGTTGGTCGATTAAAGGTGCTTGCAAGACTTGTGGAAATAAAAGCGCACAACTAATGAAGATGGAACATTAAACATGTTCAATATTAGCGATCAAATATTTATAAAGAAATGTTTACTGGAACGTATGTACAGATTCTCTGAATCGATGTTTGCGTTAGTGTAGACCTGTTTTCTCAACGTGTTAGGAAATATCATCACAGTGTTCGTACTTACTTGTTTTATATATTTTTCCTGCTAATACTTGTACGATTTGTTTTAATTAGTTCTTAACTTGATATTTCTACTAATCACACGTACCGATAACCGATACTGCTGACGAAGATTAATCGTCGAATCGTCGAATTAATATAGAAAATTATATTTCGATCGTAGAAAATTACGAAACTTTACGATTACGTAAAATTTATATACGAATTACGACTACAGATTGCATAAAAATAGCTAATATTATAAAATAATCTTGAATACTAGAAAATATTCCGCTATCGATCATCTAAACGTATTAGGTTTTACAACAGTGCATCTTCGTACAAATTTGTGAAAGAAAGTCTATGAAATGTCGCGGTGTTAATTTCGGTTTTAATGTAATTCGACAAAATAATATAAAACAAAAATCCTCGTGCGTTTATTATTTTCTCGTAAAACGAAAGAAACTTTTCCCTCCCCTCTCCGATGTAAAATATTAAGAAACAACTTGCTGTATTATCTCTAATCTGTTACCAAAAATGATTACCGCTATCTTCTCGTAAAAATAAAAAGAAATAGAGCAAAATATTCTACATTTCCTAGACGATGCAACAAATTATTCTCAGGTTAAAAACTTCTTCGTCATAGTCAGCTTCGATGCTCGTCTATCGATATTCAGCCAAGGAGTAACTTTTCGTCACAGTGAATAACAAATTCGAAAGAGTGTAAAGTTCAAAGTGTATGTATACTCGATAATCGGAGTTTTCTATCGTTTCTGGAAAATTAAATAAGAAAATTAAATAAATTAAATAAGAAAATAAAACAGGGAAAAGAAAATAAACAAAAGTGTTTGCTATATGGCTAATGTCTCTCGAGAGATTTGGCGTTAAATAAGATAGTATTGTTTAGGAAGAATTCTAGGATCATGGGCACTGTTTCTTACTGACGAATTAGTCATCTGACAGCAGAATAGAATATAATGTTTGTTACTTTCAGCAGGTTACGTTATCGGTTAAAATCTTTGGTTCCTTTGAATCACTTACCTCGTTATCGCACTTTTGAGTCATACTTTCTGTTACACTACAGTTCATCGTCATATTATTTGTCCGCTACTGTTTATCTGTCAGCCTGTCGAATTCTCAACTGTGATGACTCATAGAGCGTCGGCCTTTTCAACAGCCATAAATATCGTTGTTAACTTGTCCTATTATTGGTAATAGGTCAGAAATTGTCTTTTATGCGAGGAATATTTTTGGTTCGGTTTATACCAGTTTGTAAAATTTTATGATTTTATGACATTCATCGAGTTTCTTTTCCAATTTGCCTGATTTGTTTTTGTATCGAAGACGCACGAAAAGCAAAATTGCCTGTCCCTTTCACGATATCAAATTCGATAAAACTCTTCGTCCATAACACGTTCGATAATACTCTTGGTCCGTAATAAATTTTTTTCCCACCTCATCTGTTTTTTATTTCACAACGAGAAAATACGACGATCGGTTTATGAGTCGACAAATAAAACTACAAACCTGTTTTTTTAGCCATTTTCAAACTCTCCGAAAAAGGACCACTCATCGCACAGTGGACTTTTATCTTGCTCATCGAACTTGCTTTTCTCGGTGACAAAGAGAAAGAAAGAAAGAAAGAAAGAAAGGAAGGAAGAAAGAAGACAAATCGTTGGAATAATTCTATTCGGTGTAGAGCTGTGGAATACACCGTTTACAGGTTAAAAAGTTTGCGCAAACGATTCGAGGGTACGAGATCCCGATGCCTGGCAGACGTCGTCGAGCAATTGTGGTCTATTGATCCTGCCAGCGACTCGGTTATTACTTGCAAATATTTACCGATTTCCCGCAATGACAAACAACCGACTAGCGCCGCGATTTTCGACGAGCTTTGCCCGCGCTTTCCAGCTATTTATACTTTCTGCATCGAGAGATATATCGCTCACGTCGTATTGAGACTAAGATAATAATGGGGAAGATAAGGTGGCGTAGATAAAACCGAATTATCGTGATATTTTTGTTCCGTGAATATCAATAGGTTCGAAGTTCTTCGGGATAGATACATACATGTAACATAATTGTATCAGTCCGATGGTTCAAGAAGTAAAAGTGTTTCGTTTCGAAGAATACTAACCTCGTGACGTTCTTTCCGCTGCTTTCATTATTTTTTATTTAATCGGGTTTTTGTATCGTTAGAAAATTTCTTCGGTTTGAAAATAGTATGGAAGAATCGAGTTTATCGATTTTATATCGAGCTCCGTTTGAAACGTTCAAAGTTTTGGTATTTTAATGAAACGAAAGCACGACGATTGGAATAAAAATTCAGAGGGTTCCGAAAATCTATAAATCGATAAAAGATATTTATCATGATTTTACGCGGAATTAGTTTTAATGAATTTTTAATGTTAAGTAAATTTTATTAAATACAGAAGGATTTTATTAAAGTAGATTAAAATCTCGTTTTACCAATCAACTGAACAGTGCATTAAAATTAAATATACGATACATCGATTACTTGTCGGCATGTGTTTAGCATATTTTTCTACATATACTTCCTCGTCTTTAACCAATATTATTAATATTATATTATTATAATATTATTACAATTATTAATATGAACCAAAATACACTTTAACTAGTCTTTTAACTGACTCTTATTCAGAAATTTCTATAATCATTCGATCGATCGACCGAGATGAATAAATTTTAACGATAAATCTATCATTTATTTGCTATAGGAAGCGAACAATGCGAAAGAAAAAAAATTACAACGACCAAAAAAAAAAAAAAAGAAAAAAAGAAGGACGCGCAGATAAATAAATAATTGTTTTATTTCTATTAATTACAACGCAAAGTATCAGCAGTTCACCGAGGCAATTCCTTTCCAACGATTATTCTAATTCTTTCGAGTAGCTCGATCAACGATCGCATGCATCTAATAACGCGACACGCGTGTCTATTCCCACAAAACGCGACGAGAACAGTATCATTCTGGACCATAAACGTCGTTTGCAAAGGCTCTCGAGCCCCGACGAAATTACACGGGGATGAAAACAGTGTGGAAGAACGATCGGAGGAAGGGCAGGCGTAAGTGGATGCAGGACGAAATTGAGTCACTTAAAAAACGATACACCGCGTGTGCTTTATCGTGGTCGAGGCGACGCAGACCGAGCCCTCGAAGGAGTCACGTGCTGTGCGTGCCTCGTCGAGCTTTTGCCAGATTTGCGGCCCTCGAGATCGACCGTCGGCCTATCTACGACCAGGACGAGCCGAGCTACCCCCGATTCGGCCCCTGGCAAAAATAATAGACTCGTCGCACGTTCTCGAGGATCGTGCTGCCGCGAAGAATCGTGCAACGAGGATGAATCTTGGTTAAAGCGAATCGTCCAAGTGATTGGAAAATTGCTTCTTTTTTATGGGGATGTTGGCACCGGTCGAAGGCAATGAGTTTATATAACAGCGTGCAATGAACAGCGATGAAAAGAAAAGAAAATACAAAGGTATTTAATCGAATCCTTCGAACAATGATGATAATTACCATTTCTGTTAGACGGTCTGTCTTTTTATCACCTTTTTACGATCTCTTTTTAATCGAATATCTCTTTTCGGGAATAATATCGTACGTTGGAAGTGTATGATAACGTTGACGCGAATTTACATTTTGCAAACTGCATCCAGTCCAACGTGAGAATATGCTTTTCGAAAGATGACTTTTATTTATCTTCTACTCGTCGCTTATATTCGTATCAATCTTCCACACGAGTACAGAATGAAAATTGCGAGTAGAATTGAAATAATAAAATTTGTATCTATCGCGAACGAACAAACGCGTGAACAGCAACGTAGTAAACAGAAGAACGAAACGAGTTGATGAAAGAGAAATAAGAAATTTCGGTATTTAAAAAAGCATGTGTATGATACTGAGAAATTACCAAGTTTATCTTCGTTCGATCGATTCGACCGATATGCGCCTTGAGAATTTTTCGAGTATCAACAAATTCCACGCTGTGCGTTCACGACGCGTTCAGAGAAGCAAAGAATCGCCTAAATTCGAAATGTACGTAGAACTGGGTTTTCCCGAGGCCAAGAAAATTGGTTTTGCCCTGATTATGCCGGTGCTTAATGCGGCTCACGCTCTTCTCTCGCGCAAATGTTGTGATAACGATTTACGAAGTCGCAGATTAAGATTTGTACGGACTTAACGGCGTTCGGCCACGGTCCACAAGCTCCTTGTTCGGTCGTTCGCATTCAGAGACACGGATTTGTCGATCTACTACCTACAACTACGAATAAGATCTTCTTCGAGTTGGTTTTAGACTGACTTCTGTCCATCGGACTGGTTTCTTGTTTTTCTAGGCGATAAGTAAGTAAGAACGTGGAATATAAAACTAGGCAGAAAGGAGGAATATTCGAGAGGAAAAATATTCAGAGTACGAATGTGACTTAATTTCTTCTCCTTTCGTTGAGCTGACAAAGTTCCAGTTGGTTAGTACGAGTACGCATTAGCGATGATGTTTGTTGGGAATTTGGCCGTAATTTTTTATTATAATAATAATAGGGATTTCGCTAATTTACAAGTTAAAACGATATTATGATTTCACGTGGTAAAACGAATAATTTTAAATCGCGTTTCGAGCATCAGCAGACTTTTGGTCTTTCCAAAGGTTACTCGACGATTCTTCTAGTTTTACGCTTGAGCGATAGATCCGTATTTTCGGAAATTTTCCATCGATAAATAAGATTATATTTTGGTTAGAAGTCTTTAGCAAGCTAAACATTTTATTATAGCTCTGTTTTTCCTTGCTTTTCTCCTTCTGACCTAACGAAATCAAATTTCCATCCTAATTTATGCCGAAACACGCGAAACATTTACGAGACGCGTCTGCCATTCACGCGTGTTCGTGTCTCGTATCGTGATTTTTACGGCCGACCACTTGGCAGACAAAAATGGCCGGTATTTTTCGGACGTGACCCATCCGCGAACGCACCTGATTTTCCTTTCGCTCCGCGATACATTGACTTCTCGGCGGTGCGACGGTTTGTTGTTTCGCAAAGCCTTGAAACAACAAATCTCGTGCCACTCGTTCTATGCCCAATGACAGGTATTTAGGTTGCCGCATGCTCGTCCAGATATTTTTCTAGGCCGAGCCGAAGATGAAAGAGTCCGAGGCTGGAGAAATCGGTGATTGTTGGATTTTCAGTGAAACTCGTTGGTCTTTTACGTGGAAGACTTTTTTTTCTATGGTGCGTAGATGGAAGAGCAAGATCGAAGTCAAAATATCGAGAAGAGTGATATTTTGGCGAATCGAAAGCGAATGGAACAGCGATGGATAAGGTAAAATAAAAATGATCGTCGTCGGTGAAGATCATCGAACTGATCATTGGAATCGAGCGAATAGCGCAATGTTGAATTTTATATTCAGAAGTTATGTAGAATTATACGCAAATTATTTTGATCGTGTTTGTAGCAGTTGCTTCGTGTTTCGATATTTTGTTAATGAAAATAAACAGATTCTGCTTCTGGAAAATCGACGACGAATATCGTAACGTTGATGAATTTGATCTTAAGAAATTATCTAAAATAATAATCAAATTGTTATTTTCAACTTCTTTAGTACGTTTCTTCCTGACGTACGTTTGCTCTGGGAAAGAAGTCGATAAGTTTTTCGCGTTTCTTTGGCTTGGCGCACCATGGTCTGTGTGCCAACAAGCTATCAACGGCGTTAATAGAAGGAAAAACAGGAGTGGACCACCCACGTGGACCAGGTAGCCATTCTTCAGGATCCGTAGCCCGTTCTTCCATCTGTCTACCCTCGTAGCACCCCTCTTACTTTCGTATAAAAATGACAAAACACTTTTATCGAGTCGAAGGATCTTGACTCGCGCGTTTCGGTGCTTCAAACGAAGTCAAACACCGTTTGGCTCGTAGGGCGTTTTGAAGCTTTCAATATGCGAAAACAATTAGGAGAGAACCGACAACGTTTCGTTTAGTTTGTAAAATGAATTAATTTGTAAAACTGTGATATCTTCTTTTTTATGATTAATTTTTAAGAAAAGTTTTCTAACAAAATTCTGATAAAACCGTAGTTTTCGTGTCTTCTCCGATCTCAATTAATTTTTTAATTCTTTAACAGCAGCATTTTTAAATATCATTGGACCGAAAATGATGCGAAAAATGCAGCGACACTGGATATTTTACAATATTTTTCTTTGTTAATTTATAATTTTCCTGCTTAATTAGATTTGTAACGAAGATGCAGTTAAAGATTAATCGGGGATCGGCTGTAGAGATAAGACGAGGGAACGAACGAACAATTCACTTTTAATTCATAATATTCAGCTTTAATTAGGCTAATTTCCGTTTATCCAAAGAACTCGTCTTCTTTCCACGATCCTGACGAATTTCTGGCTCTGTGTCGCCTTTTTATCACGCGCAAATAAGTTTGTTAAAATTCCATGCAATAAAACCGACTGTTACCAAGTATGACGTTCGGACTGAAAATAAAGCAGCGGATAATTGAGGCAAAAATGCTGCTGCAACAAGCCAGGTCTCTGTCTTTTCAGACTGATTCCAATTTTTTCCCAACTCCAATTACGTTTCTTCCTAAAAAATTCTTACTTCAAACGCGAAACGTTTATCGAGTTAAATCAAATTACCCGATAAATTACCACGATATATAATGCTTGAATCGATACAATAAATTAAGGATTCTCCATAGCGTTGTTAACAATCCTTTTGTAAAATATACAAAAAGTTAACAAACAAGCAGAAAGAAATACGAAGTCGAATCACCTTTCTGCGCTCGATCATTCCAATAAAACTATTTCCATCTCATCGTGATCAAGCAATCTATGTCGATAATTGAAAGAAACAAACGAGGCGAAGAAACGAAACGTTGTACAGTTGTACGGCTCAGGGGACACGCTAAGCGGAAAAGTGGGTAGCCGCGTAGCGTCGGTAGATCGTCGGTAGCGAGCATCGACGAGAGAGTAGAATCGATCGCGGTCCGTGATACGATGTAATCTAGGTCAAATAGCAAATCGTTATTTAATCGTAGATCGAGGATCGGTACTAATCGAAACAAACAGTACTCGATTGCGCACTTGTGCCGTACTTGGCGGGCGGCGGCGGCGGCTGCGGATACACGAGGCGGAGGAGGCACCGAGGAGAGGGAGTGATTTGTTGTAACGAAGAACGCCGCGCGCGCTTGGCACAATGTAGCCACTTGTTTACAGGGACAATATTTTCATTCCGCAAACAATTGGTGGCTCGATAAAGACCCGGCGTACAGGTGGGTGCTCTCGGATCTAATGTTGGAACGCGCCGCCCGTTCGTGAATGCCTCTCCTCCTCCTCTTCCTCCTCCTCCTCCTCATCCCTCTACATATGTGTGTGTTTACGAATCTCTCGAGTAAAGTATTAGCCGACTCTAAACGCTTGAATCATCGAGTTGTATGCCTTCGATTCGTCGGCCCGTCACGCCCGCTAGCTCCACCGATATTTCTCTCGCTTCTCCTTTTCTCTTCCCGCGCTAGAAGCTTCTTCCATTATATACGCGCTAGTTACGTCGCGTTGAATTTTAACAGCCGTTAATCGCGCCGAGCATTTGCTTTTCCAATCTTCTTCAGTTTCCTTTCGGATCATTGACGAAAGTATCAAAGAGGCAGCAAGAGCTTGGATAGCGGAAAGCTTCTGGTTTCGGTGTCTTAAACTTTGACCGGGTACACTGCGTAGCTTGGTAACGAGCAGACGTACGAAGATGTTTCCTTTGCTTGAGAAATTTGACGGGGACGTTGATCGCATCGTAGGGGGTTGATAACGAGCGGAGACACGTACATCTTCTTTCTACGTTCGAGTTCTTTCCTCCTATTGAAAACTTGTCTGGCTGTTGGTCTCCGTGGAATTTTCCCAACCATAATCTCTTATACTCTGGTTTTATAGAGCATTCGACGAGTTTTACGCAATAGCAGCTACTACGGTAGGTACTATGCGAGCTTGTAATGCAATCAATCGTGTAAACATCGGTGTTCGTCAAATTCCTTCCTCATCTATGATAAACGATAGATAACGCATATGATCGTGCTATTACTAAGCAATCGTCAATAAATATCCTATGTATCGCATGATTCATATGAGGACTTGAGATGGTCGTCGACCAATGATAGTTTCGTATTCGGTCGTGTAAGAGGATTATTAAAATCCTTTGAACGTGTTGAAGCGTCATTGCGTGGAAACAAAGGACCATAAATCCGCAACCATTCGTGCACGTTTAAGGGTTGACGATGAGAAAAGAGAGGATGATAATGGTGTCCATTAAAGATAATCCTGTGGTATTTACGATCGAGCAACCGCAAGTTCTTACACCAAAACGATGCTCTTTGCCGAGGATAATAAGCGAAACTAAAGTATCTGTAAACGAAAATTGCTGGTTGCCAAATGAAAAGCGTGCGGTCGACCTTCGTGTCCGACCTTCGAGTTCATGGAGTGTGGATTTTTAATACCCTTTATCTTCCTTAGTTTTTGCGCGATCCTCCCTCCTGTATCATTTGTTTGACGATCAGCAGGCGAAGTTTGATTATGTTGACGGAGGTTGAGATGGCACATTATTTTCTTCAACTGTCACATAACACATTGTAGAGCCTTTCAAGTTTGAAACGTTGAACATGTAGAACATTCTGCGGTAAGGATTGCGCAAAATTCGCGTGTTTGAGAAAGTTTAAGAATCTTTCTGTTTGAAGTTATTTTGTCATTGTTTGAAAGTATATTCGTGTTGCTGGGGTCACGAAAACCAACGATTTGGAACACAGTACATTTCTTGTCTTTACGATTAATAGCGGAAGATCAATTGGAACAACGCGGTTGTAGAAAGTTTGACGACGTTGGAAGTTTTAAATTCACCTCCTTTCAGGCGCCAATGCTTCGATCTTGATATACTTTAAGATTTTTCTTTGCTGGATAAGAAATACGTATAGTTTGATGATGTTTGTCGATGTTTGGAAATGAAGCGTGAATATCTATCGATAAGTTGGCCGTAGATAATGATTTTTAGCAACTCCGCTCCGATTATTCTCTTAGCTTATTTGTTTTTTATAAATTAAAAAATTGATAGTCGTTCGTTCGGCGATTCTGATTATTTTCCCTTCGATAAAAAATGTATTTTAATAGCGCCAGTAATCATATAGAAACGAAAAATTACCTGCTTGTCAAGACAGACTTTGAATTTTTACATCTTTTTATTTCTCCGCGCTGTTACATACTTTTCAATTGTGTCTTCCTTTCGTTTTGGTAGCGATGGGAACTGTATTGTAATAGCGTAGATAGATATTTAGACGTGGTTTTATCATGACAGAGGGGACTGTTAATCGGTGGTCAGTGGACAAGATACAAGGGCCGACGGACAGGCAATCGATAAAACGACGGAGCCCGTTCGTAATCGACTCTGCCTTTTGTGACTTTGTCCAACGGTGGACACCATTTTGTCGTTTACTTTTTCGCAACGAGTCTCGGAAAGCAGTTAATCTCAGAAATTCCTTTCTGCAATTTGCGAGTACGAGGTCCATCGGAAAAATCAAATTTCACACCAATGTGTAAATAAGGGCCTTGTGCCCTAGAATTCGGCGCCAATGTAATCGATAAGCGATACTTTGTGATAACAGGCGTACGCGTCGATCGAAAAGCAACGTCTCTGATCGTTTATCGAAACGTTGCTTAAATTCTCGCGTCTGTGAGAAGGTAGAAGAAACAAGAAATAATAGGATAGTAGGTAAACGCTTATGTTCTTTTTGTATTTCCTTTCGAAAATCGAAGAACGACGGGCGATGCTTGTTGGAAGAGCGAAATACCTATAGATTATTAACAATTAGTAAATGGTGACGCGAACGTGTTAAGCACAGAGACGGCTGAGGTGAAAATGTCGTCTCGAAGCTGTTGGTCGATGGCAAACAAGGTTCCCTAACCGATCGTGCAAAGATTTTTCCGCTCGATCCAAGTTTTTGCGTTAAAATCTATTCCGCGGAATATTTGATCTGCGCGGTGAGCCTTCTGAGAGGGAATAAAGCAAGAAGAAAGAAAAAAAAAATAGGAAATATTCCTATCTCGTGACGAAAGAAACGCGATGGTTTGACCAAATCATTTGAAAATATTCGGCCGTCGTTTTTCTTACGCAGCGAGGAACGAAATTACGCGGATGATAATAAAAGTCGTTGCTAGATTCAGCAGTTTCGAGTGTTGCTCCTTCGAAGGAGCAAAAGGAGAAAAGAAAAGAAAGTTAAAGAAAGCCGAAGCAAGAGAACGACAGTAAAGTAGGTAAAATGAGAATTTGTTCGTCAGGATGATTTCAGAGGGACGGATTGATTAAAATTTGCGTGTTTTTGGAGAGAAATAGCGAAAATATCGTTTCCCATTTTTCGAATAAATAAGCAGGATCTCCGAAGGTGGATTTTGTACTTTGTAATAATCATAAGGAGTTTCTAGACGTAGAATACAAGTTTTGAGAATAACACGTATTTTATAGTAATTGTAATAAGACATCATTTTCATTCAGATCTATTTTTGTCTATTATTTTCGCTATCCATGTAACTAGGAGACGTAATTTACGTAAATCTGTCGCGATCACGGAGTTTCACAGGTTCCATTATTCGCGCGAGAAACAAGCAGCAAATTAATCGGCTAACTCGATATTTAATTCACCGTTAACACACATGAACGCGTTCTGGAGCCATCGTATTGTGCACCGCGTGACAAACCTGTAAAATTATTAACGCCAACCTCGCTATTTATCATAAATAATGTCGCGCCGGATTGTCCAGTGGAAAATAATGTCGCGTTCACTCGCAACCTGGAAATCCGCATCGCCTACACACTTACAAAGTTAGTCAATAATTTAAAAAAATTAACGCGTTAAAGCGATCTTTTAGCCACGCGTTTCATCTTCCTTATCCCGGTCATAAATATAAATATCTGGTTATTCCTATTAATTTTTCGACGTTTCATCGCGCGTTTCTAACGCGACTGTGAAACTGCAAAGAAGGTTTCTCCTTCGTGACGAGCAAAATGGGTCACCATTCGGTGATTTACACGACGGGGGACGTGTTAAGTCGTTGAATAAATGCGACACATCGACCACCCTTCGATGCTTTCTTCTTCGTCGCGTTCCCTTCACATTTCCAATCGTCCGCGTCCCACACATTAGACCGTACTTCGCACTTGCTCGAAAAATAGCTAGCCACGTGAACGAATCGCCGATTCCATCTCGGTTCGAGAACGATCGCAAATTTACAGGTAGTCATTTCTCAACCGCTCATTATCGATTCGCCTTGTTAATTTTTTTCAATTTTTACGAGACTCGACACGGCCATACAGATCGCGAAAATAAAACGCCGGCAAGATGTTCGTAGGCGTAGCAATACAGAAAAAGGTTTTACATATAGAAGAATCGCAACGTGGAAAATGTCAAAAGATCACGCTGAATGAAAATACACGAAACCCGTTGAAGTATGAAATTTTATACAAGTGGCACAAGACGTCTGTGATACGTTCAATTTATTCGAGACTTTATAATTTGTAAGAAATCAAAGTCCTTCGTTCGATAATTCAGTATTATTGGATTTTTTTCAAATTTTTGCTACTTTGCGCGTTGACCAAGTCGTTGTACTTTCCGTCGGAAGAAATAGTTGGCCGCAATGGTAGACACTTTACGTCGTGTAAAGCGTCAGAGATTATTTAAATAGAGGAAATTGTGGGTTAGTAATCGGTCGTTTTAATATCGACGTTTGAAATAAAATCGTAATTGCGAGAGAATCGAGGGATAATCGCGAAATAATGACGAGGAAATCGGTCGACTTGCGAGCTTCGAGGCGTGGAATCGACGGAGGGAGCGACAGAGGAAACCGCGCGACCGGATCGAGTTAAGCTAACCGAATTATCCGCCGAAAATCCGATCTCTTTTTATTACGCGCGTTTAATATTCATGGGCCACGGACGGTTAATTATTCGAGACGCGATAAACGATTAATCGACGCTGATCGAGCGACGCGACGCGTCGGAAAAGCGGAAAATTCGATTGGAAAACTCGATTGTCTCGTGGCGATGTCGTATTTTTATCGATTTCCTCTATGAAATTATATTCCAACGATCGTTGGTTGCCTTCTCCGAGAAAGAAAACTTGCGAATATTTATCGCGAATAAAATTTTCTTCTTTCAAGAAGAAATTTCTACTTTTCGTTTTGGTTATCCTTGTGTTTTCTTTCTAATCATTTCAAAAGTAAACATCCACAAGACAATATCGCGTACACGTGTAATTTTATTCTACTCGAATCTTCTAGTAAAACATGAATGTCATTGACGGTTCAATGACTGCGACAGGGCCACCAAATTATTGCAACGCAGGAAAGAAGCGTTTGAAAAATGTCAGAGAATGGTTGACTGAAGAATATTTATGTAGCTATGTTGTATCTGATTTCTTTGTTGTTAAAAAGTTAATAAGTGCTTGTTTTGCAATTTGTTCTCTCTCTCTTAAAAAAAAAAAAAAAATTCGAGTGTGCCTACTTGTAGTAGAAGAGGTTTAACTCAATCGTAAATATCGACAAATTTACGTTGGATGTTTAGAGTTATCAGTGTGTTATACGGATATAGATAAATATTATGCGTGTATATTTGTTGTTGTAATTAAATGTTATCGGTAACTGTTTGAGTTATCTAGCTTTGACATAGGTAATGAAAGCAGCGGTATTCTTATGTAAGTTGATCGAGCCAGTCCAAACTCCCTGTAATTTGCCATACTTCAATATTTATATTGTTAGATATTTAAGTAATCTATTTTCCAAACTAGATCATTCCTAGAATATTGACGAATCTATTATTCGTCAATATTTACTTTTCTGACTATTGCCAAACTTTACTTAACCAAGTTCCATTTTTCCCCCCAAAATTCTTTATTTCCAGATTGTCCAGAGAAAACGTTCGTGTTTTTTTTTTCTGATGAAGTTAAACGTTTGCAACGGCACGTTACATTCGAAGTTACGTGTACATACATACATTGTCTGCATTTTATTCTATTTGCTTTTATAGGGTCGGTCTTTGTCAGCCAAGCCTCTCGTATTTTGCTATCTTACCGCTGTAAAAACGATCTGTTTGATGCTGTAGTCGCAGAAATCATTTTCGTTTCTCATATACCAAATAATCGATTCGTAATTTACTACGATCATTGATAATTCTGCCATCAAACGTACCATAAACTAATCAGAATTTCCATCAGCATGTTGTTGTGTTTACTGGATCTTGGAGCATCGAAGTAACACGAGAACAAGTGGGCGTTTGATTAATTTAAACAAGTTCTATGTCACTGGGTAAGTGTTATTAGTTTCAATATTTGACGTTTGTTTGCGCATTTAATTCGTTTGATTTGCTTAAGTTGTAACGGGTCTACCTACCACGTAACGCGGAAAATAAAACGACCGATTTATCGAATCTAAATTTCACGATCTTTCAGTTGCAACGACTCGAATTTTCTAGATAATCTAATTCAGCGAGTAATTTTTGTGGAATACGTTTGCACGATCCGTCGATGAATAGAGCTCGATAACGAGCTATTCTTAATTAATTCAAATACTGTTTTAACATTTGTTCAAATACCACAAAATCGATAAAAAGTTCAAAAAATAAATAATTTTGTATGGAGGATTTGATGTAGGATATCGCTCTAGAAAATATCGTATAGTACACGATAGCTATCATGGAGTAATTTTATTGGTCGATAAGAAATTTCTACGAAAATTCAACGAACGGATAAAGGAAAGTAACGAACGAGTGAGAAGCGTCGTGAACGCGTGAAAAATCTACCGTAACAAACGGATCTACGAACCTGTACTGCGCCAGAAACGTAGCTTTGTTGTTGTTCTTCTCTCAGCACCGTCGTGAACCTCCGGAGATCACAAGATTGCCACGAGTTTGAGGAACACAATTCGAACGTTCTTTCGGAAACTATCTCCAAAAATTGAACTTATGCATCGATTCACTGAACCAAATAACATATTCAAACATATTCGAACAAAGCAAAAGAGGAAGAAGAAGAAGACACAAAGAGAAAGAAAAGTGAAATACGAGAAACTGTAAATCGACCGATCGACTTAAAATAAGAAAAAAAAAAGAAAAGAATAAGAAAATATACGAAAAGGAGAGGTATCCGAAGATAGGAGGAAAGAATGGAAAGGAAGAAAATAAGAAAAGAAAGAAATGGAAGAAAATCAGCCCGTCGCGTGACACGCGCCGATAGGTGTCAAACGTGTGGCAGACAGACAGTTGACATGACATGAGAGAGGAGCATCGGGACGCGGCCGTCGGGACGTGGTGGTCGGGTGCCGTGGCCCGGCATCCTGTGGGATATTGCGCAAGCGGGATATTTCGCAGCTGCGCTCTTCGTACTTTGTCAAACGCTCGAAGATCTGGCCGTTTCCCCACTCGCATCATCGTGCCGTTGATTCAACGGACACGTTGAACACCCTCCGTTGCACGTCGATTGGTGCGACTATGGATTAGTAGGGTGACGTTGACGGTGATAGGTCGGTGAAGATGGAACAGGCGTGGCAAACGCAATACGGAGTAGGGAGTGTTTGAACAAGTTGGGCAGACTGAAGAGTAGCGGAGTACACTCGCTAGTCGACCTCCATCCACACGGCACACAGAGAGACAGAGAGACAGGGAAATAACGAGACTGGTGAATGAGGGAGAGTGGAGGTGAGGCGGTTCGTGCACACAGAACCCCGCTCAAACAACGTCGATCGCTGCTCGTCGTGTGTTCTCAGCTCGTGCTTGGTGCTGACCGTGCGCGACCAGCCCGCGCGTACAATTTCATACCGTGCGTTATTCGCAACGTGTTGACCAAGTGATCGAGCGATCGTAAACTTTTCGGACATATCGAAGCTCGTTTGCGGTGTACTTTAAAGGATTCTCGGTGTTGGAGGAAAGAAGATACTATATCTAAGAAGATCGTGGAATTTCTTCCGAAGATTCTGTGAATTTTTTCAAATTGCTGGAGTGCGCGAATTGTGTTTTAAACGTCGTATCACGCAAGTTGCAGAAGCCATAGAAAACGAAGGTGAAGTTTCTGTTTGTCGACGTACGAATCAGATTGTCGTGGACAGTGAAAAATATCAGTGATATCGACACATGTAACTCGATGATAATCAGAGTCGTATGAAGGATATAAAGGATCGTGAGTAATTGAAATAGCCGTGTGTTGACGAGCAGTGTCAAGCATTTTCGTCACCGAGGAGAAGATTCGGGAACCGTCGCATTACCAACACCAGCCGTGGTACCGCGGTTTTCATGATTCTCGTTTGACAAGCAGACAGCAGCCCGCCACTCCGGCACCGGTTAGCTCTATGACCATGCTCCAGTCGCAGAAGCTGTACAGCGATGCTGGTAGCCTCGGCGGCGCGATGACCAGCGCCGCGATGTCCACGATGGGCAGCATGGCGCCGACGTACAGCTCGATCAACTCGGTAGGATGTATGCCTATGGGTATGTCAATGGGTGTCGGTGTTGGACCAAGTTGCAGTCCTCAGGGTGCCGGCGGTTTCAACATGAGCACCATGAGTTCGGCAATGGGGATGGCATCGATGGGCGGTGGTGCTATGGGTGGTTACGGGAGTGCCTCGATGGGAGGCGGTGGCGCGTGTATGAGCGCCGTCGGCTATGGTCCTCTAACGCCAGGCGGCGGCGCCGGTGTTACCAGGGATCCTCTTTCCCTTACCGAACCGGATTCGCCAAATTCCGCTTTGCAACGCGCCAGAACCGACAAGTCTTACCGCAGAAGTTACACCCACGCGAAACCGCCCTATTCCTACATCAGCCTGATCACAATGGCTATCCAGAACGCGCCCAGCAAGATGCTCACCTTGTCGGAGATTTATCAGTTTATCATGGACCTATTCCCGTTCTATAGACAAAATCAGCAACGCTGGCAGAATTCCATCAGGCATTCGCTCAGCTTCAACGATTGTTTCGTGAAAGTGGCGCGAACTCCGGACAAGCCTGGCAAGGGTTCCTTTTGGACCTTGCACCCGGAGAGTGGAAACATGTTCGAGAACGGATGCTATTTACGTCGACAGAAGAGGTTTAAAGACGAAAAGAAAGAATTAACCAGACAAAACAACAAGCATCAACAGCATCATACCGGAGCCGCAGCAGCCGCTGCCGCGGCAGCCGCCGCCGCCGCCGCCGGACACAACAGTCCGACCTCCCACGAGTTGGCTCATGCAGCTAAAAAGACAACGTCTTCTCTCCATCACGGGCCCCAGCAACAGGACGACAAGGATCTTCATTCCCTGGTGTCCTCGCATCATCATCACCACGCGGCCAGTCTCCATCAACACCACGCGTTAAAAAGCGACGCAACGGACATAGGCGGCCTCCTAGGACCCGAACTAGGCGCTGCTCACGACGAATTGACCGCCATGGTTAGTAGAAGTCTTCATCCTCATTTGATCTCCGAACCCACGGCTCTGCACCATGGAATGACCGGTACTTTGAAACAGGAGCCACCATATACAGCTGCTAGTCATCCTTTTAGCATCACCAGGCTACTGCCGGGCGCGACGGCGGGTACTTCGCCAGGCGCGCAAGACATCAAGCCACCGGAGATGAAAATGTACGAGTTGCATCAGAGCTACGCCAACTTCGGCTCGCCTCATCATCCTCACGCGCATTCTGCGCCACCGAGTCATCATCATCACAATGGCATGCACACGGGCTCGAACGCGGCTGGTCCTATGCACAACATGACCAATCACCATCACCAGGAGTATTACCAGAGTCCGCTGTACCATCACGCGACCAGCGTGGCTAGTAGCAGCGCGCCCCCGCCGTCCTCCGTCGCCACCGCGGCTCCGGGCTTGTGACACCACGCTACCCACCCCTACGCCCTGGCCTGAGTCGCTGCAGCCGCGGCATACGCCGCCACCGCAGCCGCGAGCAATCCCTCGACCACAGCGAACATCGTTCTTCCTGCCCTCGATCAGAATCATCAAACCCATCATCATCAACCACCTTCCTCTTCCACCTCCTTGTCGTCCTCGTCATCGTCTTCTTCGTCCTCGTCGTCGGCACCCTCGCAACCTGCGGCTGCCGTCTCACAGTCGGCGTCGTTGCGAGTCTCAGCGTCGATACAACCAGCGCAACAACGACGTCGGCGACGATGCGAGGACAACGAGGTGGAAGCTTGTTGGCCCGTCGGCCACGAGGACGATTACGACGAGGAGGAGGAGGAAGACGACGAGGAGGATATGGTGTGAGAAGATGTTGGAACGGAGGAGATTAGACAGAATTGTAGGAGGTGAGAGTCGCGCGGCCGGATTCGGAGTTGATCGTTGTCAAGAAGGGGATGGTGTGGTGCGAACGGTGCGGGTGCGAAGGGGCGTTTCGAGACACGGAGGACGACAACCGGAGGACGCTTAAGAAATCGTCGAGCTGGGCAGGTGCGAACTTTGCGGTTTCTTTTTGTGGAAAGTGTGATCTTGGAAGGTTCGATCGTGATACACGGTTCTGGTCTGGCTGGTCGTGAGTTCACTTGCATCATTTTTGGATACAATGGGTTTTAATCGGCTGTTGTTTCGCGATCGCGTACAATACCAAATGATAGCAGACTATTCTCGCGTGACTTTTAAATCGTATTAAGTCTCGATAACGTTAAATTTCGATACCAGCGACGTTAAATCAATATTTTTCCTTGCGAAATAAAAATTAAGTAACAACGCAAAGCTAAAGTCACTCGAATCCATACACTTTTGTTGATTTTATTTTTGTAAAAACTATGTTTTCGTTGCTTCGTTGTCTTTTTATTTATAAAGTAAAATGATCTGATAATCTGGTTTTTGTATGCTGTACATTGAAACGTACGTTCGCGATTTAAAAATGTCTGACGGAGAAGTTTTGTTGAAAGAAGAAATTTATAATGCAACAATCTATATATATATATTAGATTTATGAAAGTACGAGTTGCAATGCCAAATAAGTACGATGTCGATCTTATTTTAGAATTAAACACGTGTCTTAGGTAGCTGATATTGAATTTTGAATTAGCGCCAGTTGTTAACTCATCTTCTATTCCAATAATCAGAAAATCGATTTGAAAAATTGTGCGGCAATTCGGATAACTCGCCGATGGTTCAATATAAAAATCCTCTTCCATTTTCGACCATTTCTCTCGTAGTTTTTTCATTTACAAATTCGGAACCGTCCATGTTTCAGCGGCATCTTGTTTTACAGTTAAATTGATATCGTCAGCGAAGCTTTACAACTAACAAGTTTCCAACGTCGATAAATTCTCTTGCGCAGCATAGTAACAAGTTTGATAAAATACGTAGAATTCTAGAAATGTTTAAAAGTGAATTTTACAAATTGCAAGAACCAGCTGACGATATCTGACATAAAATTATAAAATTGTAAAGATTATTCGTCCGGTAAAAGTTTATAATCTACGATTTATTCTTTTTCAACTCGATAATATCACGTATTATTTATTAGTTATCTACACGTGTTTATGCAAGCGCGTATTTTTGTGAACGTAACTAAAGAACCCGAAGTAAAAGTTTTCCGACGTGTATTTTCAATATTCTTCGTAGTTTTGCACGTTGCGCGTACTTTGCGTATATTTCTTCTCAAAGTTATAAACGCATCGATATTCATAGCATTCTCTGTTAATCGCGATTCGCTGATATCATTAATACCGTACAAGAAAATGGAAGCATTCGAGTGTCATAAATTCCAGCCAGTTTCCATCGATTTATTTATTACTTTGGGAAAACGAGTTAAAATTTGTCGTTCGTTGTTCCATTCCCAATTTCTTGAACCCAACTTGTCCGCTTATAAACGTACAATATCTTTTAACTCTACAAGTCTGAAATTAATTTGTTTGAACAAATTTTTGTTTCCAGGATCATAGAAATTTTTGGTTAGAGAAACACGTGTGTTTCGAAACTCACGGTCGACATCGTACGAACGTTTAATCGCCGGATTATCGCTTTGCTCTTCATCGTTACACGACGCAATCGACGTTGAAAAGGAAAAATATGTCAAGACGCCGATCAAGCTGCGCTCGAATCGTGACATACGGCCGCGAGACCAGATACACGATTGCGATGTAAAGAAGGGAATAAAACGAATAAATTCGTAGGTGCTCGACGAGTTCTCCATGGACTTCCGGTTCGCGTCCTTTCTCGACTGACGTTCACCACGATACGCATAGGTTTTTTTCTGTGATACGCGACAACGTTGCGATCCTCCGGCTGCGCCACACTTGCCTCGACCGTCAGCCGTTCTCTCGTTCCTTTCTTAACACGGAAACATAATCGTCGATTCGTTCGAACGATTCGTTTCTAGTCGCAATACACGTGTGCAATTTCCTTCTTGTCGGAGGGAAGTTGATTGGGCGAGATCGAGTCGAATATTTTCGCGTTTCGAGACACGAATGCGAACCTTGGTTTTCCTTTCTGTTCATTTCGTTATTGGTTATTATGCGGAATATTAACTCGAATATATATGTTGCAATCTCATTTTCGTTTTAACAGGACGAACAATTTTTAACGTTCTTAAACAGTTTTAAGGTAGAGTTTTAAAGATAAACAAAGGGAAAATTTCACATTTTCCACGATCTTAAGTTACTTCGATCATAGAAAGATAAGATTACGTAGAGAATAATGCAAGGGATACGACAAGATTCAATAGTTGAAATTTTACAGAGTTACGTAGCTGTTTCTCTTTGATTCGATGATTTTCACGTTTACCAAGATTATCGTCGTTGAATAAAACCGAGCTTGAAGATGTCGTATGCTCAATTATCGAATAAGAATAATCGTGATTTATGTAGTATGTATATATTTTTTTGAGTTTGCTTAAGCACAATCGTTCCATAGACTTTCTAACATAATTATTTATTATATTATAAAATAATATAATTATGTTATAATATGGTAAATAATATTTGACGAGAACATATGTTTGATATAAGTGAAAAAAGATACATGTCAAATAAATATAACAATTTTTAAATTTTATCTTTACACAGTAATATAATTAATAAGATATTTATCTTTAAAATAATTGCAAAATATTTCTTTATAAAGTAATTACTATTTTTTTTATAACGCTTATTTCAGAGACATATTAAATAATATATCCAGATAAATGTCTTCAAACTCTGTGTTTTATTACGATTGTTTCTAGTTATCATTTATTCAATGATAATTTATTCGTTTCACGATGTATCGAGCAGCGTGTTACAGATTGAGACAAAGATTTCAGGTTTTGTATTTAAATAACGTCAAATTCAATTTTTTCAAGATAATATCGAGTTTAACCTCTTAGGTACGATACGCCACTATAGTGGCTTTCGCGGATGTCATTTTATATTACGACGCGTCGCTATAGCGGTTCACTCTACTGACCCATTGGCTCGGCGTTTGAACTAAATGATCTTTTTCATTTGTCTTGTTCTCGCGATATTTTCTAACAGTATTGACAATATACACAGACAGGATACCTCCCCCTACCTACAGGGAGAAGCCGGTACGAATCCGACACAACCCGGCGCCCTCTCTCCGGAGGGCGCGGGGCGCCTATGAAGGTTTCCTCCACAACAAAAAAAAAGAAAAAAGTATTGACAATATACAGACAAAATATATATTTTTGATACGCCAGTGTCAGGTATCGATTGTCGTTTTTCGTTAAATATACCACCAGTGGGTGCTCTTTTTAACATGATATTTTATCCTTATAATTTTGAAGAATCTTCAACCTGAAAATGTCGCTTGAAAATAGAAAATTAAGAGCAATTTGAAAAACACTATCGCGTTATGAGTGTGAAGATTGCGACGTTGGCCTATATGTCGTACAGTGCTTTAAAATATATCACACTCAATTGTATTATCAATTATTGAAGTAAATTATTCAAGTTAAAGTATATGCGTCATATGCTTAAAAAAATTACAATTTAATTATCAAAAACTTCATTCCAATGTGGTTGCGCAGAGAGCAGTATTATTCGTCACACATAGCAATTTGAAAAACACTATCGCGTTATGAGTGTGAAAATTGCGACGTTGGTCTATTTGTCGTACAGTGCTTTAAAATATATCACACTCAATTGTATTATCAATTATTGAAGTAAATTATTCAAGTTAAAGTATATGCGTCATATGCTTAAAAAAAATTACAATTTAATTATCAAAAACTTCGTTCCAATGTGATTGCGCAGAGAGCAGTATTATTCGTCACACATAGCAATTTGAAAAACACTATCGCGTTATGAGTGTGAAGATTGCGACGTTGTTCTATGTGTCGTACCGTGCTTTAAAATATATCACACTCAATTGTATTATCAATTATTGAAGTAAATTAATCAAGTTAAAGTATATGCGTCATGTCTTTAAGAAAAATTACAATTTAATTATCAAAAACTTCGTTCCAATGTGGTTGCGTAGAGAGCAGTATTATTCGTTACATATTGCAGTATCATTTACGCGTAATTCGCGTGAAACTGTGAACAGAGAAACAGCCCTGTACCTAATTCAACAAAATTCAGTTGTACCTAAGAGGTTTGACACGAAACTTTAGTCTTGGAAATGTTTCGTTATTTAAAGATTCTGTCTCAACTCTCGTACTTCTTGAAAGAACAAAGAGCAGAATCGACGATCAATAGACGATTGTTTACCGAGTGTAGATTGCGATACTAGAAAGCGATAGCGAAGGATTTTTGTAGGATTATCTGTACCTTCGATGATATATGCCTATTTTCAGTCGGTCGTTGATCTCAATCCCTCTGCTCTTTTCTGTTTCTGTAATTTATCGTTTCGATAGAATTGGACAGGCCTGTATATGAAACATCTTGTTAAATCGATTATTAAACTTTATCAGAAATCAAGATCTGTCGATAAACGTATAGCAGAGAAATTTTGATTTTGAACCAAAGAACCAGTGACTTATTCTGTCTTTCCTTCTAGATCTTACATATTATTATTCGAATATAGTTTTCTTAATATCAGTTTCCTTTTCTTTGAGAAAGTCCACCGACAGAAGCTTTGAAAATGTTCAAAAGTGTTTTCGCACATAAATAATTAAGTGTTACATATTTTCATAGGACAATGGAACCACATACGACGTTAAAGTTAAACAAGTTGCACGTATAAATGACGAATCGCTTTCTGGGAAATACTCGAAAAATAGTTGTCTGTGGAAAAGATTAATTTATAGGAAAATGACGAATAATTTGACGAGCGTGCGATAGATTGTCACTCTTCGCGAAGATAGACACAGTTCTTAGAACTCAAAACTGTATCGGTTCGGCTAGACGCGATTATACGCGAGCTTAATCGCGTTCCGATTACAATCATTAAATTGCAGTCGTCTTTAGACTGTTTCTACGTTTATCCATTTTTACTTGTTTCTTCTTGTTTCCGTCTAACGAACGATATATAAATGATACCTATATACTATACTTTTTCTATGTTTTTATATTTCTCCTTTCTTTTAACGACATAAATTAGCGACGGAATGAACGCCGTCGACTATAACTGACTATAACCGACTAAACGTTACGATCAGTCTCGCGAATTCTTAAGGATCCAAGATCTGACGTTTCGTGTCTCGAATGTGAGTGGAGATATCGAAGGGAAAGAGAACCCCCGTTCGATGGCTGGCTCGAATCCGCGCGAGCGCCGGCGTAGAGCGAAAAATGTGATAACCCGCGAGAATAAATCTAAATTAATGAACGTAGGCTTGCAAGAGACGCCTGTGTATTTCCCCTTGTAGAGGTACGCGTTCGTACGCAACGTTATACTCGAAAATCCTCGTGCTGCGGCACGTTCGAAACACACAAGATACAGCGCGATATGCACAGACATACACATGCACATTCTTATTCATACAACGTACGACAGAGAGAGATACCAGGAGTAAGAATTCTTGTTTAAAAGCGTCGAAAGCAGGACACGTCCAGTGTTTTTGTATGATACGTGTAGATAGCGGCACAAACGTAACGTGTACGATGTACAATATTATATATGTTACAGGGAGCTATATATATATATATATATATATATACATACATATATACATATATATATATATATATACATATAAATATAAATATTATAAATACAAAGTATAAATATATAAATAAATGGAGTCTAATGATATACTATTAGGTATATACATATTATATATATATATGTTTATGTATGTATATATATATATATATAATATTATATATATATATATATATAATGAGCGATGGAGCGAATGTGCGAGCGAATGATAGCATGAGAGAGGCAGAAGCGTGAGCATTGTACAGCGCGTTTCAAAAGCAACGCTCGTAAAAAGCGTGGCAGCTGATGCCACGATTCAAGCCACCCCAGTCGATTCAACGACCGCTGCTGACTGGGGGGGTTGCTTTTGAAACACGCCCCTCCACGAAACGCCCTGTAAATAGAGGAGACGAAAGCCAGGGAGCAGCGAGCATCGCGAATCGATATGATCATTTTGCGAGAAAGAAAATAATATCGTCGGATCCGAGTGTGTTTCTAGGTTTCCTTCTATCGACATGTGCTCTCCGTTCATTTTTCTCGCCGTTCGAAACTCGTCGAACGGTAATTACCGCGACCGAAGACAATGCACGTACAGAGACGAAAAAAAAAAAAAAAGAAAATAATACTAATAATAATAAAAGAAAGAAGATATAAAAGAAAACACAAAGAAAACTCATTCCTCCTTTCTCGTTCGTCATTCAATCTGTTGCACGAATACGTAGAATGGTAGATCTCGATCGATTTCGGAGGTTGAACGATGCTACCGCGAAAGTTGCGGATGCGTTCGCGCTTGCGTACGAAATGAAAGGAAAAGTCTCGAAATCACGAAATCTCGTCGCCATGTTTACGCTTTCATTGTTCCTGTGCATTCCGGCATTTCTCCACGCTTATCCACGAGACGTAACCTCGATGTATCAGAATCAAGGAACGAAATCACTCCTTTCTTCTGTCCTCTCTTGCTCCCACCTCAACCTCCGTCGAACCTTCCGAATAACTTGCTAACTTCGTCCACTTCTACCACAACACCTTCTATTTACTTGTTCGAATCGCCGCTTCGGAGAAGCTTTTTAGTGTCGTTTCTGACCGGGGATTCTTAAGAATCACGTCGTTCGATGACGATCCAGCGGTGATTCTGTGGTTCATGTACATAACAAGCACAAGCCACAGCAGCGGAAATCACGTCCACGGCCCTCGCGAGTTTAAGGGCCGCGGACAGAGAAGAAACGACGCGAGCAAACGAGGTTGTAAATGTTTCAATAAATCCACGTATTTCTACGAAAATTCGCCTGATTTTTAGACATTCTTCTTTTATTCCGAAAATACCCGACCATCTCCTCTTTCCTTCCTTTCGATATCCTCGAGAAACCGCGGAATGTTTAGAATTAATTGGAATTATTTTTCTCTGAAATTTAAACTTCTTGAAATCGACGAATACTAACGATACTTCTACCATTCGTTTGACTTTCTTCGAATTTCATATATCTTTTGCACAGTCGCGTCAATTTTTGGCCACGAATCGTTACGCTTGTGTATCACACGCAACCGTTATCGATTGCATTATGAAACTAATTTATCAAATCGACTTGAAAATCATCGTGGTAGACTAGAATCAGTGTAGCTACGCGTTATTAAAGCTTATTTTACGAGATGATATATTCTCAAACAAAAGAATGATAACATGTACTTAAGATATAGTACTTACGATCAGATAAAAAGTTATTATCGCGAGTTAAAATTTAATAGAAATACATGATGTAATATTCATAGATATACTCGATTACAATCGCTGTAACATTCACGTATTGCACATATTTGGCAGATAATATACCTCTCACAAATGTTTGTTCAGCGATGTTCACGAATATTTGTTTACTAACATTTGCAAATATTTACCCGTTTAGCGATAGTAAAAATTTCTTTGCCTCGGTATTTTATTAAGTAGAACAATACGCGTATAGAAAACGATTGTCGCGCAATCTCTATAACAACAACCGACGATACTATCGTAGTATTGGTATTAGTATTTCGGTGACAGAAGAAAACGGGAAAAGTTAAATAATTTTATTGCACCGATACTGTTTGCAACGAGCAAACGGAAATTCCGATGTTTCCTCCGAAGAAAGTTGTTGCAGGCTTTTTCTCGTTTCCTCGCACTTGCCTATCTCCCGCGTACAGACACACCAGCGATTTCTTAGCCTTGTTTCCTTACGGTTTCCTGTTTTCATTCGCGAGTCCGTTAAACGTCGCTCCTTTCGATAGCTCACAGACTTTGTGTACTCGATAACATTCACCGAGGATACAATATTTTTGAATAGGAAAGCTGTTAATTAATTCACGACTCTAATCATATTCGTAAGCAGAATGCCTATCCACGATATTCGGTCTGCGAATTCACAGTATCTTTCAACGTCGTACAAAGACAGCAAAGTTACACAAAGTTTTCACCAAGAAGCATTACGACTTCTTGCATATTCATTACCAGTGTCTTTGCTAATTGATTTTTAGCTAACCACATTGGCTGGCAACGGTTACAAAAAATTCCATTTTCGTTCGAATCTTTCAAAAGCAACGCGATCAGAGCCTTGCCATTGGTTAGAGCGTTTAATGCTGCAGAGGCACGGTAGAACGTTTCGACGAATTAATCGTCGTTCTTTTACAAATTTAATTTTTGTTTCCTGTCTTTCGGAAGCTCAGAGGATGAACCATGAAATTGAGGTCGAAATCAAAACGTATGAAAATTTTCAGTGAATTTAATCGCGGAAAACTTATTAATGGGTAATCGATAAATTTCGTTAAGGTACAAATGTCTACAACTTTGAGATTTCATGACCTCGATGCAAGGTTAAAGTGGGCCACTCAAATAAAGATTAACTCTATCGATTATACCGCAGATAAAATTCCAAAAATATATATCATCGTTGTATATCATTTTGAACGCTTAAATGATTATGCGGAAACCAACGTCGCAACAGAATGCTTTCCACGATCGAAGAAACAATTATTCGAAAGAGTTCTCCGGTCATTATGTAGATCGCGGATTCATCATCGCCGGCGTTATCGTATGATCATCGGTAGGTGGCCGATTCTGAGCAATCGTTGCGTATTGTAATCGTGCAATTTTAAATACGATAACGCGCGAGTGGCGTCCAGCTGGAACGAGTGGACGAAAATAAAATAACGAGGTAGCAACCGTGTCAATGCTCCTTTCGTGGTTGACCAAGATATAATTTCTCTTGGACCTTTTTTAATTTGCATAGCTCGTTATTATCGGGAATTAAAACGTTACCAGCTAAAAGTGTAATTTGTACAATCTATCAACTATATACCTACTATCCATGAACAAAATAGTCAAGTTTATCGTAATCGCAAATCTACAAATTACGTTGAAAATCGATATTTTATTAACTTGTTCGTGTTAAACGGCTTAATTTAGAAAGTTCGCGGTGATAAATTGTATGATAAACAGAGGAATGATATCGTGTTCCTCTGTTAGTATCATCGAAGTGATACCTAAAATCGTGTCATTGTCAGTCGTAATCTGTCACGATCTAAGATTGCCAAATCATGAAACGAATTAAATAAGCAATTCATGTAACTGTGCATAAATCCTTCCATAACTTTTAATCTTCTATAACTATAACTCAATTTTTTTTATAATAGAGTAAAAAGAAAATAATTGATCATATCATAATACGATTATCCTTTATCTTTAATCCGTAAATCTAACGATTAATAACAACCCCCAATTAATAATAAATAAATCAACGTTATACGTTATACATATACATAAAACCAACATTAGACGAATTAAATCTGATAAAGTAAATTATTTACAAAGTTATGAATTATTCGATCGTTCAACTAAACGTAAAATTATCAAAATAAATATACTTACAAAAGAAAGTTGATAAGACGATATCAAATTGTAGAATAATGGAAAAGGAATCTACGAAATCTACAACTTGTCGCTTGACAATAGTCGTTAATATTATTAGTTATAATAAATTATTTTCGTGCACATATAAAGGATAACTGAGTGATAGAAATTAAACCTTACGCCTCTACGCCATATTTTATCCAAATCCGAGCTGCCGTCTATTACTCTTCGATTCTATCGAATCGTTTCACCGGAGCCTCGCTTCACAAGCTTTATTCCATCAACGAGAAAGAAAAAACGAGGCCGTGGAGTTTTCCGCGATATAAGAGCATTAACAAATTCGCCCGATAATATTTGACTTTCATCCAGGAGGTACGTTCGCGTTCATCGACTCTTCGCTCCCCTCCCTCCTTTTTTTTTTATTTCACCTCGCCTTTTATTTCCGGTTCCGCTACTCTCTCCTCGAATCTCCTAATCTGTGTATGCAATCGATACGCGCTCATTAATTACGGATTCGACGGGCGACTCCGGCGAGAACGGCCGTAAAAATTCGGCCGATTGTATTATCGACAGGCTTCCGCCAGACAATGTTGCCTCGATACGGATCTCGTGATGTAATAGATCCTCATCGACACGGTATCGGGGGATTATAACGCGGTCGATCGCGGCTACGCGCAGATCATCGAAATCATCCGGTAACTGAATCGCTGTACGTCGAACCTTCGAGCGCCAGAAGAAACCTACCAACTTGGGAACAGAATGATTTTGTTAGATTTTAGAGGGACAGGGAAATAAGTCCGAATGGAGGGCAGTTTTTTTTTTAATAAGTTATTATAAGAATTTTATTATAAGAATAATAACGTGTGCTTATTATCTGTTTCCTTTTGCTATTCAAAGTCACTTTAATTGCCACGATTATTGGCGGTGTGTCCTTTCAATCGAATTACGTGGAATTTCTTTCTGAGATATTTGGTTAATTAATTATAAATTAGGTATTGGTACATGGTAGGCTCTGAGTCGTTTGTGATTTAACCGAGCAACATTTTTTGAACGACGTTACGGAGAATACAAAAGTATGGTGGGTCTTGAACATTGTATTAGGTTGTTTCTTTCGTTTTATAAGGAAATAATAGACGCACAATGTTTTTTGTTTTATATTAGTTTATCGAATTATGCACGAACTAATAATAGAAATAGAAGGAAATGGATCATAGGTAATTCAATAAAATAATATAATACAGAAATTGTTGTTCGTCTACTATCATCTTATGAAACGAAAGAAACTTTTCGGACAACCTACTACGAGGTACGTTCGTGCGATAGGATGATTTTCTGTGATTTCTTTCTTTTCTTGTCGACGTGTTCTATGGAGGTTTCCGGAATGAAAGGATCGACAAGACCGGATAACTCGGTCGAAAGAGTTCCCTGACATATTGATTTTCCTTTAGCAGATACCGTTGGCCGAATTTACTGCCGTGGTGTTTTTATTATCTTATCTGCCCCTTTTACGTCAAGCATTAAAAGTTCCTATTACACCTATCTCGCCTTTATTACTCTTAAATTGACCCCTAAATTGAACGCCACCTTGATGACCACGTGTTTTAATATCGCAGAAAGAAAATTGATCAAGAAACTACTCATAATGAATTGCAAAAATTAATTTTCAAATTTCGTATCTCTCGTATTTCATAGGTATTACACTAGTATATTATTCTGTACAGGATATATTACTATTTTTCATTTTTCTATTACTTTACCTATGTACCAGTGTATGTATTATCATATGCACGTACATTATCTTGTATCGTCTCATTTCTCTCTTTGTTTCCATGTGCATTCTCTGTAACTTAAATTTCCTTTTCAAACATCGTATTGTCCATTTCCCATTACAATTATACCGTGAAAGCAAAATGAAAATATAGCCTCGTTCTACGATTAGTATTAATTACTACTGTTACCTCTAAAACCAAGTGTTCACGACTGTAAATAATTCATTATTGCTGATACCACATAGTACAAATAGCAATTTACAACGTCGAGCGACTATGAAATCCGAGAACAGCGTTACATTATCTCATCCACGTGTTCTCAAATACGTTACAATAGAATTGGCCGACTGTTCCGCTTGTAATACAAATACAATAATACGCTATAGACATACCTAATCGTAGAGTAAACAGGTCGCAGGTACCAAAAACAATGGAATTTAACACGTGCCCAACGTCTTCAACGTCTTCTAACAGCCAAGTCTCGTAAAACATGGTCGGACACGCTAACGAGTATCGAACGATCAACAACAACTATAACGGTAGAAAGACGAGAGAATGGACGCGGAGCCGGGCGTCGCGAGTCCGGGTAAGCGTAACGAGTCTTAGTTAACGGGTGGACAATCGAGGTGCAATCTCCCGCGGATTATTCAGCATGATACACAGGCAGATATACATTGAGAGGTACTACAAACCTGTGTATCTCGCCAATATTTGACTAAATCATGAACAATGTTTGATTGTACACATGCGCGCGGCCGCGCGCGCTCATACCGCGCGCACACACGCGCCGGCTCGCGCGTAGCTATTGCTCGTTCGATATAGGCTCGCCGTGCCGTGAAACGAGACGCTATATATCCTTCTGTATACCTATACGTATATATACTTATACGCGTATGTATATGTCGGAGAGGGAAAGAAAGGGGTGGAGGAAGGGACGCGACGCGCAAGTGAGCGGAAGCGAGACGAATCGAATAGCACGCGAGTCGAAGCGAGACACGGTGAAAGTATAGCGGAGGTTGATGGGAGTGGAGCAGAAAGGGTGAATCGTGGTCGTGAGAGGGACAAAGAGGGAGAAGCAGTAAGACACGAGTGAAAAGAGGTGGAAAAATGGACACAAGAAGGCAAGGCAAAAAAGAGTCGGCGTACGGTGAAGAACGGTACAGCAGCGGGGCGAAGAGTTGCTGGAATGGAGGGGTGAGAGAGCGTCGAAAGACACCAACGAAGGGAGAAAGAGTCGCGCTGGAGAACGCGCTGGATGAAAGGTGGAGTAACGAAGAAGCGGAGGGGACGCGACGGAGACGCGAAAGAGTGGGGGAAAAAGCGGGGAACGCGAAGGAGGGCGAACGGGCGGTTGCGCGAGAGTGGGGGAAGCTAGGGTGTAGCGATGCGAAAGTGGAGAGACGAACGGGACAACGGCGCTAAAGTGGGGGAAGCTATAGCGTAGCGGCGCGGGAGTGGGGAGAGTCGCGATATCGTAGGTCGACGTGGTGGGGAGCGTGTGACGCTACGGTCGAGCAGTGGGGGGGTTGGAGGGTCGTCGTGTACAGCGCGAGAGGGGAGGCGACGCCGATATCGACGAGAGGAAAGTCGTGTGCGTGCTACGAATTTACCCTGCTCTCTTGTAACCTCGCTTCTTCTCTCTTGCTCACCAACGTGGAAAGTCCGCGCGAGGGTTGTTGCGAAGGAGGATACGAAGGACAGAAGCCCCCTCGCATGGAATTTAACGCTTCATCGACGGGTTTTATCAGCGGCTCGCTCTCGGGACACGGCGATAAGCGGCGTCGTTAATTCGAGGGTATTAAACGGAACTCTGACGGACACGCTGTATATGGATGAGATGTGACAGGTATAGTTCGTCGATAATGTTGGTACTCTTGGGAATGCGGCGGTGGTTACGGTTGGCTACGGTTAACGATGTTTTCTGGAGTGGTATGGTAGCATTGATAGTAGCGTAATTGTAATAGGTTGATGTTTGATGGCATACCGGATCAATCGAATACTTGATATTACAGCTAGGAGAGGGTATTGGTATTTAATAACACGATAGATCAATATCGCGTTATATCTCACATCGAGTCGCTTAGAAGTCATACTGGTTAATTCCATAAATTAAAAGTGTAAATGTTATTTTTCAGATTTTACCTTGGAATTTACGATAAAACCTACCTATTTATGGAGATATAAGCCATTATATTTTTTTGAGAAGTTAGACGCTAATTATGTACATGTGTAATGAAGTTGAAAGACTTACGCAAAGTCGAGTCGACCAGTTTAACTTCAGCGAAGCTCGTTTATAGCTGTTCCAAGAAATCTGTCCATATCCGGTGATATAACAGTACGATGTTTTCGGCTAATTCCATTATACAGAAACGATGAGAAATGACAATAATACGAAGTCGTTGTATTTCGATATTCGGTTACAACGAATAAAATGAAAACAACCAACTACGTAATTGTAAATATATCGTTCAATTATACTCTATCATCTCGTAAATACTGTGTATTGTGGCGATTTTGTGACCGTGAATTTACTATGGTACTACCAAATATTTTGTGATATCGTGTACCGAGTATTATATTCGCGTAACGCGAACTCGATGCAAGTATAGTTACTCGATCGTACCGATACCGATATCCCGTTTTACGTTGGTCGCGTGGTGTGTACGGCTGCATTGCATCGCCTGTATGCAGATATTTGCACGGGCGTACATGTGCACGCGGTGTTAGTCAGGGTAATTTGCAGCTTCGTTAATTTATGGTTGCGCAAGCGTGAATTTCGCGTCGCTGGTAAAGGCGAGGAGTCAAGGTTCGCGGAGAATCAGTGACAAGATGTCTGACCGGAGACGCAGCGATGCACATCCACTGCTACGAGGAATATTTTCTCTGTCAACGCCACGTCAAATATTATGTTTTGCCAGTTCATTTTTCGAAAGATTAAATTCGTTATATACCTACCGTCTTTAATCGACTATAAAATTAGTAGAAATTAATGGTAAATACACTTCTGATCGAATAATCGAAGAAACGAAACGAAGATATCTTTGTGATTTGTATTATCTAGTATATTATCTTCTAGAAAGTTCGTAGCATCGAAGCTTTCGAGTATAGATAGACTAGCAACGGCGTTTTAATTCGATTTTTGCGTACTATGGTTTAGAATTTCTAGGACTGTGCGTCATATTATCGCACTGCGTCTGATCAACAATTTACGCGATAATCACACGCAATCGCTACTTGCACAGTCACGTAATTGCAACGCGTGCAATCGTAATTCACGCGATTGAATCTAGTACGTTTGAGGCTGGCACGGTAATTTCTATGCTGTGTTTTTACAGCTCGATTCAATAATTCGTAAAATTGTTTGATCTGTGATCGTCAGATCGTAAAAATCGAGGATAGCTTCGATTCCAACGTAGTTGGTACGAAGAAAGTGCAACTACGATCTTCAAATTTTTATTTACGAGTCCTTGTTTTTAGAAAGCTGTTCGATTATAATTTACCATAATTCGTTGATATTCTTTGTTTGTTAACAAAGTGATGGAAGAGGGCCGAGGATTTAGAAAATTACAAGATAAACGGATCTTTAACTCGTACTTCTTTCGCATTTGCACGTTTCCCCTTAGAAAAACTCGAGTCCGATGGAATGTCAATATAGCTTTATCGAATTTATTGCAGTTTCTCTTTTAATTAGCGTTGTCATAATTAACCGACGACGTCGTGGACAGGGCAAATATTTGAGGCAAGGTAGTAACCTCGTATCTTGAGCTGCTATTAGAACACCTTTCCGCCACCGAATGTTCCCGTATTTGTCGTGAAATAGTTTTCCAACGACGCGTTAATAAAACGCAAACAACAGGCAGAAAAGTATTAATGTTGCTCTGATTCTTTCTATCGGTGGCAAATATTTGACCAGCGATCGAACAATATTTTCATCTTCTCTTTTATTTTTTATTGTTAGTCGCGTGACAGGCCCGGTCTTTGTTATTCGTACGAAAATGCATACTCGAATTGTAGCAAAGCACGCCATCCACGCTGCCCGAAATAATTAAAAGAATCAGCTAAACGAATGAATCAAACAGAAACGAAAATGATCGTCGCGTGTCTTCTCGCGTTTGTTTAACTCGTTAAGAGGTATTTTTAAAGGGTTGATCGCTCGTTTCACTTGATAGCCAGCCAGTCGTTGGTTCCGAGTATCGTGTTTTGCATCGGACACTTTAAAATTCTTCTTCGCGACTCTTCTTTTGTACGCCAGAAACAAAATATTTATGTTAATGCACTAATTTTGATAATTATTTGTCCAATAATGTCCAATTTGTCCAATAAAGGTAATGTTAATCTGTCCGACTGGATCTGGTTGTTTAACTTTAGTTTATAATTTGTATCTTGAACGTTAGATATCATCAATAGACAATATTATATAAAGTACAAGGTACAAAATAAAATTCTTTTGTACGCCAGGAACAAGATATTCGTGTTAACGCACTAATTTGGATAATTATTGGACAGACTGGATCTGGCTGTTTAATTTTAGTTTATAATTTTGTATTTTGAACGTTATATATCATTAATAGCCATATAATGCAAAGTATAAGGTACAAAATAAAATTCTTTTGTACGCCAGGAACAAAATGTTCGTGTTAACGCACTAATTTTGATAATTATTGGACAGACTGGATCTGGTTGTTTAATTTTAATTTATAATTTGTATCTTGAACGTTAGATATCATCAATAGCCAATATTATATAAAGTATAAGGTACAAAATAAAATTCTTTTGTACGCCAGAAACAAAATGTTCGTGTTAACGCACTAATTTTGATAATTATTGGACAGACTGGATCTGGCTGTTTAATTTTAATTTATAATTTGTGCCTTGAACGTTAGATATCATCAATAACCAATATTATGTAAAGTATAAGGTACAAAATAAAATTCTTTTGTACGCCAGGAACAAAATGTTCGTGTTGACGCACTAATTTTGATAATTATTGGACAGACTGGATCTGGCTGTTTAATTTTAATTTATAATTTGTGTCTTGAACGTTAGATATCATCAATAGCCAATATTATATAAAGTATAAGATACAAAATAAAATTCTTTTGTACGCCAGGAACAAAATATTCGTGTTAACGCACTAATTTGGATAATTATTGGACAGACTGGATCTGGTTGTTTAACTTTAGTTTATAATTTGTATCTTGAACGTTAGATATTATTAATAACCAATATTATGTAAAGTATAAGGTACAAAATAAAATTCCTTTTGTACACCAGGAATAAAACGTTCGTGTTAACGCACTAATTTGGATAATTATTGGACAGACTGGATCTGGTTGTTTAACTTTAGTTTATAATTTGTATCTTGAACGTTAGATATCATCAATAGCCAATATTATGCAAAGTATAAGATACAAAATAAAATTAATCCTTCGCAATGTACTTTGTATTAAATTAAAGATTCTCTGTTTCAAGGGCAGATATCGCACTTGTATTAGTTTAATTTTCAATTCAGTCTCGTTGCATTTTAAAAAATTGGCAAGAATAAATTACAAGTGTTTGACGAATCGTAGGTAGCTGTATAATGTAAAATCTTGGCGCCGAGTAATCGACGTTGGGAACGTTCGTTGACGTAAAATTGCTCGCGTGCGTCGAATGTTTCCATCGCTCGATAAACGTGAAATTTACAAGATATCGTGAATAGCTCGTTGCCTCGTAGATGATTGAATAATATCAGATAAGAGATATCTACTTAACTTCTTCTTCACTTCAGATTCTCGCATAAATGAAACCTGCGCAAACGTCTTTCCACGTAACTGCGTTATCGGGCGTAATTTCCCTGATGCATTTTCCACGGCGGATTCCTATCGAATCTTCGCGATCGTGATTACGCGACGGTGATAAACATTCGGAAAATTTCGTTTCTTGCAACGAAGCTGATAATCTGACTATATTTGTCAACTTTACAGATTTTCATTTGCAACGTGTTTAAAGGCGCAGAGAACGCGATGTAAAATACACTCGAGAAAAGCCAGGTCAGACAGTGAAAATAATAAAAAGCTTATAGTTGCGGGGGAAATTTTTATATCACAATTTTCAAGCAAATTTTCACACCACGTTGCTTAAAAATGCAAAGTATCTATAATATGAAAGTTATACTTAACAAATACCACGAGATTAGAAATAAAAAAAGGAAAATAAGCTCGTATCGAATATTTGTTTCGTATATATATATGTCCATCGCGTATGTATCTATAAAAGATTACTATATAGACTATTAAAATATCGATACGTGCATTTCATTTGTTATTTGCCTTCGTATTATTATGATTAACACTTGCGTTAATGGATATGATACATTTTGAGATATTTAATCTGCCAATAGAATTGTCGTTTAATTAAAACTTTCTACGCATCATCGCTTAATTAAAAGTTAATAAGGATACGTGAATTTCAATTTGGTCGGTTTTTGTTCTTGCAAGCGTAAATATGATACGATTTACTTTTAACAGAAATGAAATAACACGCGAAAAAGTTATATCATGGCGAAGATATATTAATAAATAAAGATATATCGTATCACACACACACAAACATATATATACATATATATATATAATATCCAAGAGATTTATAATTCGAACGACGAGTTAACTGGTAAACTTATTACTTTTCACCGCGTGTATCTACCCTATGTATTTGAAAGAAAAGCGTTTCAATTAAATTGTTTCACATTTTCATTTAGCTATATAAATTACGAAGTGATTAAACATTGGCAAGAGGAAAACAAAATTATCAGAATTATACAATTGAAACGAATTAATATTTGTCGGTTGAAATATCAGTTGCAAAATCGGTTTGTCGAATTTATTTATTTTTTCAAAGATGATCGAACGATAAAACAATAATGAAAAATCGACTTCGTTGCGTGGTCATCTGTTAAGCATAAAAAATATAATTTCAAGCCCGGTATCGGGCTACGATAAATGCGTAATAAACAAAAAGTTTACGCGTGTACACGCGATCGATTAGCGTCCAGCTGCGAATTTCATTTTAATGGAGTGTAATGGCTTTATGGAAATACGATATAATAATTCGCTGGCACGGCAAACATGATAAAAACTGCAAACAATTTTGATACATTTCACGCATCGTGTATGGCACACGCGGTCCCGTATAATTTTCAATTTAATTTTATAACTGGATCGCGGACGCGTGCGCTCTATCGTTCTCTTTCTCGTTCATCCTTCATTGTTTCGTTCAAATTAATTAGAACGCAAAGTAGCTCTCTGTCTGTAAAAAATTAAAATTTATAATTTTATACCCGACTCGATTATCGAACACAAGCAATCTCTTTTCTGTTTTATATTTTCATTTCAATCGATAAACGAGGCAACGAGTCGAAAAATATGAATTAATTGTTCCTCTGTCTGCAAAAGCGACGACAAGTCGCTAGAAAAAAACTAAAAAAGAAGAAGAAAGGAAGAGATACGATTATTATGGATCGACGAATAAATGGAAAACAAGAATGTAGGATTCGTCTGTTTTTCTATACGAAGATTTAAGCAAGCAAATGTTATTCCATTCTGTTTCACGCGTGACATAATACCAGCAGCGCCCCTTTTAATTAACGTTACTACAATTAACCAACACTCTCGCGGATGGGACAAATATTTGACGCGAGGTTACTTATCTCTATCTACCGGCCTCTTCACTGCAAATTTCCTCTTATTCGCTTTGAAATACGCTTTCTCTTTTTTTACTCGATTCTATTTTATCGCGTTTTCGCCTACCAGAAGGCAAACGAGGCGTTAATATAGCGAGACCAAGTTAACACACCCTCTACGATTTTTGCAACGTTAACGTTTTACGGTGGTGAGAAACGTGTAATCGTCATCGAAAGCTCGTCCATCCATTTTTTCGTTACGATTCCTACCATATTTCCTATACTCTGTCTGTATTCTAAAATTTCAGAATTCAATTTACAGAGTAGACTAATTACAGAGATATACTTGATACGATAGATTTAACGAAACATCGTAGAATTTTATATTAGGTTGTCCGAAAAGTTTCTTTCGTTTTATGAGAAAACAATAAACGCACAACGTTTTTTCCTTTATATTATTTTATCGAATTACTTACGATCCATTTTGTTCTGTTAAGATAAACACCGTGACATTTCACAGACTTGCTTTCACCTTTGTACGAAGGCGCATTGCAAAAAACACGTTTGCGAAAGAAACACACCTTTCGGACAACGTAATATTTCGTCATTTAACCTACCTTACGCTACTGAATCAGTATTTTTCGTGAAAATAGGATACCAAGTTTGTTATATAAGCGTTACTAGCATTGATATTTAATATTAAAAATACTGGCAAGAAAATTATACTCATATATTTTATACCCGACTCGATTATCGAACACAAGCAATCTCTTTTCTGTTTTATATTTTCATTTCAATCGATAAACGAGGCAACGAGTCGAAAAATAAGAATTAATTGTTCCTCTGTCTGCAAAAGTGACGACAGGTCGCTAAAAAAAACTAAAAAAGAAGAAGAAAGGAAGAGAAACGATTATTATGAATCGACGAAAACAAGAATGTAGGAACTAGAACTACCGATAGTTTACACGAAGCTATTTCTACAGAAACCAGTGAAAATGACTGGATTTTAAAAAATACGTAATAGAATATTTTTATATATATTGATTTATCACTTTCTTACAGACAATTACGTAATACACTTTTGGTATTGTTGATCCATCTGACACAGTGACACATTTATAAAATTGTAGAACCAGTCATTTCGACTGCTGTGGTATTTCTAGTGTTAGCATCTAGCGATCTAGCGATGGATTTGGAATTTTCCTGATAAGTGATATCATTACATCGAATAATACGCGGTAAAAATTTGAAAAACGCGTGGGAAGTTGTAGAAAACGAGGAAACTGGTTAATCGGGGTTCGATAAACAGATTGCAGCATCCTTTTACACTTTGACAAGTACCAGTCATCCTGATTGCTATTGGTATAAGTAGCCTCGATACAAAATTATTTTCAGTTTGAATACATAAAAAAGAAAATAAAATTCATCATATTATTCCTTTAGTTACCGTTGCGAAGGTCATTACAACACTGCGGATAAAAATATAACACGAAGTAGGAATTTTAAAATAAAGTTGTAAAACCAGTCGATTTGACTGGCGAGGTAGTTCCAGTGTTAACACTGGCGTAATAAATATAATCGTAAAATTTCAAGAAGCTTAGATATTAGTTTCAACAGCCTAGTGTTAAATTGAACAGCGTAAGGTAGGTTAGATGATGAAAAAGTAGAGTACCTTTTTACACTTTGCGATATTTTGTTGAGTCTGTCAACTATCACTGTACTTTAGACGACGTAATTGTTGACTGTCGGTCATAATTGATTCAGCTGACCAAAGTGACATGGAGTGCGCGTTGAACGGCAGTTAACGTCAAGCCGACGCGCGTTGCGTCGGCCACGTCGTTTACTTGTTAGATTATTCTCGTAAGAGGGGAGTTCACCCCCTTCGGATTTCGACGTGGACGTTTAAGCACGTCGGTGTTGTCTGCGTGTACGCGTTAATGCATTCGTACGTAAAGTGGCTGACAAAGTATAATAGCAATTATGCTACCAAGCTTAGTCAGTTGCACAAATCAACAAAAGTGCGTCTATGACATATCTATTGTAGCAGATGAAATTTACGAGCCGCAAATTTATTTTACGACGACCGTAATCCTTGCTTGTCGGCATAGGATGGCTTCCGGTTTACATCGTATGTACTTATTACTACTTATATCATATTCTTCCATCTATTTAAATGTACCTGTCGTCCTAATCCATACACAAACAAGACACGTTATGATACGTCGTTTATCGTTTTGTTAGAAAAATTTCAATGGGGTGCAAATCAAGTAACAAACATCGGTAACATTGTCTTTTCTCATGTTTATCCTATTTCCAGAGATACTAAGCGTAAAAGTCGCTATAGAAATCTAAACGTCCGATCCAATTTTATGACAAAGCTCGATTTGCCCGACTCAAATTCTGCACCGCTGGGCCGAAGAAATCAACCCTCGAACACATCGAGAAGATTCGAAGAAACATCGTTGCGATCGCAAACCTTTCCACCTTCCGGTTTCCCGTGCTCGTAATTTCTTGATCGCGGAAAGGATTACCGCTCCAGGGATTTCTGTATATACTCACGATGCCGAGACGAAAGGCAAAGTCTGTGGAGGGTTAGCGCATTTGCGCGCGCGCGCACACCAGCGTGTGTGTCCGAAGGTAGAACGCGGTTTACTTAGGTGCGGCCGAGAAATTGAAATTTTCGTAAACGGATTAGGGGGCCCCGGCCGCACGACAAACTCCTTGTTAATTAGAATGTAATCCGCCGCTTAATGGGACGTCCGCTAATAAAATCAGCCGGCACATGTCGGTCGCGATCTGAGACACCCGTTGGCCAATTTCGCGCGGAGGATCGGCCAGGAAATTGAAAGCACCCGCGTCTGGAGAACACCGACACCCCCGTCCGCTGATTGCATCGCGGCACGAGTTTAAGGATCGTGCTCGAGAAAGATACACAGCCCACGGATCGTTTTAATCCCCGTTCGTGTGAATGGCGAAATGTGGCGGAGATTTCGTCTTCCGCCTTCCTTTCATCCAGTGCCGTGTTACTATGTATATAATCTTGCAGTCGTCGTTCTCTAAAATTTTTTGGCAAAAAAATAATAACTCTTCGAGCGAAATGTACTTGGGCGGATGGAGGCGAAGGGAAGAGGGGGATACTGTTAAAATCGTTGCGATTAAATCGAACGTTACCGTGGCAATGCCAAGATGCCTGTACGAGCGTTCCGTTCCATGGAAGATATTTTTTTGGACGAACAGGGTGACAGAGATAGAGTGTACAGGGATGGAAATTAATAATTCGACTTTGAAAGAATTGTCGGAGTTATGAGAAAATTGTTACGCTGAATATTTTTTAACGATAAGTTAAAAGTGATGTGCCCTTATGGTCTTTTTCATGCGTCGAATATTTCGTATTTTTAGTTTCATGAAATCTTCGAAATCCATCGTAACTTTTGATTCTATTTTACTGAAACGTCGTACCTTGCTATTTATTGAATTCTATTTAGTGAATTCTTGTAGGTATTTCGATATTACGTATGACGTGTTGTTGCCTCCCTAATATGAATTTAAATAATGTTTCTGCGAATAAGTTTACAGAAAGCACAAGAGCTAATGTAACTGGTAAATTTCCAGACGTCCACGTATATTCAGTAAAATGTTTACACTTTATACGAGAAAAAATTACGTAACACGGTTGGAAAGTATCAGAGAACATTTTTCTTCGATAAAACCGTATTTTCCTTGGAACGAGACCGGCACTTTCTTTCCCGAGAAGAGCACGAGCGTGGGAAAGGAATCGATTCCGTTCTCTATTTGGTTATCGTTACGTAACGCTTGTAATCTCGCGTTGTAAATCCTCCCGTAATTTCCCCATACGCCGCCACGACGTGGTCGTGTCAGTGTAAAAGTCTCTCGGGTCTCGAAATAACGCGTCTCACATTCCTAGAAAATGTCCAACCAAGTAAGACCAAAGTAAATTCGCAAAAATATCTCGGTATATGTACAAAACTGTTGTATCGAGGAACAAAAGTATAAAGTTCCAAGAAAATTCGCATCAAAATCGCGAACAATCTCGTAAAATTCTCATCAAAGCGTAAACAGAAAGCTACGACCAAGCTCGTCTCCGACACAGAGTTCCGCAAACGGAACACAGAGAACCATTTTAAACATCGCGATAAAACTACCCCTCTCTAGGGAAACTATATAGAAAAGAAAGCTATATGGGAGAGAACCGAAAGACTATCTTAAAACCAAAAATCCAAAGAAGACTTGTGCTGAAAAACAAGACGAAATAAAAGAAAGAGGAGAAAATCGAGGCGGAGCAGGGTGAATCGAGCGGAGCTGGGAAAAGAGACTCGCAGAATCTCAAGCTACTACAAAAAAGCTTGGAGTGCAAGGAGCCAGCAGGAGGAAGGAAGAACGCGACGAGCGAGAGGAACGAGGCGAAGAGGAGGGAAAGACGCGACTGCTGACGCGTGTGGGAGCGGCTATCAGCGAATATGAGCACGTTTATCAGCGTGGGGGGTTACCCGAAGCGTCGGCCATGTTGAACGAGCCTGCGTTCTGGCTCGTTCCTGCTCCCTACTGTGCTCTCTCCCACTCTGCCGCTTCTTCTCCTCTTCATCCGTCCCTCTTTATCCTACGTTTTCACCCTTTCACTTTGTCACTTTCCTCTTTCCTCTCCGTTCGTCCTCCTCTTCTTCACCATTTCCACGTATACGTTCATCTTCGTCCGAACCATCGGTACCCAAAGTTTCCTCTTTCCTTCTCACCTATCCTTTCCTCTTCCACGATTTTCATCCATAAGCCTGTCCTTGTTCAAGCTGTCGCTGCCTGGTTCTCTCGCTCTCGTTCCCCTTGCTCGGTCCTCTCTGTTCGTTTTACGGCCACTGCATATACGGTTTGTTCACTCTTCGTCTGGCTCTGCTTCACTCTCCGTTGGTCTCTCCCTCTGCCAGCACCCTGTGTTCGTCCCTCTCAGTCGGACACGAAGGCGCGTCAATACCTCGGCCAAGCGTGCTTTGCACCCTGCGAAGTCTCATGGGCCGCGTTCGCTCGGGCCAACCAGAAGGCAAGCTGATACCCAGGCGTAGCGATGGCAACGCTTTCCTCGCTCGACCGCCGCCGCCACCGCCGCCGCCGCCGGGCAGCCGGCTCTCTCCACTCTCTCCGCGCCGCTCCTCTCGTCCACAACTTCTGCCTAGCCCCGTTGTCACGCTTCGAATCTCACTCTCTTTTCTCTCTTCCTTCCCCCCCGCCAATCTCGCGGAAAATCACGGGCAAAACCAAGGAGAACGTCGAGAGATTTGCCGGCTATCCCTAGAGGATGGATAGTAGCAGATTCACGGCAGGTTCACTGGGCTACCAGGCTCACGGCGATCGAAATTTTCGCCCGCTCAACGGATGCAGCGGAGAATCGACCAACTCGGCACCGTAGGTTCTTGAGAATCGCATTTTTGAGGATTTGCTCCCTAGCAGCCTGATTTTGTGGCGGAGATCGCAATGGAGGTCGAGCGAACACGGTTTGGTCGATCGATCGGGTCGAGGATCGTACCAAGTAGATGTGATTCTACGTTTCGATAATTCCTCCGTGTTTCTCCATTTACGGTCTCGTTATTTCAGAATGAAAGGAATTTGGCAGCGTGGATCTTTGACAACGATGTTCTACGAGTTTTGTGAGACAGAAGTTGGTTTGAGAAGATCGAGTTGGAAATCGCGCGAACCAAGCTGTAGGATTATTTTACTCGCGACCAGATCCATTGGTTCGAAGATCGTTTACGTGAGAATTTGGTGCGAGACAGCGATGGTAAGCAAGTGCTTGATACTTCTGCAGTTACGCGTTCGTTAGTTTGTTAAATGGAAACGGATACTCGTAGTCAGACAGAAAATATAATAGTATTATCTCAGTCTTGACAGACCATTTGATCTAATTATTTTTACATTTATTTATTTATTATCGCGTGAAGTAGAAACGGATGATCGTAGTCAGTCGCTGTAAAACTATAATAGTTTCATCAGAGACTCGGTACTTTTGGACTGGGAAGCTGATACTTTTGAGAACGAGATGATTTAAACCTGAAATGTACGGTATATCATATACAGTTTGATAAGTAGAAACGGATGATCATAGTCAGTCAGGGAGTATAATAGTTTTACGTCAGCCTTGAATCACGGATTCCATAGAGAGCTGTAAGGTTTGTTACAGACTTCCTTGTGCCATTTTTCTCTCTTCTTCGTATATCCTTTTCCCATCTTGTACGTTTTTCCCACCTTTTACTTGTTTTCTTGTATTTTTATACCTTCCATCCTCTTCTTTCAATTTACTTTTTCCAACTCGGCAGATGTTTTCTATTCTTTCAAATTTTTTTATTAAAGCTTTCTCTTTCGATCTTCTCTTTCTCACGCTATCCTTTAATTCCCTTTAAAGAGCAGATACACTTTAATTCAGACTTTTCCTATTTAGTTCCATTTATTCGGTTGAATTTTGCAAAAGAGAGAATTGTATGGCTTTGTTACTTCTGAGAAACTCGTGGACCTTCCGCAACTTGTAACTCCTTCTTTCATAATTGCTATTTATGTTTCCTTTGTTTCTTTTCATTTAAAGCGAGAAACTATTGTCAGAAAATGATATTGGCCAATTTGAGTTCTCAAATGCTTGTATCTCTATCTTTTATCGTTTATTTTTACTCCTTCTCTTCTAACGTTCCCATTTCCTTGCGTCTCCTTTCACCACTGTCTTTTCCATCTTACCGAACCATCTTCAAGCCTCAAACTCTTTCGCCTATTCTCTCCAAGTCTTTCAATTTCTCCGTTTCCCTGTTTCCTGCGATATCGATAAATTCACCGAAGAATGAAAACTGCACCAATTCCAATCCTCCCAACTCGCGACTCCAATTCTCGTACATTTTCGCGATCCGAGCTACGTCACGATGTATTCGGGACTTTCTGCTTTGCCGCTGATCTCGCTGCTAATTGAAATGCATGAGTTAATGTCTCGAGGATAGCGGCCGGTCGAGATATTCCACGATGTCGCGTATTCACGTGCGGAGGTCGGAATTCGCGAAGACGTCGTTTCGCTGGAACGACGAGAGGTAGCGGCCTATGAAATATTAAAACACCCCGTGAGACAGGGGTTACGCGTTCCCCGAGTCTCTCGTCGAAATGAATTCCAGCCGGAAGCCCGGCTCCTCGCTTCCAGAGAGGACTGTACTCGATAATTCCGGGCCACCGGCAAGAAATCAACTCCAGACCATCGTTCTCGCACTCCGTTCTCGTGTTTGCGCGTTCATTAAACGCGTCGAAGTTGTTGCTCGGTTTTACGGCGCGCGATAAATATTCAAATATTTCGAAGATGTTTTTTCTTCGAGCCCGAGTAAGTTTTATTTTTTGAGCGAGTATTTAATTTATTAATCGGATCATTGCATCATGGCCCTACTTGAGGGGACAGTTGAAGGCATCAGCGGCGTTCAACCGACGACTGATCCCCATCGTCGCATCTTACATTTTTTATAACAGAGGAAAAAAGTAAAAATTATTTATTTAAAAAGAAATTAGTTAGATTAAAGTGGAAATTAAATCATATTATTTCTCGTGGAGTTCTTTAAAACTTTGACTGCTACACGTCACGTGTTTCGCTCAGGACGAGAGTATTTTTATTATTCGAAGCATATAATGGCAAAATAATAATAAATCGATGATGTGAGACAATATTCTTCCCCAATGGACCATTTGTTCCACAAAATATTCATACGAAAGTAGTAATACTCTAATAAATATGTTTTAATATTTATCTTAAATAATTTATAAAAGTTGAAACAATATATGCTTTTAACATTTACTGGAACTTAATCTGTAATTCCACAATCGTTGGATATCTTTTGCTTAAAAAATTGGAAACTAATATCACAATTTACTTACCACACGTATTAACACTTTGACTGCCACGCCGAAATCACACGTTTCGCTCAGGACGAGAGTATCTTTATTATTCGAAGCATATAATGGCAAAATAATAATAAATCGATGATGTAAGACAACATTCTTCCCCAATGGATCATTTGTTCCACAAAATATTCATATGAAAGTAGTAATACTCTAATGAATATGTTTTAATATTTATCTCAAATAATTTATAAAAGTTGAAACAATATATGCTTTTAACATTTACTGGAACTTAATCTAATTCCACAATCGTTGGATATCTTTTGCTTCCAAAAATTGGAAACTAATATCACAATTTACTTATCACACGTATTAACACTTTGACTGCCACGCCGAAATCACACGTTTCGCTCAGGACGAGAGTATCTTTATTATTCGAAGCATATAATGGCAAAATAATAATAAATCCACGATGTAAGACAACATTCTTCCCCGATGGACCGATTATCTTATTGGTGGTCACGGGTGACCACCGTGGCGCCTTGGTAACAGTTGATAGCGACATATTATAACGAGGCCTCGTTTATTTCAACAAACCATTCGTTATTTCGTAAGCAAAACGTGCAGAATATATTGTTAAAACGTGTAGACGATATTATTAAACGGTATTACGATTATTTTTATGATTTCGACGAAACATTCGGCTGAAATGGTGGAGGTCCGGAAAATGATGATGTTTGTGATAAAGCAATGGTAGTGGTAGATTACAACAGAGGAAAACGTGCTGTAGATTTATCAGATCAAACGATAGCATATTCTACAGCACATAGAAGAATCCTCAAGTGGTGTATAAAATTAGCTTTAGAGTTATTGTTAAATACACCAATCTCAAACGCGATGATACTCTATAAACAAGCAACAAAAAGAAAAATCAACGTATCGGGTTTTAGAATGGCACTCGCAGTGCACTTTACACAGTGCCATTCACCAGAGCCGTCAAAGATTGCGACACGAAATGCAGAAGAAAGAAGGGCAAGCGTACCTGGTGCGACAATTTTGCAGAAAGTGCTTTAAAAAAAATGTTAAGCAGTTAGGATCAAAAATTGCTAAGAATCGGACCAAAAAGGTGACCATCTATTGTCCAGATTGTATCGATGAGCCACATTTGTGTTTAAAGTGTTTTAACGCAGTTAGATGCAAGGTTTATTCTCTTTTTTTAATCGATGTCCTAATAAAAATGTTTGATCGTTCAATGGGGCACTTTTTATTTCAAAGTATCTTCTATTCATCGATTATATTCAAAATGCTCTGATTGTCAATTTTCATTCAATTTTTACAATTGTAAGAATTTCAGCCAGCAATGACCACGTCACAGGAGAAACTGACCAACGTGGCCAACGTCGAAGTTTTAACTGGATACTCCTAGGATCGTGCAATTAGAAGCTGATGGATCAATGTCGGTTGGATCTGTTTTAATTCTTGCGTATTGGCGACGAAAAATTTGCAATAAATATAAAGTTTTTGGCGATATCAGGAGACGAGGAAATCAGGAGAAGACGAAGTCTTCCGAGAGAAAACTGATACCTATACCCCAAGCTGAAACTAGCGCGACACTGTTCAATCTGTATGGATCGCAAGCCATTCGAGAGAATTCTATAACTTTTATTGCGCTATCTCCGATCATCCGAATAATCTTAGCTTTATAAATACACAGAAGCCCTTTTCGATGAGCTCTATGGCGCCACGATCGATGCTTAATGCCGTTTTAATGGCGGCGCGTTTCCAATTTCGCACTTCACTGTCTATCCCCTGCCTCAACCCTCGTGTCCCTCTAAATCGATTCAGCATCGCCTCTAAAAATTCCTTCTCGTTGGACATCTGGAAATCGAGCGAACAAGCGGATTTAAAACCGTGGCATGCCGAACGCTTTTTCTCTAATTGTACGAGAAACAAAATTTGACATCGAATCGAGGGTTTACTCTCCGCGAAACTCGTTGCAACTCTCTCGTCGTCTCTTGGTGCTCCGCCTGTTCTTTTTTTTCCTCCGCCTTTCTATTTTCACGTTCGTGACGCTCAGGTGTTTGTTCTCGAGATTCGAGAGCCTCGGTACGATAGAAAATTCGAAGAATAGTTTTGCCATCGGATTAGCCCACCACTGGAAGATACAATTTGTCGTATTTCACCTTTTAATTAACAATTCGCAAGAGACGATTTTTCTCGTTTGTAGATAAAACACATACCTTCGTGTAAGAAGATATTACATCCGAAAGGGTTGACCGTGTTAATTTGTTAATTTAATCGATATTTCATCGACGCCGGATGACGATTTATGCTTGCGTGAATAACGCGACTAATATTACGCGGCGTGCAGGGGGTGTAAAAAGGGTAAAAGAGCGAGAGAGAAGGGTAAAACGGTGACGAGCTGGTTGGATATATTGACAGTGAATTGGCTCGGTATATTCACGCTAATTATTCCTAGGCTATAGTGCTTCTCGTATAGCTCTATTCATCTATAATGAAGTGCAAAGGGTAAGCTTGATAATAACTGTATCGTAGGGGCGTGACTGTAGGGTGGTTCAGGGTTGCGAGCCTATGGGGGTTCACGCGTATTAGACCTTCATTCGGATCATCTAATATTTAGTAAATCTTGTTACATCGTGAAAATAACGAGTCGCGTGTGTATTTTTTTCTCTTTCACGATCGTATGGAAGATCGAGCAACGTTTGTAACTGCACATCTGATTTCCTTCAAATTTTAAATAATTAACCCGCGTATTATGTTTTACAATGTAGCGTAAGATTTCTTCGATTAATTTTTTGATAATTTTTAGGAACGTTTAAAGTCGATGTCTGTCCGCTAAACAATTTCTTTCTTTTCCTCAAAAATTAACATTTTGTCGAAGAATCTTACGCTACATTCTCGATGCAATAGATTTTAATCTATGAATATTTCCTTTTGAAAATTTCAGTTCACGTAAAACATGGGAGCCAACTACCAGCGTTACAGCGGCAGAAGTTACAGGCATAGCAAGTAGCTTCGCTATTTTCTACTATTTTCATCTAAAAGAATTTGGAAAATAACGCTGCGAGCTACGGTTCTCTTGCAATAAACGAAAAACGAGACAAGATGTAAAATATTGTACGGAAATGCACGTAAAGGAAAAAAATTCTCAAATCCTACCTATTTTTAAACGCCTCGGGGTATCCTATCTTGTACCAATAGGGAAAAAAAAAAAAAAAGAAAAAAAGAGAGCAGCGAGGGAAAAAAGAAAAAGGGAAAAAGATCCGTGGAAATTTGCCGTTTCGACGCAATATTTGCGAAGAATCGTTACGAGCGTTCGAATTCGGTCCGACCGATTTGCAGAAGCGGCCGCAGCGGACCCGCTGATCAGCGTTTCGAAATCGGCCGGCTATCGACGAGCCTGGCAAAGGACGAGCGTTCGGAACGATGATCGCGACGCTTGTTTGGATTTACCAATAACAAACAGCCAGAGTCGCGGAACAAAGTCGGCCCCGATTACAACGCGCACTATACACCTTCGACAAACACGTCTATACGTCCGGGCCTGATGATCGGCCCTTTGATCGTCATCGACGCGTCATCGGCGTAACAAAAGGATCAGCTGGTTTAAAACAATCGACAAATTGTCCACCGGTTTAATCGTATTAAGGATAATGGCGCATAATCAGCCGAGCCGTGAGCGAACCGCGAGAACGAACATGTGCGGTCGCCTTTCGTTCCACACACCTGATTTCACCCTGCCAGTTAGTGCGAATGTTTTTTCAGGCAGGGGTGAATTTGATCGAGAAAAAGTGGATTAGTATGGTATCAGGTCCGAAGGCCAGGCGAGAATTATGCACTGGTTAAGGTGGCGGAGGGTGGATTTTCTGCAATCTGTTTGACGAGTTTATCGTTAGGGTGGCTGCCTCCAGCGAATAGGCTGTTTACGGATTAGCATTTCTGGTGTTTCGCGAGCTGTCGGATTTTTTGGCCAGGGGATGGTAGGAAATTTCCGAAAGCAAAGATCGCTTGTAAGAAATTATTGTTTTAACGTCGATGGTTATGAGCGTAAGTTTTGTAATTGCAAAGGGATATGGGGCGAAAGTGGAAGAAAAGAAGAGAAGCGGAAAGTAGATTAGACGAGTATACTTGTAATTGCGCGAAAGGCGAAAATTTGTAATGTTTAATGAATTCGAAGATTTGTTGGAATCTGACAAATTTTTTCTCAAAGTTACCAAGAATTGATCAAATTTAGCCGCGTAAAGAGCGAGAAATAAGAAATCCTTTAAAAAATTGACTAGCGCGATGCGAACAGCAAATTCTTCGACCAGCATCAAAAATGGAATAGAATTTATTAGATTTTCACTTCTAAATCAAATTTCGGATTCTCTACTATTTTCCCTATTCGAGCAAAATTTAATTATACAAATTAACGATTTTGTTACTTTCATTGCATTTTTAACTACAAATAAAGTCTTCGTCGAAGCTTTTCTCATTTTCAAAAGGCTAGTGCCAAACTTGATAAAATTGATAAAATTTAGCCGCGTAAGGAGCGAGAAATGAGAATTCTTTTAAAAAATTGACCAGGGCGATGCAAACAGCAAATTCTTCGCCCAGCATCATAAATGGAATAGAATTTATCAGATTTTCACTTTTAAATCAAATTTCGCTATGTTCGGACAAAATTTAATTATACAAATTAACGATTTAGTTACTTTCATTGCATTTTTAACTACAAATAAAGTCTTCGAATGAAGCAGAAAAATTTCATCAAAAATTCGTAATCAGCGATGACAAACGATTCATCGAAGCTTTTTCCATTTTCAAAAGGCTAGTGCCAAACTTGATAAAATTGATAAAATTTAGCCGCGTAAGGAGCGAGAAATAAGAATTCCTTTAAAAAATTGACCAGGGTGATGCAAACAGCAAATTCTTCGCCCAGCATCAAGAATGGAATAGAATTTATCAGATTTTCACTTTTAAATCAAATTTCGCTATGTTCGGACAAAATTTAATTATACAAATTAACGATTTAGTTACTTTCACTGCATTTTTAATTACAAATAAAGTCTTCGAATGAAGCAGAAAAATTTCATCAAAAATTCGTAATCAGCGATGACAAACGATTCATCGAAGCTTTTTCCATTTTCAAAAGGCTAGTGCCAAACTTGATAAAATTGATAAAATTTAGCCGCGTAAGGAGCGAGAAATGAGAATTCCTTTAAAAAATTGACCAGGGCGATGCAAACAGCAAATTCTTCGCCCAGCATCAAAGATGGAATAGAATTTATCAGATTTTCACTTCTAAATCAAATTTCGGATTCTCTACTATTTTCTATATTCGAGCAAAATTTAATTATACAAATTAGCGATTTAATTACTTCCATTACATTTTCAACTACAAATAACAAACTCTTCGAATGGCGCAGAAAAATTTCATCAAAAATTTGTAATCAGCGATGACAAACGATTCGTCGAAGCTTTTCTCATTTTCAAAAGGCTAGTGCCAAACTTGAAAAGTACTTTTTGTTTTTCGAACAACCTGTACAAAGGAATAAATCGAGCAAGCAACATGGGAGCAAGCTGCATCGTACTCGAACATTTTCGAACGCTATGAAGCTATCGCGACGCGGATCCTTCCATCAAGCATCGAATCGATCGCGTCGTTTGGCTCTTGCTCATTGTGATCCGCTGGAGTGACCATCGACGTAATGATCGCTGACCATGGTCATCCCTCGATTATCCTCGTGCAAATCCACGCGCTATACCGACAGGCACGTCTCGCCACGACAACGCCATTTGCAGACGACCACGTATTTCATATGCGCGTTTCGAAATCGATTCGTTCAACGTCTCCTTCTTTCAACGAGACGATTGTTTCTTATTTCCAGATTTTCATACGATATTGAAAATGTTCGATCAATGGGAGCTCGAAATTTTGAAGGGTCGGATATTTCAAAGTTTACGTTGTCGGTAGAATTTTAATAGCTTTTTAATGGCAATTAAAAAATTCTAAAATTAATTTACATCGCAACAAAGAATCTTCTAGGTTTGAAAGAGAAAAATTTCCGAGATAATCATCAAGTAATTACAAATTTTCCTTATCGTGGTTCTTCAACGGCACTGTATCCCCCGAAGAATATAAAACGATCGTAAGATCGGTAAATTTGAAACGATTCGAAGATTGAACGCAATTTTCTGGAAAATCTATAGGGTTAACGAGATCTTCGAGGCTGTTTGCGCAGTTCCTTACGCGGCTAAAGGACGATCGATCGCAATTTGCCAGTTAACCTGATTGCCTCGAGTAACCATTTCCGTAATTGTAGCGGACCACGGTCATCTCTTGATCATTGTCTCGTAAATCCACACTCCGCGCTGTCCGGCACGTCGCGAGCGCAACCGATCGAATTGTTTGCGTGATTCCTGCGTTCCGTTGCGCTTTTGTAAAATATTCGTTTCAGCAAATCTCGAAAAAAAATTTCTCGTTTGCTATACCTATTTTACCAATCGGACTCGAACATTCGCAGGAAAAAGTTGCTGAAGATTTCAACGTACACACCGCGAGTTACGTCTGACGAAGACGTTGTTTCCTTTATGATTTTACAAGAATCGGCGAGAAAAACGAGAAGATTATAGCGTTCCGGTCATTCATCTGTGCAATATGTTTCGCAAAGTACTCGGAATTTCGTGCATCTTTCGCGAGAAACGCGCAATTTCTCTAACCACCGACCGATTCGAAAGGATGCGTTATCGCGTAACAGGCACGTCCACTCGATCCCTGGACGTGGTGAAATCTATTATCGTGGTGAAGTGACCAGGACGTCAGAGATGCTTGATGGATGAGCGGTGATTAATTATACAACGTCCACCCCCCTCGTCCTCCCTGTAACCGCTGGTCCGTCCTCGGGTTTTCCCGATGGTAAACACTCGCTGGACGATCCTTCGTTCACGTTGTCTCTTCTCGGGCCAAGAACTACCACCGTCGTCGGACGACGGTCGTTCGAATTGACGTATTAATTTTCTAAAGTGGATACACGCGGAGGCGTATATTCGCTCGGCCATACCGGGAATCGATCGAGAAACCTCGTTAATTTCGATAATGGAGACCGCGCGCCGGATTTTTCTTCATTTTCAAACTTCTTAGAACCGTTCGTTCGATTTTTAGCGGATGCATGACAAAGTTTAGAACGAAAGTTGGGAATTTTATGGAACAAGTGGAACGAATGTTCGCGGAACAGGAGAACTTTGTGAAAAATTAAGTCGGACGAATGCGAGCGAAAAATAACGAGACAGTTGGAAAAATGTATTTTATAGTCATCATATAGTACATAAAAGTATTTCAGCACTGCACAATTATAAATTACGATTAAAATGCACACATCCAGACGTTACGACACTACGTACATATCGCAATGGGCACGCGTGTAATTTTCTCCTGTACGCCGATGCTGTTTCTATTGGATTGCCAACTAAGCGATTGTGGATTTTGTCATTAGGTGTTATTGACAAAATCCGCAATCGTTTAGTTTCCAACTCAATAGATCTAAATTTTCTCCCGCCTGCTACGAATCTTGTTTCGACTGTTCGCGAAGAGATGCGATCTCGAAGAAGCGCGTGAACGAGAGTCGTAAATTCCCGTTACGATTCGAATAATCGACGCCACGAATAGATCGATTCCCTATTTCGATTAGGATAATAGGGGTGGTTGAGCGAGTATAATTATATTTCTAACAATTAAGTAACTTCGATATTGTATACAATTGTGTGTATGTTGACTGCCAAACTACGAGCGAGTACGGGCTGAGACTCTTTTCGTGTTGACGACTGCGTTTTGACTTTGACTGTGTCACGTCCGACGATCCGCGCGATCGGTGGCGCGAAAGTAAAATTGATAAATTCTTTTAAACCGAGATAATTTAAAACGTTTATTCGAAACCGTGTTTACAGTATTTGAAGTGAAAGGCAGTTAAAACCGCTAAAAGCTATATCTTGCGAAAACTCATCTAACTACGTTTTTATATTATGTTATTATAATGATATTATGACAATTTAAATTGTAAACAAAGTCGGCAGTTGAACAAACGTTGGGAATCTTCCCAAACATTTTCGAAAAAAAGACTCCGACGTTTTCTCATCTCCGACGGATATAAATGTAGCAACTCAGAGAAGTCAGCCTGAGTTTGAGTATGAGTATGAGTCTGAGTCTGAGTCTGAGTATGAGGATGAGTATGAGTCTGAGTTTGAGTTTGAGTTTGAGTTTGAGTTTGAGTTTGAGTCTGAGTCTGAGTTTGAGTTTGAGTTTGAGAATATTTACCGTTTGGTTATCGAGTAAATTAATTAGCGTTCGTCTATCGAAGAGTCAGTTATCGTTCTGTCTATCGAAGAATTAGTTATCATTTGTCTATCGAAGAATAATCACCTGTCAACCGAAGAATTTCATATCCGTCAGTCAATGGTCAATATCGAAATTGAGTAAGATTTCGATAAAACATATTGATAATCTACTTTCGTACAACTTTGATCCTCTCTCGTGCCAGTATTCCCGCATATAGCAGGTTAGCCGAAAGTGGAGCTTATTGCCAGTTGTATTAAACGTTAATTGACGCTACCTTCTCGTCGGCGACTAAATAGAACGTTACAGACTGTTGTCGAGATTTGACTCTTAGCTGATATTGCGATTTGACTTCTGTCGATTGACTGTTTCCGACTTGGCCACTGTGATGACTGATTTTGACTGACTCTTCGCTCTCGTGTCATTACGGAGGAAAGCTCGATGTGGGTGTGTTTTAGGTACGAAGAAAGCGAATTCGTTGCTCACATTTTTCGTTAGGAAAGTGAGGGTAACGATCCGTGATGCCCATTGGTTATAACCAGCGTTAATGAATGAGAATAGATGGAGGAAGCCTCCTATCAACATGGCTCGTGTGTGACATTGTTCGCGAAAAAATCCGCTTTTCTGTAATTTGTAAGAGCGTGCAATAAACCTAAGAACTGTTCTAAGGATCATTCATAAAACAAAACATTTACAGGATTACCGATTCATTCGAGTTAAAAGGATTACGTTAAAAAGATTGCCCTCAAAATGTATACGTTTTATGGTGGCCCCTCAGGTTTATCGAGGGTCTGAATAATGGTACCTGGACCGTTGACGGCCAAACAACGACGGATGGCGTGCGAATTGTCTCACGCGACGTAACAAATCTCGTTAATCAAAGGAGGAAGAAGAGGAACACCGCTTGTATTCACCGCTCGTATACGAGCCTCGTAATTTTCCATCGGATTTTCCATTCGGAACTCGGCAACGTATCCTGCGAGATATCGCGATAAAAAGTTGCGTTCGTTCGTTGGATTGGTACGAGCAGCGTTTCATAAGCGACGATTAATCAAAGTCGCATTTAGTAATTATCAGCCGCGACATTATGTCGGATGCCTCCGATTCGTCGGTGAATTTGCGTTGCGCGGCCGCGAAATCGGACGATTTTGCGCTTCGCGTTTGGTAATTTATGCGCGCTAAGTAAATACGCCGGCCGGGCCGGGTTACCGGTTAAAATAATCCGGAAGTTCCGGTGATTATTCGCCAAGCGAGAAATTCCCGGGGCCGATGATTCGAAACGAACGAACGAACGGGGACGATCGTTAAAAACATGGCTGTTTACATTTAATAAACGACTCCGCCTCTCCCTCTCCACCTTGCCGCCCTCGCCAGTTCCACCGGCTTTTAATCGTGCTCGTTAACGGTAATTATTCCTAATCAATGGCGAGCGTGCCGTTTTAATTCGACGAATCGTAACGATGTGTGTTTCGGCTAATTTTCAAAGTATTTCGATGCCTCGCCCGAAAGTGTGTCGCTTTTTCTGAATTTTTGATCGACGGGCTGATCATTAAGACGATTTTCGATTGGATTTTAAAGACTGTTTTGCATAGAGCAATCGGGATTATTCTGGTCGAGTGACTGTTCCGTTTATAGATATCGAAAGGTAATTTGGCGTTTCTCAAAGAAGGGGTCCCATAAGACAAGAAATGGTATGAATTGTATGGAAAGTTTCAGATGTTTTCGATTTAGTTACGTTTGAATTAATAATTATAATTGTAACGGACGATTGTAACGTGATTGGAAAATAAGCTCGATATTTACGATAGTTGGGAGTAATTGGCGAGTGTTTGACGCAAAGAAGTAAGCCATGGTTAGCGATGAAATATCCGATTGATTAAACAAAGATAAAAACTTTCTGCGTAATAATGGAGCCGATATTGGGCAAACTGAGTTAAAAATTCAAGCTGCATATATAAATATCGATAATTTGAAATTATCAACGGCAGATATGAAGCATATAGCAAACGTTCAATATATAAATTTCAATCGTTAAATTAAATTCATACATTCAACATCTACAAAAAGATACAATTATCAAATTACGATGGAAAAATAATAAAGAGGGGAAAAAGTAAATCTACGAACAAATATAGAAATAAATATTTTCCATTCAATGAAATTAAACTAATTACTTTGCCAGGCATCGATATAGCCCCTTATACCATTTCAAAATTTACCATTCGTAGAATGCACACGTTTAGGGTTGTGTACACGAAGAAATAGATTCATTTAAGACATCCACGATATTTTTCTCATAATCTTCGTCATAGTTACTTTTCGGCTTATCGATCGTGTCACGCATTCCCTTCTTCGGCCAATAATCCTCAGTTTCAGGATGACCCTTCGTTATATCGTTACATCAACAGCGATATAAATATAAATATAGCAAAGGGTTTTCCCGAAGAAATAAACTGCAACGTTGGCGAAACGTGCAACGTTACGAAGCCGTATGTATGTAACGTGGTTGACAACCTGAAGATCAGACACGATGAATTACGAAGAAATAAATTTGGCCAGGCCACGATCTATTCGATGTTCGACGCCTGGTGAAAACCAGTCAGCAAGCGTATCGGAGAAACGAGGAGCTTGCACCCTTTTATCGGACTGGAAACAAATAACGAGATCATTGCTCGCGTGGAAAATGTCCTGTATGTATATGGCTGTTCGACAAACAGGGGCGATTCGGTAGATTTTGTGCTGTTCGCTCTACTAAATGCTGCTATATTCCTGCTAATTCCCCGGCCAATCCCTTGGGATCCCCCTTTGCGCGTACCTTGCACCCCTTCGGAGACTCATTCGCGATAAACTGGGCCGTCTGCGCCCTGTCGACAACTGCATCTTTCTGCGCTCTAAATCTTCGATTTCGATCGTATTCGAAAGCAAAAGTCTTTGTCGCGATAGCCGGAGTTGTCTAAAACTGATGGTTCGTGTTGATGTTTGTCGAGGATGGATTTAATTGTTGCTTTGGGTCCGTTTGGAGCTTTACTAGAAGGGAGGGTATGGGTAGGACATAAATTAGGTATGGTTTCTTTGCTTTGTTCTTTGATAAGTTTGATGTTTGTTAGTATGCTACTGAATAAACATTTGGAATTATGTTTGCGCTTGTGTCTATATCGAATCTGCCGTTAATTTGATGGCTGGTTCGAAATTAGTGCATCACGTACCAACAGAAACCTCGTGTTTTGGTAGATTCTTTATTAGAAAATTTTACAAGGTAATACAAATTTGTAGTCACTCTCTCAGTTGTATTTATACCAAACTTCCTAATTATGCTAATTCTTCGATCAATCCGAATTTTGTTCTAGATTTTCGATAAAGGAACGTTGAAGCAACGAAATTCCAAGTTTACTCTTCTAAAGAATTCTAGTCTTTCGCGATCTACGTACGCAACGATCCCACACGTTTGACCAATAACACAGATAAATTCTTCTTCTGAAAAATTATACACATCGTTTGAAATATTTGCGGAACGAAGACGCAGGAGATAACGAATGCACATGGCACGTAAAAATTCCGGTGAAAGTCAATTCGGTTGACAAAAATACTAAAGCAATTGGATCTGTGAAATTTAATCGATCCATGGTACGTATCGATCAGTAACAGCCCCATAATAAGGGGTGTAAGTGCATAGGTCGAAGGGTGCAAGCCGCAACGCGTATAGTTGCCGTTTCATGGGGTGTTTTATTGACGGGTGTCGCGCTGCAGGGGTTCAGCCGCGTTAAACGGCGTGATCTTAAGCCGGATTCCCCATTGAACAGCATCTGCACCCCCGAATTTGTCGCAGGACAGTTTAGGCGGATTCTCGTGCTATGGTGAACAGGTCTATTAGTCGGACCTTTCCGTTCATTGTGCGATTCTTGCTCTTTTAAACGGCCCGCCGACACGTTTCTCGCGTGGCAGTGATGTTTGGCGAAGTTTAATTATCGCAATTAATTATATACTGTTTCGAATTTAGATCAAGCTGTTAGACTCGTGTTGATTGGTAGTTTTCCGAATTTTGCGAGTACGCGAGAGAAGATTCAAAGGATTCTCTTTACGTTTGGAGAAATTTTTAGGAAGATGTTTGACGTCGTTTGAAGACGTTCGTGTATTAATCAGAAATGTTAGAATTTTCTTTTAAGAAAGGAAAAATGCTCATACGTACAGATTTAATGTATCGTATAATAAATAGTTTTTATAACAGTAAGCTTTAAAATGTTTGTTTAAAAATATTAATTCACGAGAAGCTTAAGTAACGTTTGCAATAGGACTAGCTATTAGAGCAATTAATTAAAATTTGGAGCGTTCATTTCCTTTACAACTCTTCTACCTTTGTTCCTTGAATCTCTTCTATCTTGCTTTCACTTTCTTCTCTTCCTTTCCTTCTTTCTCTTCGTTGTCTCTCCTCTCCTCTTCTCTTCGTTTTTACCCACTTTCTATATTTCTGTATTTTTATTCTCTTTCTCCATTGAGAAACGCCAAAGAAGTGCCTATGCCAGTTTGGTTTTCAGCTATGGAAATAATATTATTGAAGAACGAAGAAAGACAATATTATGTAGCCTCGTATGATACTATCTGTGCAGAAAAACTGCTATTGTACCAAAGGATCAACGTTTCGGACAAAATTTGTCAGAGCTGGATGCATGTTCAAGGAAGTAAACAAAGCGTAATTCAAGGTACGCCTGATAAGAATCACAATGTTGCAAATGTAGGCCCTTTTGTTACACGTTTGCCACCGTATTTAGTAGGATGAACCAGGCTTTAGATTTACTCGACCACTGTTGGCAGCTTTATTATTATGCGTTCTTCCTATAGGAGACACGCATCTGTCCCACTCTCTATGTTGTATCCTATATAGATTTCCCAAAGATAGAACCTAAATCACCAGGAAATGAAGAAATATTCTAACGATTAAACAAATACATCTAGCGAAGAGGATTTCTCTTCTTCTTAGCTGAAACCATAGTCTTCACAGGTGATAGCCTCTGTGAGTTTGAAAATAAAATAGTTTATACAGTTTAACGGAATATCAATTAAAGAAAGAAATATTAGGTGTACAAATTAATTTATTGTTTTTCGTATACAACATAAAACGTTTATCTACAGAAAGAAGACATTTCGATTTTCGAAATAGACAGCAACTTGTACGGTGTTTTTTAAAGGATAGGACAGAATGTGTAGAACTTTAATTCGAGACAGAATTGTAATTACTTAAATATACGAAGCAATTAATTTGTACGTCTGAAATGTCTGCACGAGTGAGAATTCAGCATCGTTCGTCTCAGGTTTAAAAACGCTTTTTTTTGTAGAAGAATAATTAAGAATATTTCAAACGAATATTTGTTTTCAACGCGATGTTCCGTGAAATCGTCTGGTTTTCACGCACAAAAAGACGCAAGACTCAAAGGATAAATGTTATCAAGACACGGCACGCAGAAGACGGGCTATAAATTTTAGGAAGCTTAATAGCGTCTTGGCGCGGTCTAAGTTCTTATTTTTCCGCTCCAGATTAAAAAACCTTGAGACAATTCTCTTTTTAAAAGAGAAAAGAAATTTCTAACTCTTCCGATCGCTGCATTTATGATTTATTTTCCAATCGTAAACCACTCTGGTCGAATGATAATTAATTTTGGTAAGAATTTAAGTCAGAAACCTCGCAACGGTTTATCGATACGACGTGGAATATAATTTTTGTACAAACGAAGATACAAGGTTTTTATATTGGATACCACAAATTTTTCGAATGTAGAGTTCGCAGAAATATTCGAAGAAGCGATAGCAACGACGAAGGAATATATGGTTGATAAGGAATCGTGGGCCGCGCCATTCCAAGCAACTGATGAAGGAAGAAGATGAGAGAAAATGGAAGGCGGTGACCTGTGAGATGGAATTTTACAGGAAATGGAATATTCCTCGATATTGGTTTACATTTTACTTTTGTATCTATAATAACACTTCCTTTTAATTTCGAATACAGTTTTAATCTGCAGTACTTTATTCACCGATCTATTCGCTTCAATTGTTAAATAATATTTTAGAAGTAAATTTTCCTAAAGAAATTCTTTTCGATCTATCTACAACGAGCAATAAATAGTATAACAAGATATTTTTGCGTAAATTGTTACATTTGATCTCTCAACGAGATACGTCGTTCAAATAAACGACTACTACGATATTCTATTTTGTCTTAAGTATACAGCTGAGATCAAAGAGAAAGAACAAAATAAATATATCAACGATATATTTATTTCGATAGCGATTGGCGACTATTCGAATTCATTTGTAGTTTCTTCTTTCGTGTAGAGATAAACCCACCCTAAGCGAGTTATTATTGTCGCGCACACTTTGATAGCGGTGCTATATAAAATTTTCTTACATTTCGTAAAATTTATGTGACACAGGTAAACCCAAGTTCTCTGATTTCGCTTCACGCAAGAAGATAACGAGGCCAACGATCGAGGAGGCGCGAGTTCATCCCAGAATTCCTAGCGGAATAGTCGCAACGCGACGATACCAGTTCGCGCGACGATAGCGCGTGTTTGCACAACGATAAATTGACTTGTACCTGGCGCCCGTCTCCTTAGCCATCCCGTCATCTTGGCCCGCGCGTCTGTGCCAGAAATAAGGCGTTCATTGTTTTCCCGCAACCTCCAGCCACCTCGTATACTGTAATTTAACTTCTTCTATTAGACAAAGGATACGTTTTACGAACCTGCTTGTCCGGTTGCCGTAAAAAATGTACTCGAGTTAGCAGAATTCTAATATTTAATAAAAATATTTAATAAAGATCTTTCGTTTGTTCGATTCCTTCGTTCTACCGTTTCTTAGATCTCTTAAACACATTGAAGAAAGGGAGTACGATAATTTTCCAATGATCGTGTCATTATACCATCACACTATCCTCTAATTTCTTATCTCATAACGTTAAACAAAAATTACATTCCACATATATAGATCTACGCGTTAATTTTACCATTCTTTCAATCGCAGAATATTATACCACCTATTACACCATTTTGTCTGCTATAATCTTCCAACAGCGTGGCTTTGGAAGTTAGAACTGGCGTTTTAACGAATGATCGCGTACACTTACAAAAATCGGTACATACATATTTCATTACATCGACGTACTGAGTTCGCGAGAACGTCGAGTCCACGGCGAAGTTCGTATCACTCGCGGCGTTCCAAAATCAGATTTCTATGTCTACCACGAGCAGCAGAAAACAAATCTTAACGCAAGGGGTTAACCAACTTCGCTATTTTACATGTTGGACGAGTCTTTCGAACGACGTTCCCGAAACGCATGGCGCAACAGCGTGTACCAAGAAGAAGAGTCGCGCGTCGAGTCTGCGGTGAAAGCCGCGGTTTTTTCAGGTAAATGGTAAACGCCCCGAGGTACCAACGAGGTACCTTTCCCCAGGTATCGTACGTGGGGACGTGGAAACCGGCCGCGATCCGATGTTTGACCCTCGGCCGCTTGAGCAAACAGCGGCACGCTCAGGATTTCGTCGAAAGGGCCCGATAGAAGCTCTTGAGCCGGCGGGCCCTCCACTTCCGTCGCCATCTCCATCGCGTCCTTCTTCCTCGAAGAGGCGTAAAAGCCTCGAGTGCCGCCGTTTTTTGGCCCCGCAGTGTTTTCTCTGCTCCTCCGTATTCTTCTTGCGGCGTCGGAGGATCAGGTTTCGTGGCCCTGGCGATCACGGTGGGAATGGAAATGAAGACCACTCCCGTCAACCTTTTCGTAACAACACGGTTTTTCGATGGGTTCTGGGAGAGCTGAGGATGGTGTTGAGGTTGCATCTTGGTACTGGGAAGGTGCACCAGCTTCCAAGTCATTTTCGAGGTAAGTTGTCGAAGAGGAATTAGATGCAGTTAACGCTACGGTTTATATACACAGGTATAGTTTGGCTAATTCCTATTATTCAGTGTTGCTTCTTTGGGATTGCGCTTATGGAAGGGAATTCAATGAAGGATGTCGGTGTTTCTTTCTTGATTCAGATTCGTTTAGATCGTACGATTCTATGAAGCTTGAAGAAGTTGAAGATACATATGTGGTATGTATGTGGCAAACTATTTCTTGTTAATTCTGGAGACTTATTTCATGTGTCTAGTCTATGTAGCGGGCCTCTCAGGAATTTCTATTGCGCTAATAAGTTTCTTATATCTCAGAGAAGAACGTGTCCAAGTTACTAATCCATCATCAGCTGGGGCCACACTTGGTCAAATTCGTGTGCTGTTACCGCAGTCGACGAAAGTGTACAGACGATAGTTCGCACGTGATATCAATGGTAATAGGAATATCGACAGATTCGTTGGTTCTAATGTTCCAATGTTCCAATGTTCCAATTCTGCGGTGCATATAACGCATTTAAAAGCACAATGAGATATAAAATTCAATTATTAAATCCTTTTCATACACGTTGAAGGGTTTGAAATGGAGCAACTGGGAAAATACAAGATTGAAACGTAACGTGAACGCTATCGATACTCTCGGAGGTGGCACTCGATTCCCCAGGTCAGGAACTTTCTCCTGGCGAAGATCGATTGGCCGATTTGTCGAGAGACACGGAGTTCCGGCACGCTTCCTTTGTTTTACGTAATTTCCGCGCCAATATTAGCACGCTGCGTTCCGTCGGCGTGTTCCGTTCTCTCTCTCTCTCCCTCTCTCTCTCTCTCTCATCGTGTATTGGCTTGTGTGTTCTTCGCAAACAAACCAATCAATGCCGATGCCTTAACTCTCTCTCTCTCTCTTTCTCCCCTTTTCTCTCGTACGCGCGAGCTTTTCTCGTTTCAAAGCAGCCATGAAAAAAGTTTTACTTTATTCTGTGTGTTTCCTTCCTTTTCTCCTTTTGTATCGTTGTTTATATATCGTCGCGTATATACAGTGGCTACAAAAGCTATTTGTACACATTGTATGCTTGCGCACGTATCATTTCATTTATACACCAGTTATTTAGCTCCAACTATAATAAATTTGGTATCGTTTAATAGTACTTTTGCACGATTACGGAAATTGAATACTATGGAAATGAAACGTAGAATCTAAGAAGGGAAATAAATATTTTTCCTAGCCACTGTACGATCAATACATAGACAAGTGTGCTTATCCAGATTATTCAGCAGCAAAAATGCACGCGAGAGAGTAAAGAGACAGACAACGATTAAAAGAAATTATCGAACATTCCACGCAACACAACTGTTTTTAAACGTCGTTATTCTCTCTATCGCGTGCTCCTTTCTTCTAAGAATTTGAAAGTAATTTCTGTTTGGCAAAGGGATATTCCAATAAACGATTATATCTTTTGGACGGAAACGAGATCAAATTTATGCCACATCTACCGCAGCATATTATCAATCGATCAACAGTTGACGCCCATTAATCTCATTAAACCGAGGAATCTGGTTAAAAAACATCCATCGTACGATACGACGAGCGAGTCAAGACACCGCGAAACGGTTCAAAGGAGGCCAAGGCAGGTGTGTCGGCCATGGGGACACGGAAACAAGCGGAGAAACGACGGAGACAAGCAACGACGAGAGACCAGGAACGTTAAAAGGCTTCGTGGGCGTCTATTTGCGTAGATCCAAGAGATCGGACAAGTGGCCAGGCCTTTGTCGGACTCTCCGTGGGTGGTTCCCTTTTTTTCTCGCCTCCTCTTCGTCCTTTCCACGCGTTTCTCCTATAAACCAGTCCACTCGAGCCACCACCCATCCACCCCCGTTGAGTTTGCGTCACCCTCGTAAACTGTCGCCCTCCCCCTATCGGTTTCGTAGACGTCGTCGTCGTAGACTCTTTATCCTTTTTCAGGATTCGTTTGCCTGCTGGTAATCAAGCGGTGGCGGAGGTTACGACGCCATTTTTACGTCATGACAAGGTGGTGTTTGTTACACAGATGAATCGTGTAATGCGGGTTTTAATCTATCAACCCTTATCTAGGCAGTCTCTAATTATAAGTTTTTTCCATTATGAATGATCGATAAAAAAGGATCTTTAAACATTCCTTTCCAACAGGTTACTACGCATTTCACTGTTATTCGAGTTACGTCCAATGTCCTAAATCGTTTCGAATCTAAATTATCGGAAATCGCTCGAATAATCACGAATGACGTTGGTATAAATTATCTTCTCAGTTACGAAGGTATAATAGAAACTATTGTTCGTAATTATTGGAACAACTTTGATAAACGTCGCTCAAGTAACTTGGAACGAGATCGTTTGAATAACTTATACTGTGGACGCGTACGATTGTATTCGACGTACGTTAAAAGATGTAATTATTTTTGAAACGATAACGACAGACCATTCTTTAGCTGCGATAATAAAAAATCAGATGAAATATAAGAAAGAAAGATTATGAAATATTTTGTAGGGTAAAGGTACGCAAAGTGGATGTATATTAAAGAGGCACGAGCAAGTATTATATCCTGTACTACTTTTCAAGTAAGTCGTTCGATAGGCACTTTTCCCTCTTTCTATCGACGTCGGATCCCGCGAATAAGGGTTGCACGGCTCGCAATCGAGCATCAGGATTCTCCTGATTCCAGAGCATATTTAGAGAGGCCTCCGTTCTATTTGTTGGCTTTAAAAACATCCCCGGCGGTAAGCCGCATTATTTCACCCCCTGGTTCGCTGCATATCGGGCATTAGGAGAATATCGAACTGTGATCGTATGATATTTCAAATTGCATTATTTACTGAAAACGCTAATAAGCTGTCTACGTTTCTGCATTAGCCATAAAAATATATACGTCGAAGAATAATATAATAATTGCTCCACCTTGTATCTTTATTCGAAATTGGTTAGAAGCAGAATTCACTGGAATTAATTCACCAAGATTCTATTTATCTATTACCGCTGTTATTTTCAAAGACGTCAAAATAACGATATATTTTAGAGAAAATTTTAGAGACAAATTGATAGTTATAAATTTGTAAGTATTCATTTTGTCCAAGTTTGAGATATCGTTAACATTAGAACTACCACGCCAGTCAAATCGACTGGTTTTACAATTTTATTTTAAAATTCCTACTTCGTGTTATATTTTTACCCGCAATGATGTACTGACTTTCGCAACGATAACTAAAGGAATAATAAAATGAATTTTATTTTCTTTTTTATGTATTCAAACTGAAAATAATTTTGTATCGGGGTTACTTATACCAATAGCAGTCAAGATGACTGGTACTTGTCAAGGTGTAAAAGGGTGCTGCGATCTGTTTATCGAACCCCGATTAACCAGTTTCCTCGTTTTCTACAACTTCCCACGCGTTTTTCAAATTTTTACCGGGTATCATTCGATACGATGATATCAGTTATCAAGAAAATTCCAAATCCATCGCTAGATCGCTAGATGCTAACACTAGAAACACCACAGCAGTCGAAATAACTGGTTCTACAATTTTAATAAATGTGTCAACCCTCGTTTAGGGGTCATGGTCCTAGATGGATTAAAAATACCAAAAATATTACTTTCTATAAGAAAGTAATAAGTCAATAAATATAAAAATATTCTATTGTTTTTTTTCTAAAGTCCAGTCATTTTCACTAGTTTTCGTAGAAATAGCTTCGTGTTAACTATCGGTAGTTCTGGCGTTAAACGCAAGGTCCGTCTTATCCGAGATTTCTCGCGTATCAAAGAACCACGCGTTATCCTTAAAGGGACATCTTTCCTTCTTCCTTTCCTTATTCACGCTTTACGTACTTGCCAGCTTCGTACGTTCACCGCTTATAAACAGGCATCGAGTATTTGCCAAGGAATGGAAAATTGACTCGCGGGCACAAATTCGACGCGTCGAGGGGGCTTGTGCAAGAATTTCGACGCCTTCGAGTGTGTAACAGTGGCTTGTCGAGGGACGAGAGGGTGCATGGGGGGTGAACGAAGGTGGCGGCTGGCGAAATCACGTTTCCGGAACGGCGGCTAGACGCGTTCAACGATTTCCGAATGTTTCCCCGGAAATTCTCGCCTCGCTTCCTGGATTCGACACGCTTCCGTTGGTTTGTACATATCGTCGCGCCTCCCTTTGTCGTCCACTGGCGGGGGTGGATTTGCACGCGCCCCCTGACCCCGCGATTCACGCTCGTTTCCGCGTCTGATCGACGACCGAGCACGCTCCCCGACCCTTTGCTCTCTCGCCTTGCCTCGTCGAATCTGCTATATAACCTTGTTTGTTGGAGTTTTAGAATTTTCAATCGACTACTCTCGTGCTTTATAAGATTTTTTAGTAGTTTGAACGTTTTCAAGAGTAATTTATCGCATATCGTGTACTTTTTCATGTAATCCCCCTCCAATTACGCTAACAAAAGTTTCATCGGTGTCTGGATCAAATCTATTTTGCCAATTAAATCCACTGGCACGAGAACGTATCTTTGTTACGTTATTCGAACGAAAAATAATAGCCGACGAGGAGGATCAACGAATTCTCATTATATCAGGTTGTCCGAAAAGTTCCTTTCGTCTTATAAGGAAATAATAGACTCACAACGTTTCTTGTTTTATATTAGTTTATTGAATTATGCACGAACATAGTAATAGAAATAGTACGAAATGGATAATATCTAATTCGATAAAATAATATAAAACAGAAATTGTTGTTCATCTACTGTCACCTTACGAAACGAACAACTTTCGGACAACCTAATATAAACGCCAATCATATACAGGGTGCGACCGAATTGCTTGTCTTCCGACAGATTCGGATACAAGTTCCAAACGGTACATTGAAATTTGTCGTTAAACGGGCGAATATCAGCAGCCTAGTCCGAAATAATCCTCCTACACAACAGAAAGACCGAAACGAATGGAAAGCAAAGGAGGAAGAGCAACGTGGTGGTTTGGCTGAAGGAAAGCTTCAACCCCCGTTTCCCGAGTTAGCCAAATATTATCGTTCTCATCGAGCCATGTTCTGAAAACGATTGCGGCCCGGCGCAGTCACGTAAGAGCGTCATTATCGCAATGTAATGTAGGTCGGTCGCAAACAGACCGCTTTTTTCCATCGATTAATTATCGGTGAAAACTATTCCCGCGGTATCTCCACGATTACTCGATCGTTCGTGGTAAGGTGGTGTGCTGGTTTTTATCTGAAGGGGGTCGAGGACCCATTATCGGCCGTCGCGGAATTGCGAGTAAATACAGCAGCCGATGTTTCGCGACATTTCCATTCGCGAGCGCGATCGACGATCCATCGTCGAATTACGAGCAATTTTGTGCCATTTGTTCGGCGATGGAGTTACGCGGGGAAGGAATTTTGGAATATTTGGAAGATAGGTAATGCCTGTACGACGATCGAGACGGCGATGGTAGGATGACAAGTTTTCTTACGAAGAAATTCGTTCCAATTATGTGCGTATTTCCGTGTATTTCTTATCGTTGTACTTGAAATAAGAAGGAAATTATATCCGAAGCGTGTTTTGAATAACAACAGGTTTTGTTTTCTTGCTTCGACGTTCAAGAGTACCAGTAACGTTGAAAGTTAAACATCTAAAGCTTAAATAACGATTCTTTTTGTCAAAAATTCGAATTCTATACGCGTATTGCGTCACTCGATTTCTTCTTATCGTACGCGAAGAAGAAGAAGAAGCTATTGGCTCGAAAAATGAGCGTCGATGGCGACGGTGGCTATCTTCGCAGGTGTTATTTCATTCTTTGAACAAAAAGGGAAAAGAAGAGAAAAAGAGAAGAAAAAATTGGAAAAGGAGTTAGATATACGGACAGATAGGTGGATTACCCAACTACACGGTGAGAATCGAACACGCTCGGTTTGTTTGCTTGTCGTTAGCATGAACATACTTTTCGATGTAATGTTGCAGACAAACGTGCGCGTCGAAACGCGGATCGATAAGCGTTTCGTTAAAATGGGGCAGATTATGGACAACTCGAAACGCTTATTAAGCCGACACGTAATATATGTATAGTTTTTTGCGCACTTGCGTGAAATTTCAAGATACAAAAACGTAAACAGTATGCATACGATACGCAAGAATATGTAAAGTATCCAAAGTAGGATAAGTATCCTACTTACTTTAACGATTCATATATAAATAACAAGTAACAAAAAGAAATAATATCCTAATTACTTTAACAAGCGTTAACAATTTTTAACGAGTAGAACGAATCTCTATTTAAGATATAAACTTCCGTAAGAATCCGTAGCCTACTAATTACCCTAAAAAGTTATTCTAAAACTACGTACGTAGACTGAACCAATGTTTCTCATTCGTACATAAGCTCGTCGATCACTTTGGAAACAATCCTCTTGGCGGCGATATTTTAACCGGTGTAAAAACTCGCGTAAACAGGACACCGTAGGAGCGAACTAAATAACGATCGGGGATGGCCAGTTTTTAGGGTTAATAAGCGAGCAATATACGTATGGAAGGGCGTGGGACCAGCGAGGAAAAGGGGAGGACACGTCGCTAATTAGTCGTGCAGCGGGTCGCGCAAAATTTGCCAGAGAAATCTGAATGAACGTGCCTTGAATCGTGCTACGCGGTTAATACAAATGTGTATTACCGTGCAAATAAATAAATATTTGGTCATGAGCGGAGCAACTCAAATATGTTCAAGCAATGTCAGCAGCATCTCTGTCGACGCTCTCTTTCTCCCTCTCTTTCCTCCTCCTGTTCCTCTTTCTCCGACGACTGTCCGCACGTACGTGCACGTATGCGCGTATATGAGTACGTGCAGGATGATGTTAATACATATATAGTGTGTAGAAAATAGGTGTATCACGTATACGTGTGTGCACGTTAGGTATAATGTATGCGCGTTGAAAATACGTGGCCAGTACACGCGTTGACGTTTGTATGCACGCGTATGCGTGCAAGATATGTGTCCAAACGCACGTGTGGGTGTAAAATACGTAGGCAGCGCGCGTAGGTGTATGTACGTTTGTGTGGTGAGAATATCTAGCTAATGCACGCGTGTGACGGCGTGCATATACATACATGACTAAATATACGTATGGGTGTATATATAACGTGCGTGGAAAATATTTACGTGAAAATACGTAGACACGTGCGCGGAAATATAGGGTAAAAAGGAAACGCAACCAGGCACAAACGACGCGTGTATATGTGTTCATTGGCACCCACAGCTTTGATTTTCCCCGTTTTTCTCCCCTCTCTGCCTTGCTTTTTCACCTCGCTTTTCCCTGCTCATTTCCGCGACGTTTCATTCTCGGCCTGCTCCGTTTTGTTCGCTCTTTTTTACCGTTTTTCCCCCTTTCGTTGTTCAGAGATTCTTTTCTGTTTCGTTGTCTTTTCCTGGTGCACGTAGTTTTATGTACGCGGTTCCTTTTCTAGCGATTTCGCGCTCAGATTTTTTAGAAGCACGACGCGAGAGTTTCTTTTGGTCGTTGCTTTTCTCTTCAGCATCTATTCCGTACTGTTTGTATTTCCCGTTTTCTTCGTTTCAATTATTCATATTCGGGTACATACAGATACTTTTATTATCCGTCCCCTATACTCCCCTTTCCATTTATTTCTTTCATCCTGTTTCCCTAGTTTCTACTCTCCCCATTTATATCTACAAATTTTTCTCTCTTTTAAACATCTTTTATCACGTATTCCCACCTCTGTGGACGAACGAAACGTAAAAATTCGAGCATTACGACACGGTTAATTTATCTAAAATCCCATACATTCCATCCATCTCCATTTTCCTGCTCTTCCACCTCTTTCTTCTTTCTTCTTCTCTCCTTCTTTATTCTTTACTTTACCCACAAATTTTTCCACTACCTGCCCCTCTGCCCCCTCCACACATTTCTATCTACCTGTATCTTTCCATTTTCTCCTTCTCCGAGTTTTGCTCAACCTTCTCCTCCTCGTTTGTCTGCGTTTCTCACTTTTTCCTCGCTCTCGCATCGTAGCACCTCCTCGTCTCTCTTCGTCCACTTTACCTTGGCCCACTCCTCTTCCATTCTTCTCTTCATTTTCTCACTTCAACCACCCCCATCCAGCAAACCTTCTTTCTCCGCTTCCCTTCCATGTCCTCTTCCGCTGTTTGCGCGTTCGTACGTGTGCGTCTGCCATTATACCGTCGTTATACACGCCAGCACGTACACAGAGGGAAAGCAGAGTACGCGTATCCGTATCCACGTAGGACGGCTGGCGATAGCGTTCGGGTACAATATGTACTCAGTCTACCCCACGGTTGACTCTTGGTATTTGATTCTTGAATCATTTTGTGTACGAGAGGAGTGGTTAATCGTAGGTTAAATATTTTGGCCGCTCGGAGTGCGTCCTGGCGACGACGCCGACGCCGACGCCGACGCCGACACCACTGGACACGCGCGACTTTCTCCACGTGTCTCCCGCGCTTTCAGTGACTTTGTCCTTTACTTCCGATTAGAATGTGGATTTTTATGTTTCTGATAAGAAACTCATCGTCATCAAGATGGAACATTTTAAGGCGCAGAAATAAATAGAAAATAGTATAGCGTAAAAGCATAGAAAATATTCAACGAGGATACTGTAATAAATTTTTAATAAGCGAAGCAAATTTCTATTTAAGTTCCATCTCTTTACGTTGCAAATAAAAATAACGTGTTTCTCTGTTGGTAAAAATATAAACTTGTATAAAAATTCGCAGACTATTTACGATCCTTTGCAATCGACTCGATGGAGCAGCGATTTCGTGGAAATTGGAAAGCTGTTTTAGGTTTCAAAGATTTCGATTCTGTGCAATTTGAAAAGTATTTGATCGATCGTTGTTATTACTCGACGAGTATCGATTACTTTTTACGCTTGTCTTTGCCGTATTTTGCGGTGGATATTAATATTTGTTATATTCGTTTTAGTAAATGTTTGATCAAACACTTATACGATTCTTATTTCACCTGTCGCGTTTTCAGTGTGTGATTTTAAAATTAGTTTCCAATTGTTTTAAGAAGAAATATTATTATTTGACGTTTGTGAGTTTCTTTTCTTCGAGAAGTTGACATTATCGTTATATTATTTTATACAAAGATTAATATTTGTTATATTCCTTTGATAGACGTTTGATCAAAAAATTATTAAGTCCCTGTTCCCCTTCTCGTTTCTTAAGTGTGTAATTTTCAAATTAGATCGGCTTATAGTTTTACACAGAGTCGGTTGTTCGGCCATCGCTGATGATTTTTAGGATTATCTTTCAATTGTTTCTTCCTTTAAAACGCGGATGTCAATACTCGTTCCTCATTGACACTTCAAACTCGAATCTCAAACGTTTCAATATTTAATCGTACACTTAATATGTTATAATATTTGTTGTGCATTTGATTCGATCTCTCTTTCTCTCTCTCTCTTTCGTATAATTCTATTTCGGTTTGTCTTTTTCATCAACATTTGACAGCGACGTAAAAATAGCTCGCGGATATTTATGCATCTACGAAAAATATAGTCTCTAAAAATATGTAGAATTTGTAACAGATCTTTACGTAAATCCTCGGTTTCCAGCAGTAAATTATAAATTCGTGTAAACAGATTCGCGATCTAGATATACTCGTAAAAAATTAATAAATAAGAAGGAGAGTGGAATTATTTTGATTCACAGGCTATTTTATTTTATTTACAGAATCGTTATCGGCGAAACCTTCTACCATAATTAGTCTTCGGTATCTTCGAGCTCTCCAAGATTTCGGTGTGCCATTTCGTTCTCAAACAGATATGTAAAGCATACAAATGTACGAAAGATTTTATCTCCTTACGCAAAGAACGATTATGCAGGGACTTGTATCTAATCGCGTTGCTGTTTGTTGGAAACGGAAGGTCATCCTCTGAATAAAGATACTTACAATTTTTCTTTCCTACGTTTGACCATTTTCAACATCACGAATAATTTTTGTAATATTCCACGCTAGTTCATGCGTTGTTTTTTGTATTTTCTGTGCTTTTCGTATTTTACAAATTCCTCGCGTTCTCTATTTTTCCTTCGTCTTTCTATATTCTCCAAATTTCCTAATCCTTCTATTATTTCTACATTTCTTTCCTTTCCTCTGTCTCGTTTCGATATCGTTCGATCGGTGAAATTTTTGCGCCAAGCCATTTTTCAAATTATCAACGTTGTCGGTATGTTTCGGATCGTTTGAACCACCACCTTAATATCGAACCTGGCGATTCTTCCATCCTGGAAACTCGTCGTTGAAACCGTCGAGCCTGTACATCGCACGGGTATGTGGAAAAATATAAACTGTAAGACTCGTAATTCTCACGACGACACAAGCAAGTATTCCCTGTTGTAAAATCTCTCGTACGAGCAGCACGTCTTAACCAATAGGTAAATAACTGTGCAAGGAAGATAACATCTTCACATAAGATAATATTTTGTTATGTATTGCAGCACGTTGTCAGTCGATCGATAGTCAAAGGGTTAAACGAGATAGAATTTCTTACGATTTTCCAAAAAATGTAAACAAATATTTAAGTGGCCTGATATTCGTGGCTAGTTTCTGCATATCAGAAATCGGACGTGGAAATTCCTAAAAAACGATCACCCTTCGCGTAGATCGCCAACCAACAGGCACACGTATGTGCACCATCGATAAAATGCACAGAAGACGATAAAACGAAGGAGAAACAGAGCGATTCGATTGGTGTATCAAGGAACGCTTGATTACGATCTCGCGGCTCGCACACAGGCGAGCATGGATAATTAAGAAACGCGTGTATCGGAATTAACTTTAATTAAAGTTCCTCTCGGTCGATCGTACACAAGACCTGTTATAATTCCCCTCCACCCGATGCGAATCGACGATGCGGGATTGAAAAGCGCCGGTGCTCGTCCAAGTAACGAAACAAAATTTATTAGCATCCGTTCGACGAGGGGCCAATTAACAAGACACCGAACACTTGTGCAAACTACGCGCGGTCGTCATCGTGACGTAAAGATCGACAAATCGACGACCACGAATTTCCAAGTGCTCGAAAACCAACGATTGTTTAAATAGATCGACGTTCATTTTGTTTTTTAACGTTTCTTAACTCTTTTCCCATGGCCATCCACGTATCCAATGTCGAAATTGAGAAGCATTTGCGTGGTCCTCTATACATTGCATTCGCTTGTAGTATTTTGAACGATTTTCAACTATATTGAATTGTACCGACTTGTAATTTTATTGATTCAATTAATCGCAATCCAATCGATCGTACATACAACAAGTACGTGTTGCTATTTTCTATATAAAATTTGATTTTAACTTTGCACGGAATATTACGAGACACGATTAGTCTCTTTAACTAAACGACGAGAAAACACGGTGTAGTCTATGTCCAGCAAAGAAATATACGAAAAACGAACAACGATGAGATTATTTGAGACAACGAGGAGATATTATTCGCAATTACGTTTTCTGCTTCTTTTTTCAAATTTCTTTCATTCTCGTATGGATATTCGTGTTCCTGTCACGGAACGTCATCTTGTATTTTATTTCTTCACCTTTCTACATTTTTTTTTTTTCACCTTTTTTCCTCTTTAGAAGAGTCGCACGAACGTTTCTTCTCGCCGTGTATCTTATCGTCGCCGGAACGTTCGTTATCAGCTAATGTATTTATAGGGCGGGATATGAAGCCGAAGATTGGATAGATATCGTCAGTAAGGCTGGTACATTTAGAGGAACGAGTGCACGTACCGTGCGACATGCGCATGTTTGTACGTGAAATCCAGGGACAAGTAGAATTATTTTATTACGATTTCTCCATGGCGTGTTACCGGTACGACCGATCCAATCGCTTTTACGCGAACAGATTATATTAGGTGGATTCTCGCGTGTCATTGGATTCTCTGCTTTCACGCTGATTCACTCGAGATTCTTTTCCTTTGAACGTATCTGTTCATCGAAATATAATTTCACCTAAGATATGGATAATAAAGGAGGAACGAAGGAAAAGAAAAATAGAATATTTTATAGCATCGATAGCTAGTTTCGAGAATCGTTTCATACGATTCAGTGTCTTCGACTTCTTCGATGTCTCTTTTCCTTGTTTCAGCTCTCTCGAAATTCTTATACTTCGTATCTTTCCTCGTTTCCTTCTTTTAATTACAATACACGTACCTTCGTCAATTTTTTAAATTTCAATGAATTCTTAATGCGAAATGTTAGGTCGTCCGAAAAGTTTCTTTCGTTTTACGAGGAAATAATAGACGCACAACGTTTTTCGTTTTTCACATTTTCACAGACGTGCTTTCACGTTTGTACGAAGGTGCACTGTTGTAAAAAACAGGTTTGCGAAGGAAAGACACTTTTCGGACAACCTAATACAATTTTCTCAACATCGCCGCGGTCCTAGAGTCTTCTACGTCTCAATTCTATTCCTGTTTCTACGAACAAAACAATTTTTCCTATTCCAAGAGAAGCATTAGAGTCGTCTCTCTTGAAACAAGGTGCGAAATTTTTGTTTTTATTTTATTTTGGTTATTTTACAATTTGTCCTTATGGACATTTGGTAAAATGTTATATCTTGTTGGTGAAAAAAAAAAAAAAAAATAAAAAATAAATATAGCATGTGGGTGGCTACCCCCAGCGGGGTGCCAGCTTCGTTTTTTCTAAGTTATATCTTTTATGGGGTGCGAAATTTGCCTATTATAATCAAGATGATCGCGTTTCGCTAACGAAATTTCAAAAAACTATATATAATCACACTATATATATTAGATTGTCCGGAAAGTGTCTTTCCTTCGCAAACGTGTTTTCTACAACAGTGCACCTTTATATAAACGTGAAACCAGTCTGTGAAATGTCGCGGTGTTCATCTCAACAAAATAAAATGGATCGTAATAAAATAATATAAAATAAAACACATTTGTGCGTCTATTATTTCCTCACAAATCGAAAGAAACTTTCCGGACAACCTAATATGCACACGATGTATATTCGTAAAAAATTCCTACAGTAAATGGTCGAATACTTTGGCGAAGCCACTGTAAATCAAACGATATATTTCTCTATCGATAGAAAGTTCTCGCAAAGATTCCCAAGAATTCCTCCGAAGAATTGTCAAGAATTTCGAAGGCGTAGCCATTTTCTGGAATGTCCGATCGAACTAACACGATGACAGCGTCGTTTTGCAGAAAATAGTCTTTATAGAGGAATATTCAGTATATAATTAAAGGTGCAATTTGAGAAGGTGCGACGCAGTTTTTCCACGGCTACTGGCGCGCGTCGTGCTGGAATCATGGATGGGAACAATGACGCGGCAGCGCGTGACTGTAATTAAGTTCCTCGTGATTAATAGCACCGGGCAACGGGGCTGGTTCGCTCGGCTGCTGCATTAATTTACAACTCTGTTTAAGGCCGGGACCGGCCGGAGCCGAAGCGCCCGAGAGTACACCGGTTCCGCCATAATTTTCTGTCGAGCTACGCCACTGTTTACACACCTGATAAAGTATACACTTTTTGCCCCGGTCGACGCGTATCGCCGCGGAGACCCCGACATAATCGTCCGCGCCTCCAACGATTTCCTATCGCGATCGATTCCGCTACGAACGATCTTTTACAGAGGGTGGAGCACGCAGGCAACAGCGCCGCGATTATCACGTGCGATTTCCGGTCGATCCACGACCGTCTATCTTGATTTTTTTCATTTTTTTCCTTTCCTCTTGATAGGCAATTTTATCTTCGCAGCATCTTCAAAGGCGAATTTATCAGAGTTAGCAATTAGTCGAATGTAAATTTTTCCGTGAATTCGTGCGTTTGATAACGTAACGAGAAAAGTAGAATCTCGATGAAAATAGAACGTAGGACCAGCCGAGAATGTTCATTCGCAATAACGTCGTCTTGGAATTCTTCCTGAACCTTGAGGAGAAACTATACTCGATGATACGCGGCGGTATCTTTGAAAAAGCGAATTTACAATCGTCTTACGATCGATGAATCATCGAGATTCCACTAGCGAGTTCTGTTCCATCGGTACCATGCAGCTTTTCCGGGAAAAACAGTTATCTGTTCGTTAGACACGCTCGTCTTATCGTCCTGCGTGAACCAAGTAAGTCAACACGCGCGCTTCTCAAGCTCTTAGCCGAGGAGAAAAAATGTCGTCGCCAGACTGCACACTCGTCCGATCCTCTGCATCCTTTCACGATCTATAAAATCGTCGTTCTCGCTAAACGTTACGCGATACGATAACATCGAAGAATCGCAACGATGTTTCACGTTGAACGATTTACTCGGCCAGACTTGTAGCCTAATCGAGAATTAAGAAAACGAATCGAGTCAATTCTGGCGAAGATAATCACGGAAGAGAAAAAGAAAAGAAAGGCGCGGCGGACTGACAGAAAGAAATTCGAAGGGGGTGAGTGGGTCGTCCGTTTAAGAATCTGCCTCGTTAGTCAAATCGTGTTCACCTCGTTGGCCCTGCAACGGTTGATACAATTCATTAAGCAGTTCGTCGGTATTGCAGGCTTCGCGAAATTTGATTAGAAGCGACATGGAAAGCGATTCTGTCTCTCTTGCTGCTTGACGAATCTCGTTTCTTCCGGATATCGATGCCCATTAACACGACGATTAGTCAATGAGTATACTTTTTAAATCGTTCCTCTTCTTTTAAGACTCGTTTATTCCAGAGGAAACGATTAAACGAATTCTTATTTCATTTTAACATTTAATTTTCAACGGCGTTTATTATACTCTTTAAATTTTACTCGAACCAATCAAATTAAACGTAAGAGCTTAAAATTGTTTGTGAGAGACATCGATCGATCGAAAAATAGAGCACGAAGAGTGGCAGAATTAAATACGTAAACGCATGGGAAACTACTTGCATTTTGCGCCTGTCTACTATTTATTATTTACTATTTACTACGAGCTAATACTTGCTATTGAAATGTTGTATTTTCTCAGTATGCTATTATTTTCTCTATAGTAGTAACGTAAATTGCCTATAAGAAGTATGAGTTTCTAGATTCCAGATCGAAGTAAAATGAACCATAAGCGAATAAAATGTTGATTATATCAGGTTAATAACAATCGTTTAGACGGGAAGGATTTAATCGGTGGTTCTTTTGTCGGCATCGAGGATCCACACTGTCTCGGACGTGATGCCATTGTTCCGATGCGGGACAAATCGTTAATTTTGCAGTGTGTTCCACGATTTGCGCCAGTCGGTCGTTCGCTCGCGAGAACAATCACAACTATGTGGCCGGTAAATTAGAACGAGCAGCTGGACGATCGAAGTTCATCGAAATGCACATAGAAACTTCTCAACGAGCTTAAAGAATGTATAAAACTTGACGGATGAAAAATAGAAAGAATTGTTCTACTTGAAGTTTTCGGTAGCGAGCCTCGTCTTTTCACAATGACTTTCGAGTCGTTGCAACGTACGAGCACGTACATTGGTATCAGCTTTGGAGCAGCGCTGGACGCATCGGTATCGCTCGATTTCTGTCATCCAAAAATCCTAACCCTACTGCTATCTTCGATCCTCAAATTTTTTATATCGTAATCCTCTTCTCGTTTCAATTAAAAAAAAAAAAAAAAATGTTTTTAATCTTTTAGATAAATCTACCGCGTAGGATTGAAACGATAAATCATTCCTATCGATGCATTTTTATTTCGCTCGGACTTTAAGAAATTGTCCAATAGAATAGAAAAATACGATTCGAATAAAAATGGAGAAAACTGTCAATTTTAGTAATTACGTGATACCGCGTCGCGAAAACGTCGAACCACTGGCCGCAACTACCGTCTTTCGTATTTACAGTTCCACCTATTTCATTTTACGTCTATTCCACTAGTTGATGTAACTTGTATTACAAGAAAAAGGGAAAAATACATTGCGTTGGAATATTGTGAGGATATCCAAACAATGTAGAAATATCGTATATCGAGACACGAGCATTGAAACTGCAAATCCGGGAAGAACAAGTATGCAAGTAGATATTTTAAGCGGCGTCGCAGGAAAAGAGAGAGAGAGAGGAAGCGGAGGAACGTTGGGTTTCTAGAAAGTCGGCTTTTACGAGGCGTTGAATGGGCTGTAATTAAATCTTCTCCGTGAAGGATGAGCTTCGTTCTTTCGGAATCGATCTCTCTCCTCTGTTGCGTTTCCTCTGTTGCATCCTCGCTATCCGTTTCTCTCGCTCGATGCTTCTTCGAGCGTGCAAAGAATCGTACGTTACGACCGTGTTCCACAGGATCACCGTCACTCGGTTCGCTCGTTCGTCTTTTCACGCGAAACGTGCGAAAATATGCGACGAATAATTTCAGAGAAGAAATAAAACGCGATCGAATCCGTTTCCTCTCATTTTATGAAATTTCTGAAATTCTAACGCCAAATCACCTGTGTGTGCGTGCCCGGTTGTTGTTGTTGTCGTTGCGTCGTCTCACGCTTGCCTCGTATAATTTCTTCAGGTTCCTCTATTTTTTCTTTCGCAGAGTGAACCAATTTGACAAGTAGACGGTTCGTGTAATAGCAGAAGAACGTAAATAAACAAGCGAGAAACGTAAACAAACGAGCCCAAAATAAGAAAATAAACAAATCAGATTGTACGGTTTCGCGATGTATCTGTTATATTATTACTGACGTTTTGAACGCTGCCCGAAATTATAGATCTCTCGTAAGACCGATAACTCTGCCGTTAAACGATTTCCAGATATTCGTTCGATCACACTATGGAACGATAAATTGACTTTTTAAATACGACCATTTAGAATCGTTACTGTAATTTCTAAGAAATTATTTTGTTTTCTTTCTAACTACGGCAAAGAACATTCTCGGTGTTTGTACGATAAATAAACAAGCACCTACCTATCTTGCATTTATCTTTGACGGCTGCTTCTATTATCTGTACGTTTCATTGCAACGCAAGAGACTTCAAACAAGATTTTTCTATCAGAAAGAAAGAGAATTTCCAAATGGATCAAAATTCACCACAACGCGTACACAAAGTACTACAAACCCATTCACCGCAAGAATTATATTATAACCATTTAGCACACGAATCACTTTCACAAATTATACAAAATCGTTAGCAAATCGTTAAAGGTGTCATCGATAAATCGATAAATAACAACGAAGAATACTATGAAAAGAATAAGAAGCGGATAATCTTCATTTTTGTCAACGATTACTACGACGATTACTCTTATTAAGAGAACACACGGTGTTTCCTTCGCACGTTACGTCTTCTATCATGAACGAAGCGGAGCCACGAGGCAGAGTTCGCGAGATCGAGAGGGCAGGTAATTACACGGGTTCACGATCGATTCCCCGGCCGAGTAATGAATTTTTTACGACGCACCGCCGAAGAAGATCCATCGGATCGTTCGACGACGAGGCCCGTGTCCGATCGGCCAAGGCATCGGCCCGAATTGAAACGACGTGCACGTGAACCCTCTCTCACGCTATTCGTCCCTGCTCGAGCTGACAGAAAGAATGCGTGTAGCTGTATAGTTGGCCGTGCTTTGCTGATTCAACAAAAATTTATTAATTTCACGCGTCTGCGGTAGACGTTTATATCGCCGTTGAATCGTTCCCTTACGATTGCTGCGAATCGTTGATAGCTGATATCGTTTTGCAAAATTATGAAAATTATCATCTGCATATTAATAATACAGAGATAAAATAGTATAATTTATGGAAATTATTACGTGTAATCGTTGGTGAAATTTTCAATGTAATCCCTTTATTACGCTATGTGAATTGGAGATTACGCACGATCGTGCGTACTTTTATGTTCTTTTTTTCTTTTTCTTAAAATATTTTACTCGCTCAACATCGCGCTACTACGTTTTATCACAATATTTTGTGCATTGTATCTTTCGTAAAGCTACTAGTTTGTAGGTTCCAAACGAAAACGATTACTTTTTATCTTTTACGAATAACAACTAAAATACTGATTCTGCAGAGTTGGGATTTTTCAGATTGTGGTATTTTAATTGTACAGGTATCCGTAATAATTATACGGACAAAGTGCATTCAAGTTTCAGCTCTTAATTTCCTATTTCTTGATCGATCGCCAAGTACGTAGATGCATATTAGAGAGAACTCGTTGCTCGATCGATAATTGTCGCTTCGTTGGTCAGCAGGTTGACTAACTGGCATGTGTACCGTACAGAGTACCTCATTATGAAATTACCATGACGCAACCACGTCCTTCGTAATTAATGCGTTCTTAAAGATCTCTTATTTTCCACATTACGTCGTTCCATTTTCCCGGAAGAAAAAGGTCGAGTTTTCGAAATCCAGTTTGCAAATTTATTTCTCTCTATTCAATCGCAAGCAATTGTTCTTTTTATCAAGACCAAAGTGACTACAATTTATTTCTCCACGTCCAATCGTTCAAAGTATCGAGATTATTCTCGTACAATTATCAACAATGTTTCTTATTAACCTTAACTGTATTACATTTCGTTTTAACCTAAGTTGTGTATACTTTAAATCTCTTTCTCGTTCGTTTTTTATCATTTTCTTTAATCTCTTATATCACAGATATATGTTAGGCGATATATTCTTTTTCAAAGACGTGGATTTAACAGAGGTGTCCTTGTTTAAAATCCCAATGTCCTGCGGAGGTGGTCGAGTGCAAGCGAGAGCAAAGGGTAGGCAGTTTGCCTGACGCAGACTTTTTCAGTCTCGGTGTCAACCCTTCCGGTTGTTTCACCCTGCGACTCACCCGATTCCTTCTACACATCCCTCTTAACGTGACTTTTCTTCGTACAGGAATTTGCTTAAATAAGACCAGCAGGAACTCGATTTAGGCCATAAACAAACCTTACAGCTGCACATACAGTGGTCACAAAAAAGTAATTCGTACATCACTGCTATGACACGTATATAATAATCGATCAAATCCAAGAATACTAAATTTCGCGACATTCGGTAGCATTAGGTTGTGGGAAAAGCGTCTTTCTTTTACAGACACGTCTTTTGCAACGATGCATCTTTATACAAACCTAATCTGTCAAACGTTGTGATTTTTATCTTGATAGAAGAAAATGGATCGTAGGTAATTCGATAAAATAATATAAAAGGGAAAATGTAGCGCGTCCATTATTTTCTTACAAAACGAAAGAAACTTTTCGGACGACCTAATAGAATCAGAGCAAATTATTAGAAGGTTGCTAAGAGTTTAAGACTGATCTTGCACTGATCGTTTAAGTAATTAATCCATGGTTCACGCAATGAGTAAGGAGCACAAGCTTGGATGAAACAAATGTAAGGAAAGCAGATGTATAAAATTTGGATGAAGTTACGTGGGAAACCGGAAGGTCCGTGAAGCCGAAAAGCAAGCGATACGGCTAGAAAAATTCAACACTACGAAAGTGAAATGTATTCAACAAATAAGGGTATGTACAAATACTTTTCGTAGCCACTTGGATATCTCTTCGAGCGCAGAGATGCAACGAGAGTTACGCGCAAAGTTAAAAACGCAGAACGAGAAATTTTGCAAGCTGTCTAAATATCGTGCACCGTGGTGAGTAAGGTGGCCGAATAAAACGGCTTTTTATAGGCGATCGCTATCGGCGGCTTGATTTCGACGCGGGTTAATTGCGATAACCCGAGCCGGTTAGATACAGGGGGATGGCGACATATGCTCTCCACGGGGTTAAATAATCCGGTCGTGACTCGTCGGATACACACGTCGACGTGACGAGCTTTCGTGCAGCTCGTCGGCTCGTAAAAACGCTTGACACGCTACGCCCACGCAACCTGCACGCTCTTTCACCATATGTCTAACTTTCTGCCAGCGATTCGCGACTCGTTTAATCGTACAGCGGCACCAAACTCGAGGAAACACGCGATTTTATGGGTTTTTTCAAAAGGCTACAGATCGTTTCTTGCTTTTTTTTTTGTTCTAATTAGCTTCTTTGGAGGAGTCGGTTTTGGAAGCTTGATAGAGGAAATTAGCGGTGTGGATTTTTAGAGGAAAATGTCTAGTCGACACATTGTCAGAATTTTTTCCAGAGTTTATTTAATTCAACGTTCGAATGGAATGAAACTCGGACAAATAGAATCTGAATCCAAGAGCATACAAAGCTACGTACTTTCGCAGCAAGACTTACTTTACATTCGCGAAGAAAGTTATGGTTGCAAGTTAAAATTACTCGAATGCACGGATACGTAATCGATCTATTCGACTTATAAGTGGTTCAGATGGAGGCAAATTCGTAGAAACGCGGCCAAAAGCCAAGAACACGTAAACCTACTTCCACAAAGAGGCTTATCTTACGTCGACGAAGAGAAAGTCTTTGTAACTTAAAATTACTCAGTTGCACGGACGAGTAACCGGTTGTCGGGCCTATGAGTCGATATCCGCGTCGATAAGAACGCGTGTTCCCATCGACGTAAACGTTGCGCTTTGGTAAACGTTCGAAGGGGCAGAAAATCCCGTGGCCCGGCCAAGCTGCACGCAAGTTTCAGTGCTTTCGAGCAGTTATGGAGGGCGCATGCCTGCATATTTCATGAGCAAACAGACTTCAACCCCTCGTGGCATGCGCTGCAACCATCCCCCTTGCGTCTCCTCTTTCTCTCGCTCGCTCTAACCTTTTCGTCAAGAACAGGCGAGCTTCGACGAGACTGGGCCCGCTTCAAAAAGACTTTGCCGAGAGGAAAGCGCGCGGGGGCCGAATTATTAACGAACTTCCGCCTGGTCAACGCTAAGTCCTAACCTCCTACCTCTTTCTACTTACTCTACTCGTATTTTCTACCCGTGCTATCGTTTCATCGAGCTATTAATTATCGGGCCGCCGAATGGATCGTGAGTTTACGATGGAATATTTGAAAATTTCTCTGCTTTCCTGGCTGGTTCGATGAGATACGTTTATCGACGATGACAGGCGGAGGTGTCTGCTTTTATTCGCGTGAGAACGATATAGTGTACGAATGCGTATGAGAGTAAACGATGCGTACGAGTGCGTGAGGATGCGTGGAATTTTGCGCCGATGAGAGAGCAAACGAAGATGCGAAAACGAACGAACGCGGATCGGATGGCTGACGAGTTAATGACAAAAAGGAAGCAGAGACATCGCGCGATGGTTATTCGTGTACCTTCTTTCACCGTATTTCGTATTTCGTTTTATCGAATCATCGGCAGACTACGGATTTGTACGTATTTATTTATCGGAAATTTCAAAGTGCAAAAAACTGCAGACAGTATAACGATATATAAACTATTCAAAGTAAAGTGTTTGTTACAACGTTCTCAAAGCAAACGAAAAAATCTCCGTTTAGATTTTATAAAATATAAATTTGTATAAAAATCCGCAGTCTAATCGTTAGGTCTCGTTACAGTGCTGCTAACGATGCTTCAAAAGTGTTCGAATACTTTCGTGCCACTTGAAATCTAATAATACGTCTCTATACGTAGACTACAATGTTTTCAGAAAGATTCTCAAGCATTTCTCTCGTTCAAATAAATAGCCATTTCCTGGAAAACCCGATCAAACTGGCACAGCATCGTTCCGAGAGATAGACATTCAGCTTGAAAATGGCAAGGAACTTTACGGCGCCGTGGCACGGTAGACGCAAAAATCGGCTGTTTGCATAGCGCTGTTTTTCATCAGGCGGCGCAACATTATCGTCTTTCAATCGGATCGGTTGATGCCCGATAATATCGCGACGCGTATTTGCCCTGTCTTGTTTCACACCGCGTTTTTTCCACTATCTCGCATCAACTCGCAGTTACCGTTGGAAAAACCACACGTTTTTCCGTTTTAGACGAAAGACTCGCGAATGGAAATTATGCAAACAGAATGATCACAGCGCGCAATCAAAATCTAATACGAAAGAAGAGATTTTCATTCGTACTCTGCAGCCTTTTACGAAAGAATTCTTCCAACGATATCGTTAATCGTTGGTTGATAAAATTGTTTGTATTATCGGCGAGGAGTTCACGGAGACGATGAAAAATATGTATATTGTTTAATTTGTTGACACTGATTATTGGATTTCTTAGCAATGTCGTCTTAGTCTGAGAGATTTTTATTAAAGACTTTTTATCTCACGCAGAAACGTTCAAAATGGTAATTTCTGTATTTCCTGTGTTCCCGCGTATTTCTATCTACGATGCAACCTACATTTTTCCATAGAAAAATATTATCTAAACCAACAAATGATTTTTCAAAGTGCCCCTCAAAGTTTTCTTTCCAAAAAGAAATTGCACATGTAAAATGACAAGAAAAGCAAACGAACGAAAGGAAAAAGAAACTATTATGAAATTCTTTCCGTATAAACTACCGAAAGCAACTTGAAGCTTCTAAAAATTTACTTTCTAAAAAGTTTCCATCCTTCTGCAAGGAAAATCACAGAAATCATATTACTACGTAAATGAAATTGAAAAATCTTCCTGCTTAATCCAGTCCGCTGAAATGTTCTTCCCTTTCTCTTTAATCCCTGGTATCGCTGCAAGGGAATTAATTTCAATTAGATTATCGGCAGCGGAGAAACAAAATCACGGCGTTGCGTCTCGCCTGGCCAACAATGCCGTATCGTTGCTCTCTCGAGCCGCAACAATGCGAACAATAGAACGTCACGTGGCGGTGCTGCTGCTTAATATCGCCGCGATAAGGGAGCCGGCGATGTTTTACAAACACAAGACCGACACGTGACCAGCCACCCCCTGTCAAAACATTCGAAATACTAGCCCAGATATTCGTACCCCCGTTCAACGGGGTAACCTGTCCCCTTCTTTCTTTCTCTTCGAATTTGCTTCGTGCCTGAACGACGCTACGTCGTGGCCTTTCGCGTGGTGCGTGCACGTGGACCACGTGGACCACGATATCGGGCTATGAGAACATCGTGGATGGATGCACGAGTTTAGAGACGAAGGTTTAATCGCGTGGTAATTCGTCGTTCGATAGTTTCAGTCGGAATAGGTGGAAATGCGTCACTGGGTTTGGCTGCGCTGAATGACCAGATTCGAGAGCAGCTATTGTATTCGTGAAGTATTAGGTTGTCCGAAAAGTTTCTTTCGTTTTACGAGGAAATAAACAACGTTTTTTGTTTTACATTATTTCGTCGAAGTACGTACGATTCATTTTGTTCCGTTGAGACAAACACCGCGACATTTCACAGATTTGGTTTCACGTTTATACGAAGGTGCACTGTTGTAGAAAACACGTTTGCGAAAGAAAGACACTTTTCGGACAACCTAATACTATAGAATCGGAAATACCGACTCAATTAAACTTAAACATAGCAGCTATGAGGTATAATATCTGGTGAATAACAAGTCACTGGGAAAGTAAGCTCGTAACATCGAATAATAATCGATTTGATTAAATGGGCATAACATTTAACTAAGAAGGCATTATATTTGCGAGAGTTACAAACTGTGTGATAATTCAGACGAATATTCTGAAATAGTTCGAAATTGGAATCCTCGGTATGTAAATGAAGCACTAAAAGTCACGAAGGCAGTGTAAATTGATAATTCAAGATTCACAGAAAGTTGGAAGTTAATTAACGATAAAGTATCGACCATCAATGGCAAGAAACAGAAGAAAGTGAGAGTCAGGAAACAGGGAGTGTCAAAGGCTTCCAGTTCGAACTCCCCTAAAAAATGTATAACTTTTTAAGCCACTCGTTATGGTATCCAGTAGACGAGACAAATTTTTCTCTGGATTCTGTTTCGCTAGTCGTGCTCATAAAAACATGCATCTACAAAGACGTCGACAGAGTCCCCTAATCGTACATCGAGTATCTCCGACTCGTAAATCGAGAAGTTTGGCTTTCAAGAGGTTCGTATCGAAATTGATCGAACATAGCATTTAATCATCTAGAACGCAGAATATCGAGGAACGCAATTCAAGATCGATCGTCGAGCGTTTCGAAGAACGCGCGTAACACGAGGTGAATTCGTATATGTATACCCTGTGAATAACACGCACGAGTAGAACGCATGGGAAATTATGGGAGTAACGCAGGGGATGCGTTGGTCGCTTCGGGGAATTGGTTCGACGTCGATGGACTTAGAAGCATCATCGAGAGGTTGTTTACATCGGCTAGTACCCGCGTCGCGATTAACTTCTCCGACGCTCGAAGGTGATTGCTTTTTAAATAGATGCCAGCTCGATCGTGGGAAACCGTGCCAACCACGATTGACCAGAGAGAGTTGCAAGAAGAGACGGTTTTCTCTTGAGAAATCGCACTGGCACGTGACAGGTTCTCGGTTTTAAAACTCGAGATGAGAACGCGATAAAAAGAGGAACGATAGTATTCTACATACACTCTCGTTTGAAAATCTTCGTACGCCTTTTATTTTTAACGTTGCTGCGACTGCTCGTCCCAAGTTTTAATAAAATCAATAACATTTCTGGTATTTTGAGAAATACTTCGAGCGAAGATCGTGCGTATCAACAAGGATCCTGCTGTACTTTTTTTCCGATATTAAATAATTTGCTAACAATTAGAAAGCGCGATTGTCTCTAAAATGATCCAACGAACTGAACTGTGTTAGAAAAGTTTCAGTATTTAACGTACATTCGTTGATAAGTATTATTAACACACGTTACCAGATAATATTCGATCTGGACCAAGATAACTGTGGTGGAATATTAAACGTGTTGATTTATTTAATTGCCATAGTCGGATATATTTAAAAATCACTAAGTATAAAAATACAGAGTTGATATAATACGTCGCAATCGTCGCTCGCACAATGCTACTCGCTATAATGATACTAGTTATGATCGTCCTTGAGAGCATGTTCGTCTATTTGTTGATAGTTACGCGTAGCGGCGATATTGTTTTGCCCGAAGTTTTGTTTACTTTTAAATCTTGTACATCGAAAACGGCGTTGATACTCCGAGGCAAAACAACAACACGAGACTCTCGATTCGAATCGTCCTGTGTGCCGCTACATAGCAATCTAAAATATTCATCGACCGTTCCAATTGTCAGATTTTCTTCTTTCCAAGACACCCGACTGTCTGTTGCAACTCACTCGGCTGATGCGCATACTGAGAAGAACTGTCATCTATGATACAAAAACACCTAGTTCTCTTTTCATAGCAACAATTATTTCCTATTATCGCAAGCTCCTTTCATGGTCGCAAGATAATTAGAAAAACCTTCCTTTGTATTCACAACGGTGTATCCTTGCGAATATTTGCAGGAACAATTAAGTGGAATTCATCGAATGGTATCAGAAGCGACAGCCAGAAGTTGGATAATCGTGGCAAGGGATTGGAAGCTGTGCGACGCAGAGAATTTTACTTCGAGACTCGATTATGACAGGATGGGACGAGCGGTCCGAGCTCCTAGTTGACAGAACAAACAGGTGATGGTTCCAGCGATCGTAAGACTGGTAAACATATATGCTGGCCCGCCGCAGCGCGTTACCAAGCAAACAGGCAGCATCAAAATGCATTAGCCGATTCTGATAATTCCGATTTACGATGCGCTTATGGCCGCTAATTGTCTGATTTATCGGCGATGTTGGCGCTAATGCGATTAACAAGCGTTATACTAGACAGATTCGTTTCAAGCCACGCTACGTATTCGCTTCAAAGCCGACGTCTCGGCTGTCATAACCGATCTGACACGAACGGTCTACGGTTTGAAGATTCAAACAATCGTAGGTAGCAGTAAGTCTACATCTTTGTTTATTTTGGATGATTTCTTGTGATTTATGGAGTATACTGGTGTTTGTGGTATCGTGTTGATGTTTGTAAATATTTTTACACGATATTGATCGAAGGTATATAATGGAAGAATTTTAGAAGGGTCTATGATAGAATCTTTGACGTGGTTGTTTCCTTTGGATAGTTCACCTTGATAACTTTGATAAATAAATGCTTGATAAATTTAATAATTGATCATTTTCTATTTTCCTGTCGATAGCGTCACGTAAAATTGGTGATCAAAAAGGAAGAGCTGAGCAATAGCTTCGCTCGACTGTCCTTTTATAATTTTATACGCATTTTATTCACAATACATAATTACAATAATTACAAACAATACATAATTTTATTCACAAAAGTGGTTAAGTACGATATTGTAATTAAGTAACAAAATAGTTAACTGAGTATTAAAATAGTTGTTTAAATCGCGGCCAAGACCGTACCCAAGACTAGTCTCGTGGTCGAATGGTTTTATCTGTCGAGTTTGTTGGAGTTGAGAGACAAAGAGAGGATCCCGAGTGCCCTACGTAATGAGGAAAATTTGGTGTGCACAGGTAAGGTCAAAGTCTAAAGGTTCATTGTCAGGTAGTGCGGAATGACGTGGATTTGGGTATGGTCGCTGTCGCAATAGCTTCGTTTCTCGCTAATACATTACCTATTTCGTATTACCATTGGCAGTTCTTTCATCGTCCTGAATTCTCAGCAATGCTGCACATTTTTTAATGATCTTCGTTAACGGAAAAAACGAAAGCCGTGTTTCACTATCAACTCGTACGATAATCTTTCTTTTAATCACACTAATCACTGCTGCCACAAAAAGCAAACAAAGGATGGGAATTATTGGCCCGTGGCGGGAGAAACGTGGCTTGTAATCCCTCCGTAAAACCAAACGAGAGGAATCATCGACTCGACGAGCGACAAATATTTTATTCCTGAAAGTGTATAGTCCTCGTATTTATACATTCCGCCGATGTATATTTTGTACATATTTACACTCGGCCGGAGTATTTGTACGAAAGCGGTTACACGGGAGGATCTTTAAATATTAAAAGAATATTTGCGCGTGCAGCGAGCGATCGAATCATCCTGGCGTATCGCTGAGAGAGAGAGAGAGGGGATAAATAATAACGCAACCAGCGATCTTTATTATTTCTAATCGTTCGACGATGATTGCTGAATAAATGGCTACGATATTTTGAATCAACAGGGGAACGGCTCTACGCGAAAGCTCGCTGGAAGCACGAGCAAATATATACAATGTATACAACGATAAATGTCTGGCTGTGTTCAATGCGGCCTCCCGCTTAAAGTGTCACCGTCGAAATGTGCAAACACGTCGTGTCGTTTCTCGCTATTATAGTTTTGACTTACGAAATTACCCGAGCCCAACCAATACCCGGCAGTCGATCGACACGTGAGAAATTCCTTTTCCTGATTATTGATCGACATTCTACATATGGAAAACACATGGAAGATTGAATGGAATTCGACTTATAATGTATACACGCGACAAGGATAATTATGCGACTAAATACTCTTAGAATATGCGACTGCTAGGCTATTATCGAATAAAAGATTTATATAACCGTGTGCAGCATGGCGTCTACGGTATAACGGTTAAGCGCGTTGTGTGATTCTCTTCTGCAGACAAATGTTCCTTTTTGCTTGAAGTATTAGGTTGTCCGAAAAGTGTCTTTCTTTTACAGACACGTCTTTTACAACGATGCATCTTTATACGAACGTGAAAGCTAATCTATCGAACGTTATGATCTTTATTTTGATAGAACAAGATGGATCATAGGTAATTCGATAAAATAATATAAAACGAAAAATGTTGTGAGTCCATTATTTCCTTCTAAAACGAAAGAAATTTTTCGGACGACCTAATACAACATACTTTGTGTTTTAAGACGATGTTCTAGACTAACAGTTCTCTATCATTGTGATTTGATAAGCCAAGAAGAACCCGCGATTCTAATACACCCTGAAAAAGTCACGACTCACCCTCTGAAAGCACAAGCTCGAAACACAAACAACCGAGAACTGATTACGAATTAAATCTCGTAACAACCGTTACCGATGAACCGCTTCCAAAAATCCGATACCCTAATCCACCCCTAAGAACACTTTCCTAAACTGCGAACGTGCCACAAAATTAATTAGAAGCGAAAAGACCGTGTCCAGTCTCGATGAAGCAATAACCGCGTAGAAATCTCAAAACCACGGATGGGACAAACGAATCAACCCCTTGAGCGTTCGAGGGGGCGCGTGTCCTCTTTCAATCGGTTCGAAAGGAGCATGAAGTGCGGTGGCCATAGTTGTCGGGGGTTAAGCAGCTACACGGCGCCCAGCTGTGGCCCCATGATGTCTGGTGTTGCGTACGGGATTTACCACGGGGGTGGTTTGACGTGCGCCTACCCCACGCTGCGCGCTTACCACCTGTTCCGCGGCTCCTCAAAAGGGGATTTGCTGGCTCGTTTGATCGCCCCATACGTGAGATGTCGCGATAAAACAAAAGCGACCGAGCTCGAGTGTTCGTTGCACCATAGGAGGGACAGCTTTGAGAAAGTTTCGAGCAAGTGGTTGCACGAGGATGCTTTTCGCACGAAGTTTCTAGCTGATGTCTTTGCAGAGATTTCGACGTTTCGAACGTTTCAACGAGTGGATGGCAATTTTTATAGTTGATATAATGCGAATGTCGGTGCATTTTGGGGAGATTTAGGGGAGCAAAAATCTAGAGAATAAGCGTAATATGTAAGAATAATACATAAATAGTAGGAAATTTTAATAATAAAAGGACATTTAATGACCATTTATTGAAGGAACCCCACAAACCAAATTGAATCCCGGTACTATTGTCAATTCAATTCGCTGTTCTATGATCCTGCTGTTTGACGTCCAGTTGTATCGGATTACACACCATCACGGAATATTACGTCTCAGCCAATTATCTGTTTATCGGTACTTCCAGGTCTCTAGAAGATGGATCGATTTCGTCGACCCACCTTTGTGTGAATATGATATCCGCTAAGAGTTTTGATATAATTAAGTCATCGTAATCGATTAATTTTTTAATACTTACAAGCTATATTTAAGAAATTTTACGTGCCTTCTATAACGGATAAGATTTTCTTCTTGTAATCGTATCTACCATTATAATAAATTATTAATAAACTCCAGATATTTATGCATTTATAGAAAACTAATTGGATTATTATTGGATTTATCTTTCATTTCTATGACGATTTCCGAAACCTCTGCACATCGAAAACTGTCTACAATTTGTTAGTTGTACCTCACCTGGAATGTATTTTTTGTCACGTCCCGCGATCCGCGCGATTCGTAGCGCGAAAGTAAAATTGATAAATTCTTTTAAACCGAGATAATTTAAAACGTTTATTCGAAACCGTGTTTACAGTATTTGAAGTGAAAGGCTAAAAGCTATATTTTGCGAAAACTTGTCTAACTATGTTTTTATATTATGTCTTTATAACGATACTAAGACAATTTAAATTGTAAACAAAGCCGACAGTTGAACAAACGTTGGGGATCTTCCCAAACATTTTCAAAAGAAAGTCCCCGACGTTTTTTCATCTCCGACGGATATAAATGTAGCGACTCAGAGAAGTCAGCCTGAGTTTGAGTATGAGATTGAGTTTGAGTTTGAGTATGAGTATGAGTTTGAGTTTGAGTTTGAGTTTGAGTTTGAGTATGAGTTTGAGTTTGAGTTTGAGTTTGAGTTTGAGTTTGAGTTTGAGTTTGAGTTTGAGTTTGAGTTTGAGTTTGAGTTTGAGTTTGAGTTTGAATTTGAATTTGAGTTTGAGTTTGAGTTTGATTAGCGTTCGTCTATCGAAGAGTCAGTTATCGTTTTGTCTATCGAAGAATCATCACCTGTCAAACGAAGAATTTCATATCCATCAGTCAATTGTCAATATCGAAATTGAGTAAGATATCAATAAACCATTTTATATTGATGATCTACTTTCGAACGACTTGGATCCTCTCCCGTGCCAGTATTCCCGCACATAGCAGGTTAGCCGAAAGTGGAGCTTATTGTCAGTTGCATTAAACGTCAATTGACGCTACCTTCCCGTCGGCTATTAAATAGAACGTTACACCTGCATCATACTTATCGAAAGAAGACAACATAAATTCCTGCGATTTGTATCACGTGCACATAGTCGTCGAATTCAGAGTCGAGACTACTACTATGACCATGTACTCCGCACGTTGGATATGTTAACACCGAAGGATCAGATAAAGGATGCTTCGTTTTTATTTAAAATCATCAATAATCATATTGACAGTTCTCTGTTATTTTAACCTGTTAATTTTCATGCTTGCTTATGTTCTTTGCGCGATATTCTAGTCTTCCGCGTTGGCTTATTCTCGAGTAATCTTGAATTTCATGATCCCTTCGATTTAATATGCAACTTTATAAATATTGAGTTGGCAACTAAGTGATTGCGGATTTTGTCATTAGGTGGGAATCAATCACTTAGTTGCCAAGCCAATAGTATCTCGGAAATCTTCGATCTCTTCTCTGAGTGTTGCAACGATCGGCGTTACAATTTTCCAACTCCTAACGCGTTATTATAATTTATAATTTTGCTTATCCGTCTTTTTTTTTCTTATATGCATATTTATACCTTTTTATTTTCTTATATTTCTTTTCGTTTTCTTTGTTGTATAATACATCGTTGTAACTTCCTTCCTTCCTTCCTTGCACCATTTGTTAAACAAATGAACGAATAAAATGTAGAAATCTACATTTAGATGTATATACGTCGTTCATCGGATTCACGGACCGACCAATCGTAGAATTTATAGTTGGAGCTAGCAGACAGCTTGTCATAATTCGATAGGAACGTTGTAGAATATCGGAACAACTTTGTATCGATATTCCTCGGTGAGGTATATCGAATTAATAGTTTGTACATACGTTGTAAATCGAGGGCCTGTGTTTCGAGCATACTCAAGGGGACGCCTATTGAAACTCGATAAAACATCGTCGAATATTGCCAATAGGCCAAACAATTTGATTATTGTATTTTGTTTGGCGAATACGTCGACAGATTTGTCATTTCGATCGAATTTATTCGCAACGATAAATTGTTGAAGCGATTCCCACGTATCATAATCGGAATCGTCGTCAATCGGTATACTCGAAACTTATAAAAAAATTCCAAATTCTCGAATTCATACAGTCGTAACAAAGTTATTTGATATTACGGGAGATTATTAATCTTCGATATGATAACGAGAGAACGAGAGAATATCGTGTACTTTATGTTGGACAAGACGATATGTCAAAAACGAAAAACTAACTGGAGATTCCAAGGTGCTAGGATTATTTGATTCGACAAAAAGATTATCCATTTACGTCGAATCAGAATTTCAGTCTTAACACTATTACACCAACTACTACCACACCAACCAGATTGCCTGGTTTTATAATTTTATTTTAAAATTCCTATTTCATGTGATGTTCGCAACGATAACTAAAACAATAACATAATCAATTTTATTTTCTTTTTTATATATTCAAACTGAAAATAATTTTGTATCAAGGCTACCTATATCAATAACAGTCAAGATGACTGCTACTTGACAAAGTGTAAAAGGGTCTTGCAATCTGTTTATCGAACCCCGATTAACCAGTTTCCTCGTTTTGTACAACTTCCCACACGTTTTTCAAATTTTTACCGGGTATCATTCGATACGATGATATCGGTTATCAGGAAAGTTCCAAATCGATCGCTAGATCGCCAGATGCTAACGTTAGAAATACCACAGCAGTCAAAATGTCTGGTTATACAATTTTAATAAATGTGTCAACTCTCGTTTAGGAGTCATGGTCCTAGATGGATTAAAAATACCAAAAATGTATTACATAACATGATATTGCTTCTATGAGAAGGTAATAAATCAATAAATATAAAAATATTTTATTATTACGTATTTTTTAAAGACCAGTCATTTTCACTGCTTTTCGTAGAAATAGCTTCGTGTTAACTATAGGTAGTTCTAGCTTTAAATGAAAAAACATATTGTACAAATGTTGAATTGTAGGCTGCGTTAATTATAAAACAAAGCAATTTATATATATCGTACTATAACGAAACGATAAAAATAATACGATGATCGACCCCAATAACTGGCAAGTATTTACATAATATGATCGAGTATCTACATTCATAAGTACAGACACTTTGGACGATTTATACTAACAAAAGATATGTACATAGATATTACTAAAATATGTAAATTAATGACAGATTAATGACTAAAGCAACACTTGTTGCCTTCTTATACAGACAAAAGATTATAAATTTAAATTACTCTCCGAGCAGTTCACCAGTAGTGCACGAAAGCTAAATGGATGGTTCGTCGATGTACTCATCGGATTTAGATATCGATGCTTGAATTAATTGAGGTAAATCTTAGTATCAGTTTGCAAGGAAGTTCCTTATCTGGCCCGTGGTTTAGGAGTTAAACAAACTGCAGATAAGAAATTTAGTTTCAAATATTTCAAAAATATTTTCACAGGATCGAACACGTTGATTTCTTTTCTGTATATTAATTTTGTCGTACCATAGTAAATCTATTTTATACGATTTATGGTATCCCTTTATACTTCTTAGTTTATAAACTTTCTTTTATCCGCTCGTTGTACGTTCTCGCTCGTTTAGTTTAGACGCACCTCGACAAACCCCCATCTTCTCCATCATCGAGTGTTAACAAACAAATCAAACTTCTACTTCTTCTAATCTTCGCGCAAGCTTACACGCATAGCCTATACACACATCGTAAAAACGAATATTCGTCGCAGAAAATCGTGAAACGGGATATCGTGAGTACCATTTAAGGGTTCTCAACGAGGTCCATTTCGCGGAATCGGCACGTGGTCGGTTCACCAGGTACCGTGACGACGTTCTAGCGTCCGTTTCCGCGCCATCTTTCGCGACTTCGGGGACATTGTATTCCCGTTCGGTGGAATTTTTCGTCACGGCGACACCTCGATCAATATTTGCGCAGCCGGGAGTGGAGACCACGTCACGCTCGACCTTCCGCGGCCATATGCGAACACGCGGCTGCATACGCGCGCCGGCTCGCGCGTGTAGAAGCGCGTACGCGAGCTTAGTTATGCACCTACTTCGCGATCCACGGTCTTCTTCGACCATTACGTTTCGTAAAAAGGATCGTTGAAAGAAACGAAGTTTCCGAATGATTAACCCGTGGTTTTACATGCTATTACGGGTGAAAGTTGAACGCGGTGTATTTCTTTATAACTGGAAAATCAACAACAAGTTAACAGCAACTGTCAATAGCTCGTTAAGCGAGCGGAATTAAACGTTTTATTATCGTTCGATAAGAGACGAAGAGTGGAGAATGTTTTTGCGCTGATTGTAAGGAACAACATTGCCATGGTAAATATTATTACAGGGAAAATATGAGGGACGAAATACTAATAGGGTGAAATTTCACTGATGATAGTCTTTAAGGCGTTATATCATAGCCCTTATGTTAATAAAATGAACATATTAATAAAAACATAAAATAGTATGGTATTGTTAATTTTATTCACATATACGACATTATGTATTTATCTCGTGTAACTACGAATTGGAAAGATAATCGTGTTTGAAATTAATTTACTAATTACCAATATTTGTATTTTTTTGTTAGGACAAGAGAACTGGGACACGAGATATCTTATAATCGGTTTGCGATACGTTAATTATTGACAATTTAATTTTGTAACAATTTATATCATTGTATATAAATAAAAGATAAATGTTACGTTATTGGCGATAAAAATACCCGAAGAAAGAAAGAAACGTCGAGTTGCTAAAACGTAAAAAGAATCGTTCCAGCTCGTAAACAAGGTTCGGGCTATAAGTAAACTGACAGAAAATTATCTGTTATGAATCAGCATCCTAATTAAACCTCTAAAACCATTGAAGATACTATTTAATTACCATGACTGTCGCAAATATGGGGAGATAATGAGAGATAATACGAAAGATCGACGAGGATTCTGATGATTCATGTTGTTTTATTTTCTCGGTAAATTATAACATTTGGACAGTAACGAAGATTCGAACAAAATACGTAGTGATTACAGAGGCGATTACGAAATTTATTAAATTTTTATGCACCGCATATATTATATTTGCATAATAGAATCATCAATGCCTGAATAAAATCATAATTAATTAGCTCGTCCGCGTTCTTGTTTGTTCATAAATAACCGGAAATTATTGAAACTCGTAAATTGAAGCGTTTCGATAATTTTTAAAGCACTCATTTCACATTGCGTTAACTTTTTAACATCGTTTTATATCAACGTATCGATAAAGTAAATCATCATGCAATAAAATAATTGCGTACACAATTTATAACAGCGCGGTCGGCAAATAAATTTTCCTCGTTTAAGTCAACGAAAATCCTGCGCATTTTTAATCCAACCGCCGCTCTCCCGTTTCCTCTACCCGTGGTCCCGAAATATCCTCGCAAATATTAGTTCGACTCATAATTATCAGCGATAACTTAATGAAAATCGTGCTCCCTGTATTTACAGACTCTCTCGCGATTCGTCGATAAAAATCGTGTATAATCGCGATTAAAAATTCAATCCAATCGTTAACAATCATTAATTAAGGTAATCACTCGCGTATCCTCGATTTTTACATCATATACGTAATTATCGACGTGTCTCGATCTATTTAATTTCCTAATGAACTTTCTTCGCCTTTGAATCCGAGTTCTTTCCAACTTCGAAGTTAACAAATTCTCGCGAGAATATTTCCAACCGTGTACAATTCGAACGCTTTGTCTATCAAGTTCTAAATCGTGGAAACTTAGAAAAATAATCACCGCACAAAATTCTACGGCTTAAAAATTTTAACTCACTCCGTAGAGTGGGATTAAATTCTGTTGTTATCAAAATAATTGTGAATTATTTCCCACAACTCAGGATTAAATTCTAGACAAGATCTTCGGTTTTAGAGACATCTCTAAACGTGAAATTTTCGAACAATGGACGAACCTTCGAGAACGATGGTCGATTCCAAGGATAGTCTCCCGGAAGTGTAGATCTTCGTCGTCGCGACACTCGCTAAAAGAAGAAATAGATCGGTGGTCTAAGCAGAACAACGGGGTTCGCGTGTTTGCCGCGCGAGTTATTTCCACTTTAACGACGTCCAATCGTGCGACGAGAACACCTCGGTCCTTGGCCACGCTAAACGCTCGTAATGAGTGATTATCTTGGTTAGCCTGGTTAACACGCGGTCCCAAGGTAGCTGCGAGCGTGCAACGTTTATTTGTTCGCCGCGACACGTGCCCGAACACAACCGGATACCTCGCCACTTACGCAATTGCGTGCACAGAGAGGACGATCTAACGGTTCTGTGGGCTCGCGAGTCATCCTCGTGAACCATGTTGCTCGTGATTCTCGCAGAATCCAAACCTTTCTACCTTCGTTTATCCTCGCTTTCCTTTATTTCTGTCTTTCAAAGAATCTGTATTCCATTTCTGGATTGTGTGATGGTTTTCAGACGATTGGAAGACGACGTGAAAGTAGACAAGCCTCGACCATTCCTGAATTTTCCCATTGGCTACGCAGGTACGTAATTGATGTTCGATTCTCGAGGAATAAATGATCTAACAAATAACATTGCATAAATTCGCTCATCGCAAGAGAGCGACTAAACAACGACGAAATTCAAAGGTACATTTACGAAAATGACAATATTTTCAATTTATGGAGTTGCGTTGATCAGTGTGACGTTTGAATGGTCGAATCGTATAAAATTGTGTTATTCGAGAAACCTTGGTATTAGGTTGTCCGAAAAGTTCCTTTCGTTTTGTAAGAAAATAATAGTTTTTTGTTTTATATTAGTTTATTGAATTATGCACGAACATATCAGGAATAGAGGGAAATGGATCATACCTGATTCGATAAAATAATATAAAACAGAAATTGTTGTTCACCTATTATCACCTTATGAAACGAAAGAAACTTTTCGGACAACCTAATGTATAAAGACGAGAACTAAAACTGAGATAATTCGGAACATAGAGGGCTGCGTTACTTTTTAAATTTCTCTATGGCGCATCGATGGATAAAAATCGCGAATACTGTGAAGGAAATCAGAAGCCAGGAATCGTAAATTTTGTGTCACGATCCGAGCTATGACGATCGTACGTCGTTTAGTACGGATTTAACCTCCACTCTGCTGAAACACGAATGCACGACGAATGACAGAACTGGAAGACGCAATACCGTATTCGTTGGTGTATATACGCGACTTGTTAAATTGTCACGAGCGCGTTAGAAACGTTACACAGCGCCTTGTCGTCGACGCAACAGTTACAAACCGGCGGTGTGTTCTAGTCGGGCAAACAACAGTTCCGTTGTTCCGGCGACGTTATTGCGACTGTACGCGCATCAAAGCAACCATTTGAACAATGTTCCAAATCGTCGTTAAGACACGCCATGTTAAATATCGCTGAGCGTCAACAGTAATTGCCGCGGTTCTCCGCGTCACCGATTTGTACAACCCTCCTCGTCGTGACAGCGGAAATCAAACGGAGAGCATCCGCGTTTACGATCCTTCCACGCGTGTACAAAGTATACGCGAGACACAGTGTTAGCCCAGTGTTCTCTTATTCTGTCGATCGTTTGGCGAGAGAATTCGACATGGATTGCTTGAGAAACAGAATAGGAGGACGAAGGGGTGAACGTTGAAAGAGATTGCAGGTTTGTCAGAGAAGAAAGTGAGAAGAGAGACGATCGAGTATCCGTTATGCAAGAAATTTTCTAGCAAATAGAAATTTCTCGAAGCAACGTTGAAAATAGTCGAGTAGCCACAACGGTGAAGAGATTGCGCGAAGGTTCTGACCATCTTCCTGTAAGAACAAACGTCGTTCTTGATCATAAACGTTCGTAACTTACGAATAATCTAGAAATTTTTGAAACTTCCACGATGTGGTAATTATAAATTCGGGAGCAACAAGCAGCTCGGTCTCGTTGGATTCTGCGAGTCAGTCTGTCTGCTCGCCGTCTTGTCAAACGATAAAGAAGTAATTCGTAAATAATAAAGAACATTCTTCCTCGACTTTCCTCCTTGCGATTATTTGGAATTTATATTTCTGTGGATGAATATCACCACGTTTATTTAAACGTGTAATTTGTCGATTGATTCATAAGCAAAGAGCAGAACATTGTCTGAAATTATTCCTTATCCTATGACATATTAAGGAAAAGAAGAAAAAGGATCGATGTCGAAAGACGAAACGCGTGTTCTAGGGTGAGCGTGCGACCCGATTTTAGCAAACGCTCGCGAAACGCTTTGTATTAGCCCTGCACATATAGACACGCTGATTCCGCGCGAAACAGAAGTTTGATGACAAAATATTTGTCGTTCAAACAGCCGACCAGGACCTGCGAGTCCCTCGCGTCACGCGTTCCGCTCGCGATTCCGATCTCTTCATCGAATTAAGTGGCGCGTCCCCGAATCAGCCGTGACCTACCTCAACGTCCAGCTGTTGCTACTCAGACGACGCGTGCCTGCCACAATATAATTGAATTCTTTCTTGTTTGGTGGCCGGTTCGACAGTGTCGAAAGGAATTGTTAACTGGGTCGGTGTGAATGATAGATAGATATCAGGACGTGCGATTTTCAGCTTAGTGAATTAGGTATTTGTAAAACTTGTTTGTTTATTGATTTTAAATATTGTAGTATCGTGAACGAGGGGCCTGGGGGTGTCGTATGGGGCGAATTATAAACAAGCGGCTGTTGAGAATGTGCGTGGTGGGACTAAGACAAAAGGTACGAGGCTAAGACAAAAGACAAGGAGTTGCTAAGGGACATAAACGAATTAATAGCAGTATGAGTTGAGAAGTCAGAGAGTGCGAATTACGTTGTCGAGAGAGAAAGTTGAATCCGTGGTGACGAGAATTGCTAATTAATTATCTAGTTGTCTTAATTATACGATATTGTGATTAGTTCGCGTTAAACGACCATCGTTTCCTGTTTAATCAACATCTGTTTAATCCATTTATTGTAAATAAATTAATGGTAGTCCAAGACACTACAATATTAATGTATTCGTCGATTCGTACATACTATACACGGTTCTAAGTATCTAAGAGTTGTAGAAATACTTTGAAAGATAATACAAGAATCAGAGGAATGCGAATTATATTATTCGATGTAATCATTCGCAACATTTGTACGAATTAGCAACGATATCTGGAAAATAAATTCGTAACCACTGGTTTGCGAATTTGCAAATCATCGCGGATAATTTAGCGCGATCTCAAGATTCTCTAGGTAGAATCCTGCTGACTAGAAGATAGATATTCGTGAAACTACACGTCCCAGTGTATTGTAAATCCACATTTTCTATCGCGACTCGTCCGTGTTACTCAACGTTGCCAGCCCACGGGCAAAATCTTGCGCCGTCCACTTATATAACTTATATTGATGCATTAACGTCTCCAAGGACGTACGATTCTGTGTGCTCTTTACTTCGAAGCTTGTACAAGGCGGACAGCCTTTGATCGCTTATTGGCGAAGATAGTAAAATGGAAAATCCGCGGTTGAAGTCTGAGAAACAGAATCTCTTCTGTCGTTTTAAAAACGAATTTTAAGGTGGAAATTCATATTCATTGTTAATACTTTGAAGAAATTTGTCGAGATCGAGGAGAGAAGATTTTTACGAACGATGTCTGAGAGATTTTCAGATTCCATTTGAAGATCACAGGCGAATGATATAAGTCACAGTTTCTATATTTTTCGTTGGAAAATTGAAAGTCGAAAGTTAAATCGATAAAAAACGTATATATCGCGTTTTTCTCCTGTGATTTTTATTCGATAAAAATATTTCGAACGTAATTTTATTTCTTCTCGTAGCTACAATTTGTCATTTCTGGAACGTAGACAGAAGAACATTTTTGAGAGTAACTGTAACTCGAATGTTCGACGGTCTGCTCAATTAGCACGTCCTATTCTCGCGTGCATAATTTTATCGTCCTTCTCGAAGACAAGACTGATGTTTCTCCTTTTTATTCTTTCGTGTCGGCGACGACACTTTATTACCGATTTTACAAAGAATTATCGAACGTTTCGTACTAAATATCTTTTCCATTATTACAAAATATTCCATAAATCATGAATCGTGACGAACGTGTTGGAGAAACTAGTAATAGAGAAAATAATAATCATATTAATTTTCCTTCATTCGAGTTATCTAACAAGCTACGTTCAACAAATATCACACCTCATAAATTTTCGTACTTATCCATCCAAATCCCTTCTTTAAAATATTTTAATTAATGGTAGATAATCTAGGATCTTATAAATTTCCATATATCTCTGGCCGAATCTGGTCTTTAAAAAAATTTGGATTATTCAATTTTCAAGAAAATTGCGAATCTCTCCCGTGTTTTCCTACCAAGATACGTGCTTTCTCGAAAGATTCTAATTGACAAAATTTTCAAGAAATTCAACGTTTCCACCCACTCGGCTACTAAATAAAAGATTTCTCCATCGGTTTCCCGTTCCCACGATGTCCACGATCGGTAGCCTAGCAATGCCATAGCAGCCAGCAGTTCTCCGAAAGAAAAGAATCAAAAGCCCAGGTTCGAATAAAATAATAAAGTTGTAGCCGCGTAGACGTATCGTCTCCTTTTTCCACCGTTATTTTTCTTCCTTGCGTTTCTTCTTCTTTTTCCTTTTTTTTTTTTTCCTTCCATGCCGGACACGTCGTACGATTTTACTCCGGCGAGGTGGCTCGCTACGCGAGGTAGTTCTCTACTTGTTAGCACTTAATTAACTACCACCGGCTCGACCAGTCGACGACGTCCAGACGAGAAATTCCTTCTTTCTCCGATCCATCGACCGACGACGGAATATTCTCTCTTCTCTAGCCTCTGCGGCCCGTCTGTCTTTCTTTTTCCTTCGTTGGTAAGCCACCATCTTTGTTCGTCGTTGAAAACATCGACGCCTCCGCGTACACAAGGCCCCGAGCCTCGCTTTTCCAGGAATCTTCTCTCGCTGGAATATTAATGAAATATTAATGTCGCTGTCTACTCCTTTCGTAACCGTGCACGCGAAAACACGGCGAACCAATGGGCAAAGTTCAACGGACGTGCGCACACGATTCCTGGAAGCCGATGCATTTTTCCGTATCGTTTCGTTCGTCTTTCTGCTTTCGTTTCGTTCACTCTTCTTCAAGTTCTGTGCGATGCGTTCACGTTGATCAAGGTACGAGAGAATTTTTGGAATAAAACGCGTTTCCTCGAATCGCCGTGACAAAGTACTTTCGAGAAAGTGTGCGTGGTTCCTGGACTTTGTTCTTCGTCGGATCTCGTTGGATCTCGTTGGATCTTGACGAAGATTCGAAGCGTTTGTGCCAAGTTTCATTAGACGTATCAAAGGAAGAAACCGTAAAAATCCACCGTGTTTCGAACGATTGTACATTATCAAAACGATATTCACAAACGCGTAGAAATCAGTCGATCGTTGATATTATTAGTCACCTGTCGGTCCACCCCCAATTCGTCTCACCAAATTACAACCTGTTAAACGATCGAGCTCAGCCTCATTATCCATGGGGAGCGAAACGGGTGGAGATACTAACGGGGTTAAAAAGATGGGGATGGTGGACGCGTTGGATAAAAAGTCGACTTTGGAGGGTCGGCTGGGTTCCGTTCACGCGGAACTCTGGTGTCGGGGATGATTTCCGTGGCGCGACTTCGTGAGTGGGCCCCTAACTCGTCCCGTTCCTTTGTTTTCGAGGAGCCAGCGATAATTCCGCCATGAATTTTAATTCGACGCTGCTCGAAGCGTTCATGAATTTTAATTCGCCTCTTTTCGCTCGCCACCGCCCCTCGTGTCGCCCTCCTTCGCAACTGCTGTCTTCGTTTTCGGTTTCAGGCAGGGGAAAAGAAGCGTGGAACAGAGGAGAAGCGGCAAAGGGTGGCGAACACCCCTAACGACACTCGCGACGCGTCTCGACTCGTTCGAAGACTCGTCGCAGCGACTCGTTCGCAGGTTCGTAAGCGAATGTGAAAACGTTACGGGGCTCGAGGGTTCCTTCGAGTTGTCTGCCACGTGAGAAATGGACGCGTGAGTGGAAGAAGGAGGAAGCTCGATTTCCGCTCGAATCCCAGTGAATCGTGTGGAAAGGAAAGTCGTCTTGTAGTGGAAAAGTAGGATTTTATTTTTGCTGTTTGGCCAGATGCAAATGAACATAAATTGTGGCGAAGTGTGGGAAATTCGTCGTTTCTGGATTTTTAAATATTTCTTTGGGGGAAGGTTAACATAATCAAAGAATACCGCGTCGTTCGTGTGATGTGCAAGTGTAGCGGCACATGAGCCAGAGGACAATTGAAATCATGTTGTTCTTTTGCCTCGGAGTATCAAGATCGTTAGGATACACGTAATGTAAGAATAAATAAACTCCAGGCAAAAAGATAAATAAACGGACGCGATCGCGAGCGAAGCAGTTATTAGCAGCTATTATACGAGTTATCGATTAACATGTACGAGTTATCTGCGAGCGATTATGCACTGTCTTTGCGAATACGTTTGTACGAGCGACTTTGGACACTGTCTATATTTATTTATAATTTATTTAATTTATTTCAAATATATTTGACGAGTTGCAACAGCAAGTTCTCGTTACCGTTTTATCAATCCTCTACAATTCCACCACGTAAGTTATTTTTAATTAAGCTTATTAAGCCAGGCAACTTCCTCTAAAATAATAGACAACAGACCATAAAGTTCGGACAGTTACGATCAATTTACTAATTACATCAAATGTAAATCGAGACTCAATTACTAATATATCGCCTATAATGTTTAAACGTTATAACAATTCCTACACCCAGGTATGATATTTTCATTAAAATCATTATACACCATACGCCCGCGATATTCCTGTAACAGTTTATTTCTCCTTAAAACTACGTTATACACAAACAAACCACGAGCCACCACAAATCTCGCTTTTCCACAGGACCGTTCGAAGTAAAACCGCACGAGCCGAAAACAAGCGTTTCATGGACCCGTCCACGAAATTATCACCGCGCAACCCCCACCGCGACCGTAAAAGGGACGCTCGTGATATCGAAGGAACCGGGCGACAAATAGTTATTCAAATCCCCAAGCTAAATTCCGGCCTAGCCGAGCAATATGTAGCATTTAACGGGCATTATTCGCGACCCTTGATCGCAACGGGGTTACCGATGCCAAGGATCCGCGCCAGGGGGTGTGTCGGGCCAGTGTTCGGCCGTAATCGCGCGTACAACCGCGCACAATGCTTGGAAACAGGGTGCAGGCTACCCTTCCTTCGCCACCCTCGCCACCATTTCCAGGAGGGCGCTAAGCTTCCCTGTCGCTCAGGATTACCGACTCTGATTTGCTGGTCGAACGTATCGCTCGTTTCTGCGTCCGGGACCCGGCCACAGCCACCCCCTGGGGCCACTTGGACGGAAAGACTGTGCCACCCCGTTTGTCTACTCCGTGACAACCCCTCGTCGCTTTCGCGGCCACGATACTTGCTATGATGACGACTGTGTATAGTTGAAACGGAGACTGGTACGTGGGGTGGTTTTTATTGGGTTCTTTTCTCGAGATTCAGCTCGCTCGTTGTTTTGTTCGGTTCGATGGTGTGCGCGCAATGGGTGGATTGGGGTTAATTGTGTGATACAGGAAGCGAGGTTTTTACGTTTCGGCTGATAGATAGCGAGGTGGCGTCGAGTCGCGATGTATTTATTTGGCTACCGTGTCGGCTGGATTCGTTTTTTGGGATCTCCCGCGAGTGTCTTTCTCCGTTTCCCTTTTAATTAGTTCATTTGTTGGAGATTGTGTGTTGTTTTTGCGAATTACCAGTTATCAGTTATCTTACTTTATGGACTGTTGTCTATTATTTTAGAAGACGTTTCTGGGCTTAATAAGTTTAATTAAAAATAACTTACGTGATGGAATTGATAAAACGGCAACGAGAATTTGCTGTTGCAACTCGTCAAATATATTTGAAATAAATTAAATAAATTATAAATAAATATATCATTTCGGTTTCGCTGTAAATAAAGTAGGTTTCCTAGGAAATGCAATTTTATTGCGCTACAGACTTGCTACATCGTAGCTGTTTGGAGGGTTATGTGTGTTTCGTTCATTGCAGAACTTGATATTATTTTTTCTTTATTCTCTGTCGTTCTTGCTTTTACAAGATCTCTTTAGATAGATTGGCCGAGTACGAGACGAAATATATTGTTTCGCAGGCGCAAGTAATCGTGGGTGATGAAATATCAGCGAGCGAGTGGATACAAGCTTCGTGTGAAACACGATGGAACGTAGGTTTATTGGCCGCTCGAACGAATACACTCTCGGTATTCGCGAATAATCGCACAAAATCACAAATGAATGTCGAAAATCCACTAACACGAAGAAGCTTCAGACAACACAATCTATATCCATCCGTCCATCAAAGAATCTACATAGTAGCAAATATTCATAGAAAGCGCATAAAAATTCATATCCACACTCTAGTCCATACACAATACCATCAAATCCCCCAAAAACCTATCCTACGAAAATAAAAATATAAAAGAGAAAAACGAAACGTTCAACATCGAAAAACCCAGAGAGAAATGAAAATACAAAGTGTCGACGTTCGTCCCTCGATACCTACAGCGTGGAAACGAAGGCGTGAATAATGGCCAGGCGACAGGAAAATGTATCAATGGAGCACTCGAATTCTGATGTAAAACCACAGCTTGTCCTGACAGCGAATTACTCGCAGCTTTCGTATCGACGCGTGTTGCGCGCGCGTGAAGCAACGAAAAGCAAGCAGCGGGGATCCCCGCGTGGCCGGTCGAGGGTCCTCGATGTCACCGTTACAGAGACGTTACTTTCGTCTCTCGATCGGACTCGAAGCGTTTTCCAGACACATGGTATCCGGCGGGCCCTCGAGTGTTTCCAGCTTTTCCACGTTTTCGTTCGTTTCACGCGTCTGATTGCGGTCTTCGCACCATTGCTACGTCTTTACAGTTGGATTTTTAGATATCGACCCACCGTCACCACCTTCATCGACCGTATTTAATGCGAAAAAATGATACTTTAATTCTAGTTTCAATCTTTGAACGAGATTCATTCATCAAGAGGTATTATTCTCGTCGCAGTATTAGTTTATCCGAAAAGTGTCTTTCTTTCGCAAACGTGTTTCTTACAACGGTGTATCTTCGTACAAACGTGAAACCGACTCTGTGAAATGTCACAGTGTTTATCCGAGCAGAACAAAACGGATCGTACGTAATTCGACAAAATAATATAAAACAAAAAACGTTGTTTATTTCCTCATAAAACGAAAGAAACTTTTCAGACACCCTAATACATAAAACAAACTTTCAATCGTTCTCTTTCAATCGTTGGACAGAATTTCTGGTTCACCGGTGACCACCGTGGCAGTCGTCGTCGTGTTAGCAACGAACCACAAACAGCGAGACGCGACTACGTACGAAGCGACGACGCAGAAAGTAGTTAGATGACAGCGCTATAAGGAAGAGGTACAAGGCGATGGATGATGGTAAACGAAGGAAGAAGACAGCAGCAGAGTCTGACGCTAGCAGAGCCCGCAAACTTTCCCACAGAGTCTCGAGGGTAGAGTTTCAGTCGCATTAGACTGGTAAATTCCGAATCCAGCCTTCTACCGTGAGGAACAGTCTCACCCTTGCCAACGAAGACTTGGAAACTCCTTTTCCATCCCTCTCCTTCGCCCATTTCTCGTCCAGCCTCAAAGAGGTCGGTTCTTCGAGACTTGGAAGAGCAATATAACAAGAGGGACCAAGCAAGGATATCGAGGAGGGCTGGAAAGGGGGGTGTAAGAGGGACGGGCAAGGGATGGGAGTTTTATTAATTTCGAAAGTTCCGAAACTGATAATTAGATCCCTACGGAGCCGGCCCGCCAAAGGCGAAGAAACTCAATTTCTGGGTCGGCACGGTTTTACGTTTAATTTTCTTTAATGTCGCTTCCGGCTATTCTACTTCCGTTTCCTTCTTCCCGTTGCTTCCTAGTGTTATTGTATCCTTGCGGCACAGATAAAGGGAAAGAAGATGGTGTAAGTAGTTTCTGCGAAGCTTATTGGAAAATCGCGCGTATTTCTTCGTCGTTTCTTGTTGTTTCTTCGGTTTTCTTTGCAGCGAAGATATTGAGTTTGTTAAATATGATTGGAGCGCTATTGAGGTAATAACAGGAACGATGAATTTCATAGCAGGTTGTGTAATAAACTGGCTCGGCTTTCTTGTTCGATATGAAGAAATGTATAACATACTTTTGGTTGGAAAATTTCTCGAAATCGGCTGTATCGTTTGATCACGAGCAATTACAACGATTGCAAATTTGCGTTAAAATATTTAATTTTATATATAAATATGTAAACTCCCTAGATTTCACGCGTGATAGGGACTCTCTCTGTTAGGGATAGCACGACTTTCTTTGTTTCACGAACAGAGCAACTTTCTTTTGTTTTACGGACAAACATTTTGAGAGACACTCATTTCCCAAACGGACGGACAGAGAGCAACATCGGAGATAGACAAGATCAGAAAATAATTATTTAAAACATTGAAGATCGTCGATTTTCAGGTACACATTACACAGAACTTGTTATTTATTGTTTACTGTTATAGATTGGAATTAATTGTTGTTTACTCCTGAATTTCGTTCAAGTATTTTCACGATAAACTCGATTTTCAGACTTCAGAATCACCTGAGTTATCCCGAGATTTACGACATTACATATATATGTTTGTATGTATAACTTTAAGCGAAGATTATCGATAGGTTTCACAATATAAAATGTAAAGCACAAACTAAAATTAAGTAAAAGTTTGCAAGTTGTAAAATTAAGTAAAAGAGTAGAGATCGAAAATTGTGTGAAAATGACGGTGAAAGCGTCGGTCGTTTCTTCGTATAATTTTGAAATAGCGAGAAGGTGGCACGTCGCTTTGTCCTGTCGTGAAAATTGCGTAGCACGACGCTACTTTCCCTTCCTACGTTTAAGCACACACAACGTGTGCAACGTCAAACACGAGGTCCCTCGCGGCGACTAATAAGCAACTGTATTCTTAACCTATTTGCATATGTCGCTGGAGCAGCAGCACGAATCAGATTTCACTGCGAAATTGATCACGGTCGTTAGCGTGTTGACTGCCGTGGCAATTATCGACCCTCGTCGAACTTAATTGCATTACGTCCCACACTTTTGTTATAAATAAACTCTGCTACTATCTCGTTAAGTTTCAAACGCTCAATTTTTCCCACCGACGTTTTCCAAACCTCGTCCAAATATGCCATCGAGAAGCTTCAAACTTTTTACATTAACGATAATGAAATATAGAACAGTTGGAAAATTCGAAGGCCCGATGTTCCGCTCGATTTTTCTCAAATTCGATCCATACACCAACAGCAACAAAATAAGATTCAAAATATTCGATTCTCTCGCTAATTGAATAAAAATATTCCCAAACTCAAGCGCTCGATATTTTCTTCTATTTTTCGTTCAACTTTTCGCAGAACGAACCTACGCGTTCGTCAAAGGAAATTGCAATTTATTATACTTCTGAGAATCGAATAAAACAGTTCCAAAATTCGGACGCACGATTTTCCTCGAATTTAGCTCGTAGAATTCCTCGAAGAAAATAAGAAATGTAGCTTCTAACGGTAAGATAAAACAGTTGGGAAATTCGAACGTCGGATTTTCCTCAAATTTAACTTACTGATTATCAACATAATCGCTCGAAGGAAATTAAAGACGAAGCGATTTCTTGTTCTTCTTCGCGAGGTGTCACGTACGTCGTAAGAATTTAATACATGCACAATGCACTGCCGAAAGCCTACCCTTGCTCTCTTTTTTCATCCCTCATCCCTCCGATTTCTGTCAGGGCCGTCCGGCAGTGAACACAATCAGACGTCGCGTAGCTGTATTCGGTATATCGCGAATGTTGACTCGGAGTATATTTGTCCAGCAATGGAAGAGCGTCGCTGCTGGTGGTCGAGGGAGGGTGGTAGCTCGATTCAAATATTGTGCCGCTTCGTTCGGCGCCGCGACGATCATAGACGCATTATTCCAGCGCCGTGAAACACGGCTGCCGCGCGTCCAAAGGTGGACGAGCTTTCGCGAAATCAAAAATCGAGATACGAAAATACTGGAGTGTGGGGTTGGAGGATCGATGTACGCTCTCGTGATCTCGAAACAGAGCAGGAATTAGTTGGATGGTGCTCGGTACCGCTCTCTGTGATTTTTCGATCAACTGTGATTCCTTTTTAGTTTAGACTTTTTACGCGAAGAAATAAATTTCTCGCGAAGAAAATTTATCCGCAATCGTAACGTTTTGTATTACACGGGATTACTTCGTTTTATGATAATTTAGGTAAACACGACGATCGTTGATCAACTTCTGTTAAAATTAAGCTATCGATCGAATTAAATTCTTTTTCGTATTCTCTCGTTAATATTTGACGAATATTAATAGTTGTTATTCTACTGGTGCCAGAACAACACCGCTAATCAGGCAAAAATCTACGTAAAGACAAGAGCAATCGATGCAATTTATTTTCTTCCATTCGATTCGTACAATCTTCTGTTCGACCGGATAAGACATATCGCTAAGAAACCTACCGTTATGAACTATAATAATTATTATAAAATATGGCTAATAAGCCAGGAAAATTAACGAAGTTCGCCTACAAATCGCACAAAACCCTGATAACAGATAAACGTGTACAAATAGCTGAAAGGTTACTTTGTACCAATGAAGAGATATTTTGCTAATTTCGCCACATCTTGCGCAATAGAATGGCGAAGAATATACGTTTATTAAACGATATCCAAGAGTTGATGTTTCTTTAGAGAAGGCAGAGATAGGAGAATAACAGCAAACAGAGTAGCTACTCGTCGAGCGTCGAATTACGATTGTCAATAGGTGGCCGTTCGTAATTACACACCCGTTAGAGAAGCTGGCGAGCGAGGCGGCCGAGAAGCAGATATCACTTGGCGAATCAATAAAACGTGTTTGGCTCAGTCAAACTGCGTGTCATCGCGTATCCATCTCGAACGCCAAACAAGTACACTGGCTATCATTTATCTCGATAATTATATGACCACTGATTACCGGTTCATTTTCTAGTAAATATTTGGCCGCCTCGAAACGGGATACCCTGCCTCTCTATCGTATCCAACCCTGGGAAATATAGCGAATCTTAGCCAAACGATCGGCCACCTATTTGTTTCTAATACAAAACTTTCGATCGAAATCTTCGATAATCGTCGTTTTAACATTAAACCTACCGACACTTTGTGTATACCTGTTCCTATCGTGTTCGGTCAAAGCAAATTAGAAGTAAATACCAAAAAATATATTGTATGCATGTTTTGTGAAAAGTCAGAAATTATGAACGATATGATGAGGTTTAAATATGCTTAAATTTATGTATAAGTTCGAAAGCGGTCAATTTGATCAGCAGTGGTAGGTTTAGTGTCAAGGACTTCAAGAAAATTTCGAGACGAATCTGTCTTTTTCGAATTCTAATCTCCGCGAGATGATCGTACGACAGCTTCCTTACAAATATTTTAACACTTTGACTGCCACGTTGGTCATATATGACCGGTCACGGTTTCTCCTGTGACGCCAGGGTGGTCATTGGTGACTAGAGCGCTTCAATTGTAAAAATTGTATGAAAATTGACAGATAGGGCATTTTGAATATGTCCGATAAATAGAAGATACTTTGAAATAAAAAGTGCCCCATTGAACGATTGAACATTTTTATTAGAACACCAATAAAAAAAAAAAAGAATGAGAACAAATCTTGCATCTAACGGTGCACTGTTTGCATCCATATCTTTCAGGGGTAATCTACGAATATTATTATAAACACACCTTAAACGATAATCGTAAATGCTGCTTTATAATCATATAATTGAAGGTAGAAGTGTGAACATACCTTACTATTACACATAGAATGAGCAAATACCGTCTACCAATATCTTCTACGCGTTTCAACGATATATTCCGCACGTTTTGCTTACGAGGAAATAACGAATGCGAATAGTTTGTTGAAATAAAAGAAGCCTTGTTATAATATGTCGCTGTCAATTGTTATCAAGGCGCCACGGTGGTCATTGGTAACCAGAGCGCTTCAACTTCTTGCAATTGTAAAAATTGTATGAAAATTGACAGATAGGGCATTTTGAATATGACCGATAAATAGAAGATACTTTGAAATAAAAAGTGCCCCATTGAACGATTAAACATTTTTATTAGAACACCAATAAAAAAAAAAGAATGAGAACAAATCTTGCATCTAACGGTGCACTGTGTTTGCATCCATATCTTTCAGGGGTAATCTACGAATATTATTATAAACACACCTTAAACGATAATCGTAAATGCTGCTTTATAATCATATAATTGAAGGTAGAAGTGTGAACATACCTTACTATTATATATACAATGAGCAAATACCGTTTACCAATATCTTCTACGCGTTTCAACGATATATTTTGCACGTTTTGCTTACGAGGAAATAACGAATGCGAATAGTTTGTTGAGATAAACAAAGTCGTGTTATAATATGCCGCTATCAACTGTTATCAGGGCATCGCGGTGCTCACCCGTGACCACCAATAAGATAAACGGTCCATAGGGGAAGAATGTTGTCTTACATCATCGATTTATTATTATTTTACCATTATATGCTTCGAATAATAAAAATACTCTCGTCCTCAGCGAAACATGTGATTTCGGCGTGGCAGTCAAAGTGTTAATACGTGTGGTAGGTAAATTGTGATATTAGTTTCCAATTTTTGAAGCAAAAGATATTCAACGATTGTGGAATTCCAGATTAAGTTCCAGTAAATGTTGAAAGCATATATTGTTTCAACTTTTATAAATTATTTAAGATAAATGTTAAAACATATTTATTAGAGTATTACTACTTTCGTATGAATATTTTGTGGAACAAATGGACCATTGGGGAAGAATGTTGTCTTACATCATCGATTTATTATTATTTTGCCATTATATGCTTCGAATAATAAAAATACTCTCGTCCTGAGCGAAACATGTGATTTCGGCGTGGCAGTCAAAGTGTTAATACGTGTGGTAGGTAAATTGTGATATTAGTTTCCAATTTTTGAAGCAAAAGATATCCAATGATTGTGGAATTACAGATTAAGTTCCAGTAAATGTTAAAAGCATATATTGTTTCAACTTTTATAAATTATTTAAGATAAATGTTAAAACATATTTATTAGAGCATTACTACTTTCGTATGAATATTTTGTGGAACAAATGGACCATTGGGGAAGAATGTTGTCTTACATCATCAATTTATTATTATTTTGCCATTATATCCTTTGAATAATAAAAATACTGCCGTGGCGTTCTCAGCGAAACATGTGATTTCGGCGTGGCAGTCAAAATGTTAACAATGAAAAGCCACGAATGTACGGGGGATGGTTGAAAGAAAGAAGAGAAAATCGAAAGTAGAGATACACAGGTGAAACATTGGAAAATAGGTGGTGAAATGTATTGTAAAGAGATTCGGACTCGACACGGATGTATAGTATGTCCCTTGTGTGTTTAACGTTGTAAATCGAGCAAGATACACAAAGTTTGAAACGCTAGATTCTCGAATTAAGCTACATGGATAAACGGAGCAGCTTGTTTCGAGTGTCGACCACGTAATTCTCACGTCAGGATTACTTGCCACTGTGCAAATCCATAACAGGACTTGCAGCTTGCTTCTATTTTATCAAACTATCTGTATCAAAAGAAAACTACTATCAATGGTACGTGATTCTCTTTCGTTCTAATTTTTTTCCAATCTCTCGAAGCTGACCAAGATATTTAAAGTATTTAAAATTTCTCCGAGATAGAGAAAATTCTAAGCCAAAGCGAACTTTTCGTTCACTTAATGCCATTGACTCTTAAAAATATTTCTGAAAAAGAAAGAGAAGTATCCCTTAAATGCTGTTGAAACAAGAGACACTTTAGTTATCGCAAACATTAAGATTATTTTCAAATCATCATAGACATTAAAATTATTTGCCAAGAAATAGGACGCGTGATAGCGTCACTCTGATATTCGAGACGTAACTTTCCATCTCAAAATGCTTCAAATGCTTAAAACAGCTTGTCCAACTTGAAATTATTACAACTTAAGAATCTGCTCGTTCAATGCCTTATTTCGCCGAATCTCCTTGCATGAAGGAACCTGTAGATCGAAAGACTCCTATTACAAGGTAGTACGAACCAACGTGAGAGTATACGTATCTACTTAAACGGCAGGATGTAACACACATAACGGCGGGATGGCAAGGATGAAAGGCGGAGCCAGCCGCAGCCAACCAGCGGCTAGGATTTCCATTCCAGCTCGTCTCGCAGGACTAACCGTGCCACGTTCAACCTCATAAAAGTCCTGCAGCTACCATTAATCCATCACAAGTCCGTTCGCGCGTTATACCGGTTACTTCTGCGCGAAATTCCTGTCAGACTCAGAAATACCGAACTCTGATCCGTGGACAAGCGACAAAATTTATAGTTCCACGGACATCGTTAATTCGTCCCTCGCAGGAATATCAAAGAATAGACGAACTTTTTAGAAATTTTTAGCAGAATTTCTTGAAAAAGAATTCTTTAGCTTCCACTGAGATCAAATTTCCTGTACGAAGAAAGAGTTTGTAAAAAAATATTTTCATCAAGAATATCCTTTCTTTTCTTCGATAACGCTTCTTGCAAAAATTTCTAAAATATCTTTTCTTCTAACGTCGCGAATGAATTCCTAGAGAAATTCTTCCGGGCATTTCATTACGATCGTCAGAAATCAAATTAGAAACGCGCTACCACGTTCTTGCAGGAAATATACTTAGATCCATGATTTACGCGAGACACGTATACGAGAGAAGAATGTGTAACGTAGACGTAAAACTTGCGAAAAACTGAAGCTCGATATTCGACAATATTCCACGCGATAGCGTTTCGAGCATCTAGTGAATTTTCACGGGCGATTCGTTCGTTCTACGTGATGGAGAATAATGAACCATCGAGCCGCGTACAGTTTTTGACCACTTTGATTCGTGGAGATCGAAAAAATGTGGATAGTACGCTTTCGTTTTTCAGTTTGCACGTAGATCGTGTTTGCTCGAATATTAAGAGTTGTAGAGAGGCTGCAAAAAGGTATAACCTAGTAGCGTAGTTGTAATTGCAATTATAATTCGTTTTGTAATGCCGTGCAACATGCCGCAGAAGAATCTGGTCAAGAAAGATGTTTAAATTGCCTCAATAATAGAAGAAAGAAGAGAAAACGTTTATTTTCTCTATTTTTCAATTTCTCAAGTTGATCGATGTGGCTTCTCAGCGATTCAAATGCAACGGCGTTTTAGATATTTTAAAAAGATCGGAATATATTCTTCGTCGAGTGTTTTAAGTGTCCGCTGTTTATCAGATTATCGAAGATCGATCGAAAAACGGTCGTTGACAGCGGTTATTTATAAACTGGGACGAATTTATTCGTCCAGTGGATTCAGAGGGAATATATTATTGCAACAGCAGGCATTTACTAAAATTCGCCTGATAATGGGCATTACGTAACGAATCGCCAGCCGGTTTAATTAATGTTATCGCCGCGTCGCAACGAATTCATTAGCACGGACGTCGCGATTTTTCTAACGATCCGTGATTATTATTATCTCTGCCTCTGGAAATAACGCAATTTATTAAATTAACGGGGCGCCCCGGGTATAAATAACGCGGTATATTACGCGTATAAAGTGCAACGTAGCACTGCATGAAACTTAAATGACATAATCTGCTGGAAATAATGCGATCCCCCCGGTTGCCCATTTAAATAATTCTCTTCGAAACGATTGCGTTGGATAATATTCATATCGCTTGGTTTGTGCTGAAAAAAGAAGATAACGCGTTATTTTCTTTCCTACAATTCGCTGTGGAACGTAAAAACATAGAGTGATTATGGCATTGCCAGTGGCAAGATCAAGCGTAGAATTCCGTATCGGCTAATTTCGTTTTGAACGAAAACGAATGATTTTCTTAGAATTTCACGAATCAAGTATCTACCTATAGTTAGAGGTAGTACGCAATAATTTGTGTATGTAATAATAATTAATAAAATAAATAATAATAATTCGATATGTTAGTTCAATAATCTTAAGGCGGTTACTCGACAAAAGCATCTTTGTATTTTTGTACAGTTAAACTTCTATTGCGTATTTTATGCGCTGTTTCGTTCGTCGTAATTCTCTTGCTGTTTGTCGCGTAGCGTGAAACGAACATCTCAATCGAAGTTCCACATACTTCGACATACTTTGTCGTTGCGCCAAGGTCGATATTCACCGTCTTATCAGAAAACATATTCCTGACCGATCTTTCGTTCCTCGCGCTTGTCGTTGCGTTTAATACTCAGCTGATAGAATTTCCTGAGAAAATTCCTGAGAAAAATCCTGAAAACGCTACGAACTTCCCGAACAACCGAGTAGAAAAAGAAAGGAACGCAGAGACAAGGATGCAACGCAGACAAGCAATGGCAGGATAATCACAGGGTGAACAGCCGCGGAATCGCGTGGATCAATCGACCGGGCCCATTCATTAAATCATAGAGACGCGTCGGTTACGCTCCGTTCCGCTCGTTTCTGCTCGACGTCGCCGCCGCCAATATACGAGCACGTTGCCCAATGAATAGGCCGTGTTTGCATAGGTCCCGAGGTGCAGCGCGCGTTGTCAGGGATGCGAGTGACGAGAGGAGAGAAGAGGAGAGCAGAGAGAGAGAGAGAGAGAGAGTATGGTCGCGCGCGCACGAGCGTTCACGATGGGGTGGAGAATTCGAAACGTCGACGAGAGAGCGAAAGAGAGCCGGAAATAAATAAAGAAAGAAAGAAAGAAAGGCACAGGCTCCTGTGTACACTCAGCTGTCGGCCTGTTTTTATCCGCGTCCTTTCTAACCCTCTGGCCTCAACTATCGCAGTCGATTTCGTGTCCGGTCGATCTCGTAGAAATTGGCCATAATTCCAGAGTATCGTACTTTGGAAAATTTCTCCGCGAGAAGTTGTTCGATTAAATAAACCTTTGAATGGCGGACGTTCGTTGTTTTTAAGAGATTCGAGCAGAAGAAACGTGAGTTTTAGGAGCTTTAAAGTAACCGCGAGAGAATCGAAGGTCTGGCGAGTGACGAAGTGGTTGATCAGTTCGATGGAATTTGGATGCTTTGAATTGAGTCGATGTATATGCGTGTGTACTTGACTGGAGTTGAAATTTGGGAAAATGGATCGCGGTGGTGTTTTAGTGTAGTTTCAGCAAAGTAGAAAACTATTTACAAGCGAAAATTTGAGGGAATTTTGGAGGAATTTTGGTGAAATTTTAGAAAAGTAGGTTCAATGAGTAGCGAAGCTGTTAATCGATTCGATTGATTTCGAACGTTGAGAAGAAAGAACTCGGAGAAATTTGAACGCAACTTCAGCGCTGTAAAAGAGAGGAAGGAACTAGCAGGGCTTGTTATTATATTCATCGTGTAACACACATTGTCCCCGTCAACATGCCGAGATTGGCAATGCATAATTTAACGAAAGGTTGCCCACTCGATTGATCGAACCGCGCCACCAAATTTCGTTGTCTGGACAAAATTACACTAAATTATTCCCGTTACAATGGCCATCCTGAATAAGAGATACGCCGGGAATACGCGTAATGGCTTCTCGAAAATTTAACATGCTTCAAACGTTGGGAAACAAGCGATAAAGTCGAATCCTTAAGAGAATTGAAATAAATAAATAGAATAAAAATTGAGAGATATAAATGCGACACAAATAACGAAAGATAAGAAGATTATTGAAAAAGATGGAACATTGCGATATAAAGAAAAAAAATAGTTCCATAAAACAATTAGAAAACATAAAACACACGTACATTATAAAGTTACGAAGGTGAAGTTGAAGAAAACACTCGATGAATGCAGAAAAATTGTTTTCTTTTTATTTTTTAAGGGAACAGACTAAAAAGGAGAATATTATATGGACAAATTATATACACATCAAATAAAACACGCGCGTACACCGAACGAGAAGGATGTAGAAGGAAACAAATCAAAGAAACACCGTCGAATTAGCTGACAAACGGGCGAATGGTAAAAACATAAGGAAAAGTCTTGGAAGGCTGAAAGATAGAAAGGGGCGCGCAAGAAAATGAGGCTTCCGTACTTTGGCAGGGGATGGTAAAAAAGAGTCGTCGAGGGAGCTTCTGTCGAAAGCTGAACGATAATACTTCGCGGTACTCCCTCGAACGCTTCCAGCAGGATAAAGGCTCGCTTTTGGGACGAGTGAGAAACGAATCGACGAGGGTTGAGGGCGGGAGAGGTAGGGTGAAAGAGAGGCGCCGCTTTCGAAGGGCGAAGAGGGACGGCTATAGCTTGTAAGTGAATTTTATTGCGCGATTATATTGAATCCCTCCGAGCCACCAGCTACTGTCAAACCCCACCCTCGTTGTTCCACCCCCGTGGAGAAGGTTTCATGTGGTGCTCAAACGTTCCGCCGAGATAATTCGAAATTCGTCCGTGGAACGTTTTAACTTTTTATTTCTTTCTCTTCTTTGTACATTGCTCTCTGTTTCTCAATATTTTTGAGTCATTATAAAGCGATAAATTCAGAAATCCTATGCTGCCTTTCTAAAGCTTTCGTAATTCCTGAGGAAGTCATTACATGCAGTTTTTTCTTCTTTTATTTATATATATATATATCTTTTTACTTAAAAATCTTTACTTTTTATTCGCAATCATTTTTCGCAGTTCTTGAAAAGATTGTCAAATAATATCGTTAAAAGAGGGGGAATCATTATATTTGCATTAAGTTGCCTGTTAATTTAACGGAACGTTAAAAGATATTTTTCAAACTTCGAAGCATCTCGAATGAAACGAAAGATATATTTATTAAAAAATATTAAACACCGATCTTTCTTGCGGTTTGAAAGGCAAAGTTTGATGAAGGTATTGAAATCGTAAGAGGCTTTTGCTAAAAGTCGGACCGTGTGATGGATAGCATACAGTGACCGCGAAAGGAAAAGCATCAAGGAAGGGAATAAACGGCGAATTTCGGTTGCACGGGTGAGCACCACTTTTGAATCTCGAGGGTTGCACGGTAGTTACCGCCGGCGGATACCAAATCGAAGCTCTTGCCCACAGGGATGTTTGCACGTTGGATCACGACCTCCATGGCAAAATTCACCATAGCAAAACCTTGCTATTCCCAGTGGCACGAGACTCGCCTCGAAGGCCCGACCTTTCCGCCGCTTCCTGTCCCGATATTTCGGTGCCTTCGACCTCGCTTTTCTTGTTTTATCAATCCTTTTCAACGTACAGCGTTTCTTTCCAATTTTAATATCGCATTCTGCCCTTGGAATTTCACGACGATAGTGATCGTCCAAGTATCTTGCGCCAGAGATTTTTTTCAAAAAAACAGCGAAATTTGTAATTATAATTTAATAGCGTTAAATATAGCAATGGATTTGCTGAGAAATAACCAGATTCTTGTACGACCTGCGCTTGGGCTTAGTCGGGACGAATTTTTTATGGAATACGATATATTTGACATAAATCGCGTAGGTAACTCGTAACAGAATTCCTCAAAGACAGATGGTGATTTTTCTACTACTTGTACTAGAACTTAATCTTGATCATTTTTCTACGTAGATAGACAACTAGTGGTTTGCTTAAATTTAATCTGCATAGAATTTCTATATATCGCAAACCTATTCCAGATTTCTATGCTTAATTTATGTAACTTTCGCAAAAATCATTCTAGCAACGTTACCATCTTTGTAGAAACCACAAAAGTACTGCTAACAATTAGACTATGTTAAATCGAATCAACCAAGACAGTCCACGTACATAGAGTGACTCAAAAAATTGATCGAAATTATCCTTACAGGCACAATTACATTACACAAATTAACAAGAACAAAAAGACTGGAATTATCGAACCATTTGTTATACTTTATACTTTGAGCTAAATTACAAATTAAAAATGCGATCAGATGGAAAACTGGAGGAAAAGCTGATACGCGGCAGACTAACTTACGTCCACTTTTCGAACAGCATCTGTTAATTTCTGTCGGTGACACATTAATTAATAAATGAGAGATGGCTTGGCCACTCACAAACGCATTCAATGTTTCAAATCACGAAACAAAACTTGATATGTACTCTAAAGAATAATTCGACATTCTCTTTACCTTATTTCGAACATCCTGCGAAGAGATTTACCAAAATTTCTTAAAAATGAGTCAAGACAGTGTCAAAGGAAAATAAATGGCGAGATCTCGAAGGCGAAACATCGAAGATGAAGCGAAATTAGCCATCGAGGCTCGCGCCTCATGACGAAGCAGTCTCTCGCGAAAAGATCTGATAGTTTTGTTCGGCTGAGTGCTCGTCTTATCCCCGAGGACAGGAAGAAGGAGGTTCCCGGGACGATCTTATTGGCCCTTCTTCAAAGAGGCAGCCAGTTGCTCCCTCGTGATGGCACAGAAGGGGAAAAAGATGGTCGAGTTGAATTAATTCCTCAACTATCGTTCCTCCGGTCCTTCGTTACGCCGGTTACGGACCGACTTGAAATGTAATCGCTGCTCCTCGCTCCTTTTCATCCTTTTCCGCTGGCGGCACTGTCGGCTCGAGTGTTTGGCTGCCTGTTCCTCGAGGATTTATCTGGCAACATGCTTTTCTTCTCTCTCCATTTTCTTCCTTCTTCTTCGGCGAATAATTGTACGACGTTGCTGGATTTTTCAAATTTGACGAAAAGGTTTCATATTCGACGATCGATCGGTTTAAAAAGCTTTGCTGTCTAAATGGCGTTCAGCCTGGGTGTTTTTCGGAGGAAGCGACGTTTCGAAAACAAAATCATTTATATTCTTTGATTTATTCTGCGGCTTACTCTTCGCGTGAGAAGCTTATTTCGTATATCTTCTTCATAGTACTTCTCAGTCTCTGTTAATACTTCTAATAACATTACGATCATTTTAATACCAAACTGAATAAATCCCCTACAAATTCAAGTTTCTGCAAAGGAGGTTCGACCACTGAAACCCTCGACCCGCGTAAAAACCACGACCTAGCGCGTCTTTTGCGTACGTGCATCGAACGGTACTCGAATCGAACCACCAGCAATTTCTGGTGTCGTTGGAAAAGAAAGCGAACCACGCTCGAACCTGCGCACCACTCGACGTCCACCCAATTCCCTGTCAAATCCTCGACTTGCGCCGCGTCGAATATTCGCCTGACTCTAAAAGAGGGACTAAGGGGCCGGTAGATTTCGTATGATTTTTAATAAACACCGATCAGACAGCCAGATGTACCGCACGGGTACTTGACTCTCAGGCCGAACAAGAGAGAAAGAGAGTAAAAAAGAGAAAGAGTACTCGCGCGCGGCTTTAACCACTCGATGAGCACAAAACTGTCGGACGGACAGGCCCTACTACTGCATCGAACATATTACGTTCGGAGCTGGTGGAACAAAGCTACGCCATTGTTTCGTGCCGTCAATAATCCACTTGCCCTGACTTGGAGGACCGACCGGAGGCGAGCTGGGGGCCGGCACAATTGGAAAAAGCGCCGTGGAAACCGGGAAACCGATGCCCCACGGGGTCCATCCTACGGTAAGAAAAGGGAAGACGATCGAAGCCTTCGATTCTATCGTCCTCGACGATGCTGAGCACGAACCAACCACTCGCTGATCCAGATTGCAAGAGCTTCCATCTCTTTTATTCTTTCCTTCGTGATCACGAGCCGGATTTACGAGGCTCCTTTCTATCGGTCGATTGATAGTCTTTGTTTGGCGGAATATTTTATGGTGTAGAGTTTGTAACAAGGAGCGACCATCGTCGATTTTTTGGTTCGAACGAGAATCTGAAGATTGGAACGTCGAAACGTATAGAATTTGAGGTGAACGAGAAGGGAAATTGTGGTTTTAATTCAAGTGGCTTTTCAAGAATTTTCTTACCATTTAAACGCCGTAGAATATTCGAAATATTTGGAATTTCGAAACAACGAGAAAGAAATTGAAGAACTAATGAAGTTTGGTTAAGAAAATTAAAGCGAGAGGCGTCTGGTTCGGTTCCTTGTCTCGTGAAAATTTATAAGAAAGACGAATCGTTATTCGTTAGAAATCTCGTCCATTGAATAGAAAGGTCAAGTTTGAGGAATTTGGCAGAAGGATAATTGAAAGACCGAGGAAGTTAGATAGGCCAATTAAACGGGAAGATTTTTGAAAGAATCTCTTGCGAAGCTTTCTAACGAAGATGAATTATTATATAGTAATTGTCTCTTTTCTTTCTTTCTTTTTTTTTTTTTTTTTGTTTGGGTAAGAATAAGGAAAACTAATGTAACTTAATCAACAAAATTAAAATGAAAGATTCTTTATTCAATGCCTCGTAGATGTTCGTAAATAAGACGAATTATTATTTTACCGATCTTCTCTTGATCGAAGTAAAAGAGTGCGGTAGAACGTCGAGAAAATTAGGGAGACACACGAGGTTTGTTTAGCAGAATGGCTGGAGAAGGACTATAATTGGATTTGGATTTACGTTGATTTCAGAATGTAGAACACGGTGTACACTTGGCGATTTCGGGGCACACTGTTTGGTCCATGTCCGTTTCACTCGTTGTAGTTCAAATTTAGCTGTCACGTAATGAAGAACACAGCGAAAGCCAATTTCTGTTTCCTATACTACGGCATGAAATAAGAGTCGACGCTACAATTCTACTCCAATTTCGTTTAAGAATCCAAACACCAAATAGAACCATCTCCTTTCTCTACAAGAGAAGTGCAATGCTTCTTTTTTAACCAATTTTTTTTATTCCAATTTTTCTCTCTGCAAAACTTCCTTTGATCGAACCGGGACCCCCTCAAACGTTGAAATAAAATGCTGAAAAACTGCTTTGAAGCGCCAAGTAATATATTTCGAACAAATATTCGTCGCGATAAACAATAAAAAGATTTTAAAGCGATACGGATGAAAAACGAAGGTAGAATACGAAATTCGACTATCGATGGGAAACAAAATTTACATACGGCGTGTTCAACATCGCTTGGTCTCCTACCTGACGCCAAGATTATCCACGACGAAACGCTAAGAAAAACGGCAAATTAATTAACCGTGCGCCAAGGAGAAACGTCTGGTCCAGCAGATGCTACTGGGTAAATATGGCGGGCGGTTAGATATCGGTCCTGGCCGAGAAACGACTCTAAGCGGCGGCAATCGAATGATTAAAGGCGGTTTCGCCTGGTTGCGTCGGATAGGGCGAAATTCCCGACGGAAATCAGAGTCGCTGGCCATCCAGCCGTGTTCCCTCTTTCTAAGCGCCAACGTACCAACCAACCAACCACCCACACCCTCCGATCCCCTCTTGTCATCCTTCGGGAGCTATCCTCAAAGCCAGCCGCTCCTTCTAAACCCTCCAACAGCCGGGTCCCTCTTGGCAAACATCCAGCTCCGCCACGGAATCCTCCGCCGCGGATACCGAAGAGCTCAGGTGTAACCAAGTTGTGTCGTGGGATGGTCGCGACTTCGATACCAACTTCGCGAAATCGAAGGAAAAAGCGACCAAGACGAGCGACCGAGGTTCATTCGACGAGTTTTTGAAGACCTAAGTGGTTGGTTCTGGGCTTCGAAGCAACAACGAGGGTAGTTGAGGTTCTCAAGGTTTTCAAGCAACTTTTTCTTTGGAAAATGAGCGGTCGAGTGACGGAATATTGGGAATTTAGAAATATTATCGTTGGGGAAGTTTCGAGTTGGGAACCAAAGGAAGAAAAGGACAGATCTCTCGGCGAATTATCGAAAGTCGAACGAAACAGCTTTGGTTTTGAGATCTGCTAATGACAAGGACACACGATCTTTTGGTAAAGGCGAAGATTTGCACTTTGGAGGTTTGCGGAAGATTTTCTTTTAAATTAGGGCAGAATAGTGGGAATGTTTGCACATCGTCATCGTCCAAACGGAATTTTGAAATCACACAAAAATTAAGAGAAAATCTTTCAAGGCCGTTCGAAGTAGAACGCGAATGACTGAATTCCGTGTGGTGTGTAGAACGAGTTTAATTTGCACGTTCTGAACACGCCGTTTAGTTAGTTCCACGCGTCGGGGATGCAATAAATGCGGCGAGCGCAAATACTAGAGCAAGCAGAACACACAGCGAGCCGGGGCGGCTTGTAAAAAGTAAACGTGATTTCAAAATGCAATTTCTGGCAGATACGATGAAACACAATGTTTTATTAGTTTCCTCTTTGTCGAAGCGTAAGATCAAAATTAAACCTGGAAAAAAAATATACAAATGTAGCTTAATTTGAACGAGCTGAGTTCTGTAAACATTTTATATGCTGCTTGATTTAGAAATTATATTATTCCTATCTCGTCCTATCTTTTTAATTGTCTGTAATTAAAGAACCAAGAACTACACTGTTCTCGAATGTTTCAGACTCAACCTATTAACTTAACAAATTAACTTTCCAATATAAAATTCAACGGTTGATAATAAAGACGATTCTCGTCAAGTTTTCTTCCATTTCTCACGCTTGTAGACTATTACGAGTGAAATATTTGCGATAATTTTACAATCTATCAAAAACTAACAAAATCGATAGCGAAACAAAAACGATCTAGACCAAATGAACGGAGACGCGAATATCCAGCGATACAACGAAAGCCTCTGAAATAATCGCGCGATAAGGGACCAACTTCCGGAGAACGATGTTGGCTTGACTTATTCTCGTGTGATTCCCTGTGTTTCCTTCTGGCCAATTCTGGCGACCGGTTGACCCACTAACGAAAGCAAGAACTAGATCAAGATGGTACGGAAGTCGATCCTCGTCTACGATCTGCTGAGGAGCGAACAACCGCCAGACGGTTTCACCGAGAAGGAGATCGTCGAGCAGATCAGTGCCAAGCACGACATCTTGGCTGGAAAGGCACTTCGGAAGCAGGTAGCCGTAGCGCTTCGTCGCGGCGTCGATTTTGGCATCATCGCCAAGAAGAATAACAGATTTAGGTGATTGTAATATTTTTTTAATCGAAACGACGAATAAATCTATTGGTACAAACCAACCTTCCTTGCAAAATTACGTAAATTTATTAAAAAAAAGGTCATTCTCTACTTGATTCTTTTGCAAAATATAAAACATAGGGAAACATAGGAAACTTTATTCTGGATAATTGTTACGAAGAATTGAAATCTTAAGAATTATCTGTTTCGTTCATTGTTCATATCGGATATAAGGTTTTATATTGATTCTAAAATCGCTTAAAAATTATTAAATATTTTGTTGGTTCTCAAACATAGAAATTTTACTATCAGGAGATTCATCTTGAGTCGTTTTCTTTCAACGAGCGCAGATTCGATCTGGACAATGCAAAAGTGAATACCGCCAGACGCGAGACTTCGTCTCGCAGGAACAGGAGTCGAGGGAAAAATAAGGTTCGGGGTGTTAAGAGGAGGACAAAGTCGAGACAACGAGCGAACAACACGAGAAGTAGAAGCCGCAATCAAAAACGACCGATACCACCGCCAAATTTGCCAAAATCGTGGACACCAAATAAGAGAAACTTGGCCGAGGAGCCACTGTCCAAAGTGAAGAAGATTTAACTAGCTATCAACTTTTTTCGCGTAGTTGTGTTTCATAGAAACGTCCTTCGAGTATATTTTATAACCTTTTGCTCCGATTTTTCTTTTACATCTAGCGATTAGTACCAACTTCTGAATTTTATTGTATTTGAAACTATTTTATTACAGAAAATTGTACTTTTTACATGCAATAAAATTCCTATGACCTTTTATCGTTTTCTATTCACTCGAATCACAGTTGTTGCCAAGTGTGTTAATATGATAATTATAAATCGGAATATTAATTAACGTAATTACATCGTGAATACTCTTCTACGGAATTATAATTACACTATAGAATTGTATTTGCTGAAAATTATTATCGCTATTACTAAAAAATATTCCCGATTTCCATCACTGGGAAATACAATTACTGAAAATTTCTAATACTTTGAATTATAACCATAGCAAACTATCGTTGTCCCAATTGTTGTTCCAATTGCAACAATTGCAGATTTTTATTGGTCTGAATTACAATTCTTTCTCTACGTCGCAAATTGCATCAACTTCCGATCCTCGTAATAGCACCATCGGTAGCTACGCTTCCTCACTCATCGATCACTTTTCAATACGAAAAATCTCCACCTACAAACTTCCAGCAAAAAAAACCATCCCCTCAAAAGAAAAAAATCTCAGAATCTAAGGTCGATCAAAATCCGTTCCCATGAAATCCACCATCCGTCGTCAGAATTCAGATCCTGTTAGGCGAAACTGGTTCAAACGCAGCGACCGACTCGTGAACTCGTAATCTTTCTAGTGAAATGATCGAAAATAGGTAGAGCCTGGTATCTTCGGAACATTTCAGGGTTCCGCTGACCGTTCATCGATTAGATACAGCCACTACGTACCTTCGATCCCTCAAAGGCTCGGTCTCGAAGACTGACCGGAGATTTTCCAACGAGTTTCCATTAGAAGGGTGGTCTGGTAAAAATATTGCGCAAAACCAAGCCGGATATACCATGAAAATCGCGTGGGATCGACCGAACGAATCGTTTGAGACGTCTTCGAGGTTGGCAACACCTGTTACCGAAGCAACGATTACGATGGATTTGTAGTTGCTATTCCCAGGTACTGAGTTGCAAAGTGTTGCAATTTCCAACGTCAGAACTACTAAATATAGACTTATGCCAAGGATATTAGAAAGAAAGCTACATGAAAAGATGTATCCAGTTTCTGATCATAAAATTAAGAGCATTAAGAACTTTCGGTATCATTCAGTTTTTGTAGCTTGTAGGTATATTTTATTATAGAGGATATATTTTAGTAAATTTCTTCCATAAACTTAATCTACAATTAGTATTCCAAAGCTGGCTTATGGTATTTATCGTACAAGTGTCAGCAGATCGTCGAAATACGATAATAAAGGAATAATAAGTGAAAGTATAGTCGGTTACCTGGTCTTTTGTTCAAAGATTGCACATGGACTAATGGTGAATCCCTGTTGAGGGTCGATACCCAAAGGGCGACAAGGTGTGCTTGTAAAACTGCGGATGACCACCATATGTTCAGTTACGTGCAATCTGTCGACCATTTATGACTTAACTGTACGGTAATCGCAGGTTTTACAGTTAATCCGGGTTATTGGCGTAAAAAAGGGGACGAATTCTTCGAGGTAACAATATACTCAAAATAGTTTCACCGGAGTTCTTGAAAGTTAGTTACGAAGGCTTATTGGAAACCAAAGGAAGGAATAGATTCGTACTCGGTTCACTAACTAATTTTACGATTTACATTTTGGAGCTATTATTTGAATATTTTTTTAAAACCTATTCGAATAACATCTGGTTTCATTGTCCGTAAAGGAGCGAGGGAAATATATTTGAAATGGCAGAAAAAGAAGAAAAGCGTCACTTTTTCCATTCGAACTCCCTCTAACTTTTATTGTTCGGCAATCAAGCACCATTTAGAGGACTCTGCTCGTTCTTTACGGCAAACCCCCAGTTTTGGAATCTTTGTTCCATCGTTTTCGACACACCTTGCGACAATAAGGTCTGTTTAATATGCGTCCCGGACGGAAAAGGACGCGTGTCGCAGGTGTTTCACGTCCCGACTCGATTTTTCAATAGACCGGGACACTCGCCGTGTCTCTCGACACGTGTCACCGCGCGAAATGCGGAGGATCTACTTCCGGTTTCTCACGGAAGTACCGTTTTTACCGATAAAGGACTCTCTGTCACACGCCCTTCGTGTCCTTTTAACGACTCTAATTACGATACGCAGGTAATCCTAATTTATGTTTACATTTCTTATATTTCAGGTAATCCTATATTTATATTAATACATATAATAATATATTCAGGGATTAATTAGAAAATATACGTATCGATAATTGCACGACTTTCTACTTGTAAATCAGATTCAATTGTGTAATGTAATTTGTCATTAGGCTCCAATATGAAAGCCACTTGAACAACGTGCGTCTTAAATTTGTGATACTGCGAGAATGATAGGTAGAACCGATGGGAAAACGCATCGTGATAAAGAAAATAAGAATACGCGCCAATAACTTTTTTTTTTTTAGTTTATTTTGGTTTTTACAATTTGTCCTGAAGGACATTTGGTAAAGTATTATATCTTATTTATTGGGAAAAAAATAAAAATAAAATATAGCATGTGGGTGGCTACCCCCAGCGGGGTGCCATTTTCGAGTTTGCTAGGTTATATCTTTTATGTCCAATAACTTTTGTAGTCACGTATATACGTAAACTTGATTCTTTTCACCTACTTGTCGCAATAAACATTAGTTCGTCAGAAAACGCGTTCGCTTCGACCATAGCCTGACACGTTAATAACGTGAACACGCACGATCACACGACCCGAATTCAGTACGCACTCGATACCATTCGATTTCGACGATAACAGAAGAATCTCGCCCCTCCTGTGTATCAGCGAGCAAAACGGTTTCGCGAAAACAAAAGTGGAGGGTTGGTACAAAGAGGTGGTCGATCGTAAACGTCGATATAATCGGCCCGATAGAACGATTCGATACGTGTGACGAGGGCTCGTGCGAGGCTAAGTGTTCGTCGAGGGTTGGCCAACACAAAGACGCCCAGGCCTTGCGTCGTTTCGTGTCGAGCTAATTAGGAGGTTTATTGTTACGTAGAAGGGCCGACCTATTGGCGTCAAGCGTGATATATTACCATCTCTTGCTTTCCTCCATTCGTTTCCAGTTTTAGTCGTGACTCGTTAGTCCAATGTAAACATAGAATAGTTAGTTATATCATAGCTATTAGTCGATAATGTTTAATGTGAAAATAGGCGACGGATTGATCACGTTCGAGAACAGATTTCGTAAATTTGGACACGTTGGGAATTATTTGAACAATTTTCATGGCATCGTTTGGATCACGTTTAAACGCAAAACGCGAAATGCTAGAAGAATTTGATATCGTGGCAGAAAGCTGCAAGTATTCCATATATTATGACAAGTTGGTTGTATTTTAGGTCGAGTCTATCTTTCATCTTCGTATTTCTAAAAACATCTGGTTTTTGAAACGTAGAACCAAATTGATCGACTCCAGTTTTTATAAATTTCTCGATTTCATCATCCAGACGCGTAATCGCTATCGTATAACTTCTCAAATTATTTTTACTTTCGTCAGTTTGCAATACATAAGCAATCGTAAATTCCAAGAAAATGTAAAAAATCGTTTAACACTCGCCACCTCCTTCTTTATTTTCTCATTTATAGAATTGATCGAGATAGCTTCGATTCCGTCTCGGGATATCTAACAATATTTATATAGGTCAGTATCTTGAAACGAAGCGAACAATCCGGATTTTATGTCGACTTATCAAAAATTTCGAAAATTTTACAAAATCACCAGTAATTCGGTAATTCAAAAAGCACGAAAATGGTAAGTGATATTTCATGGGAGCAGGTACTCGAACGAGCCTAGCCTTTCCGCAAGTTACCGTAGATGTTGAAATTTCATGGTTAGGAACGTGAAACGGATAACGCGAACACGGTAACAACGCGTTTCTTGTGGCGAGCAACGTCTGACATCTGGGCCGACGTTATCTCCGCGTTATCATTTTTGAGATTAGCCTTAGTAGTCGCGCGTTTGCTTTGCACCGTGCTGCTTTCTCTGTGTACCCTGGCTGTATCGCTGTTCTGCCACACCGAACTCCCTCTCTTCCACCGGCCGTTAAGCTACGTTCACAGAAGATCGGACGAAACGTCTGCGAAGAACTTCCTGTCGAGGTTCACGAATTGTTTCCGGTGTTTGTTCACTGCAATCTTCTATTCTGTATGCCCTACGCGATACATCTGGTATTTTTCAGCAATGATTTGAGAAACTCAGCGCAATAAAAAAGTTCTTCTGCGGCTTTCTGGAGACGAATTGAGCGATTAAATTCTACATATTGATAATATGTTAGTAATGTATTTAGAAGCTTCAGAGAATAATTCAAGGGATTTAGTTTAACGGGAAACTATTTTGGAAACGTTTTATATTTTGGAAAATTTTAGTTTCGATATTTCCAATGATTCATCGATGTCAATGTATTTCAGCGGTTTCCTCGATCTTCTCGATCTTTCGTTAAAGAATTTTCTGTATTTTATATTTTAAGGATATGCTATATTTTAGTAACGTTCATATATTTTTATAATATAATTTATAGTAATATATTTTTTAGAAATGTTATAAAGATCGTGAATTTGTTAAATGATAATTTGCGTGTGAACGGAGCTTTAAGTCGAAGAAGGGCGCAGCGGTATCCACGCGCATCAGCGAGACTAAGAAGAAGACTATCTGGTGGATTTTCCGTCATGAGAATGCGATAGCGTTCCTGGCTGAGCAAACATCAGCGCTCGTGAAGGGCCATGGTTGCGTTTAAGCAATTGAGGACGAGGTGTGCTTGTGGGAATTCTTCTTAAATATCGTTTAATAATCGTACGTGATAACCAAAATCCACTATCTAAACCAAGACTCGATAAAAACGTCGGGCTACAATCTTATGGCATATTCATCTTCGCGATAAATTATTGTAACAACCGACTGGAAATTTCATACTTTTATAGCTAACAGAAAAATATTTGTTATTATCCAGCGTCATTCGTCACACTCTTTTACAGATTCCAGAATTTTGTAAATTGAAAAATCCTGTTCAGAAACGAATCACACTAGCGCGCAGTTCCTTCCAATTCACCTTTATCCTTTTCCAGCTTACAAATTCCCACTACACACCAAACAGACCTTTAAATTTCATCATATCTCCCGTGAAAAATAAAAAAAATGGAGGGGGGGGAGAAAGCAAAAAAAATATGAGGATTATTTACACGAGGATAGCTGCAGGCCGTGAATCGAAGCATCGCGTTGGCGTTTAGCAGATCGCCGCTCGCGTGCGACAGATTTTTAACATGTAACATTCGGGTCGCCATTTTTACAGTTCCATGAAGTAAATATTAGAGCAAGCGAAGCCATGTCCGATCGTTTTCGCGTGAAAATCCAAACGGGAAGCGGAAGCCGATTGTTGCTCGATCGTCTGGAAAAAATATCGCTTTGCCTGGCGTCGATCGCGCGAATAGATACAAGCTACCAGCCACTCCCCGTCTATTATTCTCCAGCTCTCTCAACGTACAATGCACGCTTGAACAATGCAACCTGTTTCTTGTAGACGGACTCGCACGCAAACCACCAACATAAACTCTGTGTTAGAGACGCGTATGCTTACCGATATGTATTCGGAAGTTGGGCTTCGTTTCATAAATGTGAAAAATTTTAATCGTAATTTTGGTATCATTGGATCATAAGTCATAGTCAGAATTAAATTAATTAAATTAAATAAATATTGGTAAATTCAATAATATCAAAAGTTTGAGTATAATAGCGATGTTAGTAAGTCACGTGGCTTTGTGATTTTTTAATTATACCAAGTAAACTGTTTTATCGTTTTAATTGAGAAATATATCGTGAATTATTTATTTCGGCACAAAGTTCAATAAACAATTGAATTACTTGTTGCTTAAACCTGCTTCCACCAATTCCGTTATATCAAAGTTTCCCAGAGTTCCAAACTTTGATAAACTGTAATCTACTAGGTCCAAAGTTCATCGTAATCTGTACAAATTCCAGCCAGAGTTATAATATAATTCATCCGTAAATCCAAACTATCGGCAATATCGAAGACTATTACCAAAAAATAGTATCGAAAAAGGCTAATTCCTTTCGAAAAACTGAAAACACCCGAAATATCCCTTATATATCCCTTAAATATCCCTTAAGAACTACGCTTGTTATTCTACAAGTCCATCAAACTTGCGCAAACAGACCGAACAGAGTGCTCTAACGACCACTTTCCCGATCATTGATCACGATTCGAAAGAAAAACTGGCATTCGCACCCCTTTCGAACTTGAGAAGATGGCCGGACAACGGGGTGAGCCCGGATCCGGAAACGGAGGAACGATAGAAGAGACATCGATGGAAAGAGGGTGACGACAAGTGAGAGAATGCACGAGGATAAGGGGGTGCGGTGACAAGGAGGCGCGGAGAAAGAGAAAGAGAGACACGGATCAAGGATAGTCTTTGCCAAATACCAATATTTGCGACCGCCCTGTTGGTACCTCTGCTCGACTCGACCTGACCCGACTTAACTCGACCGATCCGGCCGCAACTCGACTACGACTCCCTTCGTCACCCCTTCTTCTCGCTGACTATCGCGGCCTCTTCTGGATTATTCCGCGGCAGAAAAACTCTGCCATCTCCCTCGTTATCGTCCTCATTCAGATAACCAACCTTTCAGCCAGTTTCCCTCCATCGATTCCCGTCGATTTTGATAATAGGTACGTACGTGAGTATGCGTTTTGTGAGTTTGATCAACGAGTGTAATTTAAGGATTGATCTCTGCAAGCTTTTATGCAGGAGAGTGGTTGAAAGAAGTTTAAGAATTGTAAAGTTATTTCCAATCATCCCTGTGCTACGTTTCTCTGACTATGAACATGACACAACGTTGGACTCCAATTATCGAATTAAATATCCATTATAATTAGACAACGAAACGCAAAGAATATCAGAAGCCGAAATATTATCTCGAAGGCTCAAAACATCCAGAAAGATGAGGATCGCTAGTTGTCCAAAGATCTACGCGTGATTATCGCTGCGGGTATCGACGTTCAAACCTAGTCGAATCGCTGCGAACATACACCAAACTTTTCTTTGCCTCCTCGCCTCATCCGTACATTTACCACGGATCCTAACGATAAATTCATTCGCATTCGACGCAACATCCTGCACCCCCGTCGACCAACCCCCACGGTTCTAGCGTGTTCATCAAAAAGCATCGGTTCAAGCAGCACCGATCCACGGAAAAACTATCGTGGAAGCCACTGCGACAAGCCAGATTGATTTCGGGCGTATGCGGATCGTAACGTAGCACAATTGGCTTCTCGCCCGAGGCAACGACGAGCACAGGGTGAAAAACAGGGGGTGAGAGAGAGAGAGAGAAAGACGATTAGAGACGGGCGTAGTGGCAGTTATATTACGCGGTGTGTCGCGACTGTCGCTGGTGTCGGCATATATCGGGTCGCGTCCGATGCAATAAATAATAATTAGGCGCTAATTAGCGGCGGCCATGTTGGCCGCCGGCAGTTGTCGGGGGTGGAAAGCGATACCAGAGGGAGGGAGTGAGTGGTGGAGGCCGGTTTAATCACGTCATACACAGACGCACCACCAACTGTACATCGTCGACCATGACTGTCTCAATGTACCACGCGACTATCACCTACATACGTATATGTATATATGTATGCAAATGTACGTACGTACATATACACATGCACATATATACATATATATATATATATCTATATATCTATATTATATACATACATGTAGATGGAAATGTGTGAAAACGAGCGGAGAGCGCGCGCCCGCGCACACACCGCTGCTTGTCCCGGACATGTTGACGATGTAGGGGCTAGCCCGTGCGGTCGTACGATAATACAACGAGTACGAGGGTGGATGGCGGAAGCGACGAGGGTGGGAGCGGAACGTGGACGTTGGATGCTGGATGCTGGATGGTGGATGCTGCCCGTGGGATGGCGGTGCACGAGGTGGTCGATTTCACGCGGTCGATCGCTGAACCCGCAGCTCCACCCCCATATGCTCGCGTTCAAGCCCATTCAAAGAACCTACGGACGCTCTGCTCGGACGTCTTTGCGGAGATCGGTAACAAGAGTAACGTGTTTCGGCACGTTTCTTCCATTTTTCTTATTCAGAGTCTTAAGATTTTCAGAATATTGGGCTAGTTGAAAGAAGAGATACTAGGAATATCTGTATCCGTAAGTCAGCGGATATTATATGCACTAATCTTTATGGCATCGAAACGTTACTTCGTTAATTGCATGTGTTTACCAAGTACACTTCTGTTAATAAGTCACTTGATAGTTATAAACATTGGCTTTAACAAAACGGGTGTAATAAAGTCTGAAATATAGTTTCAATACCGTGGACTCTGTTAAGTATTGCGTAGAAACTCGTTAAAAGATCACTGTGTCGTATTTGAACATCGTGTAAAGCAACATAAATTGCATCTTTCTTTTAACGATTCTATTATTCGAATGAAAAAAAAGGTAATTCGAAATTTGTGACCAGTAGCGTAGCTGAAATTAAAAAAACGTCCTCGGAAGGATTCGCATCGACGCGGAAGTTTCCCCACCAAAATTCTCGGCTATTTTTATCTCTTTTATCCGGGTAGAAGCGAGCATTAGTCCGTGACGAAAAGGAAAAAGGGACGACTGGAATGCAAAGAGGAGTAGGAAAGGAGGAGAAAAAAAAAGAAGCCGCAGAGGGTAACATCTCCACGTGTCTCTCGCCTCTCAATATTCATGTGTAGACGTTATCGTGCGCGGGAGAGTTTAACCTGTTATTCCGAATAGTTTGTTTGGCTGTCAACAGAGTCCTTTTTGAGAGTGCCTTAAAGGGCTCGTTAAATCACCACGGACATTTTCGCCTTTTACCTGCAAATTTTGCGGAACTCCTGTCAGCCGAGTTTCCTCAAATATTGAAATTGGCTGCGGTTCCTGATGCGCGTCGTATTCTTCGAAGCACCGGGGCCCAACCTACCCCGGAACATCACCGTCGAAAAGACTAGGAGAGGCGAAAGGAGGGTGAGACGAGGCGTTTCTCGTTGCGACCTCGTTCGTTCGCCGCTTCCGTCGTACCTGTAAAGTGACTTCATTTACTCTCCGGAATAGAAATAGAATGCCCTCGAAACGCCGCGAGAACGTCGTTTAAGGGCTCTACGATGCTTGTCAAAGAAAAATACGCCGTGTCTCGAAACACGTGTCTCGTGATACGCGCTCGTTAAACTGTAACCAATAGCAAGGAGCTTCTTTCTACAGATTCTTGTTTAAGGAACTTAACTTGCTTCGTTTGATACTGCCAAAGGAATATCTTTGTAATTATTTTTTGTCTACTTTATCTTTTTGTTACAAACTTTTAAGATTGCTGTTATGAAATATCGATTAATCGGAGGTACTAAGGCGATTTAATTGAATTTTATAGCAGTGAAAATTGTATATTTTTGGTATTTGATATTGTTGATAGCTAATATAGCGTCTTTTGATTTGAACTCTATTTGATCAAGGATCGATTGCTTATTCAAAGAAACTAGTTGCCTGTTATCTATATTATATCGTCTATATAGACTGTGGATATACAATTTTATATTTCTACGAATATAATTAAAAACACGCTCTTCTCACGCTCAAATAACATTAAAATACCATGTTTTAGCTACCAAGTGATATAAAAATCAACAAATATAGCTCATCGAGTCCTTCCGTGTAGTCTTCGATATCTATCAGCCATTTCGTACTTAACGAGAACTATTCCATCATCAAAATATTGACAGAGGCAACTTAAAATCTCTATCTTATAAAATTTCCTAAACGATACTGAATTTCCCAATTGTGCGAGAGTGTGTCTATGTCCCAGCACCTTCGAAAAGCCGGCCAGAAATTTCGATAACAGCCGAAAGCACGAATGATCGCGTTGCGCGATAAACGTTTTAAAATGGCGACCTTTCGCCGGTGTTGTTGGTTGAAAATTCATTAAAAGCGCGCTGGTAATGGGACAACGATGACGTTGTCGTCGTGCTGCGGCGAAATGCGGGCGCAAGAGGGACGGAACAGGGGGCGGAGGCGGAGGAAGAGAAAAAGCTCGGCCGCGAGTCAGAGTGAGAGGAGAGAGGAGCGGGTGCTATCGTAATTCTGTCACATTACCATTTAGATTAGTTAGATTTGCAGGTAAACAGCACGCCGCCGATCACACAACACAAACATACGATACGAACTCGCTCGTACGCGGGCGCGCGCGCTCAAACACACATATTCGTGTACACCGTTGCACCACGGTTGACATTTTAATTTCATCGCGATAATTACTTTCAAACGGATGGCTTTTTAAGTAGATTGAAATATTCCAGCGTCGCGATTCACGTCCGCATTCGTATAATTAATGCATTTTCAGGAGGGAGGCAGCGAGTTTCATTTTCAACGTCCCAACTTCCTGGCTGGCGAACGCGATTTTAACTCGATTTTATCTCTCTGCGTTTTGGCGCGCTGCGCGTTTTATTTCATCGCGATGATTGTCGCATTAGACTCGACGGAACGCCGGCACGGGACGATCTCTGTTTAATTACAGGCGCTGCAAGAGCAAAAATTTCGGAGGTTCTTGCGGAGAGATGGAACATTTCGTCGCGTTGAAAATTGTTGGCAAGTGTTTGAATGGTACACCTTCGTTTTAGAGGCGTCTGAATCGGCAAAAACGAAGGCGCGCGCAGAATTTCGCGGAGGAAAATTTTAATCGAAAGCCGCGTTTGCTGGTGACATTGATAGGCCCGTTTATTTCATCGCTACCGTGCTTCCACTTGACCAACCCCTAGCGCAAACCCCTTTCTTTCACGTCGATCGAAAAAATATCGTGACAAGTTTCCGCATCCCCGTTGTTTGACGTAATTAGAAGTACCAACGACTGTTCTGCAAAATCTTCGGTACGGAGTGTGTCTTTGTCTCTAATATTATGTCTCCGAAATTATGGTTCATTTTCCTACGATCGCAAAGGGAAAATCTTCGATCGAGGAATTTCTCTCGCGCTGTATCAAATGCAGCGAGAAACACAACGCCCTGATGGGAAAATCAAAACACGAATGAGACCAACATTACACGAGTTTATAGTTAACATCTCCAAAACTCACTTTACGCAAAATCCATCGATTACTCAATAACCTCCTAACGCAAAAATTCTACGATTATCACTACGATTATCGTTAACGTTTATGCGAATGTATAAGAGCTCAACTAAAGAAATGAAACCCACCTAAGAATTTTCCTCATCCTTTAAGCATCACATCTTTAAATTTCTCATAAACCTACAAGTACCCATTTACCCTGAACAACCCTTGGAATTATCCACACAAGACAAGAGCAATGCGAACAACAACAGGCACAGAGATGTAAAAATGAGGATTGATTTAAAGCTGGTCACAATTGAAGTTCGATAAATCGACGTCGTTATTCTCTGTAGGAGAGGATTTGAAAAGGGATGGTTTAAAGCTAGTTCCTCCCCATGGGAGTCGGAGGAGCGGGCGTTCGGGGATGGCTGAGCTCGTAGTATCGCGACAGACGGCCACTGCGACTCGTGTAAACAATGGCTCCGCTTCCTTCGGCTAGGTTAGGCGTAGGTGGACCGGAGAGCAGGCACGCGTGTATGCGTGAGGTGCTTATTGGGTCCGCTGGGGGCTGCTGCGGAGCGGAGAAACAACCCTCTGACCAAACACGGCAACATCAATCAGCACCAGTCACTCGAGCGTCGACCATTGGCGCCAACATCGCGATATTGCCTGCATTTACATCCGGCCAGGAAAAACGTAATGCTCGACCGCGACATCGATGGGCCGGTTCGCCGATTGCCCGTTCGATCCGGCTCCCTTTCAAACGCCACGATCGATTCCATGCCACTCGCTTTGAGCCCCGTGTGCTCGATATTATTCGGTGATTCTGTCCAATGCTTCTCCCGTCTTTTCGCTCGAGTATCTCGTGAAATTTGCTGTTTTCCTTCTTTTTTTTTTTTTGTTTTTGTCATGGAAGGGGGACGAAGGTTTTAACCCCTCAACGTACAATTTTTTTCAACCGGTCAAAGATGTACAATTTTATTCTTGGCGGAATTGTTTCTTGGTATCTAACGATACGTTAATATTGCGATTTTGATTTGTTTTTCGTGAGCATTGCGTCTCGCTTCTTCGGGTCTACCTTGAACAAGCAAGTACAGCTTGAAATAATATCATGTTTTGAATTTTTAACACTTGATTAGGATCCATCCTTGGATCCATGCTTGAGAAGCACTAAAATTATCGCGACGGTAATAGATCGAATATTTGTTTGGTAATGGAAAATCTGTGTCGATAGTTGCGCATAAGCCTACGCAGTAAAAAGTATCAACCTTTGTTATCGTTGATTTACTTCTGGAAACAGCTGAGTTCCAAAAGCCACTAATTTCCTTGCACAATCTCGCCGACAAAATTACCACAACTTATCCTGTATAATATTCGCAAACACGCGCACGTTTCACCAGGGAAAAATTCCAAAAATCACAAACGCATCGCGAAACAATCACGCGCCAGTGACTTGGCTCCGATATTATTTTTTACTCTCTGTTTATTAATCGGTGTAATTGCAACCTGTCGACTCGCGCAAAAATACAAATACGCGCCTATAAACATATTTATATTCGATTTGCAGCGTCGGCCGATTAACAGGTTGCATGACATGTCCAGGCGCAGTTTTATCATTGCCGTATCGTGTAAATATCCGACAAAAGAGAGCCGGACGAAAAGGTATGGAGAAGGGGGATGGTAAAAGGGTGTAACGATATTAAATTAATTCGAGATACCCGGAAAGAGGGGTGTGCGCGAAATTGTCGGCCATCTTGCAGCCTGGAGAATTATGCGCGTCGGCTTACAATAATATAGGTGCTAATGCCATGCAAAGCGGCCCTCCCTTACGCATCCCTTTCCAACCGTTCCATGCAAACACTCCACCTTGTTTTCCCTTTCGCCTCTAAGAATGCGTCTTAATTTTTGATACTTCGCGCGACATCGAGTGTCTTCGCTGAGACAACAGATGGCGGAACTTTTCGTGTTCGAAGGGTGGAAATGTTTCTTCAAGGTTGGCGGGACGATGGTGGATTTGCTTGTAAGGACTTGTTTCTCTATGGCATGTTTCATCGCACTTACCGTGGATTCTACTACTAAAAAGAGATGTTACGTCTTTATGAACGAATACAAAGATGCTTGACGTTGTTTTTAATCTGCTGCTAACTCTTAAGAAGGCTTTAATTTAAGTGGCAATTTGCTGAAAGAATTTTAATTTATTTCAAATAATTTATATTTTAGCTAGTCTTCTTTTATTCCCTCGAGAATCTCGATAAACCGATTCTGTACCATTTGCTTGTATTCGTTTTTTTATATCTCAAACAATTTGCTTCCACTTTAAACTTTCGTTTTCTGACTCGATCAACCCACGCTCATGCACTTTATGACATTTCTAATTTGAATATTATCCTATGAAAATAATGTTTTGTCCGCACTAAAATGAGACAAAGATCTTCGTTAGATGCAATATCGTCGCGAAGGGTGATTTCAGGAATTTCAACAAAATCGTGGGAACGATTAGGGGGCGTAAAATTAGGTCGCCGGATTCACGCGAATAGTATGTGGAAATAGGGGAAGCGTTGCATCTTCGAGGTATTAATAAACAAACCCTCATCCCCTGAGTGATACGGAGCAATCAGCTGAGCCTTCGACCCCGTTCACGACGATGAGAATCGTAGTGGTGATCCATTGTTGTCACAGTGACTCAGTATTTGGACAAGAGCCTCGTGCTACGGCCAATGAACGGTTCTACTTTCGACAAGGAACGATCTGTGCTCCTCGAACCGCTTGAAAATCTTCGCTCTCCTAGACCTTGAAACATTTAAAACCTTGGAATCTGGCATGAATTTTATAGCTACGTTTATAGTTACAAGAATAGGACACACAGGCTTTTCGTGTCGATAAACAAAAACTGATTTAAAAAATAATAGTCCGATGACAGAAAAATAATTAACACAGTATCGTTTGTGATTTTTGTACGTGGTCACTACAGTGCGACATTGAAATTTACGAGTCTCCGCTTTCTACTTATACAGCTAAAAACAAAGAAATTTTTAATCGAAATTCCAATAGAATAGAAAATTGAGTCCGATTTATTAATTATCGCTTTGGCCTATTTAAGAATTATTTAGAAGGAAATAACTTTTGTCAAATACCAAAGACTTCTTCAAAATTAAACTCCAAGATCGTTGGATCTGGATCTGGATAATCGAACACGATCCCAGGCGAGTGTAGCGCACACTGTACGCCTGTACTGTGCTAACTGCTTCGTAAAGTTTGCCGACTCGCCAAGGAGAACGCGCAGCAGGTATTAACCGTGATTCATTACACCATAAGTAACTTCGATGTTTGCTCCCGGCGACGACGAACAAATTTATTCACCGATAAATATTTTAGTTGCTCCGTAGATTAACGCTACCGCCCCGACGTTTATACCCTTTTGTTTATGGGACCGCTCTATTTGCAGTTGAAGCAATCGGATATTACGGCGCTTCTATCAAAGAAGCGAAGATGAAAGTTTCGACTATCTTAAACGAAACAGATAATTACTTTTTGGTAATATGTAAATTTAACTTTTACGATTATCGTTACGATAAAACCAAATTAAAAAAGAGAGGAACTACTTTTTTTAATTCACGTAAAATAGCGAAAAAATCTCTATATGTATTGTAAGATACTGATAATTTTCCATTTTGTACTTTGAATATTTTCTATTATAATTTTCAGTGTTAATTATTTTTGACGTTCTCTTATACATAGAAACTTCCGCACCATTCTGCTGTGCTGGCTCTTACAATTTCACGTTTTAATCGTAGCAGGTTATAGATACACGCATGCGTGTATAATATTTGCTGTATGGTGTGTTCGAATACCCAGTATCAAAGTGTTAAATATTGACGTAAGCGAATAAAATAGAGTGCTTATCCACAAATAAACTACTCCCTTTTTTATTACTGTTTAACTATACTTTTATACTCGCCTAGAAAATTACAAACAAAATACAAGAGCTTTTCTCCCAAGAAACGAAGAAACGCCTTTGTCTTCGGATGTACTTTAAAATGACGTTGGCCACGGTGTTGTCCAAGCCTTAGTTCGCATGAAAATTTCAACTATCCAGCGAAATCGCTGCGGGGTGAATAAACGGCGTGACGAAAGTAAAATACGAAACGAGAGCGGAAGAGAGATAGAAATGCGTTTGATCAAAAAGCGAACGGACCTGGGCGGTTGAACATTTTTCGAAATCGACGCTACGTAATCATTGATAAGATCAAAAGCAAAAAGCGTGTATAAATTTGCCTTTCAAACTTTACCTTTCGCTCGCGCACTGTTTTATGCGTTTATGCGTTCTACCGGCTGCTCTTTTATTCCTGCTGTTATTACTGCTGGTGAAAAACCCGGCGATACCGACGATATTGTGCCGCGAAATCCGACTGTGATACGCCATCTACCACCGTTCTAATCGTTTAGAGCGTACGGTGTAATTTAAAAAACGAGCCATGAAAATGGTTTAAGTAGTTCGATCTTTCTCAACATCTCGTCGAACTATTCCTCCTCCCTCTTGCAAAAATCACCACGAAACAACTGATTGTAATCAAGCCATCGAAGAATCTTCTATTCGTATTTCGATATTATATCTCAAAAGGATTTCAAGCTATCACATTATCTCCAACGATTACGCTCACGATCAGTCATGAAAGGAACGACCGCGACGATCTTCCATTCTTCTCTTGACACTGAATCTCAAAATTATTTCAAGCGACCAAATGATCGATACAGCGTACAGTGTAATTTAAAAAACGAATGAGGGGAACGATTTAAATACGTTAATAGTTCCATCTATTTCAATACCTCGTCGAACTATTCCCCCTTTCTCTTGCAAAAATCACCATAAAACAACTGATTGTGATCAAACCATCGAAGAATCTTCTATTCGTATCTCGATATTATATCTCAAAAGGATTTCAAGCTATCAGATTATCTCTAACGACCGCGCTTACGATCGTTCATGAAAGGAACGACCGTGACGATCTTCCATTCTTCTCTCGGCACTGAATCTGGAAATTATTTCAAACGACCAAATGATCGATCGCAGAAGCATCCATTAACCCTAATCCGAGCAAAGACAATCCTGGAAAGGAAGCGTCGCGTCGCGGTACGCCGTCTTACACGTTGTCACGTCGGCAGGTATGGGTATCCATCCCATTTGCAACTAGTCGCATTATTGTTAGCCCTAGGTATGTACCATACCGCGTTGGTACACAACGCTTGTGTACACACGTATCTCTGGCCCAGGTAGCTACTACGTACGAAGCCGCCTCATCCTCAGAGAATCCATCCATGCCATGTATACGTGGTATGCGCGCGCGCGCGCGCGTGCGCGTGCGCGCACTCACCCTCTAAACTCCACTGTTGTACAGGTTGGAATATAAGGATGCCTGATGTATGTACACGTACACATATACGTACCTGTATCTTGCCTACGTGTGTCCGTTTACGCGCGTCTGTGTGACCGGGAGGAGATACTAGGGGGTGGCGTAATATAGAGACCGGCTAAAGGCGGACGTAATTTCCTGCCCGCCTGACAACGCTACAGACATGTTTGCGAACTCGACACACACAACCTACTTAGAGCCTACATGTGTCCCTACGACAATGCGCCGACACAAGCTTAATCTATTCCCCGCAGGTATGTACATGCATATAGGCTAGCGTGTAGGCAAGGGTGCGTCGGTATAGGTGCATCCCCGATGCGACCTGCAGCGTCTACTTCGCCGCCCTGAGGGCTTTGATCGGAATACAGAGAGGATGACCCAATCGGAGGATACCTCGATATAAGTCGCTGTTTCCGTACGGCTACAGGGCGTCTTCGATGAACGGACTAACCTCGAACCGCATACATACATATAGACGTGTGTGTAGGTGGTTGGACGTGTGGTCTCGAGGCCGTTTGCTGCAGGACAGTTTACTGATCGGCGAATTCTAACGGTAGTTAACTTGAGATTACCGATTTCGGGTATAGACAGGCTGCAGATCGACTGGTTCAGGTTGTGGTCGCGTATTTACGCGGTTCTGGATTTTTTGGACTTTTCGAGTGGTGTTGGTGAGGGCGTGGAACGTTTCTGATTTAGCAATTGATGTTTCGCAAATTTGTTTTTCAGATAAAATCGTAAGTAGAGCAACGAGCTCCGTGGAATCACGATTAGTAGAAATTGCGTTCGCTTGTAGTGAAAACATGTAGTGTAAACATATGAATTAATAAGGAAATTAACAAAGGAATACAAGTAATAGGAAGTATACTCATATGCAAAATCAATTTGCGTCGTACAAATAATTCTCCATGTACATATGCGGATATAGATACTGTCGTGATTAAGCGAAAGTAGAATCATCCTTCACTGGTCAGACACTCCGTCCTCTCCATTAACCAACTCCATTACTGAATACCAAATACCAATCTTCACTTTCCCAATCGATTATCTACTTAACCATCTCGATTGTACCTGATTAATAAATTTCATTGTATTGTAGATACGCCATAGTTTTTCGTTACTATCCTCGGATAATCATCTAAACTATTTCTCCCAATACGAAGGTTTCATCGTTATATATTTTTAAATACAGAACAATAAAAAAATCGTTGATGAATTACAAGGCAAATTGCTTGTACACTTTGATCCAAATATCATAGTGTCTCAAATAACCCAACGTTGTTCTTTACAACGAATCAACTTCTCGCGATGATTCTAGCCGCATCAATCCGTCCGCTCTGATTTCAGAGACGAGTTTAACAGAGATTCGATAGACACTATATCTCGTAAGAGAACTATGATACTGGTGGGTACTTTTTATCGAGAAGCTGGAACTCTGATAGCCATGGAATAGTGAAACCCGCGGCCGAGGCGGCTTGCTGCCTTCGTCCAAACATTTCGGACAGCCTAAGGAAACACATTTGCCTGCGGGCAAACACAGCCAACCGTGGCGAAGGCGAAGCTGAAGCGTCTTGGCGTTGCCTCGAGGCGAAGTGGGACGTAGAATGTGTCTGGGACTGTTTGCACTGCAGGACAATATTCCGAGTCTTTTGAAGGACGAGAGCCGAGAGAGTAGCGCTGCTATTTCATCTCTCTCCTGCCTGGATCGTCCACCTATCCTTCTCTGGTTTCTTTATAGCTTCGTTCCGACGCTCGGATTTTTTCTTCTTCCGAATGTTCTCGAGGAAGCGAGGAGCCAGATCGATGCAACGAAAAATCACCTTTAACAACAATTCCGTAAGATCACGTAAAAGCACAATTAGATTTGATGCTTCGCCATTATTCCCTACCGATAGATTTACATCTATCTGTTAGTTTCCAACTCTTGGAAATCTTAATCGATCGACGACAGACCCAAACACTCTTCCTCCCCGTAAAAAGAAACTCTTACGGCTAGGGTTCGACAAGAAACAGCTTTTACACATTCGTAACTTTCTAATCCTTACGTGGTTGATGAATAACGAACGTCGCTGAGAAACATCTCTTTCAATAGAAAACAAGCGACCAGGAAGAATGCAACGAAAAATCGCCTCTGGAGCATTTGATAACGAAGCGGTCGTGTACACTGATCCGCAAGTACGAATAACAAGTCTCTCTATACGAAAAGGGGAACACGACTGTGTGTACGCGTGTACATACACGCGGCGGAGGCATTATAAGTCTGCGCGTTAAAGGCGTGATCCGAAAGACAAACAGATGCACCCTGGCCGTCGCTTTTCCCATTGAAAATTCATCGCACAGGCAAAAGTGCGCTGGACCCTTTTCGTCGGTGTCGCCCCATCGTGAATCAAGCCACCAGCGATTCCGTGCTCCTTTCTTCCCGGAGGCCCTTTCCATCCTGTCCCGCTTCTCTTTCTCCCTTTCCTTTCTTCTATTTTTTTCTCTGCCGATAGGGAGAGCTCACCTCGCCCCCGGGTTATGAGATTTTATGAGAGCCAAAGCGGTTTAGGCGCCCGGGATTTCTTTCGTTCATGCTACGAATTACCAATACCCGATCGTAAAATAAGACAAGATCGAGGATTTGGAGTTTTCTTTGTTGCGTGCTTGAAATTGCAACCACTATCTGCCTTGTAACTCTTTGGTATTGAAGTACTTCTGTCATACGAATCATGACCTAATTGCAAACGTGGCTTAAGAAGGATAGTATTATTGAGATATGTGCAATTTTATATGCTACACTAGATTAGCCGCGTAGTAGTGACACGCATATATTAGTATGAGTATGTACGTGCACAGCGTCTCGTAAAACAGATGAATGCAACTGTCTCGTTGGTACTGTGATATAGAAGACGGTGCGACAAAGAGAGTGCTGAGACGCGTGCAAATATATATCGACGAATATCTTGTACATCACATATCAAATAAATCTGAAACTATTTTGATATCGATTTTAAGTATAATGTAAGTGTTCCTATACGTTTATTTCGGCGATTAAAATCCACAATTCTCGACAAGTATATTAGTATATTAGAGTTAAAAATGAAAAGATTTCGTAATCACGCCTTAAGGTGATTCCTTTTTTTGATCATATATGATACTTTTAATGGCTACTATTCCTATTCCTCTTTTTCCATCCCTCTTTCGTCTCTTTCATCTGTTCCACCATTCCCTTTCTTCGACTCATTAAATATCGCGATATTACGTAAAAATTTTGCTGCACAAATTGGAATAAAATTCTTCTGTATATGATTACGCGTTTGAAACGACTATTATGGATTTGTAACTCAGGAAATTTTCCTCTTGTAAACCTCTAATAACTAACGACTTTACAGTTAGTTTCCTCTCCGATTGTTTAAGTCGTTATCACCCGCATATCATTGTCGCTCATTTCATTTATTATTCTGATATTTATTTATCGTTCTAACTCGAAGAACTTTGCCAAAAACAACGAAAAAAGCAATAGAAGTCGCTCGAAATTGGTACAATCCTAGAGAAAATGTGTGGAAGATGAAATCTCTAGGATCAAAACGATACGATATGCTTTGAAAAGATAAAAAAAGAATTCCATCACGATGATCCGAAGAATCAAACCTTGAATTTACCAAGCAGCACGCCGAAACGGAAAACTGCTGCAACTTCTTTTGAAAGTGAATAATGGAAGCAGCTTGAATATGAAGCGAATGCTTTGAGCGAAGCTGCAATAGTAGTTTTCGATTTATTACCTCGTATTTCGCGTGCAAACAGAAGCGAACCGTAGGTGAAATACGAAATGCATTCGACTGCCGCGAACAAAGTGTTAAATCTTCGTACCTCGTACTTCGTTTTCCTGGAACCGCTTTTTCTACGAATCTTTTTCTATTATTTCCTGGCTTCGGTCCATTAACAGATAACTCGTCGCAATAATCCAAACTAAAATCCTACCTCATAAACTTGAATTTGCAATTGAAGCTATTCTTCGAGGAATTTTCTTCTCTATGAAAATATACAAACTCGACAAACGAACACGCGAAATGTATTTCCGAGAGAATGAAACATTAATTCTTTCTGACGTAGGTTAACGATGATCGAGCGAATAAGAAACTGAAAGTTCTTGTAAGAAGAGGAGGGAAGACGATACAAATTTCATTTATACGTTTCGACTTAATCATCGCTTTTGTTGCTATTAGTTAATAAAACTATAACTTCAAATAATCCGTTTCACAATTTCTTGTATGCTCGTTAGCCAGTATCGACTGCCAGAACTAATTCAATCAACAGATTATATCCAGTTTCGCTTGAAACAATGTTGATCAACCGGCGAAACTAACCGCGATACATATAATTCTCCTAGATGTATTCGATTCTTGTCCCGAAGCAATTCCGACTGATTCCCAGAATTAATCGCTATAACAATTTGCAAAAATTCGAACCGCAATTCAGCTTACTCAGCCCTTCCAAAGCAATTCTGATCAACTCTCAGAGTTAATTAACCGTACGCTCGATGGTCCAATCAACCTTCCATCCTTCCTTCTTTCTCTATTTACCCCGAAAAAGCCTGGATCCTATCCTCCTAATGGAAATACACAACAAAGTCTCGAAAGGCTGAACCAGGTTGGCCGCGTGCCGTTTGGTCGCCGTGGGCAATAAAACGTTCGGATAAATATGAAATCAAAGAAGAATACACCAAGGGGAGATTGAAAAAAAGAAAAGATGAAAAGGAAACGGCAGAGACTCCGAGAAGAAGAGGAAGAAGAAGGAGACGACGAGAACGACCGATTCTCTGGTTCCGTGCGTTTTCCGGGGGTGGCGACGGGTGTTCGCAAACTCCCTCCACAAGCCCGAAATTCTCCGCGGCGGGAAGTCGTTAGGCGTTTTCTGACGCGAGATAAAATTCTGGGAAGCACGTTGAAACGACTCTCTACTCCGGGGCCTGGGTATTGTTTTAACGTGTTTGAGTCAAATATTGACGCAAGTTGGGCTCGCAAGCCAGCCTGGAACGAAACGGAACGGAAGAGACGAGAATGGCGGGCGAGAGGCCGCGGGACCAGATACAGACAGAGGATAGAGAGAGACAGGCTGAGACGGGATGGAACGACCCACATAACATCCACCGGAGAGCACGAGAAAGACCGCCGGTGTCTCGCGGTAACGAAGGAACAGGAAGCGAAACGTAACGAGAGAAAGAAAAACGCGCCACCTTTATTCCACCCTGCCTCCTCTTGGCTCGCATTGACAACGCGACAATTTTCGTGCACTTACCAAGTAGAAACTTTCAATAACGGTAGATCTTTTCATACGTTATGAGATCATACTACTATTTATACGAAGATCACAAAAGGATGATGGATTTTGTCTTTTTCATACGAGAGCAATTTTTAAATCCAATCTCCTATCGGTTAATTACATATTATCGAAACAATCTCTTAATTACATTTAAAATAAGATATCGATAAAAGATTTGTATATCGAAACAGTAAGATAAAAAAGGCCAAATTATTACAAAAATAGAAATAACTGAGATTTCATTAAACCGCACCTTGCGGATTAGCAAATTCCTGAACAATAGGGAAACACAATTGAATCGAAAATGATCCGAAATACGCAACGGAGTTAACATCCGACCCTAAAGAAACAATCTCGCGAAATTCGCCTGAAGTGCATGTAACCAAAAAGCAAACAGAAGGGGTAGAAATTTTCAAGGACGGTCAACAGCTTACACCGACATTCCTCAAAACTGGTCAAGATCGAGGATGAGCGAGGGGTGAAAAACGATGTCACAGTGTTTTCATTGCTGCACAAGAGAAGAAAAGATCGATCTGTTGTAGGAAAGCGGTCATTCTTCGGGGGGCCATTTCTTGGCCATCGTACGGCATTTAGGTAACAGTTCACCGGGGCCGTTTCGCCGGTTTGAATGGCCGTGTAACGTATTGCAAACATTTTACCGTTGCCGGTGAACAACTGATCGGCCAGAGGGGCGAGAGAGGAGAGGATACGGACGATTTCGACCGGTAGGACATTGTGCCTAATGTTTGGACATGTGTTCCGCTCCGGTCACGCCTTTTGTTATCATATTCTATGCATGTTTGCCCGCTTAAAATGTTGTTTTAGCGCTCGCGCCACGCATCCCTTTTTGCACCGACTCGACACGCGTTCCTAGTCAATGGATCATCCAGCGCAATCTTATTCTTCTTGTTAAAGTTGCGGCAGACTTGTTGCCGCCGTCGATCGAACGGTTCGATTTCTTCCGAGATTTGAATCTTTGTCTGTGAGTTGTATGACGAAGAGATATTGCAAAAAGAAGTTTTTTGGGAGATTTTAGAATTACCGTAGTATGGAAGGAATTGAAGAAACTTTTGTTTTTAAACATTAAAAATGCATAATTAATTAGAACAAAGGGAAGTTATAATCGCAACGTTCTTACTTTATAGGAAAGCAATAGAAAGGAGAAATATCTTTCTGTAAACTATCAGCATCTCCATGGTCGATATAATCAATATAATTTTGATATTTTAATCGATGAAATTCTTATATTGAATTTTTTCAATGGAATTTTTCAATTTATTTTTTCTTACCATTCCACGCGTCTCTCAAGTATTTCCATAAATAAAATTTTAAACGTCGGATCTTAAATACAGTCAGACCACGGACACTATTTTTCCTGCAAAAATATGCAAAACGAAAAAAGTTCGTCAGACGATATTTTCCTTGAATTTAGACAGAACGTTTATCGCGAGATACGCCTTTAAGGCGATTTCGAAAACGAAGCAAAAAAGCGATTAATACTTAGGTAAGGATGCTGATGAAGCGCTTGGTTTCGTAGCGGAAAGTCAATTAATAGACCAATTGGTTGCACGAAATTACTTGGCAATTTGATTAATGTTTACAATGCGTAGGCAAACACGTAATACGAGCAGGAAGTAATATCCGTCGAAAACGGGTAAAAAAAATATCATGGAAAAAATGGAGGAGAGAAAACGGCGAAACGGAAACAGGCGGCGCGCTATAATCTTGCTCGCGTCGAAATTCTATTTGTTGTTTTTCGTATTTGCTATCATTTGGTGTTGAAACACGAGCCATTAATAAAAATCAGAGACATTTATTTCCCGCGCGATCTCCGTGTTTCGACATGATTCACGGGGGAAAACAGGCTCGTGTATACTCGCCCTCTTGTGTCCAAGGAGCCATCCCTATTTTTCGACCGGCCGTATTTTTTCCATATTTTTTCTTTTCCCGTTTGTGTGTTTTCAAATCACAATTAAACGGCCCATTTTCGCGTCTGAAGGACCTGTAAAAAATGTACACTGTGCGTTAATAAATATTTGCAACATTTTTTTTTTTTTTTTTTTGCCATCGATTCCCGACGTACACGATGGAACAATGAAAATAGTTCGTTCCTTTTTTTCCCCCTTCCTTTTTCCTTTCGATACATATTTGCAAACGCTCCGTTTTCACCCCTACCATAAACCTATTTGCCAAACACGCGTAAAAAGCGAACGCAAATTTCCGTCCAGGACCATCTGAATCTTAAAAACGGAATGTTTATCCGCGATAGTGTGTTAATATTAACGTACGCTTTTACCTCTGGCATCATTCACGCGTGGTTTTATCGCCAGAAAAAAAAGAGGCGTTAAAATACATTCTTGGATCGAAGTGTACCAGCAGATCTTTGATAAAAAGACCTGTTCCTTCGAGGTTGTTTACTACAGCGATTCTTAGGTAACTATGGACGTTTTTGAAGATGAATCGGCTGATCGATCGAGCGACAGAAAATTGAAACGAATCCTCGTAAATACAGGGGAATTTTGGTCTCGTGGAGACAGAAAGGTGCCATATATCATCGAACAGTCGTCCCTTCGCGTTCCACGCCCCGACAATAAACGAGACACATTATATACGCAATCAAAGGTTCGCAGGGACGTTGTGTTGTCTGAATGCCATTTCCTGGGGGCGTGTAGGGCGGCGATGCGGCATTCATGGACGCCCGAGGAATAGACAACCCCGACAAATTGGCTGGGAAAGACTCTATAGATCGACTTCCACCCCTTCTCGGTACTCAGGCTTCGAATCGAACAGATTGATTTAATGAAAATGTAATATTACTGGGGTAAGAAGAGTAAAGAACGAGCAATGGTTAAACTTTTAACGAAAACAACAATGATGGATTTTTGGAATAAAAGAATTTACGAGACAACTCTTTAAGATTCTTTGAAAAATGTCAATGACTGCAATAACTTGGTAACCGATACCCATCCTATGCCAACATTTATTCCTAAGTCGAAAATCAAATACAACCTTGCGCGTGCATGGAATTTTCAAATAGACATCTATACCCTTCTTCGTCCTTGGAAGAAATTACCTGGAACTAAAATTTCTTCGGTACGTTCGTTCCATTTCCTAATGCCATTTCTTACCCTAATTTCAACGACCACTGATACCCAGAACCCACAATATCCATTTCCAATTCGAGACGCAGAATCGAAAACAACCTTGTACTTCCATAGGATTTCCAAATGGATATTCGGCCCCACCCTTGTCCACGCACTTTCGACAGTTTTCTCGCGATCGATCATCGATTCGAACGTAACACTCCTCCCAGCTCGTCATCGAGCGCTACCTTCCATTCGATTCTCGTTTAGACGTCGCGGAAAAAGGCCAGGTCAGCCTGTTGGCCATTGAACGGTCACGTGAAAAGAAATTTCACGAAAAAGGCACAACATGGATTTCACGGCCGATTCAACGAAGCACAATACACGCCTGGATCCGGACGTTTTGACTTTTGTCCGCTCTTTAACCATCGTCGTTTCCTTTTCGCCTTTCTGCCTCTCCAATTCCACCGGACGTTCGCTGCTCCGGATTCTGGAGTTCTTTTGCCTATTCACAATCGCCTCACAAATTCTCCGAGAAGATGAACCGTTGCCCCTTTGTTCGTCGCGAAAGAATACACCCTGTTACGCGCTCATTCGTCGTCGATTACGCATGATTCCGCCGTAATTAGATCCTCCGATGACTTGGCGTATCGTTGCAACTTCCTTTTTCGCTTGTTTGTAGCTTTTTCAATATTTGTATATCTGCGTGGAATTGTAGAACTTTGGATTTTCACGTTGTGTTTTCTGTTTGGTATTTACTTCTGGAATTGGGAGATATCGCGTTGATTGTTAGCTTTTATTATTTCGATGTTAGCTTTGCCGAGAATATTGGCTCTAATGGAACAGTCGCTTCTAGTTAGAACTTTTGATCTTGTTTTGTTTACCAGCTTTATTCCTATTTATAAATCCCAATACTTTTAGTTATACGTAATATAATTGGGTTTTCAACGGTATGCAGAATAAAATTAAGAATAATTTACCAGTGAGCGTAGTAATTAAAATAAGGGATGAAAAATGAGGTATTCGTTCCAAAACAACGAATGATTTAGAGCGGCTTCTGTACCAACAAAAATGTATCTAAACGTCAGTCTAGACATTTTTCCTGACCAGTCTCAAAGTTCGCTTAGATTTTCGCAAATATTTCCCCGAAATACGAAATTTATCCTCATCTACCAAAGTTGATAGAGAAGCGCACGATTTCAGATGTTTTCAACTTAGATCACTTAAACATAGGACGAATGACGGATGATCGCATACAGGAAGCTCGGCCTCTAATCCTATCGCGAAAGATATCCAGGCCTTAAGATCGTTTGTTCGAGTTTACTTGTATCGGTTGCTTCGAAGGACTCACCCCTAAAGTTTCCGAGACCGACGAAAGGGAAGGAAAGGGGCCGCCTGCCTCCGAGCACGGATTGGATTGGATCGGCTTAACGTTGATTTAAGCCAATCAGCAAACAGTCAGTCGCCAGTTCTGAACCTCAACATTGATCTCGTTAGATCTTTACAAGTTCAATGTTGCGTTTCACGTACCCCCGGTACACCGTTCTATGATTCGCACACTTTTCTCCTTACAATTCCTTCTGTTGCTCATCGTTTCCTTCGACCGGGATTCCGGCTACCGATTCCGCGACAGATCATTTTCCAACACGCTTCTAATCTTTATTTGTGTGCTATTTTTGTGATTTAGAATTTGTTAAATTCATCGCAATGTTGTTGATAGAGAAGCGTTTACGCTGAAACGAGGATCATTCGTTTCAAGGAATCGTCGACAAGTAATTGATATTTAGACGAACGTTTCGTGTCTCATTTTTACGAAAGTTGTCTTCGCACGACCGTTGCTTGTTTGATCAAAGAACGTTCTTCCAAATTCTTTTATTAAAACGATAGATATTTTATGGAACTCTCGTTCAAAGAAAATTCTAGAAAATTAAAACGATTGGTTTAATAACCCTTTTAATTAACATCTTGGACGTTTAGAGGATATTCCTCTACCGGAGACAAAGTTTTGAAACACACCTAGAAAGAATTCGATCGAATAACCATTTCATATCCCGTGGTAACTTTGAAACTTGTACGAAAATCACTTTCGTTTCCCCAGGACAAACTTGCACACAAAATTCGACAAATACTCACGACAGCCACGGGGATCTTAATAATTCGCCAAACAAACTAAAGAAACCACTCGGTTAACAATACCTTGACAAACAATTCTCGCGCGAATCCACTCATTGAGACGTTCAAACACGAGATCGATCGGCAGCTAATCCCGATAGCGGCAGTTCGACGACGGAATTTTTACGTTCTATTCTCGGTGGCACGGGGCGTCGCGACGCGACGCGCCGCGTCGTTTGCCGAGCACACACCGCGATTTCATTCACTCGCCGCTCCTTTTCTCGTTCGTGCGTGTGTCTTCTTACGTGTGGCGCTTACGCCAGCAAAAAGAAAGGGGTGAAAAAAGGGAAGAGAGAGAGAGATGAGAAATGGGAAAGGAAAGAGAAATAGTAAGATCGTCTCGTAAGTGAGAAAGGGAGAGAAAGAAAGAGAGGCAGCATGCATGTGTAAGTGCGCTATCTTCGCCTGTGTGTGCACGATGTCAATATTATACGACAAACACACTTAAATAGGCTTAAAATACTAACATCCAGCTCGTTCCACGCCGCTCTATGAACTCCGTGCACACGGTGCGCAAGTGTGTTTAGCCATATCGTTACGTCGCGCGCGGAGATTCGAATTGTGCTGTTCCTCGCGGCTACTCGCAGGTACCTACCGAATGATTATTTTAGTTTTCCTTTCTTTCCCGTTCTCTTTTTGAACTATGATCAATCTGTAAGAGATCTTATTTCGTAAAATGTTGGTCGTGCGAGCTGATGAGAATTGGTTGTGTCGTGTGTAACGATAACGCAGTTCGTATAACTTTAAACTTGACTGGTTAGTTGATTTATCAAGCTCATTAAGCAATTAGTAGGGTACTACGTAACGATTTATCGCGTCAGTTCTCACGAATTAAATGCTAATTACATGTTTCGGTACTGAGTTGAATGAAAGTAATATTCGGAAGATAGAGTTGATCGGTTATGCTTGGAAGTGGCTCACACGTTATCAGAGAATCGGAAATGTTCCATAGAATTATAACTAACGTTTAAGAATACTATACATAACTTATATTTGTAAAGTAAATGAATTTGTGTATATAAGGTAAATAAATTTGGCAAACGATTAGGTAAACAATCATAATCACGTATAGATTGGTACATATTTATTCACAAGTCACTGGATATTTGCTAATTGCCAACAAATTGACAATTACCATTCACAGTTTAGATTTAATTTATATATACTGTACAAGGTAAACGATTACTAGATGCTAGCATTGTTTCACAATTGTATACGGTTTTGTCTTCGTTCGAAATCTTCGACAGTTTATTTAAATCCTTCGCTTATCCCTAAATCACATACCAATTCTAACAGTCAATATCATCAAATAACTAACAGCACGAGAAATCTTAATTACAATATTTGGCGATAAATCTCCGTCTCTTCAACTTGATAACGAAATCAAAGGCTAAACATTTGAGTTCAAATAAAGAAAAAGAATAAAATATCGTACGAACGATGCGTTAGGTATATCTTTATAAGGCTTGCTGAATAAAAAATATATCGTGCATTTGTAAAGAACCGATTGATGATATACCAAGCATCCGTAGAATCGTCGCTTCCGCTGCAAATTTTAAACGAAAAAATCCTTAATCAAAGGCAAAGGACGAGGAAGATCTCTCGAGGGAGGAGCAGCCGTACTGTTACGAACGGCAGCCTAAAATGCTGTCAGCGACACCAGTAATCTGCTGGTAATCGTGACAAATTACGGCCGAGGTTATGGTCCTTGCCTTTTGCCACGCTTCCGAATGGGGAACTAAGCGCCAGGTGGGGCGTGCCCACCCCATGCTGTGAGTCGAACAATTACATAACACGATAGAACATACCACCGGCTCGACGGTGTTCCTACGGTCGACACGAGAGCCCCATAATCGATTACGATAAATTATATTCTAAGACGTAACGTATTTTCTCTTTTACCTTTGGTAAAAGGTGGAAGCTTCGATGCGTACATTTTTATCTCTGTTTCGTTAAATCTCGCTTTTGTTGATAATTTTGTGGAGCTCGGCTCATATATTTGGTTATATTTGGTTCAATAATTTTTTAATTAAATCTCTTTTCAACGACAATAAACCATCTTTAACTGTTCGACTATTGGATGAACGAAACTGAAAATTGAGAAATTTAATTTAATTGCGGAGACTGTTTTGTTCTACGTTGAAGGCGAAATCGTCGGAAATAAAGAATTAAAAAAAATAAATATTACGTGGGTTTCACGTAATTTCAACTTTACATAGATACGTTTCCCGTAAATATTCAGAGATCGTTTATATTTTATTTTGGAGTTGATAAGAAATCGATGTAAATATTTTATATATATATATATATATGTGATCCTGTTAAATAAATGTTAAAATAGACTTAACGCGGATAATCTTGAATGTTTTAACGTGAAAAGGTAAGCAAATAGAAGATGATCAATTCCAGAAATGACAATATTGAATCTATCGAAACATCTTACATGCACGTGAAAATGTGTAACTTCTTATTTGCGAAAGTTTGTACATAAAAGAGCGTTGTTTAATCCTCGCTCATACGTAACGTTCAATTTTCGAGTAAACGTACTCGACGAATTAACAAACTGAACCAACACTTTCAACGTGTCACGAGTGGCATTAAAAATAGAGACTGTCGAACATGAGCGACATTCGTGAACCATTAATCACGCAACATACACACATATGTAAATTCGACGATGGGACACAGTTCAAACATTAAAACGTTGATTTGAATTTCAATCTACTTTTCAACCCTCTATTTCGACAACTCAGATCTTCAAATAATTTCGCATACTTTACGCATATACGTAACTACCTTTCGAATAAAAAAAACAACGGTAAGTTTCTCCAAATCCATCAAATAAAATTTTAACTTGGCGTAAAAAAAGAAAAATGGTTCGAGTATCCAAAGTAGAGTAATCTGTTAGAATATCTAAAAAATAAACAAAACTAAATTTCTATTTGGATCTTAATCCTTAAATCCTGTTCATAAAGATATAATAGAAGTATGTAATAGTATAATAGAAGTATATAATAGAAAAATGGTTCAAGTATCTAAAGTAGAGTAATCTGTTACAATATCTAAAAAATAAACAAAACTAAATTTCTATTTGGATCTTAATCCTTAAATCCTGTTCATAAAGATATAATAGAAGTACATAAACGTTCGCAGCTTAGTAATGCCGAAAGGCAAACGAACTTATTAGACAACCGTATGGAAAATAGATAACGATTACACATTGTTAAAGAGGGTAAAACACTATAGCGGTGTTACCCTCGTTCGGTTTGACGTTTCAGAAAGCAGTTATACGCGGAGATGAGAGTGATGGTTAGAAACTACCGTGTCACTCCGATGTTTAGGTAAGATATTTGGCCTCGCAAATATTTGGAGATTGTCTACAGCCTCTAACCACTGCGCACCACTCCATCGACTCTTCCATTTAATTAATGACGTATACCAACGTTCGAGGTGTTGATGCACCTTAACGGAATCGTCGCTTCAAGATTATCGTTTGCATTCTTGCCGGTGTACACACTCGCGCATACACGTACAAGCAGAGACCAATGCGCACACAAACGTACACCACGGTTTTATTAACATTACGAGATTATTTCGTTTCGTGTAAACGACCGATTGCACGTCGGATTTGCATTGTAACGTCGAACGGCAAACCGACTTTCGTGATAGTTAACGAGCATGTAAATAATAACGAAGCCTCGTGAAAGATGTAACGCGTGTATCAGGAAACATCGTAATCTTTGTGTGCTCGATAGAAAGCTTGTTGCGTATTTAAAGAATAGTATTGCGGGACTAGTGACCTCCTCGAGCGAAACAAATCAGAAGAAAATTGTGTAATTGGCAAAATTTTTAATCTTCTCGACGTCAATTTTGTTAACAATAGAAACATCTTTGCTAGTGTTCTCGTACAAAAAAAAAAAAGAAGATACAACGCATGAAAATATGGGCCAGTTTAACGAAAACAAATAAGTTTGTATATCGTTCGGTTAGTTAACAAGTTGTTACAATTTTACGCATATTCGACATCGACCATGAAAGGCTTAATTTGAGAAATTACATTTACTTGCAAATTATAAAAAATAAATATTACGAGAAAGTATTAACGTAATATTTGCCTAGAGATTGGTGTAATCGAAAGAATAGAAAATTTTTTACGGTGCCTTTTTTCTTTTTTTTAAACGTTCCTAACGCTCTGTTTGCAAAGTATGAAGGGTTTTCATTGTGGACAATGTAGAGAGGATGCGTAAAAGCTTTTTATGGCGTTTCGTGTGAACGAAGCATGATCATAAACCACAATCCCTCCCTAATATTACGGCTGGGTAGTCGCTGTCCTTAGAAGAAACCGCAAGTCCTTTTCAATAATGTGGTCGACCATTAACCGGTTGTTAAGGCTATTTAGTTTGCCCTTATGCGCGCTCGTTGTATGGTCGCACGCAGAAAATTATCATGCGTTGCCACAAGGGATTACCGATTTGTCGATAATTCGCTTCTAAAACTCGAATACTCGAATACTATGACAAATAAAAATTGAATTCCAAAGAATTTTAGTTTTGGAATTAGAGTTTGATGTAAAAAATGAAAAATTCGAATTCAAGAAAATTTGAATTTGACGTTCAAACGCTTGAGGTTCGAATCCTTGAAAAATTTGAAGAACACTCGAAAAAGTATAATCAATTTCGTTAGGAACAATAATTGGTAACCATTTTTACGATATCTTGTAAAAAATAAAATTTATTTCTCTAAAGATATCAATTGGCGTTTCAATGGGAAAAAAAAGAATCGTACATTGAATTTCGGGGAAAATTACAGATTAACGCGAATTCGAAATAGAGCTGCAACCACGAGAGTAAATATTTCAAGACGCGTAAGCAGTACAATCCGAAAATTAAATTGCATATTACTGAAATAATTAAACCGGCTGTTTATATTACACTTTAGCGCATCAAAAATTCCAAAACGTAGCGCGCAATGAAATATATTTAAATAAAAATTATACATCCGGCTGTGCGTGCGTATCGCGTTGAATCGCGGACGTCCGTTCCGATATCAATTTAACGGAATATTAAATGAGTTTTAATGTTTTCATTGGTAACTTTGTTCAGTTTTTCAACTCGTTACGCAGAAAATTATTTTTATTCGGCTCTGGCTTATTATTAATAACTCCATAATTTAATCATCATTCCCATTTGATTGAAAGTTTTCTCATAACAACGCAATACAGATAACCGTATAAATAAATTTCAATTACTAGTTTTTGCCTCGTTAAATTATCAATGATTTCAATCGAAACTAACTCTTTTCCCAAAATTATTATACAAAATTATAGCCGTCGAATCTGCTTTAAAATTCTAAATTAGATATACACCCAATCATTTCCATATCATTATACTGAATCTTCTACAACCCCATCGGTATTTAACTAACGTAACTCTTTAATTTTGTTGCGGTTGATTGATAGAATAACGAATGGATGAATTTGTAACAGAAAAATATATTGAAATAAATAAAGGTATAAATATAGGTATAGTGTATAGTGTATGCTGATCCAGATCTTCACTCTTGTAGTGTTACAATACAATAGAAGAAGATATAATAGGGAGCACGTTAATATATTTATAGCACAGTACATTATCAAAAAGTTAACCTTGTAACTCTAGCTGAAGGCTGCAAGAAACAGCAATAGAAATCTACTTTTGTTTATAGGTCCTTTGTTTATACATCTTATAACCCAAAACATAATTTATATTCAAGGGTACAATAATATGGATCTCTCGTTATTTCAAATTCTTTGTTTCATTAAATTCTATTCTCTTCGTAACAGCGGTTTCCAGGTCACGGATATACAAAAGTAAAGATGTAGAGTTTTTCTTGAAGTAATTACTTCAACAAATTTAGCCAACAAAAATTTCTCAAATTTAATTAAAAGCTTCTTTAAACCAAAAAGAAAAAACTGCAGAAATTAATTCCTATAGTCACCCTTTGCCTCGCTAAACTTCTCAACATAATTTCCACCCCTAACCCCAAACAAACCGTCTTTCGAAAATACCTAATCGTTCTAGGAATGAGATACAGAGCGGATCTGCTCCAAAATTCCCACTTTCCAATTTCCATCACTTAGAATGTTGCACAGTCTCATCGATATCCCATCTCCTAGCCTTGATCGCGAACGAATCAACTTTCCTTTCGCTCAGCACCTGCCATCAGCCTGTTCAACGAATAACCAAACGATCACGAATCGAAACGCTTTTTATCTGGATGAATATGGTTCCTGGCTCATAGGAAACGAGCAGAGCCGTGGCAAACAGGGTAGAGCAAACGCGACACTTTGATCAGGCTGGCTGTAAGCGGAAGTGGCGCGTGCACTACAGGTCACGCGCTTCCGCGGCTCACCCGGTATATCTGGCTGGTTATAATGTATGGCCTAGTCAGGTTCGGCGTGGTCCAGTAGGGGGTTCGGTTGACAAATCATTAACTATGCATCGAGCCGGCCTGCAAATACTCGTTACTAGTGCTTCTCCGTACTAGCCCACCCTACGGCCTCGATCCACCGCTACCAACCCCCTGACTCGGCCACCCCCTTTGTCACCCACGCGCCCACGGCCCGTGCCTATCTCTCTGCGCGTCCATCCACCCCTCTTCCTTGCCAACCCTCCTCGCGAACCGACAAACGCAGCACCATCAACGTACCTTCTGTCAATAGCCCGAACTAGCCATACCTAAATACATCGGTAATCATTATGCAGCGTTACAACATCGGCTGGATCCAGTTCCATGGCCCGAGCGACTCTTTCTCATTTGGCTGTTCGCTCTTTCTTCTTTTTTGGTGCTAGCAAAGTTCTTTTGGAAAAAGAATCTTGATGCTCTGGTATCGGGGTATGTTCGTCGAGTGGATTATGCGGGTTAAATACGTCGAAGATGCGCTGTACTTGTGTCATTAAAAATAACGTATTGGATTTGTAGCAAAGAAATGAAAAGATGAGACGAGGATGAAGAAATGAAGTCAAGATGCAAGATGTATGAGAAAATATCGTAATGTAAGATGAATAACAGGATTTTAAAGTTTTCTATCCCCTGGAAGATATCTACAACTATGTAATGAAGAAGATTTAAGTATCTAACGCCAATACCAAAGAAGAGAGAGAGAAAGAAAGAGAGAGAAAGAGTTCGATTAAATTTGATCGATGCCTGCTTTCACTGTCAGTGAATGTCTTTGTCCATTTATCTTATCTTATAATTCCACGACTAGCGAAGCTTCTGATTAACCGACGACTCGACTGTCGAATTAATACAATGCAGCCAAAAGATGAAGGCGTTCGAAGCAACGCAAACAGCGATCCAAGCACCAGCTGAAAAATGAACGATCCAGAGGAAAATCGTCTTAAGCGAAAGAGAGAATAGGGGATGTCGTATAGCCGATGAGGTTTCAGCCGCGTGTACATGAGAATTTGTTGTCCGTCATGCGGACGCGAGCGAGTGCACGGATCGCTGTTGAAGAAGAGCCGCAACGAGGAGAAGGGAAGTTGCAGAGGAGGCAAAGCCTGAAGAAGGATGAGAGAGGGAAGGGCAGAAAGGGCAGGACACGGAGGGGATAGGAGGACGAGCAGACGGAGGTTAGGGTCGGTACCAGCATACCGGGCGAGAGGCTAGAAGGGACGAGGGCGAGCCGCCTCGGAGGGTGAGCGAATTCGCAGCATTAAACATGGTGGACTCGCGCATTGGTTGCGCAGTAGCTGGGCGTTACGGGCCGCACCATCGACCAGCGGATTGTACGCGCTACTGTATACCAACCATCCTGCGGCATGTTCTCTTCTCCCTCTCTCTCTTCCCCACTGCCGACCGCTGTCTCTTTCTTTCGTTCTCTTTCGCTTTCTCTTTTTCTCGAGCTTCGTCTCTCCCGAGGGGTAGAATCCGCGGCTCTGGGTCTCGTTCCTGTTGTTCCTTACGATGCTCTCCAGTCGTACTTCCCGGAGTATTTTTGTTTTTAGCGTGGACGTATGGTAGCCGGGAAGAGCTGGTTGAAGATGCCTTTTGTTAAACCAGTTGTACTCATGGAGAACGAAGTACTGAGTATTTTCGTGGAACTACTAAGGAGACAGTTTAGAGTAGCAGATGTATGTACTCGAATTTAGTTAGTTTGGTTTGACGAGGGATACCGGAGAAGTGTGGTTGATGGTTCGGACTTGTTGACGGTTACCGAAGAGCGTGAGCATAAGCGTAAACAAGTATATTCGGTACGTGATCTTCGTGACGAATTTCTGTGAGACTCGAAACTCGAGATCTTTGCTTGCGATGATAATTGAATCGTTAGGCGAAACGAAGGTTTCTGAATTTTGTGCAAACGGCATAATAGACGAACGAAGGAAAGTTTCAATATTAGGGGATCAGAAGCTTTACAGAAGGACTCGTCGCGACACAATTTTCCATTCGAACAGAATATCAAATCAAACAACAGCGGATCGACTTCCATAGGTACGACCACAACGTACAAAGGAATCCAAATGCTAGAAGTAAAATCCAAAATTTACAATAAGATTTTTGAACGGTAGAAGGGAAAAGCCAGCTCGAGGGATTCAAAAGAAGCTCGACGTTCCGGACGCGAAACGCGGGGGTGGAAGAAGCGGTCTGCGTTAGAAGGGTAGATGCGCGCGAGTATAATAAAGGGTAAACACACCCCACGGCGGCACGGTAGGTCCTTTGCGATTTCGTGAGATTTTCAGTTAATTTTCTGGTTCCTCTTATGGACCACTCCATCAAGCATCCCCCTTCCCCCCGAAGCTTTTCTGGGCTATCTCTCGTCCACCATTCGGATCCTCGGCCCCGGAGCCCTTCCCTTTTCGTAAGAGTTTTCAACCCTTCCAACGAGGCGGCCTGGTATAATATTCAATTACATAGCTGCAAGTAAAGTCAAACAAACCCACGGGCCTGCAAATCTCTCTCTTTCTCCCTTTCTCTCACTCCGCCGCTCCCTCTGCTCCCGCGTCCTTCCGTCTTCGTCTATCGCGCGGGACTCTGGCCTCTTCCGGGGTTGGTCGAGACTCTCCGGGGCTCCAACAGGGTGTATACACCCGCCACCCAACCATCCACTCCCCCCTCGCCCACCTCTCTCTTCGTGTATATACGTTGCGTTACTCCACGTTACTTTACCGTACCCGCTCACTGTAGTTTGCAGAGACGCCTGGCCATGGTAACGAAGAGAGTGCAAATTCTTGTTTGGAAAAGACGACGACGCCACGACGAGAAGGACTACAGCCCCCGTTATTCACCCTCGCGGCATCAAGCCGTTCCGAGAAAGAGAATAACGCGCCGGGACAGTGAAAGCGCGTGTGCGCGTTTTATGAATTTAAGTCGACCTTAACTATCCCGTGACGCCGAAACCACCGTTTGCGTACATCGCGACGGAGGTTGGGTCGCGTCTGGCTGAGACTCTTGAAGTTTGCGGAAAGATCGAGGGATGATCTGACAGTTTTTGCAAAAGGAAACTGAACTTTTGCGTTGAATGCTATGAAGTAGCGAGAAAGGTTTTTTTATAAAGCGAGGATCGCGACAGAAGTTGTTGTTCTTCTGGAGTGGTTAGATCGATCCTTAAAGAAGACTTTCTGAAATTCACGAAGTGATAAATTTGAAGATTAGCCTGCACCGTACCGAAAGCAATATTCGAGTATTAGTTTCTTTAAAGACGAGGTCAGGTTTCACGAAGAATCTGGTACTTTCGAAATTGTACATCTTGTATTGATCATGCTATCGTTCGGCGCCTATGAAGCGACTTCGCTGGCGCCATCTGTAGAGATTTTCCGGAGTGAGGGAACCTGAAGAGCCCTAATAATCGCTCAACATTTGGATTTTCCATTTCCAGACATCCATTCGAAACGCCAACTCAAAATTATCAATTCAAACACCTTCATCACGAACATACCAAACTGTCTACATAATTAATATTTAGCACCCTATCCTAACCCTTGTGCAATCTACCCACTAATAGCTTCAAACATACCAAATTACCCTTCAACGACACCTTTTCCAAAACGTTAGAGAATCATTAGGTAGCATCGTTGCATAACTTCGTTAACAAAATTACTATCATAAACACGGACACTTGGGCTGAAATTATGACTTGATGGGTCGACCTCGTTAAAATATCGGCGTAGGACAATATTACGAGGGGCCGTACGCGCAGTTTACGAGAATTATCGACGATGATGAGCAGGCAATGAGAGTAAGTCGGCCGGAAACGCGGCATAATGGGTCACGTTTGCCCGCTGGCTGAACCAACCCCTACGATTCACGCTCGCGACTACCCCTTGACGTACAACTGACGAGTCGAGCGAATTAAATATGAATAAGCGGTGCCTCCGTGCGACCAAACGATTCTCATGCCTCGCCTATTTGGTACGACAAATTACGCTGCACTTACGGGCTCAGGGGATGCGATCAAACGGGGGTTGAACGAAATACACGAAGACAGTAGAAAAATAAACTTGTTCTTGGATTTTTAGTTTTAAGGAAAGTTTGAAGTTTGTTGGTCGATCGTAAGAATGACGAGTGGAAAATATTGGATTTCTTTTAATTTGCCGTATGTCATTGCGATAACACATCTAGATATATCTTCGTTAACATTATATCGAAGAGCTATGCACTTTATGAAAATCCATGAAAGTAAAATTTAATCGTTTGCAAATCATGATTCCATTAACGAGCATAAATCTGTTATTGGACGATAGTCTTGATTTTTCTGCGTTACTAGAAACTTCACCTAAACAAAGTGTTTTACGAATAGTTCAAACGAAAATAAAAGACTAATGCTCAGTGACGTCAATTATTATTTAGCACTCAATTTCCCGCTAATTTATTTTATCGTAAAGGCGCTTTCACTATAAAAATGATTTTGCTTACAAACCATCCCCAACACATTTCAAGTGTTTCTATTCTCAACATAAAATTCATCCCCTCGAATTCCCCGCAATTAAACCGATAAACCACTGAAACCTTCACCCTCGACCAAATCGAATCAGCGTTAATAAAGAATCAACCATCTTATCACCCTTCTGCCTTCTATTATTGCAATATTCAATTACACCTTAAAAATAACGGTGAATTACGGTGGAATGGTCGATTAGCCGGTCGAAGGGGATGCGAATCGCCAACGACGACAGGACAACGAGAACCAGCAGGATAAAAGTTGCGCACCTCCTCCTTCCGTTTTCTTCCTTCAGTTCCCACTTCCTGCGAGGAACTTTGGGCTGGAACGCCAGCCTTGGCCACGCTTAATTCTAGCTAATTAATAAACTTTTACCATCTCCGTGTTTGTAACCACCCTCTCTGCCCCTTGGAACCCTCTCTCAGCCAGCGTTCGAATTCATCTTCTAACCGGTTCGTCTCAAAGGGTGGCTTTACTGTTCGTTCACTCGCGGCCCTTTCCACCCCTTTCTCGTTCCATCCTCCGTTTCTCTGTCCTCCTCTGTCTCGCCCTTCTCGAGAGAGGGAGAGAGAGAGGGAGTTTAACCAGCTTCAAAGACAGCGTACAATCATCCGCCTTCCGCTAGACGAAGTTCAAAGACCGGATCTTCCGTCGTTTCCTCCTTCTCCTTCCGCTTCTCGTTCCTTATTCTCTGGCTCTTTCTTTCTCCCTCGCAGAGCTGGTTTTTCCCCCTCGAACGGAGTATCGCAGAATTTTCCAGGGTTTTTCAAGAGCCTCTGTTTTCTACGTTCGTCCATCCGAGAAGCGATGGGAAGGGGTTCGAAAGAGGAGTGGGGTTGTGTCGAGCCACACGGCGGAGAAATTACGAGGCAAGCCGGGAATTTAAAGTTAATTGGAGCGTCTTTGGGATCCCCGTGCGCGCGCTGCCCGTCCGGTCGTCACGATTAATTAAGCTTGAAATTAAATTCGTCAAAAAGTAATTCCGCCTCGTGGCGATACGTGGAATTAGTATCCCCCTCCTTTCCGTTTCTACTTTGTACTTTTTCCTTTAAACGATTCGGCGATTGGCACAATTTATCGTTGGATTGATCGTACTGGTGAAAATTATACAATAGCGAGCTGTAATTAGCACGATACGTTTTTATGACTTGAAAGAGATGTACTGATATTCTTAATATAAGAAACCCAACGATGGGCTGACTTAAATCACCAATGTCCTAATTAGCCGTACGTATGATAGATATGCAGGAACATTTAATCGAAAATTCTTGTCCTACTTTATCATTATTATTATTATTTCTTCTTTTTGATGGAAGAAGGTACTTGAAGGAAATTGAAAGTCTTAAGGACATCGAAATAGCTTTAGATATCGCTCGATGACAACGGGGAGCTCTCTTGAGCGCTAATGAGAAAAATATTTGCCGGTACACAGGATATCGTAGAAATAGCGATTCTCTTCGAGTAAATAGAAATCCGGGCACAATGGGCTATAAGATGGTTGCAGTTGAAACAAAAAATCCTCCACGATATCTCGATCAGGATGAAGTAACGTTAATCCGTCCCGTTATATGTATACGATAGAAGAAATTATCCTGTTTCAGTGTACTAGTGCACACCTGCCATTTAATTCCTGTTGCAGAAATTGTTCAATTCCATTACGACGATTATATGAAAAATAAATACTTAATTCCGCAATCGACATATCCTCAAATACGTTCATGCGTGCATAGGACAGCGCAAAATACTAGACAGATAATAATAACAAATTTTTAATCAGCATCTAGGTATATTACGTATAAATAAGTTTCACTGTTTTTTACGAAGTGGATGGAATTATTGAAATTGAACGATAAGGACGAGCATCTTTGGCTCGGAGACCGTCACCATCATGTCGCTCGGTATCGGGTGCAATTAACGAGACACAGTGTATTACCCGGCCCCGTAAAACCTTTATTGGAACATAATTTCAGCGTGCACACAAAGGCGACAGTTATTGGAGGGCGATACGCACGAGCGTTTCGACAGAGGATCTCGAGGATCTCCGTGATCCTCTCTTCTTTCCGGCGTGTTCTATTGCCAGGCAAACATCGCCGGTCGTCGCCTCGTCGCTAATAAACCCGACTTTCAGAGACGTGATTTACACACTGACGCGCCCACCACGAATAACGCGCCTTTATGGCGTAGCCTTAGTCGAGTTTCGGGAAACCATGGCGGCCTACGTGGATCTGACGACGAATTGATAACTCCCACGTGCTCTTGGTTGCTTCATCTTTAGGAATTGTCGGGAAACATCGAATTTTATTTAAATAAATCTAAGGAAAAATTAACTATTTTTCGTAATCAGATCTAAAAATTATATCTTTTTTTTTTTTTTTTTTAATTAGTTTATTTAGCCAATATTTGATTTTTTGTACATTTTTGAGATTCACAATAAACAATGAATTTGAGTATAGTGTGTTTAGGCAAAAGTACCGATACGCGTCGGTACGACGTAGCCATGGTCTAATATGCGTCGTGGATTTTCGGTTTTTGCGTTTATTTTTTTGTTTTTTGGGTTTAAGTCGCATTGGAGCGTGATTTTTGTGTATTCTTGTGTGTGTTGTGTATTGTCCTGAAACTTGGCCGCAAAACAGGACTCCTCGGTGGCAAAACAGGACTCCTCGGTGAATTATATCTCTTTTGGTTCGTTTGATTCATCTTGTATTGCTACATCTCGAGAGATCAATGGTTTACACGTGTTGTTCTAAGTCTAAGAACATCTACCGTTTTTGCTTATTGCTCGAATTTATCGAACGAAGTGGAGGCGACAAACTCGTCGTCCATTTCGTGGGAAAGTGGAAAGATTCCATCGCGGACCTCACGCACAATCGAATAAACAGTCCATCTATGGGCTGTAATTATCGGCCAGGGACATGTTTGCACATTGGAAGAAAATTTGATGCAAATAGTGTACGGTAGAACGTAAGGTGTCGTGTAATTACGCGTCTTCCGCACGCGGCTACCTTCGATAAACGCTGGCCACTCGTTTGACCCTCTCGTTTTGTAGTGCGTCGCCACGTGACCGGAAACAGCACGACGCGAGGAACACGAAGATCGTCCGACCACGTGTAACGACCGTTGTCCACGAATAATTAATGAACGCGTTGAAGACAAATAGGATGCGTCCAAAAATCTACCAAAAGTAATTTTGTAAAAGTAACGCTCTGCTTTTGGAAATTATGAATTTTGCATACTGGAATGCGATGAAATCCATTGAAATAATCATAAAGTTCTATAATATCGTAAAGACAATTTTTATATGATCAATTTTATTTTTATCGTACACAAAGATACCACCATAGATCGTGAGAAGGCACATTCCTATCTCTACTAGTATTAGGTTGTCCGAAAAGATTCTTTCGTTTTATGAGGAAATAATAGACACACAAAGTTTTTTGTTTTATGTTATTTTGTCGAATTACGTACGATCCACTTTGTTCTGTTGAGATAAACACCGCGACATTTCACAGAGTTGCTTTCACGTTTGTACGAAGGTGCATTGTTGTAAACAACAATTTTCTTGAAAGAAAGACACTTTCCGGAAAACCTAATATAATATATACTCATCTAGCATAATAATTGACTTCTCCTCCTTCTCTATCGATGCTAAAAGATAACGAAGGAAAACCTAATCACTCGAGAAGGACTATTTACCAACTATCCTAACTTACAAGTACGTATTTCCATCCAATTAACGAACGAATAAAAATTGCAAAACAAATCCTCGTAGCCTACATTCGTAACAAATTTTTCAGGGAACATCCTGAGGAAACGTCGAAGACAGTCCGAAGTTTCCCATGTATTATTCAATGTAATATCCGAGAATCGCGATAATTAGCCAGAACACTTGGACGTGAGCGGGCAAGCGATCGGGCAAGGATGTTTAAATTAAAAAAGAGAGGGGAAAGAGAGAAAGAAAGGAAATAAAACAGGGAGCGGGCGAAAAGTGGAGAGGCACTTTGCTGGTGTCGCTTTAAATCGACACACAGATACCCTGTATCTCCTCTGTTCCTCTTTCCTACATATATCTAACGAACAACTAGGTATATTTGCCAGGCATAAACGGAATGGCGCGGGGCACCATGGGGTTGCGGCCAGATATCTATGCTACGCGACTACCCTGTAATAATAGGCACTCGCTCAAATATTTCCCGGTTAAATATTTGATCTCGTTTTTATACCATTTATTAAAAGCCACAAGTGAAACGCGCGCACACGCGCCTTAACCGAAATCCGCCGCGCGCCGATACCGTTCCGTTCCGACGGCCATCGTCGTTTCATCGCGCGCCGAAACACGGCTTCCCGGCCAAAGGTGGACGATTATTGGAATTTAGATTGGACAAGAAAGTAAGCTCGCCGGAGGGTGGTGGTTGGTCGGTATGCTTGGTAGTCGACAGGGGAAGTTCGACGGGGTTGTTGGAGGAAAGTGGCTGGTGAGAATTGGATGTTCGCAAATAAGGATCGTGTTCCAGCTTTTACGAATACTCAACAATCGCTTTAATTTGTTTCTGACGATTGTTACACTTTGTTTATTAGGATTTCAATGTTCGTATCAAAATTGGAAATTTTCTGCAACTTTCCAATTTGCAATTTTAGCAGTAAGCGATGATTTATCTGTGTTACGACTGTTGCAAGAAACGAATCTCAAAAAGGGCAATGTCTGTACTTGCAGAAAGAAAAACTGCAGGATATGAAACGCCCGATATTACATTAAGAACGAAAGAATTTCTTTTAATGGAGAAACAGAGCGTTGTAGGTAACATGTTAATATATTTCTCATCTCGTTATCAATCTATCGGATAGCAGCGTTTGTAATATTAACAAATTAGTAATTTCGTCTCGCCTACGGGATTCCATTTATTGACTCGCAATCGATTTTATAATCTATATAACCCCCACTCCAGTGTAATACACAGTCTCATTTTTTTTTTCTTATTTCCAAGATTGCATTACTCTCCCATTACCCGATGTTGACTCAATTTCGTTTCTACGTCTCCCCTGTCAATATTATTCCTCGGCTACCGGCCCAATAAAATTTCGCCTAACTTCTGCAAATCTACCTTTATGCGGTGCTCTTCAAATACATTAAGTGGCGCGCCGATCGGCCGCTTGCTGCCCTTAAAGAACCGCAATAAACATTGTCGTATAGAACCTGTGCGACTCGAATTACAAAACTGTCGATTACGAAAAGGGAAGGAAAAATTAATCAGAACTTACTGCGTTTCTACTACCAAAAGATTGGCAAGATCTTCCGAAACGATCGAATCGATAAACGATCATTGATATTACGCATCGAGACAGTTCAGCGATTAAAAAACAATTAAATAACATCGCTCGTTTCGTCAACCATTGCAAAACGTATAAAAGACCTAATTAACTGCCAAACAGCTTTTCGACAGAGAAGGATGTTAAAGAAGAATGAAAAAAGAGATAAAACTCGTCCTTTTGAGAAAGCGCTATTGTAGTAGCATTAGCTATTTCGTTTTCTTATTTCAAAAATTTCAAAAGTTTCCCAATGAACTTTCAGGAAGCTTGCTAATTAAAACAGAAAAGAGATAAACAAAATAAAAAAAGAAAGAAAACCTTGTTCTTTGAAAATTGTACTCTCCTAGTACCATCACCTATGTCGAAAACCCTATCAATTTACCCTACCAACCGATTCCCACCCCTGAACTAAAGCTCTGCCAAAGTTCCCTCCACGAGGGAACGAAACGAAAAAAGGGAAAAGTGGATAAAAAACGGACGAAAACCAAAGCGCTTTTGAAAGCACGCGAATTCGACTGTCCACTACACGATACACGTATATTCATAGCTACAAGAGGATGCACGAACCGAACGAAACCTCTGACCAACCCCCTCGCCGCGTCCCGCCATCGGTTTGCGCTTTTTTCAAAGCGGTACCGCGAGCGATTCCTCGATAAGTGACCTCGCCGTATTACCTAGATTACCATCGACGTTGAACCACCCCCGCGAGCATCAGAATGGTCAGAGTCGGTCAATATATTCGAGGAGCGAGCGGAGGGTGGCTCGCCAAGGGGCTGTACACGAGAACGATCGCGGAGAAAGCGAGACAGGGCGAACAGGAAACGGCGTAGGAGGCAAAAGGTGGAGGAAAATCGACGAAGAGGCGGCGGCGGTGGAGGAGGAGGAGGAGGCGGCGATGGAATACGGTGGAAAGAGAGAAAGAGATGGTCGTACGATCGAGGGGGAGTGGCGCAAACATTTGCCTGCCGCCCGGTAAATTAAAAGCACACAGAGAGGAGAGAATAGAAACGGGAGGAGAGTGAATAAGTGAATGAACGAACGAGCGAGGGATCGTAGGTGGCCATCGTTTCCTCCACCGTGTTTCCTCCATCCCCTTGCCACCCCCTTTTGCATCGCTCTCGAGCAACCGAATCTCGGCCGCGATCCGCTTTGCTTCTGTGTACCCACGATCCGCAACAAACTCGAAATTCGCCGGAAAAATTGTTCGATTAGGCTTCGTTCGCTTAACAGCCGGCTGAAAGCGGCCTTTAAGCAAGCATCGCACGGTTACAGGCTGGTTTCATGAACGACGATGTGAAGGGAGGGATGTTCGTTCGATTATATCGATTCGTGGAATGTTTTCATATTTTTATAAAGGATAGAGGGCATGTTGAGGATTGTAGTGCGGATTTGACGAAACGGTTGCAGTAGGATTGACATTTAAGATATTTTGAAGGTTTGGAAGTTTGGAAGAGTCGAAGAAATTTGTTCGTTTGTTTTATAGTTCAGGTATAGCAAGGTATAATTTTATCTGGAGTTCGAACAATTTTGGATACTTGAAAATTTGAAAACTCTGGAATTTGTGGTGGAATATCGTATTCGATTACGATATTGCACGTAAAGCAAAGTTTATTGCAAAACTTGCATCTGTCCAGAAAGGAACAGTGGAAAATTCTGGGATTTATAATCGGATGGAGCGTGTAAAGGAAGATGTAATTAATTTTGTTGCACAGGAAGGTTTCTTACAGAATTTCTGCTTGTCTTTGGTTCGCGGTTCCTAATTAATTTGGTCGTTAATAAAGTGTAACGTCGAATGATATCGTCTGTGAAGCTGTACTACACGAAGAAGTTTCGAAGGCGGTATTGATTTTTAAGTTGCCAATTTTGTTCGTCTTTGGTGCGTTAAAATTGCAGAACGTGCTCGACGGCAAAAATTACAGCGAAGGGAGCCAAGAACCGAGCTTTTTAATTTATTAGCCCCTTGCACGTAAACGCGGTTACATTTTCGGTGGCTTGTCCAAATTAATCTACAACATTGGCCTGTCTTTCGTTGAACAAAGAGCGTAGAACACGAACTCCCTGTTAACTCGGTAACTGCTGTGCTTCTACATACACTTATGAAATATTTTTGAATAAACTGCCGGATCCACGTAACCGGAAAATTCGTAATTGCAAATTCTGCACGAGTTTCTTGCAACCGAATTCGAAAACTTCGAATTTAAGTTGGAAACAAAATTGAACCTCTCGCGTGACCCATGATCGCCAAGTTAAATCAATTTCCACAAGTTCCCAACATTCCCAACTGGTCAGGAGATTGACTAATTTTAGAAAGTTTCAACATTTATTTGCTGATAAAACTGAAATAAATTTTTGATTCGACCTGAGAACAGGATGTACAATAGAATCGATTCTTTGATAGATGCGATTAGTCCTTTGATTTGATTCAACGCCCGACTAACACGTTTACAATATTATTATCTTATTAATTTATTATTAGCTCTTAATAAATATTCTTCTTAGACTAGATCTATCGTAGATATTTTTGTCCAAGTCCGCACACAAATTTTTTACTTTCCACGTTCTAGTCACATTTGCTGCTGTTTAATAAGGCGAATAAGGTTACCCCGGATATGCAATCGGATGATGTTATACCGCCGCGTCATTTTCTAACTTTATGTGATAGGAAGAGACGAACACAGAGTAAAGGTGCAGCTCAAAGTTCCCCATAAAAATCTTCATCCTTCGCCTTCGATACTCGTAGGCGAAAGAAAACGTTGGATGTACCCTTCAGGATAGGTCTTCGTGGTTGCGTACCTCCTTTAAAGCCTTTCCTGAAACACCATATAATCGGCCGAAAACTCGCGTTCCATCGATGGTAAAGCCGAGGCTCGCGTGAAAATCAAGTTCTCGGTTCTTATCGCGTGTCATTGCCTTTCCTCTCTATTCCGCTTTGTCTCTCAATCGGCCTCTTTTATGATTCGTTTGGCTCCGTTCGCGACGTCCCGTCTCTCTCATCTCCTCCCTTCCTCCCCAACTCTCCAGTCCAGCCATCAAACGTTCGCTTGGATATGCATGTCGTTTGCGGCGAAGGGATGGAACGGGATGGTAGTGCGAGCCTCTCTGTGTTGACAGGTAAATATTTGTCGCGGCATACACCACCACCGTCAACCACCGTCGACCACCGTCAACCACCACCACCACCATCTCCGCGTTCGCATCCTCCGTGCCTGCACCCCTTCTCGTTCACGTTCTTTTCTCTTCCGTTTTCTCGTCCTCGTGTCAAAACGGCCTATGAACCTGTCTGTCCTTGAACAGGTAGCCTAGGTTCGTAGGAGCTGCTTCGATGGTTTCGAAGATGGAAGAAGTCGTGGTTTGACGAATGAGGATTCGTTCAGATTCCGTTACTCTTCCGGATCAGACGTCTTCATTCGGATAGGGTTATTTGAGATTTTATAAATTTGTCAAAATTCAAGTATCTCCCGAGAATTACGGTATTGAGAATCTTTTTTCCTGAAGCCAGTCGAGAAACGGAATTTATCAAAAGAAACGTAGAGAAAGAGGAGGTTTCGCCGATTAAAACCGACGTCGAACGAATAGAGAGAAGCCTAAAAAGTTTGCTTTGCCAGAGCGTAATACAAAGCTCGTGTAGGAAAATGAAGAACAGCACGTGTGAGACACGTATTAACGTACGTACAAGTTACACGTACATATATAAGAGACATTAATATGCATTTAACGATCGCAAAAGGTATCTTTAACCGGAAATTCTGAACTATTCTTAGCCAATCATAAACACTGTCGAATATTCAGTGTTTAAGCTAACAATCAGCGAACTGTTGACAAATATTTTCCTTAAACTATTGCTCCTAGAATATAAACCAACAAAGCTGGCGCGTTGCACCGCTGTTGACGAGCCATTCGACAACACGTCCACATCAAACAACGTTGTTCCTTAGTCATCTTTGTACTGGCAGCCCTAATCCGTTAGGAAACTTCGCTGCGTTCATTCAAGGGAACATTATTAGGTAATCGTGATTTAAACGAATTTCTTTTCTTATTTATTCAGCCTTTCTGCGAATATAGAACGATAAATCGATACTTTTGTTAACTTCGGTAATGTGTAAAGTACGATATTGATAAATCTTTAAAATAATTCGATATGAATGCAAGAACAAATAAAGACTAGATAGAGAAGAAGAAGTGCTATTTACTCATAAGTGAACATCGTATTACGAAAAGAAACACAGATCGTCTAATCCAATTTAAACGAATAGAACAGAAAAATAATAAAATAGATTAAATTATGAAAAAAGATGGACTCGTTTAAGCCAAAAGTAATTAATTACCTCTTATTCTTGAAAGATCGCACAGTTCGCTCAATTTTTCACCCCATTTTTTAATAGACCAATTTGGTTGAATTTTGTACATTTCGCCCATAACGCCAGAAAGTTGTCGCTTATTTCAACACGATAACATTTTAACATGTATATAGATACATTGGACAGTTTACAAGAACCTTGTTAAAAAATATGTATAATATATCTTTTATACATACTGAATTTATAAAAATGGATGGCTAAAATAATCCATAAAATAAACTGAAAGCGATCTATGCACATATATTTATATTAAATATATGTATTAAATAATTAAGCGACTTACGATGCATTTAGTATTTTACCCTTTTACCGTAGCACAATAAAAATATAAAAAATTTCGCAAATATTTTGACTTTTTATTTATTCGTAAAATTTAATACTTCGATAAATCCCAAACATCACCAGTCAGGAATAACCCCCGGATTGCAATCAACGTGTCTACCGTCAATGTCATAAAACATTCGCCATAAAAGTCCACAGTAGGCGCAATACTATAAGTAGGAAGGTCAGGGGTGAAGAACACTGTAACTCACATTTTTCATCGTTTACAGAACAGCAATTTTAAAATTCAGCATATCGTCGGCCACTTCTACGTCAATAAATACTTTCCATTTGATTTTGGGATTAAACGAAATGGGATATGCTTTTGGGATATGCTTTTGTCGTCTCCTTGAGATAACGCAAACACAAGCGTCTTTCCTCGTCCGTCATACGTTAACTTTGGCAAATCGAAGTTAGGGTATCGGGCAAACTAATGTTTCTTTGGTATAAATAGGCCAATATTTTGTTGTATGGAATGTCCAGCTGAATCCACTAATGGTATAGAAAATATATTAGGTTTCATAAGGTGATAATAGATGAACGACAATTTCTGTTTTATATTATTTTACTGAATTAGGTATGATCCATTTCCTTCTATTTCTATTATTTCTATTATTATAATTCAATAAACTATTAGAAACAAAAACCATCGTGCGTCTATTATTTCCTTATAAAACGAAAGAAACTTTTCGGACAACCTAATACGATACTATTTAAAAAGCTCAAGATCATCTTAACACGCAGAAGAATATAAGACATTAGAAAATAAAATTGCATCAATTCGAATAATCCCTTGAAATTCTAAACGATTCATTTGTTGTTTGATAAAACCAATAGATAAAACGAGCTATCTTACGTAGTATTTATCGACTGACTCTGTATATTTTTATATCACGCTCGTTTTGCGCAATTTCGCGCTTTCAAATTTCCCATAAATGCGTAAAAATCCCTCGTCTATTTGCCATCTATCTTGGAAACACTCGCATCTCTGAGTTTATCGTTATATTCCCTTTGCCAGCTATTTCACGTTAAAATACTATTTTTCAGCCATCGAATGACAGGAAAGTCAGCTGATCGATAAAAATAGACTCGTCGTAACTGTGTCGAGCGACCGTCATACAATTCGTACGTCATGACATTTCTATCGCGAAACAGCTCCAAGATCGAAGGGTTAATTAAAGAAGGCTCGTTGGAACCGCAAAGATCGGTCAACAGCCGTCATACTTGGACAAGGGGGATGGGTACACGGGGTCCGGGACGAACGACAACCGTGAACCGTAGGCAAAAAGGAATCAGAGCGAGTGAAACGGAACGCAATCGAGTCTTTGTTGCGCTTTTACCTGGAAGCCGACTAGGCCCGCCACTGTCTGCCCGTGTTTGTCCCGCGCAAACTTTGTTTTTACAAATAGAACCACATGTTCCTCCGTTCACCCTCTACCCATTCTCTTTCGCCCCCTCCTTCACCCTTTCACCCAGCCCTCAGCTTTCCGTGTGTCTCTTTCTTTCTTTCTTTCTTCTCTCCCCCTTGCCTCCTCCTCCTCCTCCTCCTCCTCTTCTTCCCTCTTTCCTCTGCTCGTTCCAGTCATTCTCTGTCTCTCGCGTTCGTTCTCTCTTGCATCCCCGTCTTCGCGCCGCCGCCCCTCTTGCGCACACACGCGACAGGTGGTAAAGTATAACAAAAAGGCAAGTTCATTCAAACGGTTTGCGTTGGATTCGCTTTGCACCTCGGAATTTCTTTGGAAAGCCGCACACCCCCGTCAAATATTAGCCCGCGACTGACTTTTGTGACTCATGGATTCGTGTTGATAGACCAACTCGAGCACGCTCTTTCCACTGATCTTTTCGAGGCTGTTTCAGTTGCCAGGGGATGATCGGTTGCAGCTGGATCAAACAGCGATTGTTTCGAGACCGAAAGGGTTAGATTTGGGTAATTTAGCCGTTTCAATGGTGCCGTGTTTCGTAGAGGTTCGCCTCTACCGTCGGGCTCAATGGTTTTCGCGAGTACGTGTACGAGATTTCGTTCAACGACATTTTTACGACTTTCCTTTATTCGTCGACTTTTTCATTCCGCCCTAATATCGTTGTTATCGATGAATTGATTTTTCAGATTTTTGCGAGTACCGTTTGGCAACAATGTGATAAAATAACGTAGAATTTGGAATTGTCGATTCTGAATATAACGCGATCGGTTGTACCTTAGATACGAAAAATACGTATTTTTAATAATCCATTTCTAATGGAATGGAACAAGCACAAGGCAATTGTGGATTATTTTGTCTGATTCTTTGATGTTTTCCGCTAACTCTTTTAAACATTTCCACCAAGAAAAATTTCGAGACGCAGAAGATCGAGCTCGTGTCTTCGGCCACACGACGAGCATCGACTAGAAGACAGTAAATTAATATTTATGAGCGACGTACGCGCGTTTCTGCGTACAACTTGTTCAATGAGTGCCAATTGTCAACGGTGTTCACTTAAATTGCTCATCGAATATTCATGTCAAAGTTGCTGTTGGAATGCGACTCTGGATGACACCTAAATACGAGAAAAAAAAAAAAAAAAATGCAGGGAAATATAAAAATCCTTGCACAGTGACGCTATTTATGAAATCAATACTCTAACACACATCGAACAGGAAATTTGTCAAATATATCGAGAAAGGGAATTCATTTCGATGATTCAAACGCTCTTTTCACGACCCCGTAAAAATCCTATCCTATCCAACAATTATTTTTACCTTTAAAATACTCAGTATTTTCGACTTGAAATAAAATCCAGTTTCAACTCTGGCCACTCAACGTTACCAAATTATTACTTTTGTTTCTATTTACTTTTGATCCTCGGTGAATCCGAACGAAATCTAACGTTACGTTTTATGTCAGTGTAACGCTATCGAATTATTATTGTTACCTTTAAAATACTGAGCAACTTGAAGAGAAATCCAAAGAACATAAAAGTTCCACCAGAAACATGTAATTCTATTCTATACATTCGATTCTTTCTATCAAAGTGTTCGACGCTGACCACTTTCCACGGAGAAAATCGATTGGAAGTGTGAAGGAACGACGCAATTCCAAGAACAGCAGCTTCTTCTTTCTCGTCTTTTTATTTTCTTTCATTTGAAACAGAGAGGTGAGTGAATTCGGCCGGGCCACGAGAGTTCCTGTACCACGTGTAGAGAAGGCAGAAGATGTATACTAATTGAAGGGCCGGTTAGAAGCAAGACAGTAGCGAGTCTCTCGATTAACACCTCTTGCGGACCACACACAGCCTCGGTTTAAAGAATTTCCAGTTCTATTTTTATTTATCGACATACGCTCGAATCTGCATGCTGTGTAATAACAACGGACTTTCAACAGAATCGTTGTTCTTTATTATTCTCACTGCCAAGAGCCTAACACTGACGAGACTATCCGGACGCAGGTAGCAGAAAATAATTACAAAATTATACAATTGGCGACAGAAAAATATTTTCATACAGATAGATACCTTTAATCTGCTTACGGAAAACAAAATTTGAAGAATTTCCAGTCCTATTTTTATTATCGACACACGCTCGAATCTGCATTTTGTGTAATAACAACGGACTTTCAACAGAATCGTTGTTCTTTATTATTCTCACTACCAAGAGCCTAACACTGACGAGACTATCCGGAAGCCAGTAGCAGAAAATAATTACAAAATTATACAATTGGCGACAGAAAAATGTCTTCATACACATAGATACTTTTAATCTGCTTACGGAAAACAAAATTTGAAGAATTTCCAGTCCTACTTTTATTTATCGACACACGAATCTGCACACTGTGTAATGACGACGGACTTTCAACAGGATCGTTGTTCTTTATTATTCTCACTGCCAAGAGCCTAACACTGACGAAACTATCCGGACGCAGGTAGCAGAAAATAATTACAAAATTATACAATTGGCGACAGAAAAATGTCTTCATACAGATAGATACTTTTAATTTGCTTACGGAAAACAAAATTTGAAGAATTTCCAGTCCTATTTTTATTATCGACACACGCTCGAATCTGCATGCTGTGCAATAACAACGGACTTTCAACAGGATCGTTGTTCTTTATTATTCTCACTACCAAGAGCCTAACACTGACGAGACTATCCGGAAGCCAGTAGCAGAAAATAATTACAAAATTATACAATTGGCGACAGAAAAATGTCTTCATACAGATAGATACTTTTAATTTGCTTACGGAAAACAAAATTTGAAGAATTTCCAGTCCTATTTTTATTATCGACACACGCTCGAATCTGCATTTTGTGTAATAACAACGGATTTTCAACAGGATCGTTGTTTTTTATTATTCTCACTGCCAAGAGCCTAACACTGACGAGACTATCCGGAAGCCAGTGGCAGAAAATAATTACAAAATTATACAATTGGCGACAGAAAAATATTTGCATACTGATAGATACCCCTAATTTGCTTAAAACAAAAATTGAAAAACAAAATTTGGAGACTGTATTAGGTTGTCCTAAAAGTGTCTTTGTTTTACAGACCTCTCCTTTGAAACCTAATCTGTCGAACGGTGTGATCTTTATTTTGATAGAACAAAGTGGATCATACGTAATTCGATAAAATAATATAAAACATAAAATATTGTACATCCATTATTTCCTTATAAAACGAAAGAAACTTTTCGAACGACCTAATTGAAATTTGTTTCTAGTAGTATTACGAAGGGTAGAATTACAGAATTCGACGCTAATTTCAACGAAGCTTTATCGTAAGTCATGGAAGAATTGAAGTTGACGAATGAGGGATAACGGGCGGACTTAGAGAACGAGAAGAATTTTGAAAATATGTTCGGTCAGACAGAGCCTACCGTGGTAAGAGTGCAGAAATGCTTAGCGAAAACATCAACAGCAAAAAGAGTATAGCAGAAGGGGGTGAAAGGAGGGAGGAGAAAAAAAAGCGACTACTTTCGGAAGTTCATGAAAGTTCGTTTACACAACTCTTTCCCGTACTGTGATGCATTATGCTCTCGAGACGGACTGACCTGAAATCTTCGGCCTCTACTGCTCTTCACGAAGGAACAGCATCACGACTCGTCATTCCGCTGCGCTTTCTACGGATTTATCTGATATACTATGTGTCCCGGGCGTATAAAATAAACGTCCAACTACCAAATGAACTTTCTGATTTTTCTAACCAACGATACTCTTCGATTTAGCTGACAATTCTTTCATTCGATTTAAATATAAAAATACCAAGGTTCCAGTTGCTTCGTTCCTAGCTACTTTGAGTATCTTCTTTAGGTCGACGCTTGAAGTGTCTGTTGATTCTTGTCAGTATTTATTGCAAGAATTCTTACAACAAAATTCTTTGTATCCAATAACGAAGATTAACGTCGCTCGTATGTTAAAGTGTTATTTTTTTAAATTTGATAACACTTTGTAGCGTAAGATGAAATTACAATAATTTTCATCCTTTCCAATTGAAACTAAAATTTCCATTTCGTTACGTAAATCTCTCGAGTATCCAAAAATATAAACCAACGGACTAATTTGATCCATTTTGAAAGGAAGTCTAAAGAAGAAGAGCTTCGGACACTGGCACCTGGAAATTGCAGAATTACCAGGAATTCCAAGCGGCCAGAATCATCGTCAAATTCACTGCACTTGACTAATTCGATAGTCTAGAATCTAAAGAACGAAACTTCAAATATATTGATAAGAAAACTTCAATTGCATTTCCTTGTAAATGAATTTAAATTGCAATAAATTCTACCCAGCCAATGTTACATAAAACGGGCGTTTGATCAGAACAGATAAGAAGACTAAAGAAAAGTGCAATTTTCTGCGAATTTCAATCAGTCAAAATCATCGTTCATCAAATTCATTATATTCGATTGTATGTTTAGGTATTCCAAAGCAAAAAAGACTTGAAACTCGGCATTCGGAAACCGAATCGTCACTGGATCCATCGAGCATGCACGACGCATATTATTCGACTGCTAGAAAAAGCTGGTTCTCATACCTGGTGTCATATTCTACCCGGTATGCTGTCCAAGCGACTACTCGGTCCGATGGAGTACTTGGTCCGCGCGCGACTCCTAAGGGTACTCGAGGCCGCGTCGAGAGAGACCTCTCTACATGGGTGGTCCATTCTCCTTACGCATGCATTATATAAGTTCAGTAAAGTTCACACTAAGGATACACGGGGCCCCTGTGTCCAGCAGCCATCCAACGGAATTCGATAATTATATCCTAAACCGTTCTCTCACGCGTCCTTTCCTAAGGTGAAGAACTTCTTAGGAAGTCTACGAACGCTGCACCTAGCTGCACCCAGGCGACCTCTTCTTTTTGAAATCTCGTTTGATATTTAAAATTTGGACACGAGAAAGAGAAAGAGAGAGGAAGAGAAGTAATACAATATTCAATAATTGATATTCGTTTCGTGATTCGGCATTTTTTAAATGGCTATAAATTTGAGTTTTCGAATATAAGAGTTGATACTGAAATTGCAATTGGAATTAAGCGAATATTTTGAGCTTTGTGTTTTATGTCTAAGGGGCTGAGAGCCCTAAACATCTAAATACACTAACAGCAACATCTAAGAGCACTAGCTTCGAGCCTAATTCAGCGTTAATCTAAAAGACTTATAACAGCGCTTAGGATTTCTATCCCGCAAATTATTTTTATATAAATTATTCTTTAAAACCATAGAAAAGTATGTCAGATTCAAAAGAATCAAAGAAAAGCGATCCTGCAGCAATAACCAATGATCAATACTCTCAAAGAATTGCATCGTCAAGAATGATGCATAATTCAATTTTCGAATATGCAAATAGCAAAGTGTAAGGGACGTAAGGAATTTATCTGAAGGGCGGACAAAAGGGCAACGAGGTCGATTCATCATATAGTGTCCTACGGTGTTTCCGAACTCGTGATATAACTTACGAGATGTGGAATGCCGAGAGGTAGAGAAACGTGGCCTGTATTCTGTAGATAAGAACGGACCCTATATCTCGGTTACGTCGTCGTCTCCACCCTTCCGCATCATCAGATTCCTTCCGGTCCCAATTACGTTTCATATGGTTGCGTGGTCACGAGAGGATTATCGTCCCTTCTCAAGTAACAAGAGTATGTACTAAGAAAGATGGAATATATGTACTCTCGCACAGAACTTGAACCATTTCTGATGGAAATTTATAATATTGATAACTTTTTCTGGATAAATTCGAGTATCCGAACTAAACAGCAGATATAGTTTTGGGTATTATAATTTATAGGCATTTGAAATACAGCGATTCCTGATAGTATTTAAATACATATCATAGAGAATTTTTTGTATATTACATATATGTGAAACATTTTGAAATGCTATTATGGATATTATAGTTATAAGTGTCTGAAATAACTTTCCTGTTTAGAAAGACTTTTCTATGAAGAAGTATAGTTAGATGATTTGATGGAATTTGAAGAAAAATTTAAAAATATTAAGTTACCGATCGATAAGAATTATTTATAACACTTGTTGTTTAATATGACCGGTTTATATCATTAATTATTGTAACAATAAGTTTTATATATAACTACAAATATTTTATCGTTTCGAAACGTACGACGTACTGGGTGCGATCTCTCGCGGCAAGGTTAGGTATCTGTCTGGCAATCGACTTTTCTGTCGATAATAAATCTTCAAATTAAATTATCTTTTTATATATTTCATAAAAGAAATATAATAATCGTTTTGCTTTCAATTGATATTAATTGAAAGGGAATTTTTAATGTTTCGTATCTTTGAAATTTATTAAAATGGCGAGATTATACAATTTCAGAAGCAACGAAACCTATTTCATCATTTATGTAACGATAACAACTTATAAAACAAATATTATAACAAAATAATAAAAAATATATTGAAAGAACGTCTTACTTACATTTTACAGCATCCGACTTCGAAGTTATTCTTGATTATCACAATTTTTCACAGAGAATTTGCACTATGCACTTTTCACGAAACTACCGTTCGTACTTTCGAGAATCGAAATAGATAACTCGTTACCTACGTTCGATATATCGCATTCTCGCATGTGAATAAAAATATACTTTCGATATAATCGCTCATAGATGTAAAAGTGCGCGGGTATACTAAAACAAAATAGTGAGAAGGATATTATGTCACTTGCTGCGAAAACTACTTTTGTATTATGTTGTGCAACGACAGCATGTATGATAGGTTATGTGCATTATCAACAAGAAATTGAAAGGTAAATCAAAGTATTCTTATATTGTTAGGTTATGCAACGTTTTCTATGTAAATAATTACCATCGTGTAACATGGACTCATCGTAAAAATATTAACAGCAAATATACTATGCAATACAAAATACAAATATTTTTATTTCCTTTTTACATATGTTGCGACGATAGATAGAGCAGGGAATATATTTCTTCAAATGTTTTTTTTTAAGTCAATATTTCAAACCATAGTTCAAATGAAAAATTACCGAATTATTTAAAGCTAATAACGTCAATCATTCTATTCAATCTTTATGTTATAAAAAGTTTAAATTAATTATTTCTTTTTTAAATTAAAAGTACAACTTAAATATATTTAATCCATATACCATAAATGTAAATTAATTTGATTAGAGTGTACGATCCATGTTACACGATAAAGTTGTATCTCACGGTACGTTAATCTCTGCAATAATATTTTTTAATGTATATTTCCATAACTTTTACAGACGACAGCTTCGACTAGGTGTAGAACGCGATATTGAGCGTCAAAAACGCAACAAATTAAGAAATAAGCAGCAAGAAGCGCAATTGGCGGATCCATTATTAGAAGCGGCAAAACAGGGGTCAATTCTTCAAACTACATAACGTGTAAATATTGTATAATATATTGTACATGTTATATTCATTTCATAATAATTGCAACGGAAACTGTCTAATTTTCATATATTTTGTATTAATTACATCTGTGTCTGTATAAATATTTGTTTTTCCGTTCACTTTCGTTTCGAATATTAAGTTTGAATGAAGGTTAGGTAACACGGATCCAATGAACATAATGACTACAGAAGATCCAACAGACCAATCAGGTATATATATTTAACATACCCTTAAATAAAGTAAAAACAAATTTCCTAAATCCTCACATATTTTTCTTTTATAGACCTAATTTGCGTAGAAGAAAGCCTTATGAGTTTAGAGAAACTAGATAGGGCATCGCCTGATCTATGGCCTGAGCAAAGTAAGTATATTCTATACAATTTTATAGCCTATTATGGACAAGAATTACAATATATCATATATATATATATATTAACAATTAATGAAGTTCCAGGTGTAAATGAATTTGTAGCCCAAAATTCACCTCAAACAGAACCATCATCTTGGGCTGCTGGTCTCACACCTGATGATATAAATCAATTACATCGTAAGTTTATATAACACAATTTCATACAAAATATCTTTTATTATGCTGAAAATATGATTTTTATTTTAGAACTGGGAAATTTATCAATGGGTGGTTTAATATCTGAAGTAAAAAAGTTACATGATATGGCATATCAATTGGGATTGGAAGAGGCGAAGGAGATGACCCGTGGAAAATATTTAAACATTTTCAAGCATAAATGACAGAATTTTGATCGAAGAAATTATATGTAAGAAAATGGTAATGCATGTTTTATTAAAATATTCATTATGAAATAAGCTACTAACCTTTTGATGTACAATCAACAATTTTCTTGAATCCATCTTGTGTATTTTTGTATATTCACGAAGACTGAGGGGAAGTTGGTGATCATGCTGCAGTCAGAACCGTACGATAAAATGCCTAACTAAAAATGTTATAAATTTAATTGTAGTTTTATAAATGTATTTCATTGTAAATAATCAAATGTAAAATTTCATGAAGTATTAAGTATATAAAATTTTACCAAAAAATACGTATCGCCGTATTTAAATAAAAGAGGACTTCCGTTGTATCCTGAACATGGCTCTTCGTCCCCTATTGTGCACAATTCGACAGTTGATCCTTGGTTATAATAATTCATGCATTCTTCAGTCGATACAATCCTCATTTTCAGCAATTGTTGCTTACAAGTGTTCACTTTGATAAAATTTCAATATTTCTAACTTCCTTACATATACACTGTTTAATTGAGTTGTACGTAATCTTTTTACCTTTCTGGCTTGCCAGCTTACCCCATCCAACAAGAATAGGATTCATTTCTACATTTACATATCCATCTCTTGGTAAAAGACACACAGGTTGCGCCGTTACTAATTATTTAGTATTGAAATAAAGGTAAAAATCTTACTCACATTCATCGATATATTTTTCATATAAAGAATCGAAGAATCTTTTAATAATTACCAGTATATTGTATCGATTCTTTTAACCGTAACATCGCTATATTATTCGCATAAGTATCAGATCGATAGTTGGGATGTTTTATCACGTACGATATATTAATTTTCTGTGTATTGCAATCAGGATCAGTATCAGTATTAAACTCACCGACAAGCACAGAATCCCTATTAAAATATCGTAAAATCTGTTCGAAGTTTAACCTTAAAAGATGAGAGTACTCACAATTGATAAATACTAGACTTTGCAAGTGCGCAACTGGCAGTAGTTAATATCGTGCGCTGATTCAAAATTACACCGTTACAAGGATACTTTATTTGACCTGTGTTACCTATGACAAAATTGTGAAAGATCAATTACCTATTATTAATTAATAAATGTACTGTTTGTATAAATAAATATTTCATTTCTGACTTACTTTTAAATCCAATTCTTGCAACAAACGGGTACATTCCTATAGAGTTAACATCACCATGAACGAAGCTCCTGCCACATTCTGGAATTAGATTCGATCTCGTGAAAGATATGCCATCCTTTTGAGTAAAAAATGAGTTCACCATATTGCTATCCACGTCGCAGCACACTTTTGGTTTCATGCTCTCGTAACCACAAATCGCTTGTCGAAATCTACGTTAATTTTTAAAATAAAAGCTTAGATCATTTCTCTTATTGATTCGTTTATATTTCAATTTCCTATAAAGCAGCGTTACACCGATTTACCTATGAATTGGAAGTAAATTGTGATTCATTAAATTCAAAATAGGGGGACAATGCTCGACAAATGTACACCTTTTATCGTTCGGACAATTAATCAAATTAATCGAATACATTTCGCTGAAAAGGTGTTGCGTCTGATCGGTGAAACTTAATGTACAGATAGAAGAAAGAAGTACAATGAAAACTGACGAAAGGAACATCTTTTCTTTGATCAACCGGCGCCGTTTGAAACATATTTCAGACTGTCCTGTTTGGCAGATCCTATTTCGTAACACGCGATGTGACACAGATTTTATTACGTTCAGAGTATTATTCGTTCTTCCGGCGGAAGTCTCATTGTCATGCAGAAAACGGTGCACAAATGCTTGTACAGAAAGTTTCTAAAGCGATGCTGTTAAACACACACACGCACACGCGTGCACACACTACCATTTTTAACGTTATATAACTCGGAAAATACGATTTCTATTAGAAAATATTCCATCTGAAAACCTTATTCGAAAGTATATTTTATTACTCGGATAACATTTACAAATGTGTTTATATTCCGGATGAGTATTGCTTAATTGGAACGAATTTAATATGTTCGCTACCAGCACGTACACGTGCGACGCTTAAAATTAATTTACATTTAATTACAAGTTGCCAGATAAATGAAATTCGTATAACCGACGTGCCTGATTAAAACAAAAATAAATCTCAGAGTTATTATTTATAAGAAAAATATTATTAAATATTGTAGAAAAGTGCGGGAAATAAAACACGATCGGTGATGGACATTTTGTGCTCCATCCCACTATAATAGCGAACATATTAAAGAACAATTTTGTCTGATCCTGCATAATACGTTCCAAACGGTAACGTATCGTACAAGCTAGGATTAACGATTGAATTAGACTTATACAAAGAATGACTAATATTTACAATGTAAATGACGATTTTCATTAGACTCAATGGCAATTTCGACGATATCTGTGCTTCTTACAAAATCCACTGCTACGATATTGGCAGAGTATTGCCAAACGGTGCTATACCAATTAGTCACATTTAAATTAACTTCGTGCGCCATATCTCGCAGACTTGTCAATCCATTGAAAAGAATATACGTAAGATCCGCGGTCATTTCTGCCATAGCCGATCGAGGTCTTGCCGCGCTATCCCTGCAACCAAATTGTTACCAAGTTAATTTTCTATCAATATTTTTTGTAATATGTAAAATAGATCCATTGCATTTTAGTTTTATTTTCTAAATAGTTTACCTGGCATTGGTCTCAATTTTATCCAAATATCGGAACAATTGCTCGGTGCTCTGAACGTTTCCCCATTGGTGCAACACGTGAGGCCACATGCTAGAGTGACTTTCCACGATTCTCGTGTTTTCATAACCGATTATCAATCGTTTTCCAGAAGACCAGATCTCGTTCAACGTGGTACCCCATCCATAATTATTGGGCAAATAATAATCCCGAAATTCATCTTCCAGAAACGTGGCCAATGCATGGTGATCTGATATGCTATCGAAACCTGTGAATTTACCACAAACAGGCGATTAGAATGAAAAATAAAATTATTCTTCGTCACGACGGATCAATGATTTAAAGTACTATCAATGGGAAATTCATGGACATTTAAATGCAACTAAACTAAATAAGATTATCGTTTATAACAGTAGATTAAAATTGAACGCATTACCAATAGGAAATTCACGGATATCTATTATCACGATTTCTTCGGTATTGTCGAGGAACTTTTTCACTTGGTCTATAACAGTTTTTAACGAGACTGATCGATAAAACGGTCCATGATTGGTCCACCAAATCTCGTTGGTCTCGCGATAACGTCCCACTCTGATATCTAAGTACCGTACACCGTGTATTAATTGCCCGAGGATATCTAAATCCTACGAATTTGTTACTTTATTCTGCTGACAAGTACGTTGAAAATACCGCAAATTTCAATTCTCTATCTGCCGTATTACATTTCTACCTGAGTCACAGCAAAGTCTGAAACGATGCTTGCTCTGTCGCCATTCTCATTGTACGACGCGGAATCGTGAGTTCCAGGCAGAAATATCTGTTTCATTTTTAAAGGGCCCAGAATATCTTTCCTTTCTTTCATCCAGGTCGGCTGAGTTCCCAGACACTTTGTATCTTTTATTCCTTTATCTGTCCACCATCTTACACTGTAGCCTGAAAAAAAATACCGCCAGAATTAGAGCGAGACCTTTTTCCAAGTACAGAATAATTCAAGGTAATTTATAATTATAGAAAAATATGAGAAATGAATTACAGATGAATGATAGAAATTTCTGATTAAATGGCGATCCGTTTGTGAGATTAGGTTGATTGAAAAATTCTATCGCCACTAACTTGTACATCTTTTCACGAAAGAAAGGTTCGAGCTAGGTATGAATTCAGCCAGTACTCCGGTATTCTCGACACCACTGAGACTATTCGGAACAACGGTGTAAATTTCACGTTGATCTCCCGAAGAGCTTTCCTCGAATAGCGAGATTTTGTCTCCGGGCTCGATATCAACGTTATTCCAATAAATTTCTATCTCTCGAATCTTTGGTTTCGAAATTATCGGCGAAACGAGTAAACCAATCCGGGATTGCCCTAAGTGATCGGAACAGTTAAGCTTCAAAGAACAGTTTCGAAGTTATAAAAGAAATATACTTACAATTTTCCCCGGATGAATTGCAAGCTCTGGCAAACGATGTCTCGTTAATTATCACCAATAAGAGAACGAATAATATTCTTGTCGTATACTGCGCCATTACCTTTTTGTAATTGCAGAAAGTTGATACTACAGTGATAGCCGTAGTTGTTTGTTTCGTTTAAAAATAATTATTGGAAATTGATCGAACATGTATAAATCTTAGGAAATATTGTTTAAAAAAGAACAGAAATTATTTAAAACTGTTTACTTACGACTGGATCGCAGATTTGTATGCGTTTAAAAGATGCATAAAAGTACAAAGATGCATAAAATAGACGTAATATATACAAAACTACGTTAAGTATTAAAAAAAGAATATATTCGTTATAATATGTTCCGAAATATTAATTTCCACACATATGCATAATCTATTGATGATAAAGAGTAACTGTTAGTAATCTATTTTGGTGCGATACGTACCTACAAAAATTCGACTTAAAAGCTGAATTAGTAGAACGAGCGTTGCACGCGATACAAACCGTGGTCAGCAGACACGAACTGATTCCTGATGAGTACGCGTCATTTATATCTGATCGGATATTGTTGGGCCCTTTCGTTATACGACAATTATAATTGCGACAGATTAGAAATGCAAAACTAAACACGCGGTCTTATCTAATCTAAACGCAAAACATTCATTGACTCTTTACGTAAAAAGCCAAAGTTTACGACAAAACATAAAAGCATCTTACTGCGCCTTTCTACGTTTCTTTTTTATTCTAATAAAATCTATTTAATTTAGAGATCGTTCGAACGAATTAACATTCGGTTAATTATGTACGCGATAATTGGAAGTAGAATGAAGAAGAAATAGGCGGACGAGCTGGAAAGGAGAGAAGAAGATGAAGAAGAACGCGTGGTACTATGATCTTTAAGCCATGCAATGCGATTTTGCAACGAATCCTTCGTTCTTTTTCAATGAATGTGTCGACTACGTCTACCGATATTTTCGAGTGCATTGTCTGTATAAAACAATTAATTAAATCTGCATCGAAATAACAATGTAACTTTGTATCGTATGTTTCTTAGATACGTTATAATATTCTTGATATTTAAGGAAAAAAGAACGATAAGGAAAACTCTCTCACCTACCAGTTTAAGACCCGCTGCTTGTACAAAGACGTCAATCTTACCTTTCGTAATAATATTTTGCTCGTAGTGTTGTTTCCTAAGAGGTAATTACATCGAGCGTAACTGCACGAGAAACGACCTTCGCTTTTAGGTCACTAAAGCGTTATTTTAACCCGATTCAGACGCGAGAAGAATTTTAGTTACCATTTGCTTTAGAGAATTGTACTAAAAGGTTCTTGATATCCTGATATTAGCGTTGGAAATGTGTGAATCATAGCGTTTAATAGTCTCTAGTATTAAAAACGAGAAGATACAGATATTACAATCTTTCTTTATTATTCGATGGATATTGATATTCTACAAGCTGTATTATCGAAGAAAGCCGATTAAAATGTTAAACTCGTTGTAATATTTCAATATGTATGGCTGTGATGAGGATAGTACCTGTGATAACACAGGTGGATTAAATAATTCGGTGGTTATATTTATCTATCGTCGTTCATTTAAGTTCTCGTGTATGACCAGTTCGTATCAACCGTCGATAAATCTACGCAAGTCGATAATATCACAGATAAAATATTTACACTGACTAATTTTAACTGGATTCTTTATTAATCTTTGTGGTGTAATTCAAGCTTTATAATTATTAAAAATAATTTAATAAAATTACTGTATTACAGTTTTTAATAATTAAATTGATTTTTTTTTTAATGATATGCAATTGACTTCGTTGGAAACAATTCGAACTGCCTTCGAACGATTATTGTTGCAAACGCGGTTCGCGATCGAAGCTTGTAGTAGTGTCTTCGTCGATTCCAATTTCCACTATACCTTTTAAATTTGCGTTAAATATTTCAATCGTTCCATAAATTTTGTTAGTGTTTTCCCTTAACGCATTTGTGGTTGCATCCTGTATTAAACTCTAAAAGTAGCGTGACATATTTCTACGATTCTACGAGATATCAATGCTTGTCAAATCGCGGTCGAAGTTTAGTCGACGATCAAGTAAAAACGAAAATATCGCGAAAGAATTTTGTGGCAACGAATATATTAAAAATATTTTTCTATTTATACCACTTATCGATAATTTCGAGGACAAAGTACGTTGTATTTATACATAATTTGGATGTAACACAAGTTTATGACGTCAAGTACAGACTTCAAATTATTTACGATCAAGGTTATTCATCAAATGGTAAGTGACTGTTTTGAAATTTATAACATTTAAAGACGATAAAGTTGAGTAAATGGAAGAGTACTTATATAAAGTTATGAAATAGCGCTAAGAATCTATTTGAATGAAATACATTAAGATATTTAACCGATTTTAATGGTTATCTTCCATGTTTGCTCATCGAACAAACGGCGGGAAATTTGAAGATCCTATTTGACTGAATGCCACTTGTAACTTTATTTCTCGTCAAATTTAGCCGTTAACGTATGCCATGTAATGACACGATATATCCAAAGTTAAACAAATAAAGTAAAACTAATGATATTTTTTATTCGTTTAACTATTAAATAATTACTTATTTGAAATTATATTTAAAAATAAATCTGTACGACTTGAAACTGACATTTACTCGATTTTTCTATTCGCTTCTCACTGTTAACTTTTCACTCTGTCTACTTAAATTTTGTACTTTTTAATATAGAAAAATTTCAGAAATAGGAAACATAGGGGTGGGATTGTGAATAACGCGTAAGTTCGATTTAAGGACTTTACTCATCCTCCTTTATTACAAAACTGAGAAAAAAGAAAACTTTGCGAGAGTAACAAACTTTTGGCTTATGTGACTAGTTATAATACTCAGCGGCAATACTAAAATTAGTGCAATATAAGTATGTACATTTGTGTGATTAGGTGTGGCGGGTCCGGCAAGGGGTATTAACAGGAGATATCGAAGAAATCGAACGAGTTTCACGTTGAAACTCGAAATGAAAGTATGCAAATAAGTTAGTAAAGGGCAGATTGCCGATAAAATTAGAAATTTCACGATCTTGTATGTATGTGATGCATTTTAGGGAATATCATTCGATATATCATACGAAACGTTCGGATTTCTTATACATTTCTTTTTCATTTTAAAACAATTTTATATCAGATTCTCATTTCTTGACCACAAGAATAATAATAACCGTCTTTCGAACACATATAGCAACAAACGATATAGTGTTTGATTTTTCTGTACCAAATTAGATTCTCAGACGATACAACTGATGAAAAGAAAGATTTTTTTTTTTCAAATACACATCGAGTGTCGCAAGTAATCGTGGTGCAGTGTTCTCATTAATCGTATCGTAATTATTTCAGAACAATTTTATCTTCGATGTCTCTGGTTTTTTTTTTTCACACCACCGCCAATTTTTTCCCGGATAGAACCTTTTTTTTTTTTTCTTATACAATCGTTAAAACTCGTATCTTACACAGTGTAAAAACATGTTCTTTTTACGCGTGCGCGTGCATCATCGTTTTCGCCGTAAGAAAGTTGACAACGAGGTTTGCCGATTCTTTCTTTCCGCGTCGTAAAATATTCGCGCGTTATTTTTTTCACTTCACAGGCAATCAGACTTATTTCTTTCATTCATCTCAATGCTCGCACGTTCGCTACTTTTTCTTCAACAGGATAAAATGACAACTTAACTTATTTCGGGTTACAGGGGTACGGTTTTTCATCGTTATCGAATATTGCTAGCCCATAAATATTATTATTATTCGTTATTTCTTCCTTACAACGTTCCTCGTATCCAGGAAACTCGTCGTTCAAATGACGTACGCACGAGAAAATAGTTTTGCGAGATCGATTATCGACAATGTGACCGTTACAATTTAACTCGAAGAGAAAAATCAATTTCTAGTAAAATATGAAAGAGATTCTTATCGTTATGCACGATTTATCATTGTAATTTTCATCTTTCTAAAACGTTATAAATCCCATTTTCTATTAAAACGAGAGGAAGATTGAAATCTATGTAAAAGTTTGAGCATCGGGACATGAAATATTTTTTTTATAAATTCGGTACAACGATATTATCAAAATTAGAATAATAATTCCAATGTTATTCCCGTATATCGGAATGTGATCAGTTTCTATAATATCCATTCACCGATAATAATTAGTCGATTTGGGCGAGTTCGCAACACAGATAGCGGCGTAAAACCGTGTATAAATACTAAACTAATTCGCTATTCAATAGTCTCTGTCTTGGAAGACACGGTATGGCAGGATTTTTTGATTAGGAATAACGTTTCTTATGGAAAGGTCTGGATTTTGGTTTCTCCTCGCGTTCTCCGGCTCATCTCTTCGATATTATCCTCAGAATTTCAATAAATCTTCGCCCATTATCCGTCAGTTCTATATAACTTTTCCTCTATCGATCGTTCGATTCTATTTTATTTTTTCCCATTGAGAAAATTGCAACACAGTTAGGCGATATCTCATGTCGTAAATATACATTTCCAACAATTCTGACGGATAATGGGTTATCCCATTATCGCGAAACCTTTCGAAAAACCGAGGGGAAACGTTTGGGAGGATTCACCCATACGGGATAAATAATAAATTATGATTATCTATTAATTAAGGATCAAGCGCCCTTGGGGAAAGCTTTTATCGTTCACGAGTAATGTTCAAATATCATTCGACATATTTCTAACTCAATTTCGTATAACGTGATTTTTTAAATAAGTAAAATTAATTAAAACAGTTTCTTTTAAATTAGATTAAAAAAAAAAGAACGGAAACATTAGACTTATCGATTTAGTTACTCTTCCGACTGTGTTCTATACAATGTGAAAATGTATGAAGCACAAAGTTACTAATGATTTAAAATCTTCCGAATGGATTTCACGAACAATATATATATTTATATATACGTATATTCTTTTTTAAATGCAGTTTAACACGGGCGATCTGGTCAATGTCTCGGATGACTATTGACGATAAATTGGCGGCTGACGTTGTGGCGGATATGTGACAATTCTTACGAGTTAACAAAAGTGCTACGAAGTTGAAAACGGGTTGTTCAATTCGTGAGATTCTTCTGCCTGAACACGGCACACGCTTCGACGCGCACTTTCAAACCAAAAGAAAAACAAATTCCTCTTTTTCGCAGAAAACAGAAACATCCCTTGCATTCCATACGAAACTATTTTTGCAACCATCGTTGCTTTCTATTGCTTCGAGAAATGTGTGAAGGAAAAATCACGCGCGATGAAATCGCATATATCATGCTGTATCATAGCGATATTTTACTTTTCACAATGTCGCTCTTATTCCCTATTTAACGAGTAATAAACTCGATAATCCACTAAGCGAGCAAAATAATTCGTTGCTAAAGGAATAGCTTCTTAACTTCTATGTTTAACGATCATAAATAAAAAAATGAATATCGAATAATTAATTAAAAAAAAAAAAAAACGAACACTAACATCTGTGCTCCGATTGTACACGATCCTTAAAAGGAAAGAAAGAAGGAAAAGATGAAGGAAAGGAAATTACGTATATCGATATTCGTTAAATCGTTATATCTATAACTTTTTATCCTTTTTATCGTTATACGATATAGTATAGTTCGATGAATTGTTATACACGTATACATGCTGCTTATTATCGATATTATATACTTAAGGTAACAAGGTCTGTATAAAATATAGGACTATGCACCTCGAGTTCCTTTTTCTCCTTTTTCTTTTCTATATATCGAGAAAATTGAAGTTTCCTGTTACTTTTGGTTACGTATGGTAGATGAGTAGAAGAATCTTAAATATCCGACCAGTCTGGATAAAAATACGCCGGAAATCGATCGGAAATTAACGTTAACACTTTCCTACGATCGATTATTTCCATAAGGATAATTGAGGGATTCGATAATGGAAAAACGTGAATTTTATCAGAAAGAAATATGAGCTAATGAAAAAAAAAAATCTGAGATCAGACTAATCAAATTGTTTATGTTCAAACGATTATACGACATTTATCAGTGTAAATTTTCTTACTTATTTGTAACTTATCGATGTTTAAACGTTGATGAGAAACGGTACATAGATAGTATAGTTTACATAGTACCGCACATAATACTTTTCTTCTCACAGCCTCTCAATTATCCTTTTTTTTTTCTGAGTTCTGAGTTCAAGCTGTATTATAGTAAGCTTAGTCTTGCAGGCTATTCGCGATCCAGGAATCTTGGATTTCGAATCTTATCTCGTTAAACTTCTCTAAGTTAATTTTTACGTTGTACCTTTTTTTATTGCTCCTAGTACCTTGAGACGATAGAAATTATTTTCTATGGTTTCTTGTTTGTATATTTATATAGTTTGATCGTGCTTAGGCAGTATTCGTTTTACGTAATTCTTATTAGAGATCTATTTATAGGAAGATGTTTGAAAAAGAACCCAACGAAACCTGAAGAAGGAGTTAGAACGAATCTTAAACAAAAATTACTTTTACGGTTAAACATAAATCGACTAATTGAATAACCTTAGTCGTTTTACACGTTACACAAAAATATACGCACGATAATTTATTTTACATTTAACATTTTAAAGTATATCAAGAGAATGAGAAATTGATCAAAGCTTTTGGATTCGATCCAAACTTGCCATAGTAATAACTAACGATTATGCTCTTAATCTCGAAGAAACCAAAGAACATTGAACGATTTATATCTATAAATAATGCTATTCGACACTCGGAACTGAAACTTTGTCACTATCGTTTGTAATTTCCTCTTCCGATTCCCAGATCACGCTTGTTTCAGAAGAAGTGGCGCTTCAATTTTAGAAAAAAAAAAGACATCGAAAATGAAGACCGCGAGAACTATGTACAGGCAGTTGCAAAGGTTCTTACGATACTCGTAATTACCGCGAATATTTCTCTATCGAAGGCCAGTCGTTCGAACGAAGGAATATTTGAGGCGCGATATACCTATACAATTTAAAAACTAAATCTTCGGTGTCAGTCCATTGAAATTCTACTAGACGCAGCGCGCGTTTTTTCTTGTGCGTACATTCGCGCACCCTATACATACTATATGAACGCTTACAACTAGTACCGTAACTAGAACTATCACAAATTCCGAAGTGGCCTGTCGTTTAACCCATTTGCGTCCAAGCGTGGATTAATCCGCGCGCTGCGACTGTCTTCTATCACCAAGCGTGGATTATTCCGCAATCGGACGACTGTCTTCTATCACCAAGCGCGGATTATTACGCGCGCTGAGACTGCTTTTTTTTATTTCCATTTTAATCTAAATAATTTTTTTTTTTTTTTTAATAATTTTTACTTCTTTCCTCTGTCATAAAGAATGTAAGATGCGACGTTCGCGAAGTAACATCGTCTACCAATCGTTTTGAAGGGTAAATTTTCGATCAACTCCATGAAGAATTCGGATGTCATTTACTGCACCTAGGACCGACTGCGCGCGGTGATAGGGACCAGTCCTCTTAAGTAGAGCCACGATGCAAATGGGTTAATTAATTTCGTTCGATAAACAACGCCCAAGCACCACGTTCAGAGAAAAAGAAAAACAACCCTATAAAACAGAGTAGCAAAAAGAAAAATACTGAATCAACAAGACCACATAGGTTGCTATAGGGTGTGGTGTGGAAAACAAAAATAAGGATCTAAGACGTTAATGTTATTAATGAAATTAATTCAACGAAATATTTTACTCACTGAGAAGAATAGAACACGTCTGATCGGTATAATACTCAAAGAAGGAAAGAAACGATCCGAGAATACGAGTATATGGAACAAAGAGACGGGAGATATTGTACGTAAGAGGAAACAACGTGGTATCGTAATTATAGATTATCGTTAATATCAGAAAAAATCATAGAAAAGCAAGGAACTTTCTTTTCTCTTTGCCAAGTAATATTTCGCGTTTCTTTCTCTAATTTCGATGCAACATTCGCACGATCGATAAGCGAGTTAACGCTATTGTTCATAAATATCCAGTGATCGGATTTGGTGGCTTTATAGTACATGTATGAGTATTTTGTCAAAGTATACAATTGCCTATAAAAAAATAAACATTTCTCGTAAAGGAACAAGTTGTATCAAAGATAATTTAGCAAATTATTCATCCGAATGAATAATACGAGTGAGAAAAATCTTGGAGCTTTTCTCCTAAACACCCTGTACATTCAGGAAGCAGCCCAGTCGGTGAAATTTAAACGAAAGTCATCAAAGCAACCAGCACGATTCACGCCCGATGTTGCTTCGCCTCTTTTACGACTAATTTATCGATTTAAAGCGTCGAACGACGGTTCGAAAGCCTTCTGAACCTGGTTCACCGTGGGATACTTCGCGGAAATTCACTCTCGTGCTAATTAATCGTCTATAATTACTTAGTATAGGCAACTAAGGTGCTGCACACGCTTCGTAGCGTGTGTGTGTGTGTGTGTGTCTACGTTTCAGTGCTACTAACTTTACCGTCGATTACGCTAAATTAGGATATTTGCCTGTGAAACGAATTAAGGGTTTCTTTTACTTGACTGATCGTTCGTCGACAGACTCTACAAGCTAAGCTTGTGCTCACCCTGTTCATAGTTACTAAATCTAGATCCAGAAAATCTATTTATGTACACGAGAACCGATACAGATGAGTATCGCAAACGTAACGCGCGATTGGACCACATATACTCTAACATTCGATAAATTAACGCGAGAAAACACGACATATTGGGTCGGCAACTAAGTGATTGCGGATTTTGTCATTAGGTGATACTGACAAAATGCGCGATCACTTAGTTGCCAATCCAATATGTACATCGAAAGTTCTATAGGTCGTGTGAAAGCAATCAGTGACACTGAACCTCTACCTACCACCTTTTTTCCTTCTTTTTTAGTTAGTTTTATTACCTTTCGCTACTTTGCTTCGCACTTGATTATTTTTGCAGTCTATTTCAAAGAATGTGATCCGACAGATAGAAAGTGGCGTGTGTACTAGATCGAAACGAAAAGGACTCGGATTAAGCTATCGAGAGGTGGCAGACAGTTTACGCTATTTAAGTCTAACACTTCCTTAACGACGTAATTATGGAAAGAACATCCCAAGAATTTCACTAATATATTTTTCGTCGACGTTTGAAAGAATGAAATTTGAAGAAATTGAAAGAGGATTGTCAGATATAAATGGCATTATTAATCGATTTATACGAACTGTCTCATTCGTATAAATTCCTCGCCCGTGTTCCAATAAAAATACCATACGATTAATCGATAGAAGAACATCGTAGAAATACTTTCCGTATCTCTGAATCGCATAGCAAGCATTTGCGAAGTATTTATTATTATTATACAGTTTAGTTTACTTTCGTTAAAGTCCCGTCCATGCAATTTTTATAAATCGTTCCACTGCCTAACGTTTAATAGATCAAGATCGTAGATTCTTCGTTTAATGATTCAACAATCCAGTAATAGTGCAGTTAATGACTTATTAAGGAAGTTAGTTCTAGTTACGGCACTGACCACCTGCATCAACGAAAAACTCTCTCCCTCGCGCGTTTCTTTATGGAAACACGTGCTTCCACGTATCCGGAAATGCACGCGAAACGATTTCCTGCCTTCAGGCACTAGGCGGCAATAATAAATACTTTAATAAAATCGATCACCCACATAGAACGTAGCTCGCTGCTCTTTTTAGTCTTTTATGCGTTGGCCCGGTATTCGATTTTCGATATTCCCTTTCCCTTTTAATTAATTTTTTAATTTTAGTTCATATACACCCTAAGGGTTCTATATTTTTCTCTTATTCGTTTATTTACTTATTTTCCACAAACGTTGGTTCGATACAATTTTTTCTCTCTTTCTCTCTCTCTCTCCCTCTTCTAGTTATTCGAAATGTTTATTCTCTTTTATTTACACGATTTTTAAATTTCTACTTATTGCAACGCGTAAAAAATAGTCGTGTATTATTCAAACACGAGGCTCACGATAAATACACACGATTAATGCCCATTAGAATATTTTGATTTTCGAGAATATTATTATACAGTTTCCAGTCTCTCTTTCTCATTAGCATATTTTAGCGGCAAAATTTAAATTTCGTTTTTACACATTTTTTTTACTTCTTTAGTTTCTTCTTCGTCGCTTTTAATATCCTTATACACATTGTCGATATCATGGAACACAATGAAAAAGAGAGAAAGAGAGAAAAAGACCCTTCCTGAAAAATTTAGTACAATTAGTATGTTAACGATTAACGTTCTAAACGAAGCATCGAAAAATATCCAGTCAAATATGAGAAAAAATGGATTCGAGGATCAACAACGAGGAATAAAATATTGTTTCTACAATTTCGATCGTATTACTCTTTTTTTTTTTTTTTTTTTTTTTTTTTTTTATCAACGTAGACAACGTTCGACAAGCTTAGAATATTCCATTTTAGAATCTTTAACTTGAAATCTTGCTGCCTTACTAGTTCTTAAGAAAATGTGAAAATTTGTAGTAAATAAAAGATAAAAAAATCCCCCGGAAATATGAAAAAAGTTTTTTATAACATGAAAAATATTTGTCAATATCACACGCGATCGAAACTTCAAAATCAATTCTTTCGTTACGCGTCGTCGTTCGTTCGAATTCCATTTCATTTGACCAAATATTTTAGGACACCTTGGTATATACAGTGCCGCGAATTTAAACATTTATCCTCTATTTTTTATTAGTCTATCATTCGTCTAATTATCGAAATTTCATGGAATATCGTGCCAACGTTTCACCTACATCGTTCTATCCGGATACGAATCGTTATGTTAACATTATTATCACTATTTGTTACACAATAATATATACAACGTGTGCGATGGTGAACATCTCAGGACTCGATTTCAAGGATTCTCCTGTACGCGTTATTTACTGAATATTGCCTTACTCGAACAACGGTATCTCTGTAATTAAGTAAATTTGTTCATTAACGAACACATCTTAACGATCTCTAACTCATTCTTTTATCCAATTATATTTTTCTAATTGTCAATTATAGTTGTCAGCGGTTTTAATAACATCCGATACTTAATCTTATCAAACACTGTCGCAAGGAAGATTTAGTTCGATTTAAGCGACTGAATCAATTCGCGACTAGTTAATTGAAATGTTTCCAAGTAAATTAGAACGGTTTTCAGTAAATAACAGCGTATCGATAGAACCGTATGCACGTAGGTCGAGAAGATAAAGACGGAATAGTTTAGAAATGGTTGCAACAACGGGGCAAACTCATTGTGATCGACCATTAGGGTACATAACATGTTCGCGATGCTTCGTAACTAATCGTAAGTAAGATTGCTTGTTTCCATTCCACTGTTCTCTATTCCTTCAAGAGATTATTCACACGGTTGCACGGTTTAACCTTAAAACGAAGAAAGTTCTATGCTTTTAGAATCTCGTATATCTGTGTTGCCGAAGATATTAGACCGCGGAGATCGGATATCTCAACAATAAAACACGACTATCTCATATCGTTATTATTCTTTTAGTAACGTTTTATCCTATGTAATACCTGCCTGACTGCTAATCGTAGCGTAATTTATGGTAAAATTAACTTACCACACGCTTTTGTTTGTCAAATATTTTCCCCGTTTAAAACCGCTTCGTCGGTTTAAAAGTCTATCTATCCTTTTTGAAGGCTATGACGAGTGAAATTTCACCCTCGCCCGCTTTATCTTAATATCATCGTGCTGCAATACATAATACTACTGAACTAACTGCTGCGAACTGTTCGTCTAACGTTGAACGATAATAATACGTTTAGTCCAGTTTGTTTGACTTTGTGAACTTTTTAATTAAAGAAAGATGTGCTGCGATGAACGAACGTCCGTGTATGACAGTCATTAAGGGTTAAAATAGAAAATGAAAAAGAAGGTACATGGTATTCGCGCAGGTCAGACTTCCGACTATGTGTATCCTTATTCTCCGTTTTTCAAATTACTATCGTTAATGTTAAAGCTAGCATGGATAAATTACGGCAAATATTTGACGAAATCGAACAATATACCGCTGAAATATTGCTAAATTAAAGGAACTTCTATGCGTGCGCTAGCAAACGATTAGAAATAGTAATAACGGGACACGAGCTACGCTCGCCAATCAAATATAAAATAAAAATAAGTTAAATATTTACATATATGTGTAAACATAGAAATTATAATAATAGTAATAATAGTAAGAATAACATACGATATATTTATAATATATATACTCTTTTATCTCCGTGTGAAGTTGATCCAGGTAAACGAAAGGTTGCAATGCATGATACGGTGTGTACAAGGTGTTCAATTTTTATCGATTCGTATAAATGTTTAAAAAATTATTCACGCCACTATAATACACTTTTATCATAAATATACGAGAGAATTTTATTACGAATATTATTATAAAGTGAAAATATTCAAGAAATGAAAAACTATGGTTTCTTTCTTTTGCTTTAGGCGTTATAACAATCTATGCGATGTTGATAAAATCGTAATTACTCCATTCTTAATCGATGCAACGATGTAAGTGTACATTAATACTGTGCGCAAGAACGTGTACGCTTTGTCATAGATTTTGCATCGATTACTTACGTCTCACGAGCGTCTACAATCTCTACAGAAAAGTAGAAAAGGAAATCAAACGACGTCCGAAAAAAAAAAAAAAAGAAAAAGAAATAGGTACGAAGCTACTATCATTTTGACGTACTAAACAAATTTAATACTACTACAAACTATTCAAAACGTTCAAACTCAATAAGAATGAACACCCAGTACATAACCATATCATAAATTCTCTTTCACGAAATAGACTCGAAATTTAACAGCTCGGACCGACTCGATTCGTGTCTCCATTCAAAATAATGAAAGAGCGAGAAATCGGAAACGGAGGCTGTTATCGTTCAATAACCGGAAAGAACATAATCTTTCTGGTGGACGACTTTTCGCAACGTCCGTCGATAAAAGCCTCTCTGGAACTTCTGTCTGTACCTGCGCCAATGTATTCGTGCGCCATGATACGCGTACACCTTTCTGTCCCCTTTTTCTTTCATTCCCCCTGCGAGTGTCTATGTCGATCGGTCGAAGAGTGAATATATATATATACAATGCAGCCGAAAAATACTTATACGAACGTGTGCCTATTATGTGTACATGTATACATATATATATAGAATATATATATATATGTATATATATATATCATTACAATAAAATAGAGATATACTCTTTTTCTGTCTCTTAGATTCCCTTTGCATTTACCTAAGCCGCTATACACGCTTACAACGCTTATCTATTTTTTATACGTTTAATTATATTCAGTACTTATTGCAAGAAGATTGTTGGCATGCTTATTGCAAGTGTTTTCTATTTTTTTTTTCTTTCTTTTCTTTTTTACGTAGAACAACGTATACGTTGCACGATGGAAACGCGGCTTAGCGCGCATGTGCCCCCGGAAGTGTAACCATTATCTTCCTCCGCGAATAAAATATGTGTACACGCGCACACGGGCACGCCTCGCGTAAACTATATACGTATGTCTGAACAAGGAACTCTGGTATGTATATGTCTACTATGTACGTGCGGAGGGGGATCAGTGTGTCTGTCTATGGATTCTCGAGCGCTCGACGATCGCCTAAATTACCCCCCTCCCTTCCTACCCCTCCCCGCCCCCTTATTCAATCTCTATCTCTATCTTCTCTCTCTTTCTGTCGGCTTCCGGTCGACTCTGTCCTATGAACACAGTCTGGGATCGATTCGTGGACGAAATGGGGTGGCGGTGCATCGCCGTGCAGCTGCTTCTTTGCCTCTCTTTTCGATCGTTCTTTCATGATGGAACGAATCGCAGAATGAATCGGAAGTTTCTGGAAGGGAATAGGATCTAGAAAAAGATCATAGAATGAATATAAAACTGGAAAGGGAAATTGCTCGAGCATTTTCATCGGTTGATTTTATAGATCGAATAAAGGGAAAATGTAAGAGTTTCTTAAATTCTGAAAGGATTCTGTTGTCAGATTGCAAGTATAGAATTTAGCAAACGTGTACAGTGATTGAACAATGTATACATTCGCCTAAATTCTATAAGATTTTAGTGAAAATAAATTCGTTTCTTTAATAGAAGAGATCAGTAGCACGAGTTTGAATGGTATCTTGTTTCAAAATTTTGTGATTCTTTCAACGATTCTGCTGTCAGAAAGAAAGTAAATCAATGGATTCGATATGGCGCGGTGATGTAATTTCTAATCAAATTATTTTACCGTTTGGCTGCACCGCCAGATTCTCTTGATGATACAGAGATCGTTTCATCATTTTTAGTCTACCTTCTTTTTTTTTTCTTTTTTTGTTTTTTTTTTTTTTTGTTTTTCGGAAAACCTGACTGACGTCGTTCGTATAAAAATGGAAACGAACTCTGCTTAATTTTGGAATCTTAGAGTATTGCAACAGTGTGAAAAAGGGGGGTTTTTTTTTTTAATTCATGGTATTGCTAAGTCTTCCTCTCTTGATAGAACGTTGGTAGATATGTATAAGCATCCATAAATCTTGACACATCGAGTCCCACTTGGCAAATGGAGCACGACAATGCGATTCGATGAGCTTTGAACTTTCGATCGGTCGTCGCGTCGTTTTGAAACGGTCGACGAAGAAAGTACCTACGACGCGAATGTGTCTTCTTCCACTTTCTTCCTCGCAAAAACTGCGCGTGAATACAGTGAATTCATTGTTACTCAGCATTTCCAGTCGTTTATGCATCGAAGCACAATCAAATTACTGTTATCTGTAGTAAAATGTTTTCCTTCCGAGTCTCTCGAGTCTCTTTTATTTCCGTCTATTTTTCTGGATCTAATAACTAGCAGTCAGTAATGTTCCCTTTATAAAAATGTACACAATCAAAAATTTGATCTTGGACGAGCACCAAACTTGGCAAGTTTAGACAGGGCAGTTTTGAACAATGAGTTGAAAATGCAACGAGTATCAAACAACAAAGAATTCATTGTACCTGGGCTTACGAACTCTACGCAACTTCGTACCTAGCACATATAATTAGTCAGTTCTTTGAGCGGCAGGAGACTGCAAGTTAACAAAAAAACGCGTGTCCTTAAAACATTATCTACTAATCTAGAGAGAAAAGGTAGAAGAAAAACAGAAAGAAATATCCATGTGAAAGGACGAAACGAAATATAATCCTTTCGAGGAATGAACAAAGTTCATAGGCTTGCATGGCCGAGGAGCTAAGAGCTTTTGGTTACGCTTTCTAAGAAGAAAAACAAAAGAAATCAAAGAAAAACATCGCGCCTGACTGGATTCTGCCTTCAAACGCTTTTGGTTAAGTTAAACATTATACATACTACTAGCGCTCGGATAGAGCGGAGAACGTATGCACGAAAAGCTGTGAAGATATTCTTAGTCGCTCGTTGCCATTAAGGTCCTAATTGGAAATCAACGAGCACCGACAGACGAATCTTTTCAAGCGTCGTCCTGAACTTGTCAGGCTGGCAAGAGACAGAAAAAAAATCCTTGCCCATTCCCGTCTGCCGAACTCGTTGGGCCCTCGTTCACGATTCATTGCCCTGAGTATCCTTTGTACATCGTACCTAAACGAGTTTGTGACTTGCCGGGGACTTGTCCCGGACGAATACACTTACGCCATTGCAAAATTCGCTATTATAGACTGACCGTAGAACTTCATCGATCGAGGGGTACGTCCTCCATGTTGGCTACATTACCGAAATGCTGGAAGCCGTTCTTAAAAATGCGTCCCCTGCTGGTGCCAGCTTTCGTCTGATCCAACAGCGTCACGTTGTCCTCGAACTCCTTTACCCACCTGGCCGTCTCGTTGCCCCAATGAAATCTGATAGGAGCTGCGTGATGATAGGGTTTCTTCATACCCGAGTTTCGGCTCTCCACACCTTCCTCCGAGTGGTAGAACGATTTCTCGTAGAAATCTTGGCCAAGAAACGGCTCCAGCTCTGACACGATCTCCATGAACGTGGGACGTTCGTTTGGTCGCCACTTGAAACACTTCTCCATGATCTTATGGATATTTTCGGGACAATTACGTGGAATATTTAGTATCCCTTTGTGCAACACATGACTGAGCACTTCCTCGTTAGAGAAACCTTGGTAAGGAATCTCTGCGAGAGTTAAAATCTCATAGAGAACCACACCGAACGACCAGACGTCAGAATCTGACGTAAACACACCGTCCGACAGATTCTCCGGTGCCATCCATCTGATCGGAAGAAGACCTTTCCTACCGATTTTGTAGTAGTCCGTTTCATAGACGTCTCTGGCCATGCCAAAGTCACCGATCTTGCACACCAAGTTCTTCGACACCATGCAATTCCGCGCAGCTAAGTCCCGATGCACGTACTTCTTCGATTCCAAATAAGCCATGCCATCGGCTATCTCAGCCGCCATCCTCATAATTCTGCAGGCATCCGGTACGAGATGGGTGTCGCGAATCCGACGCAGATAGGTCTTCAAATCTCCATTCTCCATTAGTTCCATGATAACGAACGGGGGGTTCTCGATGGATACCACGCCGATGAGTTTAATTATGTGAAAAGTCGAGAAGTTCTTCATTACAGAGGCTTCGTTCAGGAACTCGTTCTTCTCCCTCTGACTAGCCGTCTTCGAAATCGTTTTGATGGCCACTGGCGTAGTCTTGTCGTACACTCCTCTATACACCATACCAAAATTGCCCAAACCAAGTTCCTCCAAGATCTCCACGCTTTCCCTAGGTACCTCCCACTCGTCGATCACGTACTTGGTTTCTATGTAATCAGGGTTTACGCTGGCGATCAGTCTTTCCTGTTTCTTCCTCTTCTGATAATGTCTCAAAAAGAATAATAGAACGATCAATATTATAAGCAAAATAACAAACGTCAACAACGCTATTAACGTGATGGGTGTGCTGTTGCTCAGACCTATGGAAAAGTACACCACGTTCGAGAAGTTACCATCACCGGCCAACGACGTGGACTTCATCCGTAAACTGTATTTTCCAGGGCTCAAGTTCTTGATCAAATAACTGTTCATGGTATCTTTTCGACCAGTTCGTGGGATGCACTCGGTGCTCTTCTTCGCGTCTTTCACGTCCATGTTGGTGTATTCGATGGTGTATGAAACGGTGAGGGCGTTAGGATCTTTAACCAGGTCCCAAAAAACCTCAACGATGGTGTTGTTGGTCACCTGAACCTTCACGTTCTTCACGTCATCCGCACGATTCCGCTTCCTCGTTCGGGTGTTCGTGTACTGAATCGATGAGCACATATTCGACTCGTTGACTTTGACGCCGCACGCGGCTATACTGATGATGTAGCGCGAGTAATGACGCAGATTCTTGATCACGAACGAATTGTTTCGGCCGCTAACGTTGTACGTGACCGCGTGCTTGTCCAACACGTTCCCCGTGGACTTGGATGCATCGAATCTGCTGGATTCTTCCGGTCGAGGGGTGGACAGATTGTTCGTAAGCTCGTAGAACTGATTGTCCACGGCGTTGTAGGAGTTGTACACGCAGTAATCCTTCCAGCCGGGTGATATGTAGCTGATAGTCGTGTTCTCGTGGCAGAAAATCTCGAACTTCTTCGACGTGATGATATTCCTGTTCGTGTTCTTCGAGCAACACGAAACCCGATTTACCACTGGCGTCTTCACGGTTACGTCCGGCACCACTTCTTCAGATTCCAGTTCGTTGTCTAGCGTATCGTTGCAGTAATCCCTGGACGAGATTAGATTCTCGTCTTCGTAGATCATGACGCTAGAGACCATGTAGTATCCTATTGGCCCGTTAGGGAACAGTGGCGGTTCCCACTTGACTAGAATCTCAGTCTCGCTCAAGGCAGTGGATACCGCGTTCATCGGAGGCGATGGAATGGTGCTCTTCGTCCTGAAGAAGATGATTCTCGACTGGCCCACTGGTCCCACGAACTTGGTGGTCCTGGCGTTGAACGTCTTTACGTATACCGCGTACATAGTGTAGGGCTTCAGGTTGCTGATGTGCTTCGAAACCGTTGTATTCCATTTAGGAATATCTACGTCGACTATCTGCCAGGTGTTGTTCCACCCGCAAGCGTTCATCTCGTACGTGATGTTCTGGTTTTCCGTCTCGATGTAATTCAACAGGTAACTGAGCAACTGCTGCCCTTCCGGTGGCTTGTAACTATCCCACATCAAATCCGCGTAATCGGGTCCCAGATTTTTAACCGTGATATTTATATTCACTATATCGCAAGCCACTTTCTCGCCATTCGACTGCGGCTGTATTTCCAGATCGGTGTAGTTCGTGATGTTCACCATTTGACTGAACTGTATGATTTTGGACAAGCAGAGCTTTGGATTGTAATGGAAAAATAGTCGGCCATTTTCGATTTTGATTTCTTGCCCAGGTGGGAACAGGCTGGACAGATTGGGATTGTCCAAGACGGATAGGCTGGCGTTGTTGATGTCCAGTTTCTCACCCTTGATAACCTTGAGCTTTTTGAAAAAATTCAACGAGGTGATGGGGAACGAGTGAGTGATCTTGACGTACTCGGTAATTTCTTCGACTCGACCGAAAGCGTCGCTTAGTTCGTTCATTATGTTCGGATTTCCATTTCGAATTTGAAACTCTAGCGCGCCTTTCACTACGGTTATACCACGGAAGCTCTGGGCGTCGGAGATGTGGCGGATCAGAGCGCCGTGGCCGACCTTCCGGCAGCTGTTCACGCAAGCGCGACACGTGGTCATCTGTAATTAAAACAAAGTGTTATGAATGGTATGTGTTACGAAAAATACAGAGCACGTCGCTACCATTTGTAGAAGACACTTGCTATAGGAATCTAACTTATTTATTATTTTAATTACTATTAACTTAAGTTAACAACGATCTACGAGCTGACCGAAACTCGTAAAGACCTACTGACATTTTCTTTGCAAATTAAAATCTGCCTCTATTTCCGCACTGCAGCTGTTCAGAGAACGCTTGACTTGACGCAATAAATAAAAAAAAAAAAAAAAAAAAAAACTCACACTCGAGCAATCTCATAAGCCACATCTTCGATCAGACGGTAGAACGTTATCACACCGTAGTTTGTTGGTATTTCTATCATCTTTGGCCAGCCCACAATTGTCAATTACCATCACCCTTGATCTCTTCAAGTAGAACAAGAGATCTCATCGTTTTATAATTCTATCGGCGATTTAGTATTTTAACACCCGCGCGCGTTCTACAATAACGAACGTTCTCTCTTCTCATCGTGCGTTGAATTAAATATGAAGCGAATGTTCAACGCGACCGGTCTATACCTTACCTTCCCATTTTCCTTCCTTGATCTCGCAATCTGATCGCAATGTTGGTACACAATAATTAATCGTACGGTGGGATCGAAGTAAAGGACGAGAACACAAAGAAGAATATTTTACGTACATTGTTCTCGTCGAGTGCATCCTCGTAACCGTCAGGGCAATGAGTCACGCAGGATCCATTGAATGGTCTCCACGCCTGACCATCTTCCAGGATATAATATACTCGTCTCATACGATTCATTCGTACACACTCATCCTTCGTGACGCAGCGTCTCGAGAGATAGGAGTATCTGTGGAACAGATCGTGTCGCGTTTATCCGGCTGCTATAGCTTGCCTGGAAACAGTTAGCAGCTCAAGGTCACTGCGATACAATCCCCCCACTATACGTGTTCATAGCGTTCGTGAAAGAATAGAAAGCATGACCGGTGACTTCCGCTCTCCTTTCCAAAGGAAGGACGCTTCAAAGTTTCAAGAGAAACTTTTTCCATAACTATGGAAATACGCAGCACCTTTGCAGTGGAAAATACTTTTTCCAGCTACTCCGACACCTATCCGCAAGTGTCACGTTGTTCCTGCACGATATCCGATAACTCATACAGATTGTCGGGAAATAATTAAATCAGTTGGAATTTTGTGCTTTCTGTAAGTTAGTTTCATAGGAATTTTGCAAGATTTATCATCGATCGGAGAAAAGTAAGATATACGCGAGGATGGAATCACCAGAACCCTTCAAAGTTCGAAAGGACCAATCGTGCAAGATATCGCTAAATAATAAAGATAAGACTTTTGCGAGAAATCAACGATTAAAAACAAGTGAAAATAAAGAAGATTTAAGGAAAGACAAAAAACGGGAATAACTTTCAGATATAGTTATTTTAAATCGTTGATTAACATTACACAAGAGAGGCTGTAGTAATATATTTACAAATAAAATAAATGATATTACCGGTTACCGAACGAAAAATGTATTTTCTGAAAATCAATAGAATTAATTTTAGAAAGAATTTCTGTATCAGTAAAAAAAATCAATATAGCTTCCGCAGCATTATTTTAAATCGCTCGACCAATTTTCCACGAATATTTAACATTACATTTACGAATAAAATTAATGAATATACAATCACGGATTACAAGAGAACAAATTTATGCTATGTGAAATTAACGATAAAAATATTTTTAAAAGAACAAATTTATGCTATGTGAAATTAACGATAAAAATATTTTCGAAAATATAGTATATAAAAGGAGAAATGAAAGTAAGCTTGCAGACTATAACTCACAGATCACTAGGGCAGGTTTCCACGCATTTCCCCTCGTGCCGATAATGCTTGCATACGTAACATTCGCTTTCCGTTGGACCGTGACACTCGCCCAGACACTGATCGTGACAATCCAGCCTCTCTGTTCTCTGGCAGTGCTGCGAAGTCCAGCAGTAACCCCCGGGACAGTGGGAACATCCTGTAGCGGTGAAAAGTCGATTAAAACTATGGCTGCGTGGTAATCTTGCTCGTACCTGAACTAATGTATCTTTAACATGCGAGCACGACGTTGGGAAGATCGTATACTGGTAATGTCGCATTGTAGAAGCTCTTAAACATACGTGAAGTCTCGTCACGAGTTCAATTGCTACAGTACGTGCGTTAGGTACATACACGATTCTCCCTTGGGCAAATGTATTGCTTTAACTTGTGACGATTAAATAAAAAGCATTCATGACAATGAAATTATACGTATCGTACGATCGTGATTTCTTAAATATCTTCTATAAAAAATAAATCGTATAAACCGCTTTGTTCATTTTCCAAGTAATTCTTCTTTTCGTTTTGTTTTACTCGTTTTAAAGTAAATCATTCGTCAAATAGATCGAACCAAATTATTCGAGAACAAAAACTGAATTTGTTTCTATCCCGAAGTTTATATTTAGTTCTTTCTATGTTCTTACAGAAACCATGCTTTTATAAACATTTTAAACCTAATCTTGACCAAAAAAAAAAACCCGCAAAATTTTTCCGCCTGTTTTTCATATTTTTAAGTAATCCAATTGAAAACTTTTAACTTACGGTTCAAATCCACAAGAAAAACATTTCGTCAAAGCCCTCGCACATATCTAATTACACGTAAGACTTTTTCGTATCTATGTATTGTCAGTAGTGTGGATTTTCCACACTTTTTCTTTACACATACGCATCTAAAATAATGGTCAATGACTTAGTACTACTCCTCCCTATTCTTATACCTCTCATGCTTATATACTATGTTATATGTAGATTGGATTTAATATTCTACCGAACCGTTCTTCGCCTGCAACAGAAATGCAAAAAAAAAAAAAGAACAAACAGCCAATTAGTGCAAAAGCAGTGGAATTTTATACTTTAACGAGTTATATACACGGTTAAAGAGTATTTTGAATCTGGACGTAATCCCACGAAGACTTTAATTCAAACAAAATCTTTTAATTATGGAATCGACCAAACAAAGGAAAGGAAGTTCATTAAGATCACAAAGAATAGAAAGAATAAAAATGAAAGATCAGTGAATTGCCTTTCCAAAGCAAAAGCACACCAAGCACAAAAAGCAAAGATCTTTAAGTTAGCGTTAATCATTTGATCACATGCATAAAAAAAGCAAACAGATTTGTAATTTCAATAAAATCGTATTAAAGAAAAAAAAAAACAAAACATGATTGAAAGAGTATGCTTCACACGATATGTTGTAAATCAACGAGCTTAAAAACAAAAGCATCCTCGTTCGATCTTGCGATTCTTTAAATAATACCTCGTTCTGGCAATCGAAATCAATGCTCACGATGAAACTGGTATTATAGAAAATAATCTACATTTTGTCTTATCGAATGAAAATTAGTCGATTCTACAAAAATAATTCTACAGCTTCGTAATCGGTTGGCAACTAAATGATTGCGGATTTTGTCATTAGGTGGTATTGGCAAAATCCGCAATCGCTTAATTGCCAATCCAATAATCAGATACAGTACCGCATTGTGATTACATACAGATTATACGGATATTTTGTTAAAAAAATGTCAATTTATTAAACAATTAAATATATTAGAACGTTCTTCCATTCTTTCGAAATGAAAGAAAACGTGAACGCGAATCATTTTTATTATAAGCCTTTAATTATTAACACAACATGTTCGTAACATGATATTCTACTCAAAGAGTTGTTCATCAATTGAAAGAATAATAATATTAACCGACTAATAAGTCGATAAATACCAGGGCAAGAGGCTTCCTCCCCGTTGTCCTTGATAACATTCTCCCCCGCAGAAACGATGAGGTCCCAGTCGAGGGTGGTGTAACACAACGCCGGATTCTTCTCGATCCGAACGCTGCCCCGTGAGATCTCGGTAAGTTTCTTCAAACCGATCTGCAAGAAAGAATTCCGCCACAAGGCGTCGATTTAGCCCCGATAAAGCTAACTGCTAGCCAGAGGTCGAACGACTGGTTAATTCGATTGACTAATTAACGTCACTTGACCCGCCGAGTCAACTAGCTACGTCCAGAAAGCAAATTGGAGAGAAGTCTCTCTGTCAGGAACGTGGGAAATGATTCGAGCATGTCGATCTACTCGTGTTTTTCGTATTGATCTTCTAACCGGTTCCACTACAATATAATTACTACCGATAAGTACTACTTTGAAGTACGTAATTTATTATGTAACAAAAAAGAAAAAAAAAAGAAAAAAGAGAAAGAAAATAATTTACGTTTTTAAAGTGGCTTGTATTTGCAAACTGGTTCACATTTCAAATTCTTTACTTTACTCGATTGACAAGACATATCTTGGTCTGTTTAATGGAAATATTATTTCTGTAAAGCACTTCTCGTAACGCCGAGGTAATTAGAAATGAACTGCAGAATAAAGAAAATAAGTTGGGACATGATTAAATTCCGAAGGTTTCAAGGATACAGTGCCATAGTATCTGCAAAAAAGAATGTCATTCGAAGAAAAGAAACAATCTTTAAAACAAAACTTTAAAATAATTAAACTATTATACGATTGTCGAGCCCAAAATTATTTTACATTTACATATATTCATATTATAAGTACATACTGAAGTTGATTGCATGTCTAACATAGATACATAGTTTATGTTGAAATGAAACTAAAATTTAAATTTTATGAATAGCTCTGTAGCAGGCTAAAATTAAATTCAACTAAATACTAATCAAATATCCTTAAATCTTTTTTAATTATCTATCTGTTGCTTTCGAGCAAGAAGAACACCGATCGAATACAAAACAGAGAATACAGAACGAACTGCGGAAAAATGATATTTCTCTGTGCAAATATTTGCCAGCGGTGTGAATATTGATTTATTTTCAGAAACAACACGCGAATTATTAGCACCACCACTTTTTTCCAGAGTCAACTAACTTTCTCTCCCTTTTTCTCTCTTTCTCTTTTTCTCTTTCTCTCACCAATATGGCTGGACAATATTTGCTTCGCAAACAGAGCTATTATTCGATCGTCGCTCGTTTACTTTTTCACACCGCGGATACCAGAAGTAAAAACTTGGCAGCGCAGAATTATAAATCGTACCTACGTAATGCTTACCTCCTGTAGATTCTGCATCTCGTACACCATGAACGCGTAATCGGTCAGCAAGATGTTGCCTCTGATCACCTCGAGATTTGGGAACAGATTGCTGAGGGTCTTCAATCCATTCACGCGATAGAGAAGCAGGTAGCCAGTGATTTCCCGAAGTTTGGGAAAAGTGATCGGTTGAAAGTCCGTCTCGGAGTTATTCTCGATGAGGACGATCTGCAGAAAGCCCTCTATCACGCGACAATCCTTCATAATGCCGAAACCAGACGCGCTGTTCCGTATATCGATGCTTTGGCAAATTCCATCGCCAATCGTCACGTTTTTGTTTGTGACCCTTCGTCGACCCTTCTCGTGAACCACGTCGATTGGTTTTGCGTTCGATTTAGGGAGGTTCGGTAGTTGGCCCGGTTGCTGGGTCAATTTTGCGTTGGCTTCCGTCAACCTGTCGTTATTAGGCAACGAATTTAGCCGGGAACGCTCGAGAGTATCGTAAAATGTACGGCGAGGTGCGATTTGTTCGAATCAGGATTGAAGGTTGTGTGTTTGGGTTAGTCGAAGAAGGTCCGAGTACTCTTTTCCTTCCATATACGTGCAATACTTAAAATTTTGTTTCTTTATATATGGGAAGAAATTCTTCTTCTTAGGAAATTGTATTGCTGCTTTGGACAAATAACGATACGTCTTAGAGAATGATAATTTTTTGAAAAGACAAGGGGGATTAATTTGATTCAATTATGCTTGATTAGATGTTTTAAAACATTACGTTTTCAAATAGGCGATGGAAGAAATTAATTACAGCATAAATTACAGACATAGATTAGACGCAACAGACACAGATTAATATTTACGTAAATTACAGACAAATAGGATTGGGATTTGGGATACGGGAGATTATTCAGCGCAAAAAAGTGCACGGAAAACGTGCAAGAAGTTTTGTTCTGGGATTCTTCGTTGGCACGCAAATCGGCTCTGAAATTATGGTATCTACGCCTTCTGCACGCAGGTCTCCATATATTTCAATTCCGATTTCTCTGCAAACGGCCAACCCTACGAGAAAGCTCCTTCCACGTTTTCTTCTCAATTTTTTGCAAGGAATTATTATTACGCTTTATATAACTCAGGTATCCAAAAACAATTCCCTTCAACCAAAGGTGGGTTAAGGACCCACTAGTAATGGCGTGATCGATTAACAAGGAAAAGTCCTTGATCAAACAAGCAATCAGCTCTTTTCAAGAGTATATACCTGGAAGCATCGATGGCCCTGTTGCTTCTGTAGGAAACGATCCGCTCGTAAAACGGATCGTCAGAATCGTCCAGGTTCCTCTCACGACGTCCGTTCCTAGGGGTAGCCTTCTCGGTGTTTGTATATGCGTAATTCGCTTCGTATCTGCTCCTAATCTCGTCGTCGTCATCGTCGAGGCTTGTCCTGTACCAAACTCTATTTGGTTGGCAGCAGGACAGCAGCGTTGTGGTGGAAAGGAGCACGACCACCAGTAACCACCTCATCTTCATCTTCCTGTCTCAGCGAAGACTGTACTATCGAGAAGGCGATCGTCAAATCTTCCCAAATTACCCCACCCTTTAACGTGTTTCGCCTCCCCACCTCCACCAGATCGATCGATCGTCGAACAAAGGCCCTCTCTGTGTGTCAAGCGATTCTAAACAGTTTGATCTCAGCCGATGGACCTCGAACAAGATCGAACAACAGACAACGCGGTTTCGCTTCTCCTTTTCCAGATCCAAGGAACTCGAACGATCGTTTGCCTCGAGCAGAATCGCTAGTTGCTCTCTCGTTAGACCTTTTTTCCACCTCTGCTCGTTCTCGGACGAATCGTTAGGATCGCGCGAAACTTGCAAATATCATTCTACCAAGAATCGTGACTCAGGTTTCCAGCTATGTAATATATTATAGTTCCGTGACGATTTCGACTTTCTACCTTGTGCAAACGATTAACAAGCACGATGAACTGCGGTCACAGCTGGTTTAATGACTGCTCAACGACCTGGTTTGCGGATCTTCCGGCTTCATGCTCCGTTCCTGGTCGATGGTAAATCGCGATCCTCGATCTACGGTCTTATAGATCGATCTTAGGGCTCTTCTCCAATTAGAAAAACGAATTTTTGAGAAAGAAGATCGACTCGATGCGGATAGTTAGGACTCGGATATAGTCGATCGAATGGTTTAGTTTCTTCTTGTTCTTTTCCCTTTGTTCTTTTCGAAGCCTTTCTCCACAACCAGTGCGTAAATCCTGGACAAAGCGATGCTCAAAGAAGCTTCTTATTGAAGATGAAGAATTTCCCGCCCCTCATAGCTGTACCAGTGCGACGCCTGCAAGCAATCGAACGGCACAAATGTGACTAGTCGGATTCATGTCCGATTCAGGCAATTCCTGATGATTATTCAAACGTTGTTTAGCGGATTGTCGCGGTAATCGTCGGCAGAGACGCGAGACTAACCGACCACACAATCCTTTAAGAAGTTTCATACAACTTTTATTCGTAGCACTGTGACGCGTTCACGCATCGCCAGAAAAGTTTCTCTACATTCAGAATTTCGGATTTCTTACATTTTCTTATTATCGTATGGCTCGGTTTTGCATTTTAATATTCGTATAGTCGAGAGAATTCGTGCGAATTAGAATTAGAATTCCGACTATGAGTATCAGAAAGTTTACTAGAACTTTAAAAAACTTCAAAATTTTATCTCTCAAGTTTCTCGATGTTAATCGTTATTCTTACTAAAATAAATGTCAAATATTTGCCCGCGTCAAAGACCGCATAACGTGGCAAAGATGTTGATAAACGTTTTAAAATTTTGTTAAATTTTGTATAAACTTAAAACGTGAACAAGTCAGTCCGCTCACGGGGCATTAAATCGTAGAATGCGGTAACTGCAGTAACAGTGATGGAAGGCGATAATTAAAATCGCGTGACATCGGCAAATTTACGAACGCAAAGATGGTACATATTTGGTGCTTTGGTTACGGAAACGTAAATCATTAAATTAGGAAATAATTAAGGAGAGTAGATAAAATGACCGGTGATTATGAAATGTTTTATACCGGTGCACTTAATCTAACAAAGTTGCAGAAAAAGGTGGCGAACACCTGGACAAGCCGCAGCTGTTTCAATAAACAGCTTTCACGAGTTACCAGCGAAAAAAGAAACGGAAAGAGAAGAGAGAGAAAAAGAAAAATGACTTGCATATTCATGACGTTGCTTATAACCGTGCGAATGCCGTTTTGTCACGCGAGTTGTAGGATTCACGAAATTTTAACTCGATAAGCAGTGAAAGCATCTCGTAATCTTCGCCGTCCACTTTCTGCTCTTTCGTATATTTTAGCCACGACCTCCACCCTCGATAAGACGCCCGAAAGATCTCACGATCCGCACAGGCTGTTATATCCATAAACGTATCGCATAACGTTCTTTACAAAGTTACGAATATAAATCACGGACGGTGTTCGACTTAACAGCAGAGCTGCCCTGCAAAAATTGCAACCACATGGGTGTACCGATTCACTCACAAGCTGAGTGACTCACGAGCTAACAGACACATTGATGAAGGAACTTTTGAACTTGACTTCCGAACGAAATGGAAGAAAAATATGTAAAAAAAACAAAAACAAAAAAAAAAGAAGGAAAAAGGAAGGAGCAAGAAAATAAAGAATTTCGTGAAACCAGACTAGTTTCGTCGGGGTTTCGTGGAATTCTCATCTCACCGGTGAAGAAAAGATAAAAAAAATAAAATTGGAATGGCCAAACGCGTTTTTACTCGCGAGATCGTCAACCTCTAGAGAGCTCTCTGTATCTTCGGAAATTATGCGGAAAGAAATCGCTTCGCACGATATATCGAACGTAATGTTACACGCATGGACTTCGACACCTTCCTACTCGCATAAATTTACCGACAACGTTAATTGCTTTAAGCGGCGCTTTTTGGTAAAAAGATTTCAAGTTGCTCATCATTACGTAAAAGACCGACTTGCGCGTGATAATAACGTGGTACTTAACTGAATACCGAATACTGGACATTAACTTTTAACCTGCGCTTAGTTTTTTTGTTACTCCAGTATCTCGTATGCAAATACTTCCAAAGGAGATTTTTTCCTATATGCAACATAGTTCGTGTAGTTTGCACGGTAATTGCACGGTTCATTTTTATTTACGTGACGAGTATAATTATGCTCCACTGTCAGGTCTGGGAACAAGTTTTCTGCGGTGAAACCAAGGATCCGCTTCTATATTCATCAGATATCCACTCCTTTCCAGCACAGAAATTGGAATTTATATCTTGTCAAGTTTGTACGAGGAATGGTCGACACGTTGATGCCTCATTTCGAAGTTTCCATTTCTCCTTTTATGTTTTCCTTTTTTTTTTTTTTACGCTCTTTTTTTGTGGACAGATGAAGATGAGAGGTTGGTTATCGCGAAGAGAAATTGATCATCTTAATATGGTTATTAGGAATATTCAAGTTGCTTCGAATGGTAATTAGCCTGATACTTTGACGTAACTAACGATGAATACACAGTTTGTTGTAATTTAACGAGCAAATTGGGTGAAATCTTGTTTGATAAGGTTCAGAAATTTATAAAGTGTCATTTCAATGAATTAAGTTAATCTTAATGGACAGTAGAATTATTGGATAATTTGCTATCGAGTCACGCTGATTAGATCATTCCGTTTTCTATCATTTCCTATCATTTCGTAGAAAGAAACAGAAGAAATTACAAGTTCCATAAACAGGAGAATTCAAAAGCATCTTCCTTTCGTCATTGCAGGTAATCGTAAGAAAAATTCTTGAAATATCCTTAAATAAAAATTTAAAAAACAAAAGAAGAAAAAAATCGAACAATAGAGTCTCGTAATTAACGTAAACAGGCTTCTGTTTTCGTTAAATAAGAAAAGTTGGAAGAGTCGTTTGTTTTATGCAAAGTTCTTTCCAACGAAATTTGAAAACAACGCTATGGCATTTGCTCCACAAAAATTTTAAATGCCACCCATAAAGATAAAAAAAAAGTAACAAGCAGGAAAGAAAATAGCTTGATAGTAGCTTCGACCGGTAAATTTCATGGTAGCGTAATTACATAGAGGAAAAGGAAGTCTCAAAGGAAGTAGTACAGTAACTGAAAATTTACTACAGATAAAATAACGATAAAAATACTTGAACTCGGTCGCAAGAAGAAACAGAGTTCGTTATCGAATTATTCTCATGGTACTTAATTTATCCACTTCATTCTCTTTGTTGGAACCCAATAATTCATCCTATCGGAAAACTTCGATAAACTCGAGACGATTAATTGAGAGGATTGGCTGATATTCATTTTGAAACAAATTGCGATAATTGCAAGTGGTAACTATATATATATAACTATATATATTCCTCACTATATCGACCGACTTTTCAACTCTGGAATTGTGTTAAATTTGTTTGACCTCGTTTATGCAAATATCTAAGCAAAACATTTATTCATTTATTACAAATACGATGGAAAAATTTACAAATACGTAGAAATACATAATATGCAAATACATAACTATTCGGTAAAGTAATTATAAATTGTAAATTATACTAAGAAAAATTGCAGATCGTTAACTCTTGTTCAAGATACTAAGGAGGTTTTGTTTCAACCACTAAAATATTCCACGATTATTATCCTTGTTTGGATATCGTTTCCTGTAAAATATCTCTAATCCCTTATTTTCATTAACGATTTTCTAATTTTCTTAAACACGTTTCGTTCGTTACAAAGTGGAAAACGCGATATTCAAATTATTTCTCTCCTCGACGAACCTAGGTAAAACAGCAAAGGTACAAAGATCTTACAAAAGTAAAAACGAAACTAAAGCGAACGAACTTATCAAACGGTAATGGAAACATTCGGCTGGCTTTTAATTCGACTGAAAATGTTCATCTTCGAGTAAATCGTATACTTATCGATTTCTCTCGCGAATACAAATAATTTAGTATCAATTTAAGTTCTACCTCTTTAACTTCCTCCTTGGTTCCTTCTTCTTTCTTTTCATATTAAAAAGTAATGCCGAAGTAAACAGATTTGTTTTGATCTCGCTACGAGTACTTGACATTTTCGAGTATTTGATTTGCCCTGATATCAAGGCATTCCAAATTTCCGAGATAATCCATACACTTGAAAAACAGTTCATAAGCAATTCCACGAAGTGAATGGTCCATACGTTTCTCGTGCTCGTAATTAAATTTTACGAAAAACTCGAATGTTCATGAAAGAGCCCGAAATCGTACGAACTGGCATTATTCCGCCCATTCATAAGTTGACGCGGCCCTGATAACGAGTTGATAAACAGCGGATTGGCTCGTGTCTGAGCCCTCGTTTCTTATCAGCCACTCTGCCAAGGAATTCGTGACGATACGTGATCTAGACGACATGAATAATTCGTAACGCAGAGAAGTGCGTCGTCGAATTTCGTTAGAGAAATACGTCCACTCAAAATAGACCCCTTTAAAGTTTATTATAAACATATTATAACAATAAAGGATAGATCTTTGAAACAGGGATACATGATCGACGTAAAACGATTAATTCGCGTTGTTTCGTGAGTTTTCAACAGGAAATGGAAAATAAGTTTTACTATAAAGTTCATAGAGAAAAACCAGGCTACATATATTTTAGTTTGTATGCACTTTATACAGCATTTGCATAGCACAGTATCGAGAGTGTTGGATAATCTATTTGCGAACGACCCTCAAATTATTTCGAGCAACTCGCGTATATCAGAAATAAATCATAGTATCTATTCTGTTCACATTTGAACCGATCCAAAACAAACAGGCTGAAAGCATTTTGAATTATTGGCAAAATGATCGTACAACGATAAAACAAAAATGATCATACGTTTAAAATTAAGCCCGAGATATAGTACAGTAGAGAAAAGCATATTCTCTTTTCTTCTTGTTCTAGCTGTACAATGTTAACTGTTCTTAATTCCAAACGTTAACTGTTTGCTTGAGTATAGCTGACTCAATACCAGTGGTAAAGTTTGAAACCGATCTGAGAATACATTTACGAGTTACGATAGATTTTTCCAAAGTATATGTTTCTCCAATAAATATTTTCCACCTTCTATACGCATTTCCGGATTTCTGTTTCAAACTTTACCAACGTGATCGTGCCAATTGTATCATAAAAAATCTTTTGCGTGACGCACGCGGTATATTTACAGCAACTGCCCAAACTACATTCAAGTGTTGAAATAAATGGAAGTGACGGTGAACGCGTTATTATAATATTCGCCATCAAGAATTTGGGGAAACGAATTTACAGTGACGATTTCGCGTAAAACTTTGCCGACGAATTTCAAGTTCGCGAGGAATGCTACAAACTCGAAAGGAATTCGACTGTGTATACGGTCGCGCGTCCTCGAAATGACAAGATTCGACTTTCATCGATGTTCGACGACAAGTTGCAAAATTAATTAACGCATCGAGGTAGCTTGGCACGCTCGCGTTTGGTTCCTAGCACGAAAAGTATGCCAGCCGTAACCCAGGGCCGGCATAGTTGCGCGGCTATGTTATTTCGTCATAGCGGCACACGCACGTGCACGAATTTTCAGTCGAACAACTCATCGCGCTATTTATTAGCAACTTTTACGCCTCTCGGTCTAAGGAACTTGCATCTTTCATATACTCGTCACGCGTTAAAATCGTGCTACTTACGACGAAATTTCGGCAGTGAAGCTTCGCTCATTGCGATCTTTTCTTCGTACGAATGTAGATATCGTGAAACGTAGTACACAGCCTAATACAAATTTCAACAGTTCAAACTTGGTCTCTTACGACCTTCGCCCGACACGAATCTTGATGTTCTATTGTATTAGGTCGACCGAGAAATTTTATCGTCAGGTTTTCTTTGTATATTTACGAGTAGATCGTGTACGTTCACACGTTCGTACAATTTCATATTTTTATTTACAAATGCAACTGAAGTAGAATCCGAGTAAAAATTTTACCTAGTAAACACGATAAGTAGTATGTGCTCCGCTCTGGATATTTAAATTTCTCATATATAAGCAATAAATACATAAACATGCGCGGTCTATTTATTGCCGTCCGACGTATGTACTTTGCTGGACAAATTACTTGTTGAAAATTCGATCGATCGATTGTTCCACGACGAAACGTACCAGAAATCTGGCATTTTGTTCAAGCTTAAAAAAAAATATACGATGAAGGTGGTTCTCTCAGCCCTTCCTAAATATAAATTGGTAATTTCTTCGGGTCTTTATAAAACTCCCCGATAGGAAAAATATTCGATGCTGAGAATCAGGTCGTAGTGTAGTGGCTGAAAGAATATTTTAATAAAAAAATAAGAAATTTAACGAAAACGCTATATCAAAGACTAATTAGTGGAAATTCCAGTACGAATAATTGATTCCCATCCTTTCGAAGAACAGAAACGATACAACTTTTCGACGTACCTGATAGAAATGTAAATTCTTTCGTTCTATGTATCGTGATATACGATCTACTGGATACGATCCACCGAGAATTAGTTAAAGGTTGATGTGATCGTGAACCTTCGAGGATGTTAACGATGTTTCGTTAGCGATCTCACGTTTTCCTCGTAGTTGCTACTTGATAGGATATCCGCGATTCAGGAACGAATCACGTAATTCCAGGGATATACGCATACATATTAATTTCTTCCTGCAGACCATGAACGAAGATTAAACGATTAAACTCGAACCCTCTGTGTGCTTAATTTTCCAGATTTTAACTAATAACTAACAACGGTTCGGTGTACTTAGTTTGAAATATTATTCGTGATAAGGTTAATTAATTTGGAATTCTATGGTATACCTCGGTACAAATTCCGTACAAATGGTTCGTAGTTTGGTAAAAAAAATGTCCCAAGTTCTTGTTTGCACGATGCAGTCTCGCTTGTGAAATTGTTACATAAACACGAACGGTCTTGTGTCATTCCTTTTCGCATTTGACCATCTTAGCTTTCCATTGCATTTTGGTTTTCGTTTAGTTCAGATTTGTATTTAGTTTCTGTTAAGGTTATTCGGTGGATGGAATTAAAGAAATGCGTGGGCAAACTGCAAGGTATTGAAAGTATATATATTGTGAATAATAAATTACAAAATATGTAGTACTGTGTAAGCCAATCCAGATCCTCTCGCTAGCAACGTTACCCTGAGACTGAAACAACTGCCGAAACCAACGTCGCACGTGTACCGCTTATGGTCTTTCCTCGACGCATTCTTTTGTCTACGCGCTATCGATGAGCTTAGCGCTTGAGAAACCGAAGACCAGATGTAGAGTTTTCTCAGAAGTGACGATCACTTCAACAGTTTCCAAGAGCGTTCAGCTTTTGTTTAATTGGAATTTTAATTCAACTTCCAAGCCGTCGCAAATTCTCCAAACCCTTGGATTTTAACTTTACCAGCACACGATCGAGTCACGCGAAAAACAAATTCGTCGACTAACGCTGTATTCCGACACTAAAATGAAAATATACAACAAAAATTTCTTTCCGAGTGAAAGAAAATTAAGTTGATCAGTTTAGCTTCCAAGTAACTGGAGTTTAACTTTGTCGAAACCTGTGTTACTCGTATTAGCCACGATTTCACTCAATTATGTAGGAAGGAAAAGAAGAACAGAGGAAATTTACCCCAAGATAGCTCATCTCGCGATTCCCATGAGTCACGATAAACCCTTCTATCACGAACAATCTTATCAACCCTGAAACGAAAGAAAAAGAAGAAAAAGCGGAGAAGAGTACTCCCTTTAGAGGCGACTTGTTCCGTGGCACGTAACGAAGACTAGCATCGCCATAACGCACATTGTTTTCCCTCGCAACCCATTTCCGGTCTCTCTGTTCGCCTCACGCTGACGCAACAGACGATAACAGAGAAAAAGAAACAAAAAAAAAAAAGAAAAAATATAGATACGCTACCGCCTACAAACATGTAAAATACTCTTCGAACGAACCTGTTTATTATTATTTTATTTATTATTAAACACGTTCCTCTCTCGAGTGACACAGCTGTACATACAACTAATATCAACTTAAATCTATTTATAAACAAATAAACAGTAAAGGCACGTTCTTCTATCACAACTTTCAGAATATATCGAAAATATCAATCTTTTGGTCTAATTATACCAAATGTCCAAATATGAATGGTAGCTGCAGATGCGTATGTTTACAAGCTGACGCTTTTTTATCATCTTTGCGCAAAACCGACGAAGTTTCCATTGTCTTGAATGGACGCGAGCGAACGAGACCCGACGAGATAGTAAGAAAGACAGAAACGAAGCGGTAGAGCAAAATCGTTTGAAAGAACGTCAACAAGCTGACTCACGAACGAAGCGTTATGTTAACCGGACCATAATTAGATGGACATGACGTTGTAACCTCGTGCCAAAACTTTCCAGCTCGAGAATTCGTCCGGAATATTCTGTAAGCTTATTTTGTTATTAAGTCGTGGTCCTCGTTATCGTTACACGCTAATTAATTCCATTTATAAATTCCGCGTGATTACGTATAAATGGAAATTTGGAAGCATTTGCAATTTTTTTGAAAGAATTTCAAATTGTTCTGTAGAAGATATAAGTATGGCGATATTAGGTATAACTCGCAGCTGCGACGAAAGGAAAATATAATGACGCAATAGCGCCACGGAATTGATTTACATTCCCGAGGAACGTATCTTATACCAGTTGGCTGTTTTTGACGAGTATATTCGTCATGAAGAGATGGCAATATTTCGCGTTACGACGAGCCCTATAGGTAATAAAATTAAAAAATAAAACAGTCGTTTCAGTATAATTTAATTCCGTGTAATGACAAGCACGTATGCTCTGTGTCTGACGAGTATACTCGTCCTAGTTTACTTTTTCCGACACGTTTTAAGTACACGTTATTCAAAGAGGTCGCAACAGCTAACTGTTCGAATATTTGAATTTTATTATCGAGCCAAAATACAGATCGACGTAACAAAATATTCTTAACGTTAACATATTCTTTATTTTTAATCGAAAGAAACCGAAGCAAAGTATAATTAATATTTTCATTGTATTATCACAAATTCGTTAACTAAAGTTGAAATTTCAACTAAATGAAAAACATTCGAGATAAATCCACATCGTTGATTGGCAAATTATATCTGCAAATTATTATATTTTATATTTCCTCCGATAATAACATCATAACGATAACAAACACGATAATAATCATTCGGATCGGTAAATCGCAAAAGCCGTGCATACCAAACCTGAAATATTCGCCAATTAATTGAATGGACAAGATACGGATTGATTAAGCAATGATGTTGACCGTATCATCGCGAACGAGCGTAATATCGATACAATTAAAATTCTCCGATGAAATTGGAAAGAACGTTCGACTGCTGATAATTAACGTGCAAATGGTGTTTTACGAGCAGAAAAAAGAAAAAAAGAAAGAAATAACTCTTGGTGTAACAGGCAACAAAATCAGCGATGCAAAATGCTCGACTGGTAAAGATACAATTAGATTAGTCGTAATTACAGCTTGTAACAAGACGATACGCACGGCATTTTACTACCGCAAGACTGTGTGAAATTACGTATTTGTACATTAAGGATGGACTGCGAGGCTCGTTAACGTCTTAATGATAACGATCAAGAAAACTATACGTATGCTTGCTAATACCTTACTATGTTATTAGTCCTCGAGTATCGGTGTTTAAATTATTGCGAAATATTTTATGTCGTTCTTTAAACTTGCACTTTAACTTCCTTAGTGGTTTCACTTTGACTTATTATAAGACTATCATTTCTACAGACTGTCTGTACGTTGACAGTAATTAAATGACGATACGTATTGATATCGAAAAACATCGGTCGAGTCGAGGAGCATTACCATTTTTCAACATGTTAATATATCAACATCAGAGACGTCAACGTTTACACGCTAGTATCGACTTTCCTACGTCACTGCCACGCAATATCTTCTTTTTCCATTTCCTTCAACGTGTTTTCTCGAAATCAAAAATAAATCACGAAAGGTCATCTCGATTGTCAGTTTCATGGAAAGAAAAATCACAAGCGACTAATAATAATGCCTAGGAGAATTGTTTGCAGGAAGGAAATTTTGTCGAGTTTATCCGGAAACGAGGACACGATCGGTTTAGCGAGATGCGAAACCAAGACGAGTGCAACCGAGAGATAATAGCGGATTATTTCTAGAAACGTAAATTATATTCACGCGCGTAAACAAGGTTCACCGTTGCGGCAAACGAGACGATGGCGATAGAGAAATCTCATTTGCGTGATTACGGGCCGGATCATCGGACAAACGAGATTGGACGAAGGGAAACGGGAATGACAGGACGAAAAATTGCATCATTGCGTCGTTACTTTGGTCGTTCGAGCCACGTGACTTATTCCTCGTTTCCTGCAAGGTTCCATGCGAAGGGCGCACGAAAATTAAGGAGGAACGACGCAGAAAACGGGCGATATTCGGTCCTCGAGTAACACGCGACGATCGATCAACTAAAATGGCGCACGTTTGACCCCCTCCAATCGTGGCAGCTTCGTTTAATATACTGTTCGAAATGACGCTAGCGTATCACGTGACTTGGAAGAATGATTCAAACGTCAGTTTTAATACAACGACGTGCTTTCACCGCAAGGTAATATGCAGGATATGACAGTACGTAAAATGGTAAATTATGAAAAAGAGGGAGAGACGTTTACGATCGATTTTCATGCTCGCTCGTAAAAGTCAAACACTTCTCTATGGATCTTTTACATTCCACCGTAATCCCGAGTCTACGCATCGGTACGGAGCTTCTGATGATAAATGTTTCCTGGTTTATACGTAGACACAAGTTCGTTCATCGCCGGACAGTGTAAAAAGACCGTAGCGTCTGATTGCGATGAAAAAAAAAACACGCGGAAGAGACGCATCGACAGAGAAATGCTTTCATCGAAGTTAGTCAACCATTAAATTACTATCCTCGTCCTTAACATCTATCGCCACCAAATTCATCGACTTTCACCGCTTCTATCTGTACCAATTTTCGATATTCAAATAATACCAGATTGTACGATCTATGAACACCTAGGAAAACGAAACGAAACAAAATTACGACACACTAAAGAACACCGAAAAACAAGATTAACTTTGCTATTCATTCTAATCTAATGCTAATGTTATGCTAATTCTATCCATTTATTGACTTGGCAATCGCTTACTTGCCAACCAAGCAGGTCGTAAGAAGAGCGACGGAATAAAATAAAACTGAATAAGAATCTTTTTCCTATTGTTTAAGTTAAAATAAAACTAAATAGGAATCTTTGTCCTATTGTTTAAGTATAGAATGAAAATTCTCACGATAGAAATTTCCACCAAAGCGGAGAAGCTCGCTAGAAAGATAGTAAAAACGACCAAATCTTTACATCGAGGAAATCAAATACAGATAAAAATGCAGCTAAACTTTTAGTTGGAGAACGTGCATGCTTCTGAACACTACTAAAGCAGCTCATGAAGGTCTAGAAATTCTATACGATATTTCCTAGATTTGTCTCATCATCCTTCCGAATCTCTACCAATTTTCCACCGAGTCCCTCGAGTTTCCCTTCGCATCGACGATATAAAGTCTGGAGCCAGATAGAGGAGCAACAGGCGACATTCAAAAGTGTACAGACACGTTTCTGTAGAAAAGACTTCGAGTAAGGCCCGATGTAGATAAACGATGTCATGTAGTTGCGGCTTTGTACATACAAGCGAAGCTGCGAGACTTGGCAGCTTTAGCACGTAACATTTAATATACGAAATACGTATCGGATTGCAGTAGTAGATCGTACAATATGAGTCAAGACGTAACAAAATCACGTAATATTTATTACGCACATATTGTACGGTGATTCTTTACTCTGCGATTGTCTACAGCGACGACTAAACCAAGAATTTTTATGCAAATCCATATGTACTTTAGTTATGCAGATAATTTCAAATGTTAGTTACACTATCTCGGTAGATTAGACAAAGAGAATATACCTAAATTTTTATTTCGTCGCATTTTCATTTCAAGTTGCATTCTCCGGCTATTTTCTTAACAAAGTGCTATAAATTGCCAGAGTGGCGCGACTACTTCAAGATAACACAACAAAGCTGTGGAATCTCTTCTTAGTGTGCAATGGTAAACGCGTGTTAATTTCTATTTCTGTGATTTGAGAATTTCATTGTTCCTTCTCTGCGGAACAGCTTCACTCGCAAATTTTCTTCTTTTTCGATTCCATTATAACCACTGACATATTTTACGACGTGACGTATGCGCATTGTACGATTAGAAATACACACATCGAAGATAGGTCGTGTATCGAGTAACGACGATTAATACGAAATCGGAACGGGGTGCAAGCATCGCATCTCTCGTCTGCACTGCATCGGTTCTAATCCACACGATGTATCTACATAACCGGACTATCGATTTGAATGATCATCAGGATCAGACTCCGTACAATAAGGGGCCAGTTAACCGCTCTTGTATCAGGGGTTAATGGCCTCCGGAAATTGCTATTATTCGCCATAGAATCAAACCGTTGCAACGCAAAATTATACCGTTGGACATTTATACTTAGCCGACGATTAACCTTACGGTTTACTTTCCATTCGATTTGTATCCTTCTAACGTTAAAAAATATATCACGAGTTTCGGTAAAATAAACCGGAGCACCGTTATTGGCGAAAGATGGAAATATAAAAACTCGAGCATCGCAACAGGGTTAAATTAACGAAAAGATCTACTTTGCATATTTTATTTCATGGGATCGCGTGATTCGATAGACGATCTATTTTCAGTGGGTGGTGGAATCGATCGAAGGCGTGGAAACAAGAACATATAAACACCGTGAGAAAACGCTTCCAGGAAGCTTCAACAACGGCCCACGCATTGCTTTTGCGTCGTTCCAAATTACGTGTGTCAAGAGATCACGGCCTCTTTTGGCCTCTCCCACCCCCTTCGGTTTATACTACTTGCTCACCGACAAACGAACGCTTCGAGGACATTTCGAGCCGTTTACGAGGAAATAGATGCCTCTTTGGCTTATATGGCCACGTGTGTCCCTTTCCACCGATTTGACGTAATCACAATATACAGGCTGATTCGTTGGAACTTTGGGATCTATGGTGTACGGATAAGCGCGAAGCTCGATTACGCAAAATTTAAATGATATTTAAAAATCGTACGATATATCCCATAAACGATCGTCGAATTTCGGTTTGAGGCTAACACGTATAATTGGTCGTAATTCATTATGTTCCTCTTCTGACTCTTACAAACAGCTTTTACAAACAAACGAATTATTTTCGGCGCATTTTCACGCCGATTATAAAAATTTGTTTAAAGTATAACTTCAGATCAAAATTTTATATAAAAATAACGCTTCTATGCGACTGTGTAAGAATTAAACGATAACCTGGAGAAGACATACGCTTGTGTAACTGATATACAGCATGTTAAAATTGATGATACTATACTACCGTAAGTTTGAAGGAAAAAAAGTTCATGAGAATACAGTTGCAAAGAAGTTGCATCACTTGAAATCTTGAAGCGACCTTAATTTCTCCACCTGTATCAATTCGTCACGAAATTCCAAACTACTCTCTCGATTACTTCTGACCTACGTACAGTTATTTGTCCTTAATTCGGTGTATATTGGGAGACACAGAAAAAGCTAACATATCGTCTTAATGATTTCATCGATTTCGATCATTGTTACGCGACAAATAGATAGGCGCGTTTTGTGCGACAAGAATTACTCGTTACTTGGAAACTGAGTTCCCCGAGGCGAGCATACGAAGCGCGATACCGCGCTAATTGACCGACATTTTTGTCGTCCTTGACCGTCACATTTTCCTTTTCCATGGAAACCTCGATCTGCTTATACGGCCGTATTACAGCCACGACCTTCATGCGAGGAAATTTCCACTTTTCCATTGGACGAGCACGTAACAGCCAGCGAATGGATATTTCCACTGCGTAACTTTCATTTTCGTGCCGGTCAGTTCGTTGCTAGCGGTGGTCGCTGTGATAGCGCAAATACCACGCGTATTACACGCCGGAATGAAAATCGCGAAAACGTGGAAGCACGGCTATTTAACTTTCGATCGAATCGGACGTTCAACTTTCTGTCAGAACGCAAGTTCTCGCTAATCTGAACCCATCGAGGCTGGAACTTACGTCGACGCAGCATTTCGTTTCGTTCCCTCTTGATCGATTCACGTTATTCGACTCTGTTAAATTCGTTCGATTTACGCGATGCTGAAAAACAGTCGCAAGAATTCGCTGAATATTACTTTCGTTACTACTTGCTCGAAGCGTTAAATACAAAAATGTATATCGCTACGATGAACTAGCACTTTCCTTCTCCAAATAAATAAGACAAGTAAATAAAGTTTTAACGAAATGCTGTGTTATCTTCGCCCAAGTTGTACGATAGTACTCGATAAACGTAGTAACGCAATAGAAACATGGACAGGAAATAGAATGCTTATTCTACGATTTTCATTCATGAAAGAAAAAAAATCGATTAAGATTAATGGAAACCGAAGAAATTGCATCACGGTGGTCGCGATAGCGCGTTATCACTGCAAGGTATACGTCATGTGTGTCACAACCGTTGCGTCAAACTCGTTGAATCGATTCGCGTTACGTAGGTAAATGCTTGCTGCGCGTCTCATTAAAAATTAGCCGTACACGTTCATTGTCTTCGCTCGTAGTCCGATCGTTTCGTCGACGGAGTCGTTCTATATTAAAACCATCGGAGAAGCGTCCCTCGTCGAACGCACCGGACCGCGATACTAGGGAGATGATCTCGACGTCGTTAAACGGCACAGACCTCTTTTAAACTATAAGTCGTCGGTGTTTCCGTTCCACGATCCCGACGCTGATTTCTCGCGATCGTTATCGTGTTCCGTGACGCTCTCGAATTCATGTGTCTGCGTTCCTTTTCCACCGGTCGCGACACGTTGTCGTTATTTTTAGAACAGATTCTGATTACGGAAGAGTCGAGATAATGGGGGTGATCGGTCGTAACGATGCGAGCTGCCGTTTCGTGTTCATAATCGAGAATACAATAACTTTCGTCGTTTCGTTAACCGGTCACGTATTTTATCCTATCAGTTTATCGAGGATGGTGTACTTTGAATAAAATCTTCTTATCTCGTTTTTTCATCGAGCGTAAATGAAATACGGCTATCTGATACGTTTGTTTACTTTGCATACGTATAAATGGTTACACGCTAGCTGGATGGTTATTTCTACGGGAAAATTTATGCGAGAGAAAATTTAACCAAACGAGAGACGTGACAATGATTTTCCTCGGATCAATCAGCCTTCTGTCGCTGGCTTACGTAACCATTTTGTTATATCCTATGGCCAATATTTCTCTCGTTTTCCGATCTCCGTCACGACCCCCTGCATTCGCGCGACGACGGACCGCCTATGTTTATTTCACACCCGAACAAAATTCTGACAGCCAGGTGAGGATGAATAGAACGATCTACGATAAAAATATTATTTACGAGGTAACATGTTCTCTCTCTCTCTCTCTCTCTGTTGAAGGTTATAATTTCAAGATAATGGCAATAACACAAAACATGGTTGCGTCATTGCTTTTTCTTGTCGAGTTACGATCCTCTTTAAATCGTGTCTTCATTCTGATACGCGGTTACGCGACTTTCGATTTTTTACGTATGCGATACAACCTGTTATAAATAATTTAGCGGGATTTAAGCTCGCGCACGTAAATTGACAGACTTTTCTTATTCTAGCAATCGGTCAAATTAAAAAGCCACTAAACGTAATTTATCGCAGAACCGTTAAATTTAACGTTTCCGTGCGCTCTGTATCCTTCGTTAAAAATTTAACGATCATCGATATCAGTATGCACGCTCGTCCGCAATAACTTCGTTGCATAATTGATTAATTAATTGAATTTTGTTTACTAACGCCGCAAAAACCGTTTCGTTGGCTAGCCAATTAATCGTTCGCAACATGTTTACGCGTAATTAGCATTTTCCACGATTTATGAACGTACTTCGAAGCCGACTCGAAACGACCATTGCGTTTCTTCGTTCGAGCGCCTTTTTATTTATTTCCGGTTAATCGCTTCCGATTAATCGAATGTCGTGTAACGTGTTTTCTACGCGCACGTGGTGCAGAAGACAGCGTGTGCGCGCTCGAACTTCTTCCACGCGTGCAAAAACACGTCGGCACGGAGAAGCAGAGACAAAAAGAAAAAACATTGTTCACGCGATACTCTGAGCGCGGAACAAGTGTGGCAAAGTCAAAGTTGAACGCTGTTTCGCGAGCACGTGACAGATACGTATATCTCGTGCTAAACCAAACAATGGTTCACGAGTTGGAAAAAAAGACATCCAGAATGGTTTTCAATTTTAACCCAAATTCTATCGTAACGCAACGGCTAATTATTAAGTCTTTTCATAGCGGCACCAAATGTTCAACGATATTCAAATTTTACCAATATATAACCACGATCAGAATTCAGATTATACAATGATCGTTATAGAATGAAAGTTCAGAAAGTTTTGTACAACACGTATAATATTAATAAATGTACAGAGAGTATTCAAACAGTTTCGTGACTCACTGTAAACTGTACTTGTGTAGTAATCAATATTTCCAGCAAACGCATGTATCCCCTAATATTGACACTGTGTTCGTAGCAAACGAACTATTCTAATCCACATGCTTAATCGCCGCACTATCATCGAAGCACCTTTTATCGAAAAAATCATGCGTCTAGACGCCGGCGAACAAATAACATTCTCTTCGACATACTTTGGTCGACACGCAATTCGAACGGCTATGGGACACGATCGCTTGTTGCGCGTTATTATCGCGGAAACCGTTCGAATTGCCGGCTAAGGAACGTGCCGAAACTTTTTACGCGCCAATACTTACGCGTGTCATAGATACATACATACATTCCTGGCCGCGAAGTGGATCCGTGTCGTTCGTCCTCGATGATGACACGTCGATAACACAATCACTACCGAAGCACCACTGCCGTGTGTCCCACATTACTCGGCATGCCGATAGTCCGAAATCACTGCGTAAATAACGAAAATAGATATGAAGTAAAAAGGCCAAGTAGAACGATTTTTGCACGTACATAGACGTGTACATGTACGCATGCAGTCGTTCACGACGGTCTGTTTACACGCTTCGAGTTTTCTGTGTATGTGTGTCTATGGTTTTATCAATAGAAACCAAAAGGCAACACTATCAGTTATACATCAGTGCAAAGTGAAAAGGTAAATTTACTCGGTATATTAAGGTATTTGGAGGAAGACTTAGGAAGGACTTTTAGAACGAAATTTTATCAGAAATTACGAAACGTTTAACGTTTTGATTTGATCAGTTCTACGAAGGTTTTTAGCGAGAACTTCTTCGTACCTGTATTATATATGATATTACATTATATATACATACATTATATAATAATGTAATTTATAATATATTATATTATATAATAATATATATATATATATATATATGTATATATATATATATATTATATGGACATTTGCATATATGAATTTTTGTATATGTGCGTCAATTTTGTTTCGACTTCGAGGAGAACTTTTGGTGTTTCGAGAAAATGTTTCGCGTAAAAGTGAAACAGATCACGCGTACCAACAACAAGAAATAAGATGTTTTATTTCGTATAGGAAACTTAGGGCTAAGGACTAAGACTAAACCTTTTCGATCAGAAACTTTTCTCTTCGATTCTCTTTCACGTTTAACAAGAACAGAAGACGGTTGAGCATACCTGTTCTACGATTTCACACACGTATTTTGAAATACGTTCAAAGAAAATTGACCGCAAAACAATTGCCGAGAGCTAATGTCTTTGTCCGTTTCAAAAAACGTTTCCGGCTCGAGGAATACACGTAGACATTTGTGATTAATTGTACAAGTATAGAGGTATATAGGTAGGTACAAGCGCACGTGGAAAAGGAGCTGGATCGATGTGTACGGTAACGCGACCGATTACAAAACACACGACCACAGGCTAATTCTCTTTTTCTGCGTCGTCGCCTAGCCGGAACTTTTTCAAGGCTTCGTCCGTAGAAGATTTCACAAGAGACACGGGTTTGCTCTATACACCACGAAATTCCATCCTTTTTCTTCCAACACTTCGCTCCACGGACTATTTAGGACAAAGACTGCGTGCGTGAGTTGATGCGTACGTGCGCGCGCGTGCTTACTCCTTCGACTGACGCGCGATGATTCGTAGCCACTTCTAATGCGTAGTTAGCTTCACGGACTCCGGTAAAATAAAATGAAACATAAAACATAAAGAGAAAGAAGAAACACAAAGAACCACTCCCCGAAGGTTAAAGCGCCGAGACGCCACCACCGCAAGTAGCCTCTGCTCTCGACGATCTACGCACCGCTTGTTTACTTTATCCCACCTTCGAACAGGTTGTTGATACTCGATGGAATCATATTTACGTACCAGAAGAATTCATAATTCACGGCATTGAACTTCGTTAAACAGTTCAATCTAGTTTGCTTCTTTTGTATTTACCAGCACAATTGGAATATCGTTTCTTATGCGATTATAAAGATTTAAATAGTACAACGGAAGTACGAATTCACATGGATGATGAACAGACATCACCAAACGAACAAGTACACCAAACACCGTTCAAGGCGACCATGTTATCGTCACTGGCGCGCCTCGGATTGCTTTTTTAAACATGATACCGTTAACTCCCCGCGGTACTCACGCGCGACGCGTTCGACACACGCGTACACACTACACGCGACGAAACAAAACGCGGCTCGGCACGTTCGATTGCGCTAAGAACCGCGTAATTCACATGCGACGCTAAGAAAACTCGCCGCGACGGCAGGGGAATGTCAGAAGAGTGGGGGTAGGGAGAAAGGGTGGTCACGAGTGGTCACGACTGTGAAATTCTGCTCTCGTGTATTCGGAAATCCTTCGATCGTTGAATTTCCTTTGGACGACAGGATATACGTCTATGCACGCACGATCGCTTAACAAACTCGAGACGGAGAAAAACAGAGAATATATAAAAACACGTGCCACAAGAAGCAGCCAGACACAGACAGAGCTGCACGACTGACGGACGAAAGGAAAAACCGGTCGGGAGGAAACTATAATTGCGACGCACGACGTGAGACCGTTTTCTTTCTCGTCGCCATTATCGAATGATAAGAAAAAGAAGGGTTGTTCCGACAAAGTGGGAGGGGGGTGCGACAAGGAAAGAAACATGGAAAGCATGGTCTTCCTCTAGGCTAGAGAAAGAGAAAGGTATACTATATTGAAGAGAGAGAGAGAGAGAAAGAAAGAGAGAGAGAGAGAGACGACTGCTGCTGCCCGCGTCCCGTATTGCGTAGTAAGCGCTTGAATGGATTACGTCACGCGCCAGAGGCAAGCGCAAGAGGGTAAAAGCGTCGCAACAGACACACAACACACACGATGATGCCCATACTGTATAGAGCATTTGTTTGTTGCATCGGTTGTTGCGCGTATTCAGTATGCGGCATTTTGCATGGAGGACTTCGGCCCCGACCTCGGCCGTTTGTTTTCCGGTGACCAACAGGCCCCAGAAGCCACGAGTGAGAAACCAGATATCCAGCTACCCACCTACCGCCACCATGTGAACACTCTACATGCTCGTATGCGCAGCATCGTTTACCGTTCGCGCATATTCGTCTGACAGGATGCCGTTTTCCACCGTTTCTCGTGCACCTTCGCCAAGTGCCGAGGAACGATCGATCGTCAAGATACGACACGAGGGATTCATCTATTTAACGATAAAAATTCGCATTTACAGGGCTATGAAACAACAACGTTCGCCGATCACGGCGAAACTCCCGCTCGCTCCCCACGTGTTTTCGCTGATCGAACAACAGTCAACTCTCTGCCTCGACTCTCTTCTTCGTGTCTTTATTCTATCTTTGCCCCGCCTGTTTCTCTCTCTCTCTCTCCCTCTCTCTTTTCTCTTTCTCTCTTTCTTTTCTCTCCCGTCTCTGTTCTCTCTTCTTTCGCGACATCGTCTCAAGTGCCCTCTTTTGTTTCTCGCCTCCTCTCATACACTGTTACCTCCTCACTTTTCTCAAGCATGCACGTTTAATATATTTTTCGTCTCACGAACAAATTGTCGAGTCACGCTACAAACTGGCACCGCGTTCCACGTGGTTAGACGTGTCCTTTCAAAACACCACGATCCTCACTACCATCTCGCACATACACACACGTTACATTCTATCCCGTATATGGCATTTACCTTTTGGCTTTACTCGCGTGCCCCGGAATTTTCACTCTGGCCCGCCACTCTCGTATCGTCTCCGCACACACGGACCGATTCGCGATTGACGACGAGAGAACACTCGGTTAGAGGCAGCCCTCAGAAACGTAATAACAAAACGTACACCAACATTCTGACGAACGAATCAGCTGGTACTGATCCAATCGTGATCGAGCGCCGACTTCGCCACGGGTCACGGACGTAGAAGCGTCGTGAAAACACGAGTGCTCTGCTCGTGTCGCGGCGGGAATCCGACTCGTGCGCCGCCGTTCGTAAAGACTCCTTAACTAACGTCAGTACTATACTTCACCACTCGCCACGTGCATGCCCCCTTCCCCGTCATGCTATCTTGCTTCCGTCAATATCTGTAGACGTTTATATATTCACAAACATTTGGGACGTAAGGCCTGACACAGCAAGTGTACGATATGACGTCGTTGTGATTTATCACCAGTGACGCTACGCAATTCGATATCTTTATACTTTTAAGAATGAGATCTCGCACTCATGTGCATTGTATCGTTTATGTACAAACCTACAGAATCGAATAGCATGTAGATGTATCCGCACCAAGTCTAAAGTGTTTAAAAATGCGACGTAGGTTTTAACCATTTCCGGAACTGTCGTTCTCCATGAGAAACGATAATCGTCCGAATTGGAAGCGTTGTCTAAACGCCCAATAATGGAGGCCAGACGCCATAGGTTAAGTTACGGCGAGTTGTTTCGAGGTATATACGGGTAAAGCATACAGGAATTCTTCCATGTAGAGGGAAAAATAGGAATGTGTTCAGCCAGTTTACATATACAGTTGCGCAAGTATCAGTAGAAACTTGTTTTCAAGAATATTTATTATTGAGTCTTTGTTCCGAAGCAATGAATACTGTTTTTTATTTATCTCGTTGAAGGTTGCATAAGAGAAGATATCTACGTAAAAAAGACTTTTCATCGTTGAGTCTTTGTTTTGAAGCGAGGAGTACTGATTTTTATTTATCTTGTTGAAGGTTGCATAAGCAAAAACATCTTACCAGAAGTGATTTATATCAATGTTCATGATATATATCTGGTTTCTCTTATTTACATCGGAGAGTGGTTATGCAGGCTATAAACATATAACATGTCAGGATAGCTTTTGATTCGAATGTTTGTAAACAAGTTCGCGTTTATACAATTGCCGAACAACCGGATGTTTATAGTTTTATGAATTGCATACAGTCTCAAAAAGATTATTTCAATATATTTTCGCGCTCCTAGTTTAAATCACAAACTTTGCAAATTGTTTACATGTGCAATGTAAACTACATTGTATCGTTCCGTGAGATTTCAAAGATACTTTCGACCCGCTACATCAATAGTAGTTAATGTAGAAACCTGTTATACGTCGATATTATCATTTTCTGAATAATCACTAATTTTTACTTTTAATTATTTCTTCTTTCATCTAAACGCTATTTTGCTATATTACATATTAATTCAAGCACAGTAATGAAGATAGAAATGTTTAGATTTTAAAAAAAATATTTTTTATCTAATTGTAAGATATTTATATAGGCAATATCAAAAATCGCTAAAATATCCATAGACGATATTGGAAGGTACTAAACATATTAAATAAATACATGATAATTTCACAGAAAACGAAATTGATACTATTCACAGTCTAGTCGATTTTTTTCCTAACAATTTGTTTGGAAATAGTTCTCCAACACAATTTCTTCAGTCCGTATACCGATAGTAATAACGCTATCGCGTAAAACATTGCCACATCGATGGAATAATAGTGAATAACATTCATATATCTAAAACAAATTAATTCCATTAAACAATTTCTTAGGGACTAAGACCCAAAAAAGAAATTCTTACAAAGGCTTCGACATACCTTGTAGAACTTTTTAAATGCTCAGCCCCTTTGTATTTGGCAACGTGTTCTACCCACCAAGTAGCCAATTTTCTGGGGTTAATTGGCAACTCCCGTAGCAACGAGCTTCTCTTCTTCGCTGCTATTCGGTACGAATTGTTGTGTACGGCAGCCACTTTGAGAATCCCATCGCGAAAACTTCCGATGGATATCCTAGCCAAGTCCATCACCAGAACGTAACCCAGTTTTTCTGTAATGCAAAAGGATTGAAAATATTCCTTCGAAGATCGTACGCTTAGTCAAAGTTCTTCCAAGTCATCCAATTCCTTCAGTTTCATATATTTCTAAAATTATTAATTTATTTCGTTTGTCGATATTCATGGTCTTTACCAAGGTTTCACGACTTAATGGAAAACAATTTTCTGTGATATAACTAAAGACACGCTGACGACAATTGTGTAATGTAAGAAATATCGTAAAATATTTTTAAAAATTCAAATATATTAAACAAAGGTCAAAGATGCCAGAGTATATTCTTCGTTCGTTTGGAGAAACACAAGCATAGACAGAGAGTCACATTTGTTACGTGCTCTTTGATCGATATTCCAAGTGCAAAGAGTTAGCGAAACAGTAAGATAAAAGGCGAAGCATCGATATTTTACCAGCTTGAGCCGCGTTTCCATCGTGATCACAGAAAACAGGCAAAACGAGGGTTGGGGCAGCGTGATAAGCAGCCTCGTGCAAAGACAAAAGTCCTCCGTGTGAGACGAACGCTTGTAGCTTCGGATGGCCTAACAGCTCTTGCTGAGGCCACCATGCCGCCGTTCTGACGTTCGACGGCAGATCTTTGATCTTCATACCTTCCCATTTCCACACGACGTTGTACGGAAGCGTAGCGAAGGCTGCCACGAAAATTTGACGAAGTGCCTCTGGCATGCCTGACGCTCGAACCGATGAACCCATAGATACGAATATGAAACCTACGGCCATGTTTCACGGTTATCGTGACGAACTACTTTCAGTCTTTCGACTTGGCCTGAAAATGGTCCATTGTATGATAGATTGGTCGTCGATAAGCTGGTACAAAAAGGTAATGGATCGCTATGACAGAAAGACAGATTAGACATTTTTGTCGTATCAAGGATACTTTAACGTTAAAGCTAGCAGGTCCATTAAGATGACCAATATGTGAATTTTTATAATAATGTTACAGATTTACGACGGTGCAATTTTGCGATTTCGAATGATTGTTCGTAAAATACGGGACAACAATTTGTTCTCCGTATCTTCCTTTTCTATTTCTTTGGCACAAGTCGTGTATTTTAATCTGGTCGGTGGTTCTAGTGTTACATTCCTATGGCAATTCGATCTTTGCTACAGCGAACATGTAAACTCTACATCGCGCGAGTTTGCATCTTTCCCACGCTACGAGAGAAATGTTCAATATCCTTTGACGCAGCTCCATCATCTCCACTTTCTCCGACCAATCGACAAACCTTAGCCCAACAAGCGAACGTAATTTCCCGTTAACGACGCGAGTTGACTGAGGGTATCGACTCACCGCGTTGCAAGAAGCTCTCCAAGTCGGGACTAAGCTTTGTCGCCGGCTTGCAATGCAGACACGCGACGTTCACCACGTTCGCTAAATACGGCACCGACTCTGCCACGCTATAATGACTGTTCTGCAACGTCAGAGGAATCTCCGTGGTCAGATCTCGCACGTCTGGCAACTGGTTTCCTGAAGCAGCGAAGATGAAACGAGATTGTTCGAGAAAAAGCAGATCGTCGTCAATGAAACCGATCGCGAATAAAAGATGTACGTACCTAGATACTTTCTCAGAACCGGTTGAAGGTACCCGCTGACCATAATCCAGTGCATTATTCTCAAGGTGACGAGACAGGCAACGTTTAGAACCCTTTGAAAGAAGTTCATGTCCTGGGTCAGGGACTTGCCAAAGTAAGGTGTAACGGACCATGGCGATGGGTTTCCTTGGCGACTTATGGATCCGCTGTATAGTGCCACCTATATCGACATTTTTCTTCAGTCGTTTCGCTACGAGTAATCGAGACATTGAGAAAGGTGCGGTAAGCTAGTTTTCTCGAAACTCCTTTATCTACTTTGCTATTATTTATTTGCTTTAAAATATTCGTTCAAATGTCTACTCCTTTATTACGCACCCATTATTACGCTTTTATTCAAAATTAATTTATCAATATAAAAATTATTCAAAATTTTGATCCAGACTAAAGATCATGTACATAATGAAATACTTTTTTTAGATCTCGGTCATTACGGACTTGTTATTCGCGAACGCTATTGGCAAATATGTTTGCTAGCGAATGCCTTCACAACGTATTTAAAATAGTTACGGTATTTAGCATGATAGTGGGCACATCCTCGCCGTGAAGAACTCCTAGAAGGCACTCGGGGAAGGCTCCGTCGACGACCGCGACGTCCCATCGCGTCTGAGAATTGCCTTCGGGTCTTCTCAGCCAAGATACGGAGATTTCGTCGCGAAGAAGCGCCTCGCATGCCTCCCAGGCATATCGCATTGCGTCCCACGGAGAGATAGGCATTTCATCTCGGAATCTTGCGCCAACCAAGTCCCATTCGGACGTGTAATTCCCGACATAAGCCTATCGATAATAAAACACAGTCTAAATGCCAGCTCTCTCATAAAGCAGTCCTACTATCGCGTTTTTCTTTAATAAATTTCTTTTACTGTGTATCCACTCGATGGAAACGTTATTTCGAATAACCACGGAACGCGAGCATTTTAGCGAGACAGAACTAGAAGATGGAGAGGTCAAGCGATACAAAGCTTAATACGTACGCGATTCGTACAAAGTCATTAACGTTACTGATATGCAAAGCGACGAATTTAGACACAGTTAGGTTTTCGAGTTTTCTTTAGCAAATCCTTCTGTAGATTAATCAGATTATTTGGAATTAAAGTAGGCTTGTAAAATTCAAGTTTAGGAGATTCGTACAAATCGGTCGAGTCAAAATCCAAGCGTTTGCTTGGAACTTGCGCATAATTACGTAACTTGACATTTTTGTGAGTAATTAAAGAACCTCAACTTCGCTTGAAGTTTGTACGTTTCGTGTCAAGCAAAGCGCGGACTCAAGCAATTTGAAATCATTTTACCAGTGCGCATCCGAGTCAGCTGACTCGATTAATTTGAACGAAGCTCAATTGTCTTATTCAATTCGACAAATACGTTTTAATTCGTATTATTTTGTATTCTTCCCTTTCTTAAACCTTTTATACGTCGTTCCCGATAATAATCTCCTCTTTTTCAATTATCAAAATTCCAGTACCAAATTATTTGTTTTATTTCCACCCAGTGGAACGAACAGCGTTCATTGAAACCAAGAGGTTCTGTGTGTACATGGCCTACAACCATCGAATTCCCCGAGCTTCTCGAACCGGGTTTCTATAATTTACCAGCGGTTGTTTGCTCACGCTACAAACTCCAGTCAATTCGTATACCGTCTCTTTTGTACGTCCCTGTGCTACTTCCGGCACTCTCGTAATTAAATAATCCAACTAACTGATACTATAGGTGAAATTGCGTCTAGACGGAATAATACGCGCTCGAAAATGTCTTCCGCTATTCTCTAAAAGCTACTTCTGATCAGCTTATCTTTCATAATTAGATAACAGGAAAGCACCGACTTCGAGAATTCTGAATTTCCGCCACTTGTCGATCTTCGTATTACAATTTCTTTTTTTTTCTTTTTTGTGAAATATTTTATTCGTAAAGATTGGAAATGTCTACCTCGAAGATAGGTGGAACGAACTCTTGCAATCCGCTGTTCGCAGCTGGTCCCGGAAACGCGCTCAACAGGGTCACGTTGTGTCCACGTGCCTTCAAACTGCTACCCAGTGCCACAAATGGCACGGTGTGCGACTTCGTGCCACCCATAGTGGCCAGCAGGATATTGTAAGCCATCGTGGAATTACAGACTAACGAGATAACGAAGAAAATGATCGTTGGAGCCATCGAATTGGTCATCTTTAAGTTTTCACCGTTTCAGCTCTTTTGGTCCTCCGCAACAACTCAACCAGTGTGTCCTACGTCTATCCAATGAAGTTTACACCGGAAGAAGAAGCTTTTGACATCGGAAACTATATAATCGTCGAAGCAGCACCCTTAAACGTTGCAACTTTCTTCCGTGAACATTCCTCGTTTGCGCTGTTAGTATTCTTCGATATTCTTTGTTCTACGCTGGTTCCTATTTTCCACTCGACGTTGCTTTATCCTCTAATCGAACAGGGAGTTTCTCACTTGCGATTTTAACATTCAAATATCTTCTTATTCTCCTTTTGCCATGTGCCTTGCTCTCTTGAATCTAATTCCTTAAGTTCTCCAAAGTTTTGCCTAAGCTTCTTCTTATATGAAAGCTGCTCGTTCGCAATCTTAACATTCCAACGTCCTCTGCTTCGCGTTACTTCAGCTGTACGTCTCTATCTCCTCTTTCGTGTAGTTTGATAAATTCCTCCAAGTTCTGTCTGAGCTTCTATGACAGTTTCTCACTTGTAACCTCGACGTTCCAACGTTCTCTACTTTATATTACTCCGATGTATATTTCTATCTTTTCTTCCACTGAATTTCTCAAATTCTCCAACTCCTGTTTCCGAAGTAGCGTATTACGATGTAGCTCGGGTGACACGAACGTCTGGTTTTCGTCGGTGGAACCGCGTCTATATACGCTGACCCGTCAAAGCCCGCAGGATTGGGAAAACAGCTCCATTATCATTGTAATGATAGGTTGACGAGAGAAAAAAGAAACGGCCATCGATCGTACGATGGACGATAGTTCTAAGAGAGACGAGTAGACGGGAGAGGAGACGGCTTTTCTTCGGACAAACCCGTCCATGAAACCTCGAGACGGCTATTTCCTCGTCATTTTTACACGAAGCCGCCGAGCATGACCGATCACGTTCGTTTCCGTGATTTTTTATTCCGGCTTAGAGCTCTGGAACTGAAACATAGAAAACCACAAAATGATTTGTTTGTTCGTGTAGCACGGCTACATAGAAGCTCTCCTTAGTTCAAATGTTCTGTCTACCGTTTTAAATGCGAAGGACATCCAAGTTTTATCATTTTCTTTGTGTCATCTTTACCTCTCTACGTCATTCGGTGCACGATACTCAATGTATTTCGCAATGGCCCGTACGATTACAATTTTACTACTTAAAAGTAAAGAAACAGATCTTCAAACGGAACATTTTTACGTTCATTTTGTCTTTCATCGAGCAACTTGTTGCTGTAGCGCTTTATAAATTAATCGGTACTTTAACCAAACTATCGAAACGTAATAAAACCATAGGAATAAATCCACTGTATAACGTTAAGCCTAAATATTTGTTATCTAAAGAAAGGAAACTACCTATCCTCGTTTCTGATATGCAAAATTTCTGTCAAAGGAAACATTCGCTTGTCCCGGCAATTTTCTTTCTTGTGCGACAGTGGTTCGATCGACAAACGACACTGTTCGAAGCACAGCACGCGAAATTCGGAGTAAAGATCATTCGATTCATCAGCCGATCATCTTCAATTAATTCTTCTTCGTTCGTGAGAACACGCAAATTTAATCTTCAACGATATTCAAACGACGCCTGAAACTTTCACTAAATAATGCAAGTTTCAAGTACACCGCTCGTTCTAGACCGACAATGCGATCTCTCGAGATTGAAATCCTGATCTTGACTCTCCTTCTCTCCTGTTCCTTTCTCTGGCTCTTCCTTTGACGATTCTCTTTCCTTCGCGAAAAACGGATAGGTCGCTATCCGTACGTGCCACAGGACGCTTAACGGGATTAGAAGAGACGTTAAATTCTTCTCGTGAATCTCAAATGGACGAGCAACCTTTTCAAACAGCCAGGATCTCAAACTTTTCAAGGATCGAAAGTTCGATCGTACAGACACGTGGAGCGAAGATTTGTCGACGAATTGAACATTCGTATGTATTTGAAAGTATCGGAACATTTGTCGAAGGAAATTTTTTTTATCATTTAATTTGTACTTTACAATTCGTCCAGCTGAGCATTTGGTAAATGTAGAAAATTTGTATAAATATTATCTATATTAATAGGAAATCGAACGATGTCTAAATACTTTTGCGTTTTAATTGGCAACATTCGTATCGACTAATAATTAGATACGCGTAACTCTTGATTTCGATGGATTTTTGATTAAAAGGATCGATGCTGTGGAATTCTAACGACAAGTCGTCCTTTTTTCAAATTTCTACGATCTTTGGAACACGCGACGATAGCTAGCTTTCGACCAATGGTGGTTTTCTTCTTTCATTTCTATTTTATTTCTATGACTCTTTATATAGAGCTAATTTATATTTCCATGACTCTTGCAAATAGTTTCGACAAATTCCTCCCTTGTTACACCAAATCGTAATTTCCAATAGATACAAAATACCAAATACAAAATCAGTCGACTCGTTGAAAGTCTAGTTTAGTTATCGTATTTCACAGGAGACTTATTTTCGAACGGTAGTACACAGAGGAAATTAAGGAGCAAAGATTTTTTCGAGGATCAAAGTCTCGTTCTTTTCACTAGCAAATTTTAACGATTAAATCTTCAGGAATTGACCGACGTACGACCAACATATTTATGACGTTATTTCATAAATGTTTGCTACAGCTCGACGGTATATCTGGTCGTCGACGAAGCTCTTCGATCGAGTCGTCGAGAATCGTTCGTGGGACGCGATCCGTAACACTTTTCCTTACCTCGTGACGCTGGTCCTCGACTTCTTTTTTGCGATTTACGCGCGGACAGTGTTTCCTTCCTTTCTCGTGCGCTCGTTCCTCCACGTTTTCCTTACCATTTCTACGAAAAAAGTTTCTTCTGCCAAATTGAAATCGTTCCTTTTATCAATGTTTCGTCGATTCCGTTTCACCATGCAACTTTTCCATTAATTCCATTCGGATATCCTCGCTCACGATTCTTCTCGCTATAATCCGATACCTACTCCTTTTAGTGTCACTTTACAGCGAACATTTCTTACCCTTTGACGTATCGATTCGATCAGAAATTTATTTCATTCGGTCATATTTCTGGTTAAATATCGATGCAATGAAAAAGGGAGATAAACACCTTTTAGTTTGCATTAGGTTAAAGACTCTTAATGTTTCGTACGTAAATGCGTAGGTCGATTTTGTCGTTCGCGATGTTCGTATTGTACGAACTCGGCTGAATTTCGATTCGACGAAAGTTGGCAGATTTTTCAACGTCGCATTATACCGAAGATTCTTATTGTTTAGCGAGTCGATCGAATCACGTTCACTGCTTTCGTACTTCAAAAATTTATCTCGCTTTTATCTTCCGTTAAATTTCGATTTAGCGAAAACGAGGTTAATAGGCCCAGGTGCAGGGGCTCGAGCGAAAAAAATCGGTCGATCGATTTTCGCAGACCTTGAGACTCGACGCGTTTCGACGCACGAAGCTTGGATATCACCGAGCGTGAAAGTTTGACTGGCCAGCGGCAGCTTTAATGATCAGCTGTGCTCGAGAGAGAGAGTTTTCCCTCCCACCAGCACTTGCTTCTTCTTCCTTTTCGATGGTCCCCGTTCACAAAGATGTCCCGCAAACGAGCAACAATAAGATACACAAACCAATCGTGAGTTACCTCGACATTTTTATTACACTATACTGTCGATGCAAAAGTGGGAGGTTCGATTGGAATTTTGCTTCTGTTGTTGCGATTGCTGGTTGATCCACGTAGTGGAAAAATGACTTGGGGTTGCTCGTTACAAGTCAGAATCGTAGTATTGTTAATTTTTTTGATTGAAAAGATCGGAGGAGGATCGAAGATTGATGAAGGATTTTTGATGGATTAACGGAATGACAAACCATTTCGCATTATTCGTACACGAGATGGAAGAAATGGTATTGGAAATTCTTTAAATTGAGATATCGTAGGATAGAAGGTTTTTTAATCAGTGGAAAGTAGAGAATATAAGAGTTTGATTTACCGCGCTGTTAGATTATCAATTCGTGAAAAGTGAAATAAAAGTGAAAGATTAGTTTGCATCTTGATATACTATTGGAATATTCGAGCATTGTCTTATCTGTCGACATAGTAGGCGTATAATACTGGGTTATTGTCTTATATTAAGTTAGAAAAATTTACCAAATGTCCAGCTGGACAAATTGTAAACTACAAATTAAATAATAAAAAAAGTAGAAATTTTCTTATGTTCAATTTTCTAGGTGAGAAATAACATAGCCAAACTCGAAGATGGTATCCCTCTGGGGGTAGCCATCCACATATTATTTAGAAATTAAACTAGAAAAATTTATCGAACATTCAGCTGGACAAATTGTAAGGTACAAATTAAATAATAAAAAAAAAAAACAAAAAACTGAAGAAATAAAATAGTCAAACTCGAAGATGGTATCCCGCTGGGGGTAGCCATCCACATGTTATTTAGCAATTAAGTTAGAAAAATCTACCAAATGTCCAGCTGGATAAATTGTAAAGTACAAATTAAATAATAAAAAAAAATAGAAATTTTCTCATGTTCAATTTTCTAAGTAAGAAATAAAATAGTCAAACTCGAAGATGGTATCCCGCTGGGGGTAGCCATCCACATGTTATTTAGCAATTAAGTTAGAAAAATCTACCAAATGTCCAGCTGGACAAATTGTAAAGTACAAATTAAATAATAAAAAAAAGAAATTTTCTAGGTACAGCTCGTATACCAGCTGGTTCCCAGTACACTTTTCTCATCGATCGATGAACGCCGTATTCCTTTTTATAATCTCCAATAGAATAACGACAAGTTTATTATAAATTAGTAGAGACAGCGTATAAGTACATAGGAGTTCTTCTCATTGATCTTCTCATTTCGTTTATTTATAATTTACATTTAATATCAGAGAATAAAGAACATCGATAATATACACGATAAAAGAACAATTTACTGAAAGATTATCCGAGCTCGTTTAGGAGCGTCTTCGTTAATCGTTATTACCATCATTAAGTAGTAACGTAATATCCGTTACATTTTACGACGATGATTCGCTCTGCTATCCTAATTGGATATTCTTTATAAAATTCTACCCCTTCGGCAAAACAGTTTCTTTTAATTCCAATATACTTTCTATACTTTCGAACAGTTTTTCATATCGTTTCCAGATCTTGTTACACTTTAGAGTATCAACGTTTGTTAAATGTCAAGAACGTTCATCTTTGATCTTCGTTTTAATATCATTTATCGTACATCATTATTCGATATCTCGCTAAACAAAATGAATTTATCAAAATTACAATTCCATTTAAAATCTACAATTTAGAAAACTTTGCCTCTGCATCGTTCTTCTCACGACGCGATATTTTATTTCATTTTATCTTTGATCAATTATTTAACATTTGATTCCATTAATAACCGACGATGGAACGTACTATTTGTACGACAAACGGAAGCAATTTATCAATTGTAAATGTCGCGAAGAATAACACGTTTGCGCTCAAAGATTAAGTCGATGGCAAACAGAACTACATCTCTCTGATCGTTCACGCTCGCAGATATTATTGATGTACGAATATCGTAGGTATTTACGACGTTTATAAGCGGCTTCTGTCATCACGAATATTATTTTTTTCGTCGCCGTGGAATCGTCGAAACAAAATCGCTGCAAGCTTTCTTCGATAGTTGCTCGCAGAAGTTGGTTTACAATTTAAACGACAGAGCACGATGATTAATTTAACGGCTGGTCGTTTTCAGGCCACAAATTCTCTTCGAAGATGAACGAGTAGTATCAATGAGTTGACGATACTTACAAGTGAAAGTCGAAGATTTGACGAGTAAATCTTAAAATGTGATTGTGCAATAGAGTAACGGCGATTTTTTGCCACGATGACTGGACGAATTAATACGATGATTTGTGTTGGACCGGTGAAAATGTATTAAGCAAATAACGGGTCTGTGAGAAAGGAATGTTTAATAATCTACCCGTTACAAGTATCAAACTGTGTCACACGGTGTAATTTCTAATTTGTATTAGGTAGTCCGAAAAGTATCTTTGCAGTCTTTACCACTTGCACGTCTTTTACAACGACGCATTTTTATACAAACATGAAAGCTAATCTATCGAACGTTGTGATTTTTATTTTGATAGAAGAAAATGGATCATAGGTAATTCGATAAAATAATATAAAACGAAAAATGTGCGTGCATTATTTCGTTATAAAACGAAAGAAACTTTCCGGACGACCTAACTATTTGCTTCAGGCAGATCTGACTCTTTAAAGGCAAAGGTAAAGAAATAAATATCCGTGGGTTGCGAATTTTATAGCTAAATTCTACTGCCGTTTTCTACGATTTCCAAAAGTTCTTACTTTCCAATTCTTTTTAGGTGTCGATCGATAAACCGAACTTAAACCTTCGATATTTATAATTTTTAAAGCCCAACGATCCGATCTGTGTACAATAAGAAAACAAAATTGTTTCTAGTACATTTTTCTCATCGACCGAAGAATGCTGTATTTATTTTATAATCTCTAATACAACCGCGACAAGTTTATTATAAATTAGCAGAGACAAAATTGTTTCTAGTACACTTTTCTCATCGACCGAAGGACGCTGTATTCATTTTATAATCTCTAATACAACCGCGACAAGTTTATTATAAATTAGCAGAGACAAAATTGTTTCTAGTACACTTTTCTCATCGACCGAAGGACGCTGTATTTATTTTATAATTTCTAATACAACCGCGACAAGTTTATTATAAATTAGCAGAGACAAAATTGTTTCTAGTACACTTTTCTCATCGACCGAAGGACGCTGTATTCATTTTATAATCTCTAATACAACCGCGACAAGTTTATTATAAATTAGCAGAGACAAAATTGTTTCTAGTACACTTTTCTCATCGATCGAAGGACGCTGTATTCATTTTATAATCTCTAATACAACAGCGACAAGTTTATTATAAATTAGCAGAGACAACGTATAATTGCAAAACGAAACGTGTAACGCTCAAGTGGAAAATAAAAATGACTAACTCCTAGAGTTTTTCCAAGTTGCATAATCACGTTTTAAACTCATACAAATGCGTGGAATATGATCGTGGTCGGTACGATCACGATTGATAAGAAACTAGATCCATGTTGACTCGTTGCGTTCGAGTAATTGGAATTTGTACAAGAAATGTTCCGCTATACGAATAATCGCGTAATAATATCGTACGTTTGTGCGAACGAATTTATCGATAGAAGGATAAACCGGGACACCCAGAAACATGGACGCTCGATTCAAGTCTCGAAGGACTCGAGTTTCTCTTTTACAATTTTCTTTTCTTCGAGACCAGGTCGAATTATTTTTACCTGTGGCAGACGGTCAAAATAATTGGAACGCTCGCATATCATCGTAAGTAAAACGTCAAGATCTCGCGATTCAAATATTTTTATTTACTTTCCATTTACCTTAACTCGTATTTTTAACGATTTCTATCGCCTTTCGAAACATTGTAAAATACTTGGTTCCGTTTAGGAGAACGTATTAGATATAAAGCAGAAACGAAGTAAATGATCTCGAATATCCGATCGTTTAATTACACTCTTAACAATTTTAATCTAATCTAATCTAATCGAAGTTTCGAGCGATCATCAGGCTTTTTATCGACGTTGCAGAATATAGGAAATCGCAGGTACTAATTCGATGTCGTAAAAGTTTTATTAGATTCAATTCAAGAAATAAGAGCGTAGGAAACGGCTGGTGCATATCACTTTGAAATAATTCGACCTCTCGATACTTTTACCGCATTTAATTCAAGCAACAGAGACATAGGAAACCAGAGCGAGATATCGTTTCCATATAAAATCCAATTTAAACGACAAGAACGTAGCAATAGTATTTTCAAACGTGACGAATGTATCTTTATATCAAGATATTCGTTTCTAGTCGCAAAGTAACATTAAAACAAACAAACAAACAAACGTGTAATTGCTACGAGTTCGCCTGCGATCTTCCTACATTTACGTACATTTTCCTATTTTTATATCGAAAACAACGATTGCGGATGTTAAATGAGCGAGACCTAGAAACTCCCGATCAAAAATTATGAAACGTAGAAATTTGTATAGGCGACAAAAAAGAAACTATTTTATAGAACGTATCAAGCATGAGATAGCGTTTCGCGAATCGTGGCGAAATAAAGAATTAGGACAAATTTCACTGGTTCGGTACCGTTACTCGTTCGCGACCGATTTGCTATCGGAACAGTTCGCTGCACTGTGGCCCGTCCCATATCGAAACCACCGCGTATTACACGTACCGTGCATATCGATTTCTTTCTCGACCGATGCGTGTCTCAAGCAGAAAAACATCTTTGTACTATTAAATCGCACGTACATAAGAACGCGTGCTGTGAAATGTCTGCGTAAATTTCAAGGATTCGACGAGGAAAAATTCCTTAAAAGTCACGCTCGCCAACGACTTTGTTTTTCTTTTTCATTCTTCCTCCGCGTTATTCCGTCGAAGAAGATGAAAATCAACTTTCTGACTCTTTTAATGGTTTGCATTCTCATTTACTTTTATATAAGCAAAAGTTTTATTGAGACCACTTCTTGAACAGAAGCGTAGGGCTGCGCCACGTTTCTTCAACGAGACTTGCTTTTTTAAGCTGTTACGAGTTGCTCCAAGTTGAAAGCACGCGCTCCATGTTTTTATTACCTGAGAATTCTCAACACTTGATAAATCTTGCAGGCAAAACGGGTTTACTTGCTGTCGGAGAATATAAACCGTTGTAACATAAATCTCAGCAGAGTATTATAGGCGAACTAATCGACTAATTAAACGATAAATGTCATATTTTCGAAGAGAGGCGACGTAGATTAATCAAACGATCGCAGAAACCAGATTGTTCTCTTTCGTAATTATTGGGTTAGCAACTAAGTGATTGCGGATTTTGTCGATACCATCTATTGGCATCATCTGCTATAGATGGTATTGACAAAATCATCATCATCTGCGATAGACGGTATTGACGAACTCCGCAATCACTTAGTTGCCAGTCCAATATTTCTGACTTCAATCTGCAAACTTACTACGCATAATCTCTCGTTTCTTAAAAGGTGCAACCTAACAGCATAAAAGAATAGCGTAAAATAACGTACCGTATAACGTAACTGTGTATTAGTCGCGTAATATATCCATGAAACTTTGCATTCGCTGTATATTGCAAACCGATGACAATCTACGTTGCTCTGTAACAATTCGACCGACCGAATCGGTCCACCAAAAACACGAAATATTTCTTATTTCTTGCTTTCGTGATGAAATAACTGAATAACAAGACGGTCGTATATCGAATCGAATCGAATTGGCCACAATTTACCATTAGATTTCTAGCGATCGATCGAGTCGCAGTACGATCTTTACCGTGGTCCACTCGATAAGTTCCTTTCACAGCCATTTATATCGGTAAATTACACTTGCTCTGAAATCGCCTTTCATTTGTCAAGTTTATGGCCTTGTTCAACGAAAGAATAGAAACTCGTGTCTCTTAACGTGGATCCTATTTTCAACAGCTCAGATTTCAGAAGCTACGTCAGATTCACCGTTCCATTCGTTCACCGTTCTTCTGCCCCTTTTCCTCTGTCCTAATTGCTTCTCTATCGATTTGGTTAACTCGTTCCACGTAAGATTTAAATGTCAGGAAATGAAAGTATTGCTGTCGAAAAAATTCGTTCTTCTTCTTTCGTTCAAGAGAGATTCTGCCTCGTCGACAACGAAGACCTCTCCTGCGGGCCATTCTTCGTGTTTTACGACCGTCTCGTCGAAACGGGAAATTGTATCTCTTCTTTCGGTTAAAACGAATTGTTTCCACCAAAGACGATTTGTTATGGAATAGTCAAGTACTTTTCTATAAATCGTTTGGCGGAACAGCAGAGGATTTAATACAAAATTACTTGAATTGTAGAAGATTTGTTACAACGGTGATGATTTTAATGGTGAATATGGAATATTTTCTATGCACAATTTGATGCTTTTGTTTGGGAAAATCATTTCTCTTTCATTTCGTCCACTTGCTTCTTCTTCCATAAAGTTACTGGCGCTTTTAAACAACGTAGACTAATTTTTTCTTAACAAAATGAAAGGATTATCCGATTGAACGTAGAAACTTATCGATTTTTCTCATCAACTACCTTTTTCCACTCAACTCTTCTCGCCTGTTTTCCTGTTTAACAGTAACTTTTATCTTTGCTTCCACTTTCGAAAAATTCGCTTCCGAAATGGATCGGCACTCCTGTTCGAAGCAGGTTTCTCGTCGTAAACGAGTCTCTATGCTAAAGAAAGGCTGTTTGCCTCGACTAATATTTATATCGCAAACGCTCCTTTCGAAGCCATCGTTTTTTAATTCTTTCTTTCTGGCTTCGCCCGTATTCGGATCTGCTTCCAATCGTTACGCCATACAATGCGGTATACGGTGGATAAAAATCGAAATAATCGTCCGATTTCGATCTTATTGTACGATGATATCATCAGTCTGTAAGTAATATAATTGTAAACAGTAATTCTCCCAAAAATCGACGCAGGTTAGTAAAAATCGTTTCTACATCAAAATCTAATGCGATTACCTGTGTATCTGATCTGCGAAAGTGCGAACGAACGCGACCAGCGAATTCCTATTTTTGTTCCCAATTCTCATTCCAATGCTGCACTGCGCACCGGCCCGATGCGATCGTTCTGTAACTCGCAACGCGCTTTCCTACAAAAATATCTAGTTTCTACGCCTTCGATCCGTGAAAGAATACTAAAAATATATTTCACAAAATAGTTTCGGTTAGCTGTTTCTTATTATTGAAAGGATTTGTTAATTTTCGATGGTAAACCGAGGGAAACTTTGTACGTTGAAGATACGATAAATAAAATCGACTTTGTTAAATAGCAATTTCATTCGTAGAAAATTGAACACAGGGTAGGATTATTTGAATCAGCAGATAATTTAATATCGAAAGTTGCACAGTACGATCGGATTTGTACGTTACGAGAAGAAAATTAAGAGAAGATCAACTACGAAAAAATATCGTTTCTCTTATCGAAAGATCAAAAACAATAAACAATAGAGAAAAATAAAAATTTGTAAGCTTCTGTGTAAAATCGTTCTGTGCGATAAATCTTCCGGAACAAATAGTTCCTCGTTCGTTAATCCCACGATTCCTATTCTTCTGTTTCTCGGGCGACGAGCACGTGTATCAGTTGCCAAGATTTTCTTTAGCCATCGATGAAGTATTACGATCACGTGCTAAAGATGTGGCAATAAAAAAACCAAGATCCAATGTCCCATTTCGCCGTGGCTTTTGCTTTTATTCGAAACCTGTCTCACGGCTGGCCGTGCAACTCGTCGTCTCGAACGAATCTTCATAGTCGCGAGACTGTGGCCAATTATCGTTGCGTAATACCGATCGTTCTTGTGAAAACGTTCACAGACGGATTACGCACGGTATCCATTCATTCCTTTTCACTCTTCGCTCCAGTCGTTACACGCTCGATTAATGGAAATCCTAGTCCTGTTTTCGCTATCTCGCCATAATCGCATCGATACGATCGACCGACACGACAATTATCTATCGTAGTCTCGGTCGTAGAATATCGAAACGCGCGTTTTCAGAAAATTTCAGGGAAAAATTCTTTTATTCGATCATCTGCAGTGTCTTCATAAACTGTGTATCACGTGCGTAGGTGTAAAATAGCGCGCAAAAATATGTGAATGCTCACTGCAGGAAACCTTTATGTATAACTTTTATGTTATAGAAAACATCTTGGAATTTCATTAACGTTGTAACGACTACCTTCGTTGTATTAATAATATTTCGAATCAATCTGGAAACGCGTATAAAGCACGAAATATTTACCGCAAATATATCTATTTAGTAATTAGTAATTAGTTAGTGAAAGATTAGTATACAGCATAGATAGTCATCTTGGGCGTATAATAAGTGTCAAAGACGATTCCATCGAATATCCAGGCTTATTCGGCTGTTTTATAATTTCTAGAAGATACACTTAGCAAGCAGATGCGCTTGCATTAAACATCTTGTGTACTTTCCTTGTACGTTTTTACATTTGTTTTAAAATTTAGCAATATAATCACGATATCGGTGTCTCACGATGCCAGTGAAATTTTAAAATGTTTTACGTGACACGCGATATTCCATACTTTCGTGAACTACTGTATGTTCTTTTGCTATGATTATAATTTAATTGAATTTAATTTAATATAATTATAACGAAAGAAAAATAACGACGATATGGGAGAGCGTGCAGATATAATCGCGATTAGGATTTCTGATTGAATTTAAAATTACGTATGTGGATGGATCAATCGCATCGTACGCAGTTGTTTCAGAAAAGGTTTGATTAGCGACGTTGAATTTTCCTCGCGATTTCACTTTCGCTATCTTGCCATAATCGCACGTGTTACGAATCGTAATAGACACTTCGCAAAGCCATCCATAATGATTCCATCGCGACTGGAACTCGTAAGAGGAATTAGAAAGAATAACAGCGCAACTATTACTATTCTACGAGCGTAGAGTTTCTTTCAATGGAGAACAGAGAGATATGATTGCTTATTGGCTATTTTTATTTGTAAATTACAACAACACGTCTGCTTTACGATCGATACTTGATGGATAACGTAATTGCGTCATTGCTCCAAGCTTTGCTTTTTTCCTCCCACGTTTTAATTTACGACCAATTGTCGTTTTATGGATTTAAAACATGTGGCGTGTAATATAGATTATAAATGAAGTTTAATCAAGATTCTTATCGTTTCTCTCGGTGACATTATGATCAGCCCTCTTCTCGTTTATCGCGTGATTAACAAGTCGAATATCTCGAAACGTGGCTTGCTTGGAAATTGTTCATTGTGAGATTCGGCGAAGCGCAAGGCAAATTACTTAGCTTGACTCAAATATCCTTCGAACTCAAATAACTCTATTTTACTCTACTCAAAACTTCGGTGTTTCTTTTATTCGGCATTTTAGCAATTTACCTGCGTCAAAATATATTCAAGCTACCTGCTACGAATGATAGAAAGAAAATGAAATCAAAGAAGAAGAAGAAGAAGGTAAAGAAATGTCACGCTGCGCGAGACCAAACCGTAATGAAATTCAATTCTTCTTATTCGCATGATTCATTACACGAACGATCTTCGAGAGACACACTGCGACGTTCATCGGTGGAACCAAGCAGCGAAAAAAGATTCACGCATTAATTAACACATGGGAACGCGTGAGAGTCACGAAGACTGTAAAAAGCAAACGAAAATACTGGAAAACGAAAGAAAAGAACGCGTATCGTTTGCTTTTCTCCGCGATTTTCGAAACTTCCACCAGGTGTTAAGATATTCGCATCGAAACGAAAGAACGTTTAGCGTATTCCGGCAAAATTCAACACGGTTCTCGCGACTAATTCGATCGCAAAAACAAAAGATCCGCTCACGTACGTGAATCCGTAATCGGATAAGCAAATTCAGCGGGCGAAAAGAGGCGAAAGCAAACAACCGAGGGGCGAGAAGGAAGAACCACGTTGTTAAGACGAATTATATTCTATGGTTCCACGATTCATCCAACGTCTACATAGCTGCAGACACTTATGGCGTTGCTCGATAGAGACAGTGGCCCTCAGTTCCTTTGCTCTTGTCTGTTCAACAACGTCAACGCGGTGTTTTGACTGTCTGGTAAGGTGGATCTCGCGATTCGTACGTCGAAGATCTTCTTCAGAGAGCGGGGAAATTGGCTGTTTAAACCTGCGTAGATTATGGGGTTGTAGCAGATGGAGGATTTGGCCAATAACGCCGGAAGCACAGCCACCGATGCCGATGGCTTCGCCTAGAAAATTAATCGAAGATTTTGTTAGAGTAATTTGTTGTCTCTTGACAACGATTTCTATTAGCTGCGTAATAAGTTTTGTCGGTTGTTGTATCGTCTGCCAATAGCGTTGTGATTTCTAAATAAATTATCATGGACATGATTATATTAAAAAATGGAAGATTCTTAAGGGAAGGATATCCTTAAAGGATATTTCCTTAAAGGAATTATTATGTGTTTGAATTTAATCTTGAAGTTAAGATTAATAATCTGTGGAAAACACGATGTTTGTGTTGAAATAATATTTAGTGATGTTTATTAAACAGAACTACAGAACCTGATATATACAAACGAGCAATATAATTAACAACGTATGGAAGAATTGTTGGTTGTTGGCCAGTTACTTTCAGACTAGACTTAAGTAGTAACCCATGATCCCTTAAATACTTTTGAACCCCACTCTCTATACAGTAATGAGTATGAATCCTGTATAAGTATCCTGTTCAAATGCCTGTGTGGGTGACTGTGTAGGAGTATTTGTGCCTATGCGTGAAATATCGTTGTATTCCAGCATTATGTTTATAAGATCGAAAGTTCAAACGACTAGTTAACTTCTCTCTTTCTCTTTCTCTCTGTACTGTTAAGCGTCGATGGCGATGTTCAATGTTAGGTTCAGACCAGTTTGAAACACAAAGTATCATCGAATACATACGAAACGAGTGACGATATTTAACGAGCATCGTTATGGCGCTGCGTCTGTTAATGGCACCTGCTGGTAATACGAAATTATAACGAAATACTTTCACCCTACACGTATAGATATGCAAATCGTTCACGGTGTACGAACAAAGGTGCATCTCGTATCGCGTGCAACGATACAGCTTTCTCAATTTCAGTCGATCTTACATATTAATATGAAACTGCTCTTGATGGTGAAGAACCTCGTAACACGAGTTTTAGTGTTATCTCGGTTCTATCAATGAAAACTTGAATTTTACTTGGCGCGTTAACGAAACTTTGCAAGAACAAAATTAGAAATTGTTCCCCCGATAACATTAAGAAAAGATGTAAGATCGATGTAAGTAATAAGAGGAAGTTGTAAAATTTTCTGCGTGAAATCATGGAACTGTGACCACTTTACACGATCATACTCTTGGATATGAATTTACTACTTACGTCGAAATATTGTGCGGCGATCGCGAGAGCAGCGTAAGGCGACCAGGCGAGCAGGAAAGCAGTTATCATTAGTGCAACCATTTTCGTGATCTTTGCCTCGCGTCTTCCGCTTGCGCCTGTGAAACAAATTATTTTCGCGCTACCAGCGTGAGCAACGGAAGTATGGCTCTTTCACAAATACAAAAGGCAAACTACAGAAGAACTCTGTTCGTATTAGCTTCGTTTATGTATTTGAAATTTCATCATTTAGCGCTCAAACAGCCTTCCGTCGATCGAGCTCGTTTATTTGAACGAAAAATCATATCGTATAAATGAAAAATCATGCATATTGCGAGCACCAGTTGGCTGCTGAAGCGAGTAAAACTCTCATAAAAAGAAGACTAAAGAGAAAACACCCCACTGACCTAACTAAAGAAATAAAATAGACAAACTCGAAGATGGTATCCCGCTGGGAGCAACCATCAACATGTTATTTAGCAATTGAGCTAGAAAAATTTATCGAATGTCCAGCTGGACAAATTGTAAAGTACAAATGAAATAATAAAAGAAATAGAAATTTTCTTATGTTCAATTTTCTAGGTCAAAAATAAAATAGTCAAACTCGAAGATGGTATCCCGCTGGGGGTAGCCATCAACATGCTATTTAGCAATTAAGTTAGAAAAATCTACCAAATGTCTAGCTGGACAAATTGTAAAGTACAAATTAAATAATAAAAAAAAAAACAAAAAAGCTGAAGAAATAAAATAGTCAAACTCGAAGATGGTATCCCTCTGGGGGTAGCCATCCGCGTGTTATTTAGCAATTAAACTACAAAAATTTATCGAACATCCAGCTGGACAAATTGTAAAGTACAGATTAAATAATAAAAAAAAATAGAAATTTTCTTATGTTCAATTTTCTAGGTGAGAAATAAAATAGTCAAACTCGAAGATGGTGTCCCGCTGGGGGTAGTCATCCACGTGTTATTTAACAATTAAGCTAGAAAAATTTATCGAACGTCCAGCTGGACAAATTGTAAAGTACAAATTGAATAATAAAAAAAAAAAAAAACAAAACAAAAAAACTGAAGAAATAAAATATTCAAACCCGAAGATGGTATCCCGCTGGGGACAGCCATCCACGTGTTATTTAGCAATTAAATTAGAAGAATTTGTCAAATGTTTAGCTGGACAAATTGTAAAGTGCAAATTAAATAAAAAAGAAATATTGCAAGGAATTCCTATTGTACGAATCGCTTATCTGCCGCCAAGTTTACATAAACGGAGCTTTACTGTAATTCCGAGGAGATTTCTATCAGACTCGATCAGATCTTGCAAGTTCTTAGAAAAGATTCCGTTCAGGAACTAGCTTACCTGCTCTCTTTCGCACTTTTCTCAAGGTCACTATAATTGCCACGTAACTGCTACTGATCACCAAGACGGGGATGATCAGACCAAACACGAAGATGAATCCTATGTAGCTGTCGCTTTTGGTAAGAGGATCGTGTACTTCCCAGGACACGCTGCAAGACACGTTTCCTGCCTCTGGACCGTAACTACCCCAGCCAAATAGTGGTGGCAGAGAGAGGCAGAGTGCATAGATCCAGACGAAGATTCCAAGTGTTATCGCATACCTGTCGAAAACAGACGATTCGTACAGACAGTGCGTAGAGTAAAATTATAAGGCAACTTATCGTCAGCGTGCGTAATGGGTTGGCAACCAAGTGATTACGGATTTCGTCATTAAGTGGTATTGACAAAATCCGCAATCATATTTAGTATATTTGTTGGAATACGGCGATATTTCACGCATAGGCATAAGTACCCTTACACAGACACGCAGGCATTTGAACAGGACACTTACACAGGTCATACTCATTACTGTATAGAGAGTGGGGTTCAAAGTATTTAAGGATTCATGGGTTACTACCTAAGTCTAGTCTGAGAGTAGCTGGCCAACAATCAACAATCATCCATACGTTGTTAATTATATCATTAGCTTATATACATCAGGTTCTGTAGTTCTGTGTGATAAACATCACTGAATATTATTTCAACACAAACATCGTGTCTTCCACAGATTATTAATCTTTATTTCAAGATTAAATTCTAACAATATTATTTAGTATAGTATGTATTTATAATATTTAGTATACTTAGTATAGTAGGTAATTGCATAGGCAATACAGAGTATCTCGAGAATTAGCGTCTTTCTTTGTTTTTAAATAACTTGGCAGAGAAATAAAAAATTCATTTATGTAGAATAATCACGGAAGACACGTTGCACATTTTGAAAAAATTGTATCCAAAATTTGCAACAGAATGTTTCTTCAAGGATGTTACTGGAACATTTTGTACGACTATTTTTATTGGGATCGATTAAAATTTCAATATCGATGAGAACAAAGTAGGAAAAAAAAATCTTCTTTTGCCAAGAAACACGTGTCACATCCGAACGTGTTCAAGCGATAACGTACGTTCTGTTATCAGCGTCAGTTTAATTCGGCTTTTGGTTGGTCAATGATTGTCGGCAAAAATTTTCACGTTAGACGATGACTTCGTTTACGGTCTTCGGCAAAGTAATCGTGGCTTGCAGCCAGGAAAATTTATTTTCTCCTTTATCATCGTAGCGTAAACACTTAAGAACATTTCTCTACGCGTTTTCTTTTTTTATCGTCGAAACACCATTCTGTCTTAACGCAAGAATAAAAAGCTGAACTTTAAGAAGCGTCTAAAGAACGAAGACTGACATTGCTAATCCAAAATTGATTAGAAGATCGGTAAAATACCGTTGAAGTGGTTCACGCGGATTTTTAATCTTGAACTTATTCTCTAGAATCTAGAACGACGTTCATAATTACACAGGCAACTCTCGCGGGTTATTAAAGAATGCTACTACTTTTTTTAAACTAATTGTTAGAAAAGGCTTGTCCGAATTTCTGTAAAGAGTCAAGAATTTTCGTAAGATTTTCTCAGCTTGCGATACAAATTTTTCCCACTATAAAGTTCAAAGACTGCGATTGAAAGTTGTTTGGCGAGTCCCTGTTGAGACATCAGAAATTCTGATCTCTGAAGCTAGTTGTTCACTGTTATGCTTTTTATCTTCCGAGTGTTTACAAGTTAGTAATTATTTCTCGCCGTGAACGTCCATTTACATAAACATGAAGCTGTATTTACATAAACGCTCGATTCATAAGATTGATCTGAAAAGCCATAACTTGTAATTGTAAGCGGAACGGACGATCGATTCGCCTTTGCGTTATTCGATTTGACATGCGACGTGTCTCAGCGTGTAATTAGACAGAGCAAAGAAAAACATCGAGTGTTACGATCCATTTCTTCTCTACATTGTTCACGTGCACGTGTGTCGCGACGAGTTGAGATTTTCGGAGCGGAACGTCCGTCGTGTTTTCCACAATTCGACTAACAAAGTCAAGGCCACTTTTCTTCACCTTGACGAAACATCTATGACTGTCAAATAAAGTAAAAGTAAATGGAATGATTCTCACCTTATGGACAGAGCTTTCATCGGTCTGGCTACCAGTAACCACCTTTCAACAGCCATTACTGTCAGGTTCCCGATACTGGCGAACCCCAGGGTGGACATGAACCAAGCGTAGCTTTGAAAAACAAAAAAAAAACGTTGTTTCAATGAAACTGTAACAAGCCGAAGATTTTTGGTTAATATTAATCATTCTGGGCAGGAGAAAGTGGGCGAGAGGTTAATGAAATTTATGAAAATTGTTAGATTTGATTTCGACCTGGGATCTTTGGCGTATTTTACTCTATAAGTATCACGGGAATCTGAAATTTTTATAAATTAATATCAGTCGGGTTATCGCAGTCAGAATAATATATTATTGTAATAAACCATTAACTTTAATTAATTATTGTAATAAACCAATGAAACTTTAAAGTTACAATTCTATCAGATATAAAAGTATCATCAAAAAGCAGTAAGATATACGAATAATTATTGTAACCAGTTTTATTTTAAATTATAATTCTTCTATAAACTTTTTATGAATCTATATTTGATCGAAGGATATATTTTTAAGCTTTTATTTAGAAAATATGCCAGGATCGTTTTATAGAGAGGAACCGGAACATCCTGTATGACGACGTCGATTTCGGACTACAATCGTGTCGATTTACATTTCTCAACTGTTCACTAGAAATATACGTTTATTCCCAATTCTCTCTCGGACTTAGACGTAACATTGTTTGCTTTTATCATTTACGGTTTCCACGAAGAATTCTTTGAATGTTTGTCGAACGTTTAAACGATGGCAAACCACGAAACTCCACTTTGCGGTAGGTACACCGTGCGCCAGATACTTTCTCTTAATTTCGTCGTCGCGACACCATATTTAATGACCTGAAAAAGACACAGGATTTTACGAGACCGCGACAGAGCGAACGTTTCATCTCGTTATAACGAAACTCGTCCGTTCTACGAATCCTAAGGAATTATTAGTTCCAGGGATAATTGTACGTTCCGTTAACGAGGAAATTCATCAAATTTTGTGACAAAACGAAAGCAAAAATAATTCGTAAAAGATACTCGGCTCACTTTTACGTTCTTTTATTAAACACTTTCGAGCCTCGACAATTTGAACTCGAAAATACTTAATTTTATATTATATCCCACATTTACACTGATGATAAATGACTAATAATTTTCTCTAAAAGCGTATACATGTATTAAGATGTACATATATAAAATCATCATTGATCATCAATGCTCATGCTGCAATGATAATAGCTATATCCAAAGATAAAAAAATATAGAAAAATAACGCTAAAAGTAGTCGCTGAATTAAAGGAATTAAAGAGTTAACGAGAGGAAGCGAAAATGAAATAACCAGCAACTGAAAAAATGGGCCAGTCGATAATTACTTACCTGAAAGAAGATAAAAGTTAACCAAATGAAATAGACGATAATTTTTCTAAACAGAAAAGAACTCGAATAGACTAAAGTTTCGCAGACTTATCTTACGATAATTGCGTTTAACGAACCGCATCTTGAATGATAATTACATTCGTGCCGATAATGAGCATTAACGTATTAAATAAATGAATTTTCTGTGCGTGCTATTGAAATTCTACGAGCGAAACGCGCATGACAGGGAATGTCACAACATTCGCACATTGCGTTTGTGCTTTGAAGTTTCATTTGGAACATAAGTAGTAACATAAGTAGTACTTCTACTTCGTTTTCCTTGGATATTCTAATTCTTGTGAACGATTATTCTGTATCTCGTGCGATTATTTTGTATAAAAAAGTGCTGCATCATAGAGAATCAGTGAACAAAACTTTTAAATTAACGTAGAGAAATATTTGAATGAAATAAGTTAAGAAGATGAGAACGAGTTATTCATTTGTGAAATCTTCGTAATTAAATATCAACATTGGCCGAAATTTTAACGTTGTAAAGTAATCACGTTCCCAACGGAGATGGAATAGAAGAGAGCAGAGAAGGGCTGGTTTCGTTGGCCGTGTTTCGGCTGTTCTATTTCCAGAAAAATCTTCCCCTTTCAATGGTAGCTTTTGTAGCTTACGTATGTTGCTTTACAAGCTCGTTATAAAAAAAAATGGCACAATTCACTGTGTACGTACATGCCTACCAATACTGGCGCAGTAGCGTTAGATCTGTCACGACAAAGAATCCAATTTTTCCTTTCACCAAGGATCACGGAGTGTCGTTGCCATTTCACATAACAAGAAATTTTACCGTATTCCGTAAATAGCCGATAGTGATAGCGTAAACTAATTATAGCGTAAATCGAGGTAGAGTAAATTAATCGCAATTCCGTAATGCGAATTCTTTATCAGACATTTTCACGTTTGTCTTTAATTTTCAACTGTAAACCGTGGGGAAAACAATTCTGCTCAGCCATTAATTTTCAGTAAAAGTTGGCCGAGTTTCTTTCCGTTCGTCGGAGTCAGCCGCTTTAAACGGCAGCGAGAAGATTACATTTATCCGAGATTCAATTATTTTCTACCGCAAGAAACCACGATGTGCATCGCGATTACAACAAAAGCGAGTAAGAAAAGGGAATAATAGAAAGATTACATTCGTTCAGGATGAAAGGGAATATCGTCTCGTATGTAGTTGATATGCCTCGGAGAAGTTTCATGCGATTACGTTTAATAAACGATAAATTATACCAGAGGCACATTTTGTAGCCCCAGTACCATCCGCCTGTGATAGCAGAAACCATCGCAACAGGATTTCCAAACGCAGCCACCAGGAAATCGCCAACCTGAAGTAAAAATTGTCCTTAAATTATTCAAATTGAATCTTTACTCCAACGAAGGAACAAACGTGTAAAACAATTATCACATAAAACGAAATAAAAGAAAAAACAAACGATCAGAGAACTTTCGCAATTTTTCAATTTCCATTCAACGCTCGTATTCGATTCTACAATGGAAATATTTTCGGTGATATTCGATGAAAACACGGTGCTACGAGGATGCCATTAGAGGAATGATTGACACAAACGACGCGGAAAAATATCGTTCTGTTACGGTAGATTCCACTGTGAAGCCCGTGACTTTATAAATATTCACGCTCTCCTATATTTTTTTTCCATCGTTGCGTATCTCCAGCTCGCCGAATAATTGTATCATAAAAGGAAAACAGACGGACGAAAATTAAAGTTAGAAAGATGTGATAACACATAAGGCTGCCGTGAAAGCTCCACGAATTTTATCGACTTAGTACTCCGAGCTGGATTCTTCTTTCCAGAAGAATTTCTTCTAGTCACTTTCGTTACCAGAGTACGCGCAACCCCACCTTCTTCAACTATAATTCCTCGAATTTCAGAGCCTTTATCCTCTTCTCTAGCCTCATCCCCGGGAAAGAAATCAAGATTGTATGGAACGTTCTTACAAAATTCAGCAGAGATATAAATCGACGATGCGTTAATAGTTCTGTAATAAAATTGATCGAAAGGACAACATTCCTCAACGTTATAATTGAAAATGAAAGAGTCGAAAACATCAATTATACGATGGAAAATTAATGTACGCGAAGCTTTGATTAAATTAATGGAGTAAATAGATGTGACGAGAATCGATTTTAATATTTCTAATAAAAATACGAACTACGTAAATACTGGTTTCCAAATTGCTCGTCATGGTTTCGGTTAAAATTCTCCCGCGATTGTAATCCAAAACAATAGAAAATAAATTTATTCCACAGATTCGCCAATTAGAATTTTCGATCAACTGAATCTTCGCTTACCAATTAGTCAGAAGGTAGAATTTCATAAAAGTAATAAAATTTACGACAATTTCGATAACTGGATTTTTAAATTATAAGAATTCAATCAAGTTATAGGTATATCTAGTTTCCCATGGAAGAGGAAAGTAAACGATTCATTTGCATAATATCGAATGACACAGTTTCTATATGAATAACGTAGAGTGTAACTAATACGTCTAATTAGCACCGCGCTAAAGAATTGCATAGAGGCGCGATATAAAGACGTATGAATTATTCGCATCCACGAACCTTAACATCTCCTATGCGAATTATACGACTGAGATTTCACATAAACACTTTTAACGATATCCTCTTTCATTTAAACAGAAAAGAAATAAAATTTTACAAGTAAAATTTACAAATTACGAATTACTTGATTATTCTATATAAGATTATAAAATTGTAAAGCAGACGTGTATAATCTACAATTTATAACTTGTAAATTCGCTAATATTATTAGTAAATTAGTATGCAAGAGGATACGGGGTTTGAAGAATGGAAAATATTGATTTATTTAGACCTCTATTTTGCCACAATACAATTTTGAAAAGGATGATAGATATCTGTCGACTGTAATTATGAACAAATAATTTCTAAATACCGAAGCAAATAATATTCTTATTCATTCCAAAATGAATTGACTAAACTAAAATTTTTACTAAACTAACATCTATAAATCATCCCTCGCAAACTTCAAAAACCAGTATGAAAAACGTCATAAAATCAGCTAATATCGTTTCAAGAATTATTATTTGATGTCTTACGACGAGATTAACCAGGATCACGTTGACGGGTGTCCACAGTATCTGTGCGTCCTTGACGATCACGATCGCCACCAGAAGATTCATGGTGAAACCAAAAAATCCAATAAATCCCAATGCGATCGCTGCAGCGACGTACACCATCGGACTGACTTGATCCTCGGCATCGTAAACGACATTGTCCACGGTGCTACGGTTCAAGGACATTCTTCCTATATTTCTCTGCCTTTACACTTCTACACTTTTCCGCTTTTTTTTTTTTTTATTTTTTTTTTATCACCGACACGAAAAAGGAGAAAAAGCAAACGAAAAAGCACCACGTGTCGATTGAACGCGTTAATCGTCGGATAGATCACGTTCCTTTTCGAAGTCGCGCAAGAAGCGGACTACATGCATCAACCAAAAGCAGTTTATGACTAAGTTTCAAACTGTACCTACCCTTATATAAAGCCCGGATGAAACTACCCTTTCCTCCGGCTGCACGTACTCTCTATCAGTCGCCGTTACCCGCTAAAACCAACCCTCTTGCCGGCAGGTAGAAACAGCATGCGCGAAACTACAGCAGCAACCCCCTTTCAACCCCTCGCGGTTGCCAGTTTCATTCCATCAGGATGAAATCAACAATCACATGGTCATATTGTTTTCAACCTCCGGTCACTTGGTGCACTTAATTGCATTGGGTAAGGATATTCTCTCTTGAGGATAGATGTATCATGATGGAAACTAGGTGATGAAAGAACTGGAGATCTGGTTGGAAGTACAATCCTGAGAGCTGATGCTGGAATCGAGTTTGTTTGGATTCTGTGTTATATTTTGATTAGACAGAGAGTTCAAATTGGAATTACGTATAAAGGAAATTTCTTACAAATTGCTAAGAATTATTTTTTTAAGCAAACTTGATTTTGTTGTATTGTATCCTTTGCGTCAAGTAGAGTACAAAAAATCCATTTTCGGCGAAGAAAAGGATTTGCAAATCCAATTAACGACAGGAAAAACCGTACTCGTTATTTGTGGATTATTGCGGATGACAGGCCTCCGATTGTTTACAGAACTTACGTTTAACGAATGGATGTGTGATGCAGGATTTTTTTTCGAGCAGATTAAAAAGTTATATCACACTGGTAAATTGGTGGTAAATTGATAAAAGAAATCCATAACATTCGTTTGTAACACATCGAGAAATTATGAAACTAAATGATGCTTTATATTAAAAAGAGAGAATGTGCAATTTTATAAACAACAGACAGTATTCTTTATTTGTCTATATCAAGGTGACAATAAATTTGTTGCAGTAATTTGTAGGTATTTAAATTATAACTTACAATATAAAAAGTATCTTTAAGACTATCGAGTCAATTTACATGTCTTCTGTGTCACTGTCTGAATCTTCTGCCATTGCTTGTTTCGCTTTTGCCTCAGCGTCAGCTTTTACGTCCGCCGGTATGCGCTCGTGCCTTCCATTCGTATGTTTACCAACCCAGCTCATTTCAAGTTCGAACTGCTTGTCTTTTAATTCATCGTGAACAAGATAAATTATACGTGCTGCTTCTTTTACTAATTCATTGCAAGTCATTTCAGATAGCTTCAATTTTTCAATTTCCGTCTTTGCAGATTGTTTTGCCTTGCCTATAGAATGATATATTTAAATATACAATATGTCCGTTTTAAATATATACACCTGATTATTTCTATAAATATCAGAAATTCGAAAAATGTTTCAGATGATAGTTGTTTGATTTCATGGAGAAAGCTTAATAAGATATATCGATTCTTTTTTCACTTTCTTATTTGTCAGAGATTTCAATAACATAACTTTTTAAAATGAAGGTATACAATTTCTTATATACCATTCTATGCATACTTTAATTCTCTACAAAAACGTATTAAGGTACCTTGATTGAAAAATGATTAGTTTGAAAGATATTTTAACTTTACTTTTGTAAAACTTATCGTATGGAAGGCAAGGAAAATATAAACATAAAAACGTTGCGTTGCCTTCCCTTGCCTTTCATACAATAAGTTTTACAAGATTAAAGTCAAAATATCTTTCAAATTAATCACTTTTTTACCAAAGTATTCTAATATTTTTTTCTAAAAAATTAAAAATTGTACCCAATGATATATGAGAAAATGTATAATTCCATTTAAAAAAAGTGAGATTTCTTTAACTAATAATGTGAAAAAAATCGAAATATCTATAAAATAATTTTTTACATTTCTGATGTTCATAGAAATAATCATATGTATATATTTAAAATGGACATATCAAATACATTAATACTTACCAACAGCACAACCATAGTACCCATATGAAACTCCAGAAGGATCTATCATATACATAGCCGGACCATCGTGTTCATACGCACCAAGTATTACAGAACAGCCATATGGCCTGACTGCCGAATACAAAGTATACGCATGCATGTACATAGAAACTCTTTCATTTAAGTATTTCAGAGGAATACCAATTCCATATTGGGATTTGTAGCTGGACGCTTCGGATCTAGCGATCTCTACGATCTGTCTGGCATCGGATATCAAACCAGAAACTGCCATACCAAGATGTTTGTCTATATTGAATATTCTTTTATTCGTGCCAGCCTCATAAAGCTTGGAAGTAACTATCTTTTCCACAGCAAATACAATGCCATCTTTTCCTCTTAATCCTATAACTGTTCTATAATCAAAGCAATATAATTTTCAAATAAATATTTTAAACTGTAACAAAAGTTTATAAATTATTGAAATTTCTCTGTGTCACTGCAGTATCTTTGAAGTCTTGTGAATGGTGTAGATAACCAAATTCGCAAAAGATATTTTTAGGATAAATTGGCAAATAAAATTATTTGAACACTCACCCTCCATTTTCGACGGCTTTTTGTGCATATTCCACTTGAAACACACGTCCGTCAGGTGAAAATTGAGAAGCAGACAAATCATACTGAAAATCAGAAGGAGGTTATATTTTATTATTGTTTATAACTAATGGATTATCACAGTTTCTTTTAAATTAATACACTATATATTTACCCCTGTGCCTATGGAACTCATTTTTTTTTAGTCAATCGTAGTTGTAAGTATTGTAATACTATTACAGGCAAAAATTGTTTATACGCTCAAACGGCGTGAATAGGCGAAAATCAAAACTTGATCGTCAGTACTGTATGTCTCATCAGGATAGGTTAGTTGTCAAACTGCAGAACTGACGTCTGGCGGCGAATACGAAAGCTTTTAGTTTTTAAACTACTGAGACAGTGACGCGTTATTTCTTCGTCGTAAAAGTGAAATAAAATAGGAAAAATTAGGCAAATCAACGTTTAACGTTTTAATTAAGTATCTCGTTATGTTTAAGATAATGCATATTTTATCAGATACCACTGTTTTTACGTGTTTTGAATAAAAATTAAATCATTTCTAGGAAAGGAATGTTAGAAAACATCAAGATGGCGCGTATTAATACGAATTTGAAACTGCGAAGTAGGATTCTTGATAGTTTTGGAGGAAGAAGCAGGTAACTAAATATGTAATATGTTAAAATTATGCAGATATACTGCGTGCATATTGTTAGCAATACTTCAAGCTTTATGATACACGAATCATAAAATTCTAGATATATCTATATGTATAATGATAATGTTACACAGAAGAAATATCAAATTTGACGTTTTCTGAAATGATTTAGCTTACTTTATAGTTTGAGGTTAGAGGGGAAGGAATGTTACTATATACAATAGCATATCAAATAGATACAAATTAAATTACAACAATTGAAGTATATTATATAGTATATTTAAAATATGTAGGTAGTATAGAGATAAAAAAAGGTTAAAGTATTGTGGATTAAATGTTTAGACTAATAAAATAAAATTTTTCTGTGCAATAAAAATATTTCAAGTTCAATTCTTGGTGCTCCTAAGCACTTCGGTTTTTACATTGTCAAAAATTAATTATCTAAAGCCTAACAATTATTGTAACTTATGACGTTACTAGAAAATGATCAATTTGTTTAAAAAAGGATAATTGATAAAAGTTAATTTTTTTCAATTGATACTGCTTATCAAATTGACAAATAACAAAAGAGAGCTCTATGGACAAATAATAATAATAATTGTAAAAAATTAAAGGAGTCATTTAGAAGCATACAATTTATTTTTGAAAGCATCCAACAAATACTGTAAGTTCTTCCAGAGCGTCAACTATTAATTCAGCATATTTTCATTTCCCTTCTTCCTTCAAAAAATTCTTAATACTCTCTTTCTTGCAAGTATATTGAGACGGGCAATTATCTGCAACACCATGTTCGATGGCTTTTCGGAATTCCGCCATTATTTCCTCGTACTTCCCTTCAATCGACGAACCTCTGAAAAATAGATACAGCTATTTTTAAAAATTGTAAACTACGAATATTTATGTATATTTATGCCTTTATGAACACAATTAAAGAAATGGGACCTGAGTATACATTTATTTCATGTACTAAATATTATGTATAACAAATACTTTACTTTGTATATTTTATATATTTTTGAATATTATATGCATTATGTTTATTCTTTGTACCTTTTCTTCATAAAGGCATGAAAATTCATAGTCTAGTGTTAGGCGAACTAAAAGATATATTTTAAAAAATGTATTATAAATTACGTACTGGGGTAGCAATTTTATCGTTTGGATGATCATTTCTGCAGCTCCTAGATATTCTTTCGCAACGTGAGGTTCTTCACAAGCTGCTCTATACAGACAGGTATCTCCCATTAAGTATCCTAATGCCAACGTAACTTCAGCTTCAGATATCACATTTTCTAGAAATATATTATTATTTTCAATATTTCGTATATCTAAATATAAGAAAACATTGTCCAATTTTGATAATTGTTTCGATAAAATACACCTTCTTCTAAGTCGCGTCCTTTGTAACCATGATGGCCTAGATATCCTGCTCCAAATACGACTGCTTTCAATACCAAAAGTAATAACAAATTTGATAAATTCAGATTCAATACCTGTAACGATTGTATCGTTAAAAATTAATACTTCATCTATTCTTAATTCGTTTATTTTATAATTTCTGACAAAATTACTTCAGTATGTTCAGTTTTGTAATAATTTCTGTTATCTTTATTATGCTACTATATAAGATATTATTACTATTATTATTACTATTATATTATTACTATATAAGATATTTCTCACCAAAAATGTTGAAACTACGTAGACGAATATTTCACGAATTAAAATTAAATAATTTCGAATAGTGCAACACGAGGTATATGTGTTTGCTTCTGAAGCAGAGTCGAAATCAAAGATTCAAGTCGCCTCCACTTTATTAAATTGAATATAAAGCTATTTGGCGTAAGCCAAGGTGCAAGAAATACCTTGTATACGATATTAAATATGTAGATAATAAATATAATTCACTATTATATTTATAATATATTATTATATGATGACATACCTGACTGCTAGTCGAGGATCTTTGTACAAGCTCCTTCGCTATTTCCATCAACATAGAAACTCCATGCTTCTTATTATTTGTTTCCTTAAGAAGCTCTTTATTGCTTTCCATGTTTCTAGCAATAACCCCATAAATCACTACTCCCATGATAATCAAAATCTTCGCATTTAACATCATTTTCTGCCAACTTAATTTAATTTCTCACCATATACACAACAAACTGGACCTTTTGGTCAAACTAAAAGTATCTCACGCAACAAATCAAGTATTAATTATAATCGAAATTATTCATCGTATCGTACGAACATCGTACAAAGAAACAATTATTGTAAATTCTCGTGTAAGAGAAAAGTCGTGTACTTCGCGACATAAGAAGAACTAAAGTAACGTTGCAGACGATGGGGGCGATGATTTTTATAAGGTGACGTTTTCTGTTGCCAGCAAACCGTACAGCTCGTTTATTTTTTATCTACGCGCATCAAAACTATGGCCAATCTCTCTTTGTTTTCACCCATTGTGATGGTGTTCCATACACAATTGTTAATAACGTTTATTAGCCACGCACCACGTGAACTTTCTTTCGTCAACGTTGACGGAAATAAACGGTGAAAACTCTTGCAAATAACTTCTACAAATTTTCTTCTATGTATTCTTAATCGTTATTTTACACGAATAAATAAATTTTACTGATTAACATATTGCGGATTTCCATGAATTTATGAAAATTTTGGAAATGAAAAATTACACAAAATGCACGTGATAAACAGTATTCTCTATAACATCTAGAAAGTAAAATAATTTTTTATCCAAGTCTTATTTCCTTAAACGATATTCATGGAAATATGAATTTGCTAAAAAATTCGCGGGTTATTGATTCAGAGTTTTCTTGATGATTATATTGTATTATATTTTAGCATAATTGTATTACTTATATTAGTTTTATATTATAGTATAGTAACAGTAACACCATTGCTTTTGATTGAAGTTACTCGTGATGGCATACCAACTATTATCCATTCGCAATGTGTCCAAGTTTCCACTTCAAAAAGAGCGCATAATCGATGAGAAATAGGAAAAATGACAGTGGACAATGACGATACCTAACACGAGCAACACTTGTAACAGAAGTATCAGCTGCGGTTACGGTTCGTAGACTGGTTAAATATTCATCAATAGCGTGTCTGCGGATCGTCTGTAAATAGTCAACTAGAAATAAGTTTAAAGCTGTTCAAGTATTATGCAGCCAAAGCAAAAAGAAAAAAAAGGAAAAATATCGATGTGGAGAAAAATGAACACAAAAAGAAAGAAAAATGTTTCGCCAGAAATATTCGTGGACTCGAGGAATCTTGTTAATAATTAATAATTTTATTACTTTTTACGCTGTCCAATTTTTCATCTCATCTTCTTACTTCTTTCATTTAGAGGAATATATTAAAATATTCTTTTCGTAATACTTTTTTTATCAAGTTAATGGACAGTTGTAAAATTTGCAGAAGTATATTATTTATTTTTCATTGCGTGTAGAACAGAAACATATCCCATCGAGGTTTTTAAGACCTGAACACAAGAAAAAGAAATTGCTCTGTATATTTTTATGTAAATGTGAAATGTCACATATGTATATTGTTCTTTGTTATATTATTATTCGTTTTCACAGCCCAGACGAAGGGTTAGGATTACGTGTTTTTCAAACTCCTACACATTCTCGTATCTCTTTTAAAGACTTTCACAAATTTACATTCCTATCATAAACATATACAGGGTGCGCCGTTAGAATCCGGACAAAAGAAGTTTTGTGCAGAAAGTTGTTTATTTAAGTCAATACACAAAAACACATGAAAATGTTGTTATATCTCATTTAAAGGGTCCTTGCTGAGAACTTTTATTCTATGTAACCACCCTCTGCCTCTATGACCTGCTCTATTCTTGCTCTAAAGCGCGAGCACGCTGACTTCAACTGGTCGCGTTTAATTGTCGCGAATTCTGACTCGATAGCAGCTCGTAGGGAGTTGACGTTGGGGTGCCTGCATTTATTAGTTTGTCTCTCGATAACGCCCCACACGTAATAGTCCAATGGGTTTAGGTCGGGACTGTTAGGAGGCCAGAAATCTTTCGACCAAAACATGTCCACATTGTCAGAGAGCCAATTTTGAACAAGATGACTTGTGTGAGCAGGTGCGCCATCTTGTTGAAATAAATACGGCCTTCCAGAAGCCGTAATTTCCATCCACGGCTTTATTACTGTCTTCAGGACCTCCAAATAAACCTCCTTTGTGATTCTTTCGCCTTTTTGGAAGAAGTGCGGAGGCATGACGTCGCCCTCACTTGAGACAACGCTCAAAACGTGAACACTTGCTGGAAATTTGGTTTTGCCCACAACAAAATTAAATTACCGTCGATCTTGGGTAGCTAAAGAATTTTATAATTTCGACCGGCGTTCTCCCGGCGCGAAGACTTTCTATAATCGCCGCTCTTCTATCGTATTCCGGGTTTTGCTTAACGAGTTCTGTCATTTTGAGGTTATAGAAGACTTATTGACATATTTAACTAACTTCAGAGTCAATCAGCACAAACATCTGAATTCTAATATGGTGGGAACTACAAATTGAATTCTGTCCGAATTCTAACGGCGCACCCTGTATATACATCTTATATCTGAACTAAATCTTAAATGTATAGGGCGTTTACGGATTTATTAGCCAATGTTTTTCTTGTAAATTGTATATGTAGGAAAAATAGGACGAGGAAAAAGTTTTATAGTTTCCTATGATCAGTACAATAGCATATATCAATTTTTAATATTTTTAGTATTTTTCAAAAAACGGGAGTGACCTTCAGTTTTTGAAGCAGAATGCTGTACGTTTTTTTATCTCATACAAAAGCGCATGTCATGACGAATTTATCGAATGCACATTTCAATTCTGCTGACACGCTTGCGTTATAACTCATTTTAGAGTAAATTGTATTATGACTCGTTCAAGCTTACCTGAGAGAATAGCACTAAAGTAAAGGAACAAAATCTGCCTGCTGTAATTTTTAAAGGTGAAGCCCTGGCACGACACATGATAATTACAAGCCATCTTGCATTCTTGGGAGGTAAGTTGTACCATTCGGCATTGTACACCGTGTTAGCAATTTCTGTACTCTGAAAAAAATTGCAAATTGTAATAACCGAACACATCGATTAATTAATTTTTATTTATAATAAAAGGTACCTCGGAAGTTAGTTTTTCGCCCATGTAACAATATAGGAACAAATGCAACATCACATAAACTACGTATATCAGCAGAAACGAAAGTTGCAAAATCATGTATTCCGTCTCCTGCTCTCCAAATGACTATAAATTAAACGATGTCAAAGATGATGTACTTATTTTAGAAAATTTGTTGATACTTTAGTACGATATACATTTGGAAAAGGTATGTTTTTCTTCGTACCATAATGACTTGATAAGACTGAGAGCATATCTGAATGGTACAACTCAGCATTTGAAGGAGGAGCATCATGTTGAAAGAAGTCTCTATCTTGTTGGCGAATCTTAAATATGCATACGACGTGATTAATAATTGTCAGATGGAAAAATTATGCATTTAAGGGTTAAAACAAAGAAAGTAAAAGATGGACTTAGAAAGACTTTAAATTCTCGAATTTCAATTTCGTTAATTAATATCTTATGGTTCTTCGTATTATAATTTATAATCATCACTGTGCTTCTTCCATCTTTTTTACCATCTTCAACAAAAGAACAAATTTTTCGAATACGAACCTATTAATATATTCATGCTTCTGAATAATTTTCTGCAACTTCTTTTCTACATCTTTCTTATCGTACGAATGAATCTTCCGTAAATCGTCTCTCAAATTGGAGAGCTGTCCACAGACATGAAAAATCAACAGAACGACAAAAGTATCGACTGCTGTGTACGTAGTGGCCGCATAAAATGTAGCCATGAATTGACCGATCATTGTCAGTTCGTAATTTGGACTGATGGTAATGTTATAGGGGAAATAGCCACGATAGAACAGCATGTTGTCACTGTATCTCATACTAAACAACCGTGCAGGCACAAAAGCGAGAAGGACAATGTTGGCCATCAGCGTGCTTCTTATTGTAGTCTTTCTAGTGATTCTTCGAATGTTCACCATTGTTTCTCGTTCGGCTTTGTTCGTCGTTGTGTTCCAGTCATTAGCCATGCACATTACCAAAAACTTTAATGCTTGCAATAAGAGAAAATAGCAGATAGAGTACGAGTTGAGAGTCCGTTTTGTTTGACAATTGGAATATGATTAAAAAATGTTGTAGAATATAACGTAGATAGATAATAGAATAAGATTTATATAGTTTATACTTGGCAGTATTCTTACTGAAAAAAAGATGATAAATCCTTACTTGTTAATTTTCTGAAATGCTTACGTTTGCCTTTCATCCAAACAGCCATAGCCTTCATAAGTGAAATCGTGGTAGTAATATTAGTCGAAAGATTCTCGATCACCAAGTTAGAGTTACCCGCGATTAAGAAAAGATTAATAGTTTGTGGAGCACATGCGAAACACACCATCATGATAAACGGTAACAGAATGTGATAACTGGAAGGCCGATTCCATTTCCTCTCTTCCGGCCAGATACCCATAAACTTTAGCATGTTATAGTTCCAACCGTACACATAGTTTAAATCTATGTTTCTATCTATCATAAATAGGCGCTTAATAAATAATTCCGCACCCCAATAATATATATATATATATAACATCTTTTTTCTAATTATAGTATTCTTCAAAAATATAATCCTTATTTTTTTGGTATTTTAAATCTAAATCATTGATCTCTAAACAATAAATTTCCTTCGCAAAATTTAATGTGCAATATCTCTTTTTCTGTTTGCCATGTAAGTATATTACTTAAAAATATAATTTTCTTCGTTTTTGCTGTTTTTGTATTATTTTCACTTACATAATCATTTATTTTTAACAATTAAGATGACAAAAGAAAATTTTCTACAACTACTGCTGTATTTTACAAATATTTTTAACATATATGTAACATTACCTTGCTGGTTATCCATAGAGGCCCTTTTTCCCATAACTGAACCACCTGCTCTTACGTTGGGGAGCTATTCCGTCCTTTTTCTCAGCGCATGTCCCCTTCATGCAGTCAGAATGCGCATTATGATATCAATTATTCATGAATATGCAGTACAGTGTCATTCTCAACTTCATGTCGAAGTAAGTTGAATCTATCATTACAGTTTGGCTGTTGCAAGTATGTATTCATTTGTAATTATTCATAACTTCTTCCACGATACGAGAAAATAAAAAAGAAGCAAGTGATGCCTGCGTTTTTGCTACTCTCTCAGTATATACTACGTTCTTTTCATGGATGCGTGTTAAAATTCGCAAGTAAAAGAAATTTGATCACATCGAGCAAATAATTTATGAATAATTAAAATTATTACTAAAAGGTAACGTTGTCAAAGAAATTTGTTTAACCGATGAATATAATACCCAGGAATTCTATAAAATATAAAATATATAGTTTGTAAAATTATATTTATGAAATTAATTGATTGATTTAAATTTGTACCGGTTACATTTATGTGGCATATTTATTATATTAAATTTGTAGGATTAATAGATAAAAATAAAATATAACGTAATTAAAAATTTCAATTCTATTCTATGCGAATTTTTTAAATGTGTAGTTATATAGTAATGCCAATACTATTAATATAGTACGGAGTCCAATATCAAACTTTCTTCCGTCATACTTTTCACTTAGGGTTTAGGTAGTTCCAGAAGTCTATGTAAGGGCAGTCTTTCCCTGTGCGCTGCAGTGGTACAACGTATAGATAGCTCTACGTGACATATCCCGTGTTCTTCACCTGTATCTTGTGGTTTTCCATGTTATGTTATACAAGTGCAAATTTTTTTTATATTAATGGCAGCAATATCATGGTTTTCTTATAATTTTAATATATATAATGTAGGATGCATTTTTTTATTTCATACTTTTTCCTTGCAGTAAGTTAAAACGGTGCAGTGTAAACAACGAGGAAATAACCAAAAGCAGAATCTTTGGAAGACGTGCTACTTCTACGAAATGTGAGTTTTATGGCCAATTCAATTTTTTAATCGTTCTATCAAACGATTCTTCGAATGTTTGTGCAATTTCTTCGGATAATAGCATTCTTATGGAGCTATATGAATCGTAATATGAACCTTTGAACGGATATCAAAATATTTATTCGATATGTAGTATGAGTTTATAAAATGTTAGGTTTAATATGTTTTTTTACTTTTTCTCCCATATACAACAAATAATATATTTCAACCATACGATTATGTTACTTTTCTTAGACCAGTCAATCCTTCATGGCTAACAATACTGAAAGATATCCAGCAGACGTTTTTAGAACCTAACAAAATATCATTGTCAACTCTTCAAATCTATGTCTAAATGTGTGTAACAATCCATTAGAAAATAATTAGATTCATGATCGTCTGACTCACAGCATTAAAGAGTTCGAGGGAGAAGGGACTGAATTTTCCAGCTGTTATTTGAAACGATACTTTCGCGCGACATATTACGATAATTAGTGAAATGGCGTACTTCGGTGGTAAATCGTACCAATTGCACTCGTATGCTGATTGTCCAACACCGGTACTCTGAAAGTAAATGTTGTATTAGGGCATCTGAAGCGTTACTTTTGCAAGAAAATAATTGAACTTTCGGTCTTTAACAAAATTTTCTATTTATATATAAATAACTCACTTCCCCTAGAAGCATTTCTCCTACATAACAATAAATGAAAAGATGCAGCATAGTATAAATTACGTGTATGATGAAAAATATCATTCCAACTATTCGTACGTCCGCTTGCTCCTGATCTACGGACTAAAATGGAACGGAATGTACATTATATAGCAATTTCTTGTCTCGTCGGAAAAATATCAATGTAATATTAACTTCAGCATACAGTTATCATACGATATCCAGTAAGACAAAACATCGTTGTGCAGATTATAGTCTGAACAAGTAACGTGAGATTGAAGCAATCTTCCACCATCACGGCAAACCTTGGATCACAAACGCTTCTTTAAATCCTAATTTAAGTAAATTATCGTTTTGCATTTTTCATTTTTCTAAATTTATTAACACTTTCTTTTCTTTAAGTAACACTTAATTTATTTTTCTTTCTTTTTTTTAAATAATTGGCGAGAGAAATAAATCTTCTTTTAAGACCTATTTTAATAAAAAATTTAATAAACGTTTTTAGTTCACTGATAGATCGTTTGTACCAACCTAGATAACAGATTGTGCCTGTTCACAATGAATCCCAATCGTTCATGGAATCTTGCGTAATTATTATCTTTCTTCGTCGTGTTAGCTAGATCCTCGAGTGCCATTCTAAGAACAGTTAATTGACCGCACAAGTGTATCACAGGAACAGCAAGGAACGTGTCGAAGCAAGAAAAGGATATTCCGGCTAACATCGTGCCTATAAACTGTCCCAGCCATGTGATTTCGAAATTTGGACTCTTGTTGGTGTCGTAAGGGAACGTGGCTGGATGAAGGAGTCCTCCTAGATCGGCTTCTGACGCACTTTGCATATTACTCCAAATTTGAAGCGATATAAAAGCGAGAAGCATGAAATACGTTAGAGTAGAACAGACTATGGATATCATTCGACTAATTTTCGCGTTCTTTAACATCGTTTGACGATCTTGATTTGCTATTGGCTCGGTCCAGTCGTCGAACATTTGGCTGAGTAATAGCGTTAGGGCTACAGAGATATTAATTGTTATATGTATATTACATTTGTGGATATCCTCAGATATTTTAGAAGAATATTAATGGATAATTAGGTGAAGCATCAGTAATTAGACCTTTGTGTTTCTAATTAGATTAGCTCGCGAATGGCCTAATATACCTACTTGATATAGGTATGTATGTATTTCGAAATTAAGTCTTGATACGGAATAATTGATTTTACATATTGATACTAAAAGGGATAAAATCAATTCAGTTTGATTTAGAACCTTGAGAAATTAATTGGCTATGGATATTCATGCATTTATAAGAAATTTAATAAAAATCTATAGAATGCACATTCATGCGGCTACATAAAATATTTCTTAGAATATTACAAGACTGAAATAATTCTCCGTTTTGACTACATTTCTTTGATTATTTAAATTTGAAAAAATAAATATATAAATAAATATATATAAATATAAAAATAAATATATATATAGATATAATTACCTTTCTTATAATATCGCAGAACGATCTGCTTAAACAACGCAAAGGCGATCGGTATATTAATCGATAAATTTTCAATTACTTCGTTGAAATTACTCGATTTCAATACCAGATTTGCTGTTTGTGGTGCACAGATGAAAGTAAACGTCACAATAGTCGTAAACCAGAATATTATACTCGAAAGTAATCGTGATCCTCTTGATACTTTTCTCGGTTCTGGCCACACACCGAGTAACGTCAAGTTGAAACGATTCCATCCCATTGCAAAGTCCATTTTTTTCTTTCGAACGATACCTCGCGTAATTTTGAGAACGTAGAAGTTATGAATATATTGCAATTATTAGCAATTATAATTGTAAACAATCGTTATAACAATCGTTAATGCGTAGGTTGAACGCATTGAGAAAAGAACTTTGTTTGGAATATTTACAATTTTATTTGTATCTATAGAACTATAGGAGGGCTGTTATCAAATTTAGAATTCGATACCTGGAATTATAGAATACTATGATTCGTTTGAATAACGAATTTTTATCTTCCACAACTGTGGAAATCGTGTTACTTGAATTATATTTTCGACAGTTTACAAATTTTAAAACGATTCTGAGTTGCAAATTTCAAAGTTGAAATTTTTCCACCGGTTGAAAGGATTAAATCGTCTGAATCGACGCGACGTCTCTGTTCTATCTGTTTCCTCAGCAGGGATATTTCGATAACTGATCCTGCAGATTACGCGCAGGGCCTTCGTGTCGCTCATTATGCATTCACAATCGTGAGGTTGCAACCTTTCTCTTGGAACTTTTAATGGGCGCAATCTAGAAGTTTGCGAAGCAAAACAAACCATGCAATTTCGAACTCTTTCGGTTAGCCGACAAGATCGAGGACCGACGAACCGAAATATAGAAATTTTATTTTCCATAGTCTGTCTTCTCTGTGAAACTTTGTCTTCGATAATTATCTTATCTTTCAGCCAGCAAAAGAAACTTTACCACGAATCGAGCTGAACTCGAAGCTCGAAACTTTTACTTATATCGCGGATTTTCTTTTTGTGATGTAGAGAATATTCACTTTCTCGGTTAGTCTTGCGTTGTAACGTTTAATACGCTCAAGTTTTACATACGGTATCGTGATATGTCGTAACTGTGTTAACACTTCGCTGAAATAATTATAGATGAACAATCGTACAGATCAGGGAACGTATTCTAAAGATGAGTCTGCAACTTGACTTCGAATGAACAAGTCTAATCGTTATTTGCAACTGTTAGTAACACCGAAAGGTATTCCATCGCTGTTTTTAGAATCTAAAACAAGATTTAAGTGATTTCTTCCCTTTCTGTGATTTATGTATTTCGATAGTCGTGGTTAGTGATTTGATATTTGTACAGACCGTACTGAACAGTTCCATAGAGAAGATAGCAAATTTACTTGCAGTCAAACAAAGTGGATGAGTGGACCTGTACATGATGAATAGAAGACATTTGGTTTCATAAGGTGAGACGTTGTACCAATTCGATTCGTACGCGCAATTACTCATTTCTCTATTCTGAAACCATCCAAAGTAACTTTTCTACTTCTTTCACGAGCCTCTGCTTTATTCGTTTGTTTGTCAAGCATCGATGAATTAAAAATAATTATAATAATGTTGACGTTTGTGAGGTTTTCGTTCAATGCTAGTTCTGTGTGCTTTTTTTTATAATATAAATTAAAAATCATGATACATGTGTGTGTGGCTATTATCTCTTCAAAAAGATGATTGTAGGATGATTATATATCTATTCTATGATTATGGAATGCACTGTGTTCATATTTAACATTTTTATTTTACTTGGACAATAATAATTTAGTAACAAGCGATGCCATAAAAATTTAATCTATTATGGTTCCGACTTCTATGCTTTCTAATACGATTGAGATTAGCCATTAAAACTCAATGTATGATTTCCCATCTACAAAATGTTTCTTAGCATTGTCTTTTTTTCGAAAGTGGGCAGAAATGGCAGGTTATGCATATTGTGCATAATATGAATTATGGGGAACTGTAATATGCTAATGTCAACCTATTAAAAAAGCCACCCCTTATACTTTCCATAAATGTCTTCCACTCTGCTCCGACTACTAGCGTACTACTGGTCTGACCTGAAGACACAGAAAATCATGTCCCCGTATCACACGCGTGACTGTTATTGCCTTGCATCGACGTACAAATTTATAAACCAAACATAAGGGATGCGAATGACGCGGAGAACCTTCCCCTAACTTGTGTACTCACCTGACTGATGTCTCATCAGACCACATAGCTGATATGTGTGTTAATAGTTTGGTATAAAATGGGTACAGCAAAAGAATTTATGCATTACAAGTACATATATATCGAGTAGGATCATAACTTCGTTGGTGTAGGATCCAGGAAGAATTATACCAAACTTCGCTAAACTACACATACGTACATTATTTTGCGAGCAAACCGGCAGGCCTGCTCATTTTTGATCTGTACGCGTCAAAGCAAACGGTGACCAATTTTTCTTTGTTCTCGACAATTGTGATGGGAAAAATGTCGATCTGCGAAAAGAGGAAAAAATGATATTTTCAAGGTTTCCTGAGAAGCACTCGTGGTCTCGAGGAATCTTTTCAATAATTAATAATTTTATTACTTTACACAGTGTCTAATTTTTTTGTCTCGCCATTTAAATTTTCATTACTTTGAGATATAATATATCATTTAGAGAAGTATACTAAAATATTCTTTTCGTAATGCTTCTTTCATCAAGCTGATGTACGGTTGTAAAATTCACAGATGTATCGGATCGTCTATTATTTATTTTTCATTGCGTACAGAACAGAAACATATCCCATCGAGGTTTTTAGGACCTGAATACAAAAAAAATATTGTTCTGTATATGTTCATGTAAATGTGATATATTATATATGTATATACATATTTTTGATTATTATTCATCTTCACACTCCGGATTACACATTTTTCTAATCGCTGTTCATTCCGAAACCTGTTTGAGAATACTGTTACATCTAAAGGCTTACGCACATCTACTTATTTTATATCTAAGCTAAATCTTAAACATATAGGATGTTCACGTTTATTAGCCAACTTTTTTCTTGATATTTTTCAAACGTATTAGAAAAAAATAAGCAAGAAAAATTTTTGCAGTAGTCGGTGAGACGTGTTGTTGATTAAATTAATAAGGAGACGCGTTAATTCGATTGACTATATTTACAAATATTTTAAAGTGTAGAATACAAAGTTAATCGCAAGCGTTGCTCGTTTGATGATATTCGTTATAAGATTACGCGATACTACGGTACTGATACTAATTGTTATGCTGATTCGCTAAACTGATTTGTTGTACTTATTGGCTCGACTGACTGACTGACTGACTCGATACTGATATTGATTCGCGCGACTGACTGACTGATTGACTGACTAAATGACTGATTGACTGACTGGCTGACTGACTGACTCGATACTGATATTGATTCGCGCAACTGTGTCTGGAGGACATGGTCGTCTATTTATACTGGTCGAGGGGGATACCGAAAGGTTTGAACTTGTCGCCGGTTGCAGGTTGTACGTAGCAGCGAAATTGCTTTGTCCAGAGGTTGTTTACTACATTATGTGCGTCGTACAGTGTTCATCCTGTGTGGCAAAACAAATACGTGAGGTGTCTTCGAATCGAAACGTCCTAAGACGCATATGCCGCTACAGTTTTAGGGTTTCCTATAACCAATATAATAGCGTATATCATTTTTTTTATACTTGCAGTATTTTTCTAGAAACGGCAGTGACATGCAACTTATTAAGTCCATCGTCTCCACAAACCGCTTCATATGACATAAAAAAATATGCAGTAGTCCATTTAAAGGATCGAAAATCATCTTCATTTCTGGAAAAATAGTATACAAAAATACTACCTGTAATTGTATTATAACTCGTTTACACTTACCTGAAAGTAAAGCGCAAAAGAAAAGGAACAAAATCGGCCTACTACTGTAATTTGTAAGGGCGACGACCTGGCACGACACATAACACTTACAATCCATCTTGCATTCTTGGGTGGTAAATTGTACCATTCGGCATTGTACGCCGTGTTAGCAATTTCTGAACTCTGAAAAAAATTGCAAATTTAAATTACCGAAAACATCGATTAATTAATTTATTTTTCATAAAAGGTACCTCGGAAGTTAGTTTTTCTCCCATGTAACAATATAGGAACAAATGCAACATCACATAAACTACGTATATCAGCAGAAACGAAAGTTGCAAAATCATGAATTCCGTCTCTTCCTCTCCAAATAGCTATAAATTAAACGATGTCAAAGATGATGTATTTATTTTAGAAAAATTTTTGATACATTAGTACGTACATTTGGAAAAGATATGTTTTTCTTCGTACCATAATGACTTGGTAAGACTGAGAGCATATCTGAATGGTACAACTCAGCATTTGAAGGAGAAGCATCATGTTGAAAGAAGTCTCTATCTTGTTGGCGAATCTTAAATATGCATACGACGTGATTAATAATTGTCAGATGGCAAAATTATGCATTTAAGGATTAAAACAAAGAAACTAAAAGATGGACTTAGAAAGACTTTAAATTCCGGAATTTCAATTTCGTTAATTAATATCTTATGGTTCTTCGTATTATAATTTATAATCATCACAGCGCTTCTTCCATCTTTTTTACCATCTTCAACAAAAGAACAAATTTTTCGAATACGAACCTATTAATATATTCATGCTTCTGAATAATTTTCTGCAACTTCTTTTCTACATCTTTCTTATCGTACGAATGAATCTTCCATAAATCGTCTCTCAAATTGGAGAGCTGTCCACAGACATGAAAAATCAACAGAACGACAAAAGTATCTACTGCTGTGTACGTAGTGGCCGCATAAAATGTAGCCATGAATTGACCGATCATAGTCAATTTGTAATTTGGACTGATGGCAATGTTATGTATATTACATAAAAATATAATTTCATTCGTTTTGGTTCTTTTTGTATTATTTTCACTTGCATAATAATTTATTTTTAACAGTTTAGATGACAAAAGAAAATTTTCTCTACAATTACTGCTACATTTTACAAATATTTTTTAACTAATATGTAACATTACCTTGTTGGTTATCCATAGAGGCCCTTTTTTCCATAACTGAACCACCTGCTCTTACGTTGGGGAGCTATTCCGTCCTTTTTCTCAGCGCATGTCCCCTTCATGCAGTCAGAATGCGCATTATGATATCAATTATTCGTGAATATGTAGTACAGTGTCATTCTCAATTTTATGTCGAAGTAAGTTGAATCTATCATTACAGTTTGGCTGTTGCAAGTATGTATTCATTTGTAATTATTCATAACTTCTTCCACGATACGAGAAAATAAAAAAGAAGCAAGTGATGCCTGCATTTTTGCAACTCTCTGTCAATATTCACGAATAAAAAAAATTTGATCACATGAAGCAAATAATCTATGAATAATTATAATAAATACTAGAAAGTAACGTTATCAAAGAAATTTGTTTAACCGATGAATATAATACCCAGGAATTCTATAAAATATAAAATATATAGTTTGTAAAATTATGTTTATGAAATAGATTGAATTAAATTTGTACCAATTACATCTATGAGGCATGTTTATTATATTATATTTGAAGGATTAATATATAAAAATAAAATATAACGTAATTAAAAATTTCAATTCTATTCTATGCGAATTTTTTAAATGTGTAGTTATATAGTAATGCCAATACTGTTAATATAGTAGGGAATCCAGTATCAAACTTTCTTTCGTCATACTTTCCACTTAGGGTTTAGGTAGTTCCAGAAGTCTTTGTAAGGGCAGTCTTTCACTGTTCGCTGCAGTGATACAACGTATAGATAGCTCTACGTGACATATCCCGTGCTCTTCACCTGTATCTTGTGGTTTTCTATGTTATGTCATACAAGTGCAAATTTTTTTTATATTAATGGCAGCAATATCATTGTTTTCTTATAATTTTAATATATATAATGTAGGATGCATTTTTTTATTTCATACTTTCTCCTTGCAGTAAGTTAAAACGGTGCAGTGTAAACAACGAGGAAATAACCTAAATCAAAATCTTTGGAAGACGTGCTACTTCTACGAAATGTGAATTTTATGAAAATTTCAATTTTTTAATCGTTTTACCAAAAGATTCTTCGAATGTTTGTGCAATTCCTTCGGATAAAAGTATTCTTATGGAGGTATATGAATCGTAGTATGAACCTTTGAACGGATATCAAAATATTTATTCGATAACTAGCGTGATTTTATGAAATGCTCGGTGTACTGTGTTTTTTTTATTTTTTTTTTTTTTTTCCAGATACAAGAACGAATATATTTCAATCATACGATTATGTTACTTTTCTCAGACCAGTCAATCTTTCATGGCTAACAATACTGAAAGATATCCAGCAGATGTTTTTAGAACCTAACAAAATATCATTGTCAATTCTTCAAATCCATCTCTAAATGTGTGTAAAAATCTATTAGAAAATAATTTAGATTCATGATCGTTTGACTCACAGCATTAAAGAGTTCGAGGGAGAAGGGACTGAATTTTCCAGCTGTTATTTGAAACGATACTTTCGCGCGACATATTACGATAATTAGTGAAATGGCGTTCTTCGGTGGTAAATCGTACCAATTGCACTCGTATGCTGATTGTCCAATACCGATACTCTGAAAGTAAATACTGTATTAGAGTGTCTGGAGCGCTACCTTTGCAAGAAAGAGATTGAACTTTCGGTCTTTAACAAAATTTTCTATTTATATATGAATAACTCACTTCTCCTAGAAGCATTTCTCCTATATAACAATAAATGAAAAGATGCAGCATAGTATAAATTACGTGTATGATGAAAAATATCATTCCAACTATTGGTACGTCCGCTTGCTCCTGATCTACGGACTAAAATGGAACGGAATGTACATTATGTAGCAATTTCTTAACTCGTGGGATAAATGTCAATGTAATATTAACTTCAGCATACAGTTATCATACGATATCCAGTAAGACAAAACATCGCTGTGCAGATTATAGTCTGTACAAGTAACGTGAGATTGAAGCAATCTTCCACGATCACGGCAAACCTTGGATCAGAAATGTTTCTTGAAATTCTAATGTAATTAAATTATCGTTTTGCATTTTTCATTTTTCTAAATTTATTAATATTTTTTTCTCTTTAAGTATCATTTAATTTATTTTTTTTTTTTTTAAATTATTGGCGAAAGAAATAAATCTTCTTTTAAGACCTATTTTAATAAAAAATTTAATAAACATTTTTAGTTCACCAATAGATCGTTTGTACCAACCTAGATAACAGCTCGTGCCTGTTCACAATGAATCCCAGTCGTTCATGGAATCTTGCGTAATTATTATCCTTCTTCGTCGTGTTAACTAGATCCTCGAGTGCCATTCTAAGAACAGTTAATTGACCGCACAAGTGTAACACAAGGACCGCAAGGAACGTATCGAAGCAAGAATAGCATATCGCGGTTAACACCGTGCCCATAAACTGCCCCAGCCATGTAATCTCGAAATTTGGACTTTTGCTGGTGTCGTAAGGGAACGTGGCTGGATGAAGGAGTCCTCCTAGATCGGCTTCTGACGCACTTTGCATATTACTCCAAATTTGAAGCGATATAAAAGCGAAAAGCATGAGATACGTTAGAGTAGAACAGACTATGGATATCATTCGACTAATTTTCGCGTTCTTTAACATCGTTTGACGATCTTGATTTGCTATTGGTTCGGTCCAGTCGTCGAACATTTGGCTGAGTAATAGCGTTAGGGCTAGAGAGATATTAATTGTTATATGTATATTACATTTGTGGATATCATCAGATATTTTAGAAGAATATTAATGGATAATTAGGTGAAGCATCAGTAATGAGACCTTTGTGTTTCTAATTAGATTAGCTCGCGAATGGCCTAATATACCTACTTGATATAGGTATGTATGTATTTCGAAATTAAGTCTTGATACGGAATAATTGATTTTACATATAGATACTAAAAAGAATAAAATCAATTCAGCTTGATTTAGAACCTTGAAAGATAAATTAGCTATGGATATTTATGCATTTATGCATGAATGCACATTCATGCGGCTACATAAAATATTTTTTGCGACATGTCAAGGGTGAAGTAAGTCTTCGTTTAGACTCTATTTCTTTGATTAGGTAAATTTGGAAAAATAAATATATAAGTAAATATATATAAATATAAAAATAAATATATATATATATAGGTATAATTACCTTTCTTATAATATCGCAGAACGATCTGCTTAACCAACGCAAAGGCGATCGGTATATTAATCGACAAGTTTTCGATTACTTCGTCCAAATTAGTCGATTTCAATACCAGATTTGCTGTTTGTGGTGCACAGATGAAAGTAAACGTCACAATAGTCGTAAACCAGAATATTATACTCGAAAGTAATCGTGATCCTCTTGATACTTTTCTCGGTTCTGGCCACACACCGAGTAACGTCAAGTTGAAGCGATTCCATCCCATTGCAAAGTCCATTTTTTCTTTCGAACGATACCTCGCGTAATTTTGAGAACGTAATAATTATAAATATATTGCAATTATCAGCAATTATAATTGTAAACAATCGTTATATCGTAGCTCGGACGCATTTAGAAAAAAACATTGAAATATTTACAATTTTATTTGTATGTATGGAACTATAGGAGGGCTGTTATTAAATTTAGAGTTCGGTACTTGGTATTATAGAATACTACGATTCGTTTGTAGATATAACGAATTTTTATCTTCCACAACTGTAGAAATCGTGTTACTTGAATTATATTTTCGACAGTTTACAAATATTGAAACGAATCTTTTAAAAAGTATCAATGAGTCGCGAACTTCAAAGTTGAAATTTTTCCACCGGTTGAAAGGAATAAATTCGGACTGAATCTACACGACGTCTCTGTTCTATCTGTTTCCTCAGCAGGGATATTTCGATAACTGATACTGCAGATTACGCGCAGGGCTTTCGTGTCGCTCATTATGCATTCACAATCGTGAGGTTGAAACCTTTCTTTTGGAACTTTTAATAGCCGCAATCTGGAAGTTTGCGAAGCGAAAGAAAACTTGCAATTTCGAACTCTTTCGGTTAGCCGACAAGATCGAGGACTAACAAACCGAAATATAGAAATTTTATTTTCCATAGTCTGTCTTCTCTGTGAAACTTTGTCTTCGATAATTATCTTATCTATCAGCCAACAAAAGAAACTTTGCCTCGAATCGAGCTGAACTCGAAGCTCGGAGCTTTTACTTATATCGCGGATTTTCTTTTTGTGATGTAAAGAATATTCACTTTCTCGGTTAGTCTTGCGTTGTCACGTTTAATACGCTCAAGCTTTACATGTTGTATCGTGATATGTCGTAACTGTGATAACACTTCGCTGAAATAATTATATATGAACAATCGTACAGATCAGGGTACGTATTCTAAAGATGAGTTTGTAACTTGACTACGAGTGAACAAGTCTAATCGTTATTTGCAACTGTTAGTAACACTGAAAGGTATCCCATCGCTGTTTTTAGAATCTAAAACAAGATTTAAGTGATTTCCTCTCTTTCTGTGAATTATGTATGTTGATAGTCGTGGTTAGTGAGTTAATATTTGTACATACGGTACTGAAGAGTTCCATAGAGAAGATACCAAATTTGCCTGCAGTCAGACAAAGTGGACGAGTAGACCTGTACATGATGAATAGAAGACATTTGGTTTCACGAGGTGAGACGTTGTACCAATTCGATTCGTACGCGGAATTGCTCATTTCTCTACCCTGAAACCATCCAAAGTAACTTTCTACTTCTTTCACGAACCTCTGGTTTATTCGTTTGTTTGTCAAGCATCGATGAATTAAACATAATTGTAATTATCTTGACGTTCGTGAGACTTTCGTTCAAAGCTATTTCTGTGTGTGTGTGTGTTTTTTTTAATATAAATTAAAATTCATGATTCATTCGTGTGTGTCTATTATCTCTTCAAAAACATGATTGTAAGATGATTATTTATCTATTATATGATTATTGATAGCACTGTGTTCACATTTAACGTTTTTATTTTACTTGTACAATGATAAATTAATAAGAAGCGATGCTGTAAACATTTAATCTATTATAGTTCCGACTTCATGGTTTATAACGCAATTGAAATAAGTGTTGGTTTTTGCGGGACGAGTCAGACATTAGAACTCGATGCACGATTCCCAATTTACACGGAGCATGAGGTCGGATCTACCACAACTCACTTATGAATATGTTGATTACAGTGACAAGAAGGATTACTTACTTGAATTAGAAGCATCTCGCCTATGTAACAATAAAGATACACGTGTACAAGGATGAAGCAGACGAAGAGGACAAAGAAAACCAATTGAAAGTTGAAGATTCCATTTTCGTTTTTAATCAATACCTGGTTAATTTGCGTTATTACTGTGTGATCTTACAACCATGGAGTACGAAGAATATAGTAAACGTAACTTACGTTGAAGAATAAGAAACCTTGAAAGCATATTTCGATGGTACACAGTAACATCTGTAGCAACAATAGCGTGCTAAAGCATTTTTCGATTGTCTCTGCAAGCCTTTAATAATAATGTTTATCGAGTTTAGTGTTTAAGGTTGGAATGTTAGAAAATGAAATATTATAATATTGAAATACTAGGATACGGAAAATTTTAAGTATTGTAATATCAACAAATGATTGCCTTGGAGCACGTTAAGCATTGAAATATGGTAATATCAAAATACATCATGGTATTGTAGAAGAATTGAGATTATCATAACATAAAAGAAAACTCAAATTTCCTAGTAGTGTTCTTAAGAACAAAATAATACACATTCAATACGCTAAGGAATATCCTTACAAAATAGTATTCGGATCGTTTTGAAAATCTATTATGTAATAATCTAATATATAAAAAGCTACTAAATATCGAGATATGCTATTCACCAGTTCAGATGCTCGTGCTTGGTAATAATCCAAACCAACTCCTTTTGAAACTCATCTATGTTTCTATTTCCTTCCTCGCCGTCCATCAATCTTGATAATTTCTTCCTTAAAATTTCAAATTGTCCACATATATGCAGAACTAACATAGCGATAAAAGTGTCGACAGTGGTATAGCAAATAGTAGCTGAATATCCGGCAATTACTTGAGCAAAATTGGTCATTAACAATATCGGTACTGGTCGAATGTTATAGGGAAAATATCCAGGATACAAGCTCAAACGATCCTGGTTTTCATGTAATCTATCAGAAAGATAGACGCTAATAGATCGAAGGCTTAAATATGCAGTGACCATTGTGAGAGTTAATATCGAACACCAGACGGAAATAAAGTTCGCAGGTTTAGCCATCTTCAGCATCGCTGCCCTTCCTTCTTCCGTCTTCGTACTGCGCCAGTCATCGTAGAAAGACTTCATGATAGGTTTGAAAGCTTGAAATATAATCTAATTAATTTGTTAAATGGCCTATTAACTCGTATCACTTCAATATGTAAACAGCAAGATTTTTGCAAGATAACACCACTAAAGGACAGCTTTTATATATATTGACAAATCAAAAAACCTTATCGAGTTTTTAGATGTAAGTAACATAATATCAAAAAAATATAAAATAATATAGTCGCTAATAACCAAGCGGTTGATGTGATTTAAATATCAAAAAAAAAAAAAAAGAAGAAATCTATAAAAAATGTAAAAGATTCCAGTGCAGTTGTTTCTCTTAAATTCAAAGTTTATTCTTTGCCCTTATTGAGGGGACTGGGAATATTTCCAGAACAAAATCGCTGTTCCGCGAGAAACATGGATGCCGGATCTAATAGAATTTAAGCGCACACCATTGTAATTGTTTAGTAGATCGTTTGTCCTTTCTATACGTACAGTCTTTGTAGTACCAAGCGAAGATCAGCTTTATCATCGCGTTTATACCAGGAATATTAGCTGTTGACAGATTTTCTGTCACCAACTCAAGATTCCCCCATATGAAAAATAGGTTCGCACTCTGCGGTCCAGTTCCAAATAAAATTAATATGGACAAATAAAATAGAGCCTTGAAATGTGAAAATCGTTCGTCAGTCCTTCCCGGTTCCGGCCAGATGCCAATTAGTTCCATGTTCCAACGATTCCATCCAATGGCTGTCTTCAATCCTCAAAAGTAAACGAGTTCGTGGAAAATCTTACGCTTATCGAATACTAGGAGATATTAAAGTTTGTTTAGAATGATTATATTTCTTCTAATAAAAATTAACTAATAGCGAAAATTCATGTTCTATATCTTTTATAAATATATAGATAATTCTGTTAACTGAGATATGCTGCAATTCTTTTAAGTGAAATTGGAATGTTATTATATAATTTATTTTTCATTGTATTTTTCTTTTTAGGTATCTCATGACATATCCAAGACTAAGTAAAATTCACGAAAATAATTAAAAATGGTACCTGTATCGAAGTCCATTAGAAGTACACACACGCGAGCTGCACGATCAAATGACTGCCGCGAATTTCTCGTTCTTTACACGAAAGAAAAATGCCTGCTCCTCTTGGTACGTGAGAAACCACCTTTTGTGAAAATGTTACAACTTCCAAGTAGTACGAGCAAACTTCGAAGTTTCGCGTCTACGGAGATAGACAAATTTTTTTAATCGTCTTCGCCTGCTAACAGACTGTCTTTAACATAACTACTTACTGGATACTTTCTGCCTTCTTCGTTGAATAATTGATTGCCTTTATTGAGAAACTTTTACCATGGAACATACTACGTTTTTATTCGCATTTATGTGGTACCTAAATTCGATGCGAAGCTCCTTCACATTTATAAACGGAGGCTTGTTCACAGCACATGAACAGAAGTAACGTGGAACATTTTAACTAACTTTAATTTACTTCGATCAGTTTCAATTTCAATTATTATTGTGGTTCTTGTATTTTTCGTTCCTCGATATTGTTTTGGTTTCAACCGGGAAATAGTTTCAACGATTTAAGAAAATCTGTAGCATTTAAATGAGACGAGAACACATACATATCTATATTATATGGAAACAAATTGGATCAGGAAAATATGAGACAAATGGAGGTTCATTTTATAATAAGAGTAAGATCGGATCTTCTTAATTTAAAAGATAAGGTAGGAAATTGTCAAAAAATGGAAAAAGTTGTCGTTATATATAAATCATTTTATATAAAACTATTAAATTGCATAAACATGATTACTTTTTGCATACGGCACAGTAATATACTACTTAGACAATTATTTACAGTCGATAAAATAAACAATTCCGCCAGAAATATTGCAAATTTTGATCACCAAACTAGACCTACTATCCAATCTGAGCCATTAAATTTTATTGAAACCTATATCACCACAAATTTGTTTACATTCCAATTGAATAAAAATTTCCACATTTGTGCTTTGATTGTAGATAAATGTCGAAGACGTCAGTAAAACCAAAAAACGAACGGATCTCGAATCACTCGAATCGAACTATACGGCGAATGCTATCACCGGCCGCAAACTCGACGATTTCTCAGTTCCGATTTTCTCTAAGGCTAAAGACGAGGGATAAGTACACGAACCTAAAGGAGGAATCCAAATGGTAAGTTCTTTTTTTTAGAAGAAAATATTTCTGACCTTTGCCTTTTTTTCGAAGGGGAGCAAAAATACCACGTTATGCGTATTATGCATAATATGAATTATGTGGAACTGCAAAATGCTAATCTCAACCGTCTAAAAAAACCTCCCCTTATACTCTCCATAAATGCTTTCCACTCTGCTCCGACATAACTAACGTACTACAGGTCTGACCTGAAGACACAGAAAATGTCCCCGTATCACACATGTGACTGTCATTGCCTTGCATCGACGCACGGTTTTATGAACCAAGCATAGGGGATGCGAATGACGCGAAGAACCTTCCCCTAACTTGTGTACTTACCTGACTGCTGTCTCAGCAAACCACATACTTTCTGTAAACCTTTGCTCATATGTGTGCTAATAGTTTGGTATAAAATGGGTACAGCAAAAGAATTTATGCATTGCAAGTACATATATATCGAGTAGGATCATAAATTCGTTGGTGTAGGATCCAGAAAGAATTATACCAAACTTTGCTAAACTACACATACGTACATTATTTTGCGAGCAAACCGGCAGGCCTGCTCATTTTTGATCTGTACGCGTCAAAGCAAACGGTGACCAATTTTTCTTTGTTCTCGACAATTGTGATGGAAAAAATGTCGATCTGCGAAAAGAAGGAAAAATGATATTTTCAAGGTTTCCTGAGAAGTACTCGTGGTCTCGAGGAATCTTTTCAATAATTAATAATTTTATTACTTTACACAGTGTCTAATTTTTTTGTCTCGCCATTTTAATTCTTATTACTTTGAGATATAATGTATCATTTAAAAAAGTATACTAAAATATTCTCTTTGTAACGCTTCTTTTATCAAGCTGATGTACGGTTGTAAACTTCATAGATGTATCGGATCGTCTTTTATTTATTTTTCATTGCGTATAGAACAGAAACGTACCCCATCGAGGTTTTTAGGACCTGAATACAAAAAAATATTGTTCTGTATATGTTTATGTAAATGTGAGATATTATATATGTATATACATATTTTTGATTATTATTCATCTTCACACTCCGGTTAGATGATTTGTATTACATATTTTTCTAATCTCTGCTCATTCCGAAACTTGGTTAAGAATACTGTTACATCTAAAAGCTTATACACATCTACTTATTTTATATCTAAGCTAAATCTTAAACATATAGGGTGTTCACGGATTTATTAGCCAGCTCTTTCCTTAGTATTTTCCAAATCGTTTGCATTAGAAAAAAATAAACAGGAAAAGTTTGACAATTTTCTCTGATCAATATAATAGCGTATATCATTTTTTTTATACTTGCAGTATTTTTCTAGAAACGATAGTGACATGCAGCTTTTTAAGCCCATCGTCTCCACAAATCGCTTCAGATGACATAAAAAGACATGCAGCAGTCCATTTAAAGGATCGAAAATTATCTTCATTTCCGAAAAAATAGTACACAAAAATACTATCTGTAAATTGTATTATAACTCGTTTACACTTACTTGACAGTAAAGCGCAAAAGTAAAGGAACAAAATCTGCCTGCTGTAATTTGTAAGGGTGAAGACGTGGCACGGCACATAATAAGTACAAGACATCTTGCATTCTTGGGAGGTAAATTGTACCACTTTGTACTGTAGGCTATGTTAGCTATTTCTGTACTCTGAAAAAATTGAACATTTGAATAATTTCTCACTAGAAACGGCAACCCATTCATTTTTTTTTTTTTTTTTTTTTTTTCTAAAAAGTACCTCGGCTGCTAGTTTTTCTCCCATGTAACAATATAGGAACAGTTGCAACATCACGTAAGCTACGAATATTAACAGGAACGAAATTTGAAAAATCATGTGTTCCATTGTATTATCTCCTAACGACTGCATATTAAATTATGAGAAAAATGATATATTATTTTCTAATATTTTTTGAAATTTTGTTCTATGATATACACTTAGACAAAGGTATATTTTTCATCTTACCGTAATAACTTGGTAAAACTGAGAGCATATCTGAATGGTGCAACTCAGCATTTGAAGCAGAAGCATCAGGTTAAAGGAATTCTCTATCCTTCCCGCGAACCTTAGTTGTACACATGACATTAATAGTTAATAGACAGCAACATTGTGAGTTTAAAGGTTGGGACGAAGAAAATAAAAGACGAACATACAATGATGTTACATTGATGAACTTCGAAAATTAACATGCATACGCTTATTCTAATTTATTCTCTTCGCGGTATATATTTTCTAGTATCTTAAAAAAAATAACAAATTTCCTTAATACAAACCTATTTATATATTCATGCTTTTCGACAATCTTCTGCATCTTTATTTCTATATTTTTCTTATCGTACGAATGAATCTTCCTTAAATCTTGTCTCAAAATCGAAAGCTGTCCGCAGACATGGAAAATCAGTAGGACGACGAGAGTATCTACAGTTGTGTACGTATTCGCCGCATAAATAGCAGCCATGTATTGACCGATCATCGTCAATTCGAAATTTGGACTGATGCTAGTGTTGTATGGGTAATACCCACGAAGGAATAGCGTAATGTCGTTGTTTTTCATGCTAGACAATCGTGCAGGTACAAAAGCAAGAATTACGATGTTAACCATCAATGTGCTTCCTATTGTAATCTTTCTAGTGATCCTCGCGATGTTCACCATTGTTTCTCGTTCCGTATTATTCGTCACTGCCTCCCAGTCATTGGCTATGTATCTCAGCAGAGACTTTAACGCTTGGAAGAAGAGGTAATGGTAGATAGAATAAGTCTTGATGGATCTTTCTTGTGTAACAATTAGAATAAGATTAAAGAATATTTTAAAATGTAACGTAAATAGATAAGAGAATAGGATAAAATAGAATAGTACAATGAGATTTATAAGCTGCATATTTGGCAGTATTTTTTGATAAAAAAAGGACAAATCCTTATTTGTTGTTTATTTTGTTGTTGTGTAATTTTCTGAAATGCTTACGTATGCCGTTGATCCAAACAGTTAGAGTCTTCATAAGGGAAACCATGACGGTAATGTTAGTCGATAGATTCTCGATCACCAGATCAGAGTCACGGGCGATCATCGGAAGGTTTATTGTTTGTGGAGCACATGCGAAGCACAGCATTATTATACACGGTAATAGAACGAGATAGCTGGAAGATCGGTTCCATTTCCTCTCCTCCGGCCAGATACCCATAAACTTCAGCAGGTTGTAATTCCAAGCGTACACATTGTTTAAATCTACTATAAATAGGTACTCTATCTATCATAATTGGGTACTTAAAAAATAATTCACAGTCGCAAGATTAAATATGTCATATTTCTCTTCCACTATCCGTAGTATTATCTAAAATTATAGTCTCCAGTTTTAGTTATTTTGTATTATTTTGAATTATTCGCTTCTTATTTTCAACGATTAAAGTGATAAAAGAGAAATTTCTGTTAATGCCGCTGGTTTTTACCAATATTTATTAAGCAATATGTGAAATTACCTCGTTGGATATCCATGGAGGTCTGTTTTCCCATAACTGAACCACCTGCTCTCACGTTCAAATGCTACTCCAGCGGTTTCCGCAGCGCGCGTCCCCTTCATGCGCATTATGTTATCAATTATTCGTGAATGCGTAGTTCAGCGTCGTTCTCAACTTTATGTTTCAGTTAGTTGGATCTGTCATTACAGTTTGACTGTTATAAGTATGTATTCATCTGTAATTATTCACAACCTCCTCCACGATACGAGGAAATAAAAGAGAAGCAGGTGATGCTTGCGCTTTTGCAGCTTTCTTACACTATACTACGCTCCTTTCATGGATGTGCATCAAGTTTGCAAGTGAAAAAATTTAATTCCATCGAGCAAATTATCCATCAATAATTACGATTATTATTGGAAATTAATTTAAAGAAATATACTAAAATATTTTTTCCTTAATACTTCTTACATCAAGTTGGTGGACAGTTGTAAAATCCGCTGAAGTATAGTTCTATCGCCTATTGTTTATTTTCCATTGCATGTTGGACAGAAACACAGCCCATCGAGGGTTCTAAAACCTAAACACAAAAATAGGTTGTTTCGCATATATTTATGCAAATGTGAGATATCACATATATATGTATAAGGGAGTGTCGTGCCATGTATGTAATATGTAATACCGATCACTCTAAGCATTTTTGTTATATCTTGGGCTAGTGTCGGCAAAAATCACAATTTAAAAAATGTGTTTGTTATAGAAATGGACTTAATAAAAGGAGTGATATTAATTTTGTGAAACTCGGTATTTAGAAATGACAACATTTTCTAATTTCATTTCAGTTGCCAATAGATTAAACTTGATAAAAATAATTTTATGTGTACTGGTCGACTGCTGATTGGTTGGATGCTGGACGAGAAACATGTGGAAACCTTTTAAATTATAATATATATAATATACAAAGAAAATTGAAAAGTCGGGGCAGGTAATTATAATTAATAGATTAGATATAATATGTATAATAAAACAATAGTAAAAATAATTTACTTACCTGACAAATAAAATATCAGCACCACAAAGAAAAACTTCTCACACTCGGAATATCAATGTACTCGTTTAATATGTCAAAACAGCGAAAGCAGTAGAACAAACAATGTGATTCCGAAATATGTTGCACAGAATCGTTATATTCATTTTTTAGTTCAAATAAAATTGTTAATATCTGGTGAAAAAAGCTAAAATTAATTTTGGCCGGTCACTATCGTACGACTTTCTCCTACAGATATTTATTTATTTTTCGGCTTCGCAGCTAGAAGAAAGAGACTTGGATTACATATTTTTCAAACTCCCGTTCAATCCTATATTTCTTCTGGAGTATCGTCGCATCTAAAGACTTGCACATATATTATCACGCACATAAAAAAAATTACATACGCCATTATGTTGCTTACAAATAACAGTAACATTTGTTCCTTGTTCGTTTTATTCTCGTATTTAACGTTTACGATAAAGAAGCTGTCTAGAAATGCCATGAACACCGTGTACATATTTTTTCATCTCTTAATCTATATACAATATCACATATCTATTTTTTAGTTTAGTTTGGTCTTTATATTCGTACCCTTTTTTCTTCTACTATATCCATCTCTCCTAATATGCTAGAATGTAACTTACAATATTTAAATTGCAAGATATTTTTACGTCTTTTACACAGGATGTGTTTCAGAATTTGCTACCTAAGTTGTATCGATACAATTCTGAGCCTGTAGTCAGTGCTGCTAGAATTGATCAGCAATCGAACAGCAATCATCTAATACTCGTCTCAAACAGGATTCTTGTATTCTAAATTTAGAACTTTTATGGTGTACCTCGATGAAATGGAGCATTTCTGATAAAATATTTTTCACGAGGTCATAATCTTTGTCGTGTCAACAATTGACAATGCGTTATAAATTGGTCACTGTAGCTTTCAGATACTTCGCAATTTATGACAGAATCGTTAAGAAACTTTGTGTTCGTAAATCGTATTAGAACTCGTTTACACTTACCTGAGAATATAGCGCTAGAGTAAACCAACAAAATTTGCCTGCTGAAATTTGTAAGGGTGAAGACCTGGCACGGCACATAATAATTACAAGCCATCTTGCACTCTTGGGAGGTAAATTGTACCATTCGGCATAGTACGCCGTGTTAGCTATTTCCGTACTCTGAAAAATTGCGAATTTTAATAATTTCTCATCACCGAAAACATCAATTAACTAATTTGCCTTTTATAAAAAGTACCTCGGCTGCTAGTTTTTCTCCCATGTAACAATATAGGAACAATTGCAACATCACGTAAACTACGTATAACAACAGAAACGTAATTTGGAAAATCATGTATTCCATTGCTTCCTCTTCAAATGACTATAAATCAAATTATATCAAAGCTGATGTATTTATTTTAGAAAATTCCTTCATATTTCTATCTTCGTACCATAATGACTTGATAAGACTGAGAGCATATTTGAATAGTGCAACCCAGCATTTGAAGCAGAAGCATCATGTTGAAAGAATTCTCTATCGTTATCGCGAACCTAAGATGTACATACGACATGATTAATATTTGCTAAACGGCGGCTAAATTATGCTATTACATGTTAAAGCAAAATAAGTAAAAGATAAACATACAGAAATTTAAAATCGATGAATTTTGGTTTAAGATATTAATATTTCATGAATACGCTTATTATAATTTATTCTCGATAAAAGAATATTTTTAGAATACGAACCTGTTAATATATTCATGCTTCTGAATAATTTTCTGCAACTTCGTTTCTACATCTTTTTGCGAATGAATCTTCTGTAAATCGTCTCTCAAGTTCGAAAGCTGTCCACAGACATGAAAAATCAACAGGACGACGAAAGTATCTATAGCTGTGTAGGTATTCGCTGCATAAACAGTAGCGACGAATTGACCGATTATCGTCAATTCGAAATTTTGACTTATGCTAGTGTTGTAGGGGAAATAGCCACGAAAGAATAGTGCGCTGTCGCTGTATCTCATGTTCGATAGTCGTGCAAGCAGAAAAGCGAGAACCACGATGTTAACCAACAATGTGCTCCTCATTGTAGTCTTTCTGGTGATTATCGCGATGTTCACCATTGTTTCTCGTTCGGCTTCGTTCGTCACTGTACCCCAATCGTTGACTATGCTCTTTATCAGAGGTCTTAATGCTTGCAAGAGAAGAAAATGCCAGATAGAGTACGTCTTGAATGTTCGTTTTGTGAAACAATTAGAATAAGACTAAAGAATATCTTAAAATATAATATAAATAGTTAACAGAATATAATAGAATAAAGCAATAGAATAAGATATACGAAGTGGATAATTGACAGTATTTTTAGTTAAATAAACACGATAAATTTATTTTTGTCAATTTTTTAAATACTCACATTTGCCTCTGAACCAAATAACTATTGTCTTCATAAGCGATAGCGTGATAGTAATGTTAGTCGATAGATTCTCGATCACCAAATCAGAGTCACCCGCGATTATCGGAAGATTAATGGTTTGTGGAGCACATGCGAAGCACAGCATCGTGATACACGGTAAAAGAACGAGGTAACTGTAAGCTCGGTACCATTTCCTCTCTTCCGGCCAGACACCCATAAATCTCAGCATGTAATAGTTCCAACCGTACATATACTTTACATCTATATCACTATCTGTCATGAATGGGTACTTAAAGATATTTCAGAACCGTGAGATTAAATATACCTACAATTTTTCTTATTCACTACCTATAGTATTATTTTAGAATATAATCTTCATTTTTCTCGTATTTTAAATCTAAATTATTATCCAAAGAATAGTTCTGGGCCGTCAAATTTAATATACAGTATTTCTTTTTTCTCTATGATATATTACTTAAAAATATAAATTTCCTTTTTTTTTGCCTCTTGTATATTATTCTCATTTAATTATTTATTTATTTGAAACAATTAGGATATTTTATAAATTAATCTGATAAAATAAAAATTTTTGCAGGCACTGCAATTTTTTTCGAATATGTTTAATTAAATTTGTAAAATTGTAAAATTACCTCGTTGGGTATCCATAGAGGCATTTTTTCCCATAACTGAACTACCTGTTCTCACGTTCGAAAGCTACTCCGACGTTTTACTCAGCGCGCATCTCCTTCATGCGCGTTATGATATCAATTATTCGTGAATGCGTAGTTCAGCGTCGTTCTCAACTTTGTCTCTAAGTAAGTTGGATCTATCATTACAGTTTGGCTGTTATAAGCGTTCATCTGCAATTATTCACAACCTCTTCCACGATACGAGGGAATAAAAGCGAAACAGGGGAAGCATTGCGTTTTTACAATATTGTTAACTCGGTACTACATTCCATTTATGGATGCGACTAAGTTTACAAGCAAAAGAATTTTTTCAATTTTATTGAGCAAATATTTCACCAGTGATAAACACCTATTATTGAAAGTAAGCGTTTTCGAAGAAATTTGTTTAAATGATAAATACAATATCCAATAATTTTATAAAATAAAAAATACGTAATTTATAAAATTAAGATTTTCAACTAATAGAATTATAATTATACAGTTTACGTTTAAGGGTTAAATTTAATGTACCTCTAGGATTAATTTAGAAAAATCAGACCTGTCAAATTTTCCATTTACATTGAGACTTTAGGTAGTTTCACAGATCTGTATAAGAGCAGTCTTTCCCCGTTGATTGCAGTGATAAAACGTATACATAGTTCTACGCGACATATTTATTTGTATATATCTTGTCGTCTTTTATATTGCGTTGAAAAAGTGCAAATCTGATGAATTTGAAAGGACGAGGAAAGCAATAAAATCTTTGAGAAGGATAATATTTCTATAAAGAGTTTCTATAGTGAGTTTTATCAATATCTCAATTTTTTTACGGTTTTATCAAATTCTTCGAGCATACAATTTCTTCGTACTAAATATTTATTCCATCGGGTAAAAGTATCCTTATGGGAGTATATGAATCTTGATATGGAACTCTGAATAGATATCAAAATATTTATTCCGCAAGCAGTGTGACTATATAAAATACGCAGTGTGCTGTGTTTCTTATTATCATAAACAAGAACAAACATTTGTCAACCATACGTTTATGTTACTTTACATCGATCAGTCTATATTTCATAGCTAACAATATGGTAAGATATTCGATAGAAATTTTTAGAATTTGACAAAATGTTACTCTGAACTCTTCAAATGTAAATTTAAATGATTGTAAAAGGCCAAGAAAAAATAATTTAGTTGCATGACCGTTTGATTCACAGTATCAAAGAATTCGAAGGAGAAGGAACAGCATTTTCCAGCTGATATTTGAAACGATACTTTCGCTCGACACATCACGATAATTAATGAAATGACGTTCTTCGGTGGTAAATACCAATTGCAATCGTACGTTGATTGTCCAACACCAGCGCTCTGAAAGCAAATCTTCTATTAGAGTATTGGGAGGGTAACTTGGAAGAAAGAAATGAAACTTTTCACCTTCGTACAAATTTTCTATTTATATATAAATAACTCACTTTTCCACGAAGAATTTCTCCCAAATGGCCATAAATGAGAAGATGCAGCAAAGTATAAATTACGTTTATGATGAAAAATATCATTCCAACTATTGGCACGACCGCTTGCATCTGATTTACGGACTAAACAGGAAAAGAACCTGCATTATGTACCAATTTCTTTACTCGTCGAACAAATATCAATGTAACATTAACTTTAACATACGGTTATCATACGGCATACAGTCAGACAATTCAACGACGTACAGATTACAGCCCGAACGAGTATCGTCAAGTTGAAAAGATCTTCCACGATCACGGCAAACCTTGGAAAAAGCGCTTCTTTAAATTTGTTTACTAGCTATGTCCTAAACGATTTTTCATTCTCCTAAACCGTTACATTTCTTTTTTTCTTTCTTTTTTAAATAACCATCTCTTTGTTCTAATTGGATTGAGAAACAACTCTCTTCTTAATATTTATTTCATAACTTCGCTCATGAAAATAAGAATTTGCGCAAACATTTTTAGCGTACAGATAAATCGCTTCTACCAACCTAGACAACTGATTGTCCTGGTTCACAATGAATCCCAGTCGTTCATAGAACCTTGCGTAATTATTCTTTTTCGTCACGTTAGTTGAATCCTCGAGAGCCATCCTAAGAACAGTTAATTGACCGCACAAGTATAACACGAGAACCGCAAGGAACGTGTCGAAACAAGAATAGCATATCACGGTTAACACCGAGCCCATGAATTGTCCCGGCCACGCGATCTCAAAATTTTGACTCTTGCTGATGTTGTAAGAGAACATGGCTGGTTGAAGTACTCCTAGATCAGCTTCTGACACGCCTTGTGTATTACTCTGCAAGCGGGGAAAAAGAAAGGATAGCATTCGCGGGTGAAAAACAAAAGAGAGGAATGAACGGATACTCATTACGATCACTTATGATTTACAAGCGGGTGTTCGGATGATCCACAGTCTCGTTCGCTGTGCGAAATCGTACGGTAGCCGCGTACTGAGGAGTCACCGCTTACGAGAAAATTCGCACGTGCCAATTTTAAACATACAATCTCATACCTGATCGCCTTGACAATAGGTTAGACCTGACCATCGCAACAAGCTGACATTGTACCATCTTATCTAATTTTTTAACCATCTTATGTTATTTAATTTTAATAATTTATGTAGGAACCTGCTTAAAAATTTGCCAAGTATTGATTAATCGTTTTCTTGATCATCCGTGCCAATTGACGTGTATTATATAAGATTTTTTAATATTTGCAAATGAAGTGTACGTATCTATGTTTATATCTTTATGTAAATGATTATTCGCTATCGAAAAATATTTACAAAATTAATTTTCGTAACATAATAACAGAAACATCATTGTTACTTATTAAAGCTAGCCGGGCTGAAATACAGATTGATATCTATCCCTAGTTTGTTCAAGTTTTCGCTTAAAAATAGCGCATAAATGCTGAGAAACAGAGAAAATAGCAGTCACTGAATGATAATATCTAACACGAACAGCGTTATAACAAAAGTTCCAGTTGCAGTTACGGTTCATACACCGTTTAAATATTTATTAGTGGCATGTCTGCGGTTAGTCTCTGAGCAATCGACTACGAATATGTTCAAAAGTTGCTGAAAGAAACACCCTAAATATAATATGTTAAAAAAAAGAAAAAGAAAAAACGGGATAATGTCAAGATGCAGAAGGAAAGGTTTTGTGAAAAGTACTCGTGGTCTCGGAGAATCTCTTTAATAATGAATAATGTTATGACTTTCCACAGTGCCTAATTGTGTGTCTCACCATTTTAATTCTCGTTGCACTGATATATAATTTATCATTTAGAGAAATATACTAAATATTCTTATCGTAGCGCTTCTTTTATCAAGTTGATAGACATTGTAAAATTTGCAGAGGTATATTATTTACTTTTCATTGCGTGTAGAACAGATACATACCCCATCGAGGTTTTTAAGACCTGAACACAAAGAAAAGATTGCTCTGTATATGTTTATGTTAACATGAGGTATCATTACATATTTTTCTAACTCCTGCTCCTTCCCAGAATTCTATGTCCTAAAACATTCGATCAACATATCACCGCTGCATTTATTCTACCTTTCGCAACATCTTCCTCTCTTAATATGCTAGAATCTAAGCAGTCAATTTGTACGACATTTTTATATCTCTCACATAAGATGTGTTCTAAGATTTACTAACTAAACTTTATCCATACATGTCTTCCAAGGATAGGATCCTTCCTGATAGAATTGAAGCAAGAATCATGTCATAGTTCTGTCAAACAGGATACCTATATTCTACATGTATATAGAATTCTTACATTCTAACTATTTGAATAAAATTGAACATTTGTCATATGGACACAATTTCTACACAAAAATTGGCACAACGTTATAAATTAGTCCTTGTATCTCTCGGATACGTCGATGACGAAAATTTTAGGAAAATTGCATTATATCTGATTTAGGCTCACCTGAGAGTATAGAACTAAAGTAAACCAACAAAATCTGCCTGCTGAAATTTGTAAGGGTGAAGACCTGGCACGGCACATGATAATTACAAGCCATTTTGCATTCTTGGGAGGTAAATTGTACCATTCGGCATTGTACGCCGTATTGGCAATTTCTGTACTCTGAAAAAAATTGCAAATTTTATTTACCAAAAATATCGAGTAATTAATTTTTTATTTATAAAAAGTATGTACCTCGACAGTTAATTTTTCGCCCATGTAACAATATAAGAGCAATTGCAACATCACGTAAATTACGTATATCAACAGGAACGTAATTTGCAAAATCATATGTTCTATCGCTTCCTCTCCAAGTGACTATAAATTAAATTAGCAGAAAATTGTTTTATTATTTTGTTATTATAATACTTTTTGCTGTATCGTTCGACAATATATTATACATTTGGAAATAAATGTTTCATTCGTCGTACCATAATAACTTGATACGTCTGAGAGCATAGCTGAGTTGTGCAACCGAGCATTTGAAACAGAAGCATCATGTTGAAAGAATTCTCTATCGTTTCCGCGAACCTTAAATATATATACGACGGGATTAATAATTGTCAGATAGTGACATTATGCATTTATGGGTTAAAGCGAAGAAGGTAAAAGATAGACTTAGAAAGATTTTGAATTCTCGAGTTTCGATTTCGTTATTCAATATTTCATAATTCTTCTTATTATAATTCATACTCATCACTGTGCTTCTTCAATCTTTCTTGCGATAGTCAACAAAAAACGATTTTTTCTAATACAAACCTATTAATATATACATGCTTTTGGACGATCTTCTGTAATTTTAGTTCTACATTTTTGTTATCATACGAATGAATTTTCCTAATATCGTCTCTCAGTATCGAAAGTTGTCCACAAACGTGAAAAATCAACAGGACGACAAATGTATCTACCGTTGTATAGGTTATGGCTGTATAAAGAGCAGCCATCAACTGACCGATTAGTGTCAATTCGAAATTTGGACTGATTGTAGTATTGTAGGGGTAATAACCACGGTAAAACAGTTCTTTGTCGTTGTATATCATGCTAGACAATCGTGCAGGCAAAAAAGCTACAACTACGATGTTGGCCAGCAGTATGCTTCTTATCGTAATCTTTTTAGTGATATTCGCGATGTTCACCATTTTTTCTCGGTCGGCATTGTTCGTCACTGTATCCCAGTCATTGGCCATGCATCTCAGCAAAGACTTCAATGCTTGCAATAGAAGAAAATGGGTAATAGAATATGTCTTGATGGATCTTTTTGTGTTGCAGTTAGAATAAGATAACAGAATGTCTTAGAATATAGTGTATAATACAATGGAACAGTAGAATAATATTTACAAATTGGATATTTTGCAGTATTTTTAGTTAAACGAAATAAACATTTTTGAAATGCTTACGTTTGCCTTTGATCCAAACAGCCATAGTCTTCATAAGCGAAATCGTGATAGTAATGTTAGTCGATAGATTCTCGATCACCAGATCAGAGTCACCCGCGATTATCGGAAGATTAATGGTTTGTGGAGCACAAATGAAGCACACCATCACGATACACGGCAACAGAACGAAGTAACTGGAAGATCGATTCCATTTCCTCTCTTCCGGCCAAATACCAATAAACCTCAGCATATTGTAGTTCCAACCGTACACATAGTTTAAATCTATATCTCTATCTATCATAAATGTGTATTTAAAAAATATTTTAGAATCGTAAGATTAAATATACCTATAATTTTTCATTTTCTATCTATGATATGTTTCTTAGAAATATAATTCCCTTTTTCTCTCACTTACTCATTTATTTTTTAGATGGCAAAACAAAAATTTCTGCAAGCACTTTATATTTTTCCGCATATTTCTTTATTAATATATTAAATTACCTCGTTGGATATCCATAGGAGCCTCTTTTCTCGTAAATGAACCACCTGTTCTCACGATAAAAAACTATCTCGACGTTTTTCTCAGCGCATGTCGCCTTGCTCAGTCAGAATGCTGATTATGATATCAATTATTCGTGAATATATAGTTGAATGTCTTTCTCAACTTTGCGTCTAATTTTGGCTATTACGAGTATTCTTCTGTAATTACTCATAACTACTTCCAACATTCGTGGAAATGAAAGGAAAACTGGGGATGTTCGCGTTTTTGCAACGTTGTTAATCCATACTATTTCCCCTTTATGGATGTGCATCAAAATTTGCAAATAAAAAAATTTAATTTCGGGGTGGTAATAATTCATCAATAATTACAATTATTACTGAAAGTTAATGTTGTCGAAGAAATTTCTTTATGGGACGAATATAATATCCAGAATTGGTATAAAATAAAAAATCTTACGATCTTCTATATTATGTAATAGAAGAACGAGTGTCTATTATATTAACTATACTAATGTCATCATTTTGTTGTCATTTTAAAACAAACAACATAATATTGTATATCATATTTTTTTAGGAATGTTAAGATGACTAACTGGGAGCAATGACGAAAATACCAACGGAAGAAGCTTTGGTATCACTTGTAGAAAATGTAAGTTTTATACACGTTTCAATTTTTTAATCACCTTATTGAATTCTTCAATTGTTTATGGAATTCGTTCATAATAGAGTTTTGTTTCTTCCGATAAGAGAACTCTTATGAGAGTATATAACTACCAAAGTATCTATTCGATAAGTAGTGTAATTTTGTAAAATTCTGTATAAAATGAACAGTAACATGTATTCAAAATTCTATAGAATAATTATATCATTTATAATAATAGTATATAATAGTTATATATAATATATATAATAGTTATAATGAAATGTAATTGACCGTGAAAATTCTTCTGATATAGCTTTTATAAATATATAGAATGGTTCTGTAACTGGGATATACTCTTCCAAATGAAATTGGAAACTTATGATATAATTTAATTCTTATGACACTTTTCTATTGAATAGTACCCCATGAAATGTGCAAAACATTAAGTAATATTTAGGAAAATATCGTTAAATGTGTACCTGCGTCGAAGTCCATTAGAAGTACACTCACGCGAGCTGCACGATCGAATGACTGTTACAAATTTCTCGTTCTTTACACGAAAGAAGAACGCATGCCCGTCTTGGGAGGTGAGAAACTACCTCATCACCTTTTTTCATGTAAAGATGTTGCAACTTGCAAGCGTGCAAGCTTCAAAGTTTCGCGTCTACGAGGATAGACAAATTTTTTTAATCGTCTTCGCCTACTAGCAAACTGTCTTCGACTTTAGTGCTTACTGACTAACTTCTGTCTTCTTTCTTGAATAATTGATTGCCTTTATTGAGAAACTTTTACCATGGGACATACTACGTTATTATTCGCTTTTATGTGCTACCTAAATTCGATGCGAAACTCCTTCACATTTGTAAACGGAGACTTGTTCGCATTACATGAACGGAGGTAACGTAAGAAATTTTTAACTAACTTTAATTTACTTCGATCAACTTCAATTTCAGTTATTAATGCGGTTCTTGTATTTTTCGTGCCTCGATATTGTTTTGGTTTCAAGCGGAAAATAGAATTTCAATGTTTTAAGAAAATCTTTAGCATGTAAATGAGACGAGAACACATACATATTAATATTATATGGTAACAAAGTGGGGATCAGGAAAATATGAGACAAATGTAAGTTCATTTAATAATAAGAGTAAGAACGCATCTTATAAATTAAAAAGATAAGGTAGAAAATTGTTAATTGTTAACGGTCTCGCCAGAAATATTGCAAATTTTTATCACCAAATTAAACCTACTATCCAATCTCAGCCATCAAATTTTATTAAAAGCTATATCACCACGAATTCCTTCGCATTCCAATTGAATAAATATTTCCATTTTTTGTGCTTTGTTGTAGGTAAATGTCGAGGACATCAGTAAACCAGAAAACTAGCGGATATCGGATATATAACTGGAATCGAACTATACGGCGAATGTTATCACCAGCCGCAAAATCGATGATTTCTCAGTTCCGATTTTCTCCAAGGCTAAAAACGAGGGGCAAGTGCACTAACCTAAAGGAGGAATCCAAACGGTAAGTTCTTTTTTTAGAAGAAGATATTTCTTAGCTTCTTCTTTTTCTTTAAAGAAAGCAGAAATACCACGTTATGCGTATTATGCGTAATATGCATTATGTGGAACTGCTAAATGCTAATGTCAACCCACTGAAAAGACCTGCCCTTATATTCTTCACAAATGCTGCTACGCGTACTACTCGTCTGACCTGATGACCCAGAAAATCATGTCCCCGTATCACACCCGTGACTGCCACTGCCTTGCATCGACGCACAAATTTATAAACCAAGCATAAGGGATGCGAACTACACGGAGAACCTTCCCCAAACTTGTGTACTCACCTGACTGCTGTCACTTCAGACCACATACTTTCAGTAAACCTTTGCTGATATGTGTGTTAGTAGCTTGGTATAAAATGGGAACAGTAAAAATCATTTATGCATTACAAGTATATAAATATATATCAAGTAGGATCATCAACTCCTTGGCGCAGAATCCAGGAAGAATTGTATCAAGCTTCACTAAACTACACATACGTACATTGTTTTGCTAGCACACCGAAAAGCCTGCTCATTTTTTATCTGTATGCGCCAAAGCAAATGGTGGCCAATTTTTCTTTGTTCTCAACAAATGTGATGAGAAAAGTATGGATGTATACAAAGAGGAAAAAAGATCTTCAAGGTTTCCCGAGAAGCTCTCGTGTTCTGGAGGAATATGCTTAGTAATTAATTGTTTTATTACTTTACACAGTGCCTAATTTTTTTGTCTCGCCACTTTAATTCTCGTTGCTTTGAGATATAATTTATCATTTAGAGATATATACTAAAATATTCGTTTCGTAATGCTCCTTTTATCAATTTGATGGCCAGTTGTGAAATTCACAGATGTATGGGTTCGTCTATTATTGATTTTTCATTGCGTGTAGGACAGAAACATACCCCATCGAAGTTTTTAAGACCTAAACACAAAAAGAAGGTTGTTCTGTATATGTTAAGATCTGCATTACATATTTTTCTAGTTCCTGCTCATTACAAAACTTGTTTTAAAATACTGTCACATCTAAAGACTTACAGCCATCTACTCATTTTATATCTAAACTAAATCCTAAACCTGTAGGGTATTCACGGAATTATCCAGCCTTTTTCTTGGTATTCTCTCAATACTATGTAGTAGAAAAAATAATCAGGGAAAAGTTTTACAGTTTCCTATAATCAATGTAATAGCGTATATCGTTTGTTTACACTTGCAGAATTATTCTAGAAACGACAGTGACATGCAACTTTTTAAGCCCACCGCCTCCACGAACTCCTTCATATGACACAGCACGACATTCATCAGTCCAGTTAAAAGATTGAAAATCATCTTTATTCCCGAAAATATATTACTCAAAAATACTACCTGAAAATTTTATTATAACTCGTTTACACTTACCTGACAATAGAGCGCGAAAGTAAAGGAACAAAATCTGCCTGCTGTAATTTGTAAGGGTGAAGATCTGGCACGACACATAATAATTACAAGCCATCTGGCATTCTTGGGAGGTAAATTGTACCATCTGGTATTATAGGCTGTGTTAGCTATTTCTGTACTCTGAAAAAGTTGCAAATTTTAATACTTTCCGACCTCTAGATACGACAATCCATTCATTTTTCTTTTCTACAATGTACCTCGGCTGCTAGTTTTTCTCCCATGTAACAATATAGGAACAGTTGCAACATCACGTAAGCTACGTATATCAACAGGAAGGAAATTTGCAAAATCATGTGTTCCATTGTATTCTCTCCTAACGACTGCACATTAAATTATAAAATAAATGATATATTATTTTCTAATACTTTTTGAAATTTTTTTATATCATATACACTTGAAAAAAGGTATGTTTTTCGTCGTACCATAATAACTTGGTAAAACTGAGAGCATATCTGAATGGTGCAACTCAGCATTTGAAACAGAAGCATCATGTTAAAGGAATTCTCTATCCTTCCCGCGAACCTTAGTTATACACATGACAAGATTAATAGTTAATAGACGGCAACATTGTGAGTTTAAAGGTTGAGAGACGAAGAAAATAAAAGACGAACATACAATGGTTTTACATTGATGAACTTAAACATCAAACATTAACATTCCATGCAAACGCTTATTCTAATTTATTCTCTTCGCCGTATATATTTTCTAATATCTTCAACAGAATAACAAATTTCCTTTATACAAACCTATTTATATATTCATGCTTTTCGACGATCTGCTGCATCTTTATTTCTATATTTTTCTTATCGTACGAATGAACCTTCTCTAAATCTTGCCTCAAAATCGAAATCTGTCCGCAGACATGGAAAATCAGTAGGACGACGAGGCTATCTACAGTTGTGTACGTATTCGCTGCATAAATAGCAGCCACGTATTGAGCGATCATCGTCAATTCGAAATTTGGACTGATGCTAGTGTTGTATGGGTAATAGCCACGGAGGAATAGTGTAATGTCGTTGTTTTTCATGCTAGACAATCGTGCAGGTACAAAAGCGAGAATTACGATGTTGACCATCAATGTGCTTCCTATTGTAATCTTTCTAGTGATCCTCGCGGTGTTCACCATTGTTTCTCGATCCGTATTATTCGTCACTGCTTCCCAGTCATTGGCCATATATCCTAGGAGAGACTTTAACGCTTGAAACAGGAGAAAATTTCAGATAGAATACGTCTTAATGGATCATTTTGTGTAACAATTAGAATAAGATTAAAGAATATTTTAGAATGTAATGTGAACGATTGAGGGAACATGATAAAATAAAACAGTACAAAGAGATTTATATATTGCATGTTTGGTAGTATTTTTAGTTAAAAAAGAAAGATAAATCCATATTTGTTAATTTTCTGAAATACTTACGTATGCCGTTGATCCAAACAGTCAAAGTCTTCATAATCGAAACCATGAAGGTAATGTTATTCGATAGATTCTCAATCACCAAATCCGAGTCACCAGCTATTATCGAAAGGTTAATAGTTTGTGGGCCACATGCGAAACACATCATCGTGATAAACGGTAAAAGAACGAGGTAACTGGAAGATCGGTTCCATTTCCTCTCTTCCGGCCAGATACCCATAAACTTCAGCAAGTTGTAATTCCAAGCGTATACATTGTTTAAATCTACATCTTTATCTATCATAAATAGGTACTTACAAAATATTTTAGAATCGTAAGATTAACTATGCCTGTAATTTTTCTTTTTCTCTATATGATATATTATTTAAAAATATAATTTCTAAAAATATTTATTTTTAAGGTGGTAAAACAAAAAATTCTGCAAGAACTTCTATTTTTTGCGATTATCTTTCTATTAATATTTAAAATTACCTCGTTGGATATCCATAGGAGCCTTTTTTCTCGTAACTGAACCACCTGTTCTCACGTTCAAAAATTATCAGGACGTTTTTCTCAGCGCATGTCGTCTTTCGCAGTCAGAATGCTTATTATGATATTAATTATTCGTGAATATGTAGTTCAGTGTCGTTCTCAACGTTATGTCTAATTTTGGCTATTACGAGTATTCGTCTGTAATTACTCATAACTACTTCCAACATTCGTAGAAATGAAAGGAAAACTGGGAACGTTGTTAATCCATACTATTTTCCCTTCACGTATGTGCATCAAAATTTGCAAATAAAAAAATTTAATTTCGTGGGGGAAAAAATTCATCAATAATTATAATTATTACTGGAAGTTTATGTTGTCGACGAAATTTATTTAAGTGGCGAATATAGTATCCAGAAATTGCATAAATTAAAAAATCTTACGATCTTCTATATTATGTAATAGAAGAACGAGTGTCCATTATATTAGCCATACTAATGTCCTCATTTTGTTGTTATTTGAAAACAAACAATATAATTTTGTATTTCACATTTTTTTTAGGAATATTAAGATGACAAATTGGGAGCAATGAAGAAATCACCAACGGAAGAATCTTTGGTATCCCTTATACAAAATGTGAGTTTTATAGACGTTTCAATTTTTTAATCACCTTATTAAATTATTCAATTGTTCATGGAATTCTTTCGTAATAGAGCCTTATTCTTTCCGATAAAGGAACTCTTATAAGAGTATATAAATACCAAAGTATCTATTCGATAAATAGTGTAATTTTGTAAAATTCTGTATAAAATCTTACGTTCATTGAACAGCAACATATATTAAAAATTCTATAGAATGATTGTATCTTTTATAATTAAAAGTAACTAACCGTGGAAGTTCGTCTGGTGTAGCTTTTATAAATATCTAGGATGATTCTGTAATTGGAATATACTTTCCCAGATGAATTTGGAGAGTTACTGTATAATTTAATTCTTATGACATTTTTCTATTGCATAGTACTCCATGGGATGTGCGAAACATTAAGTAACATTTAGGAAAGTATCGTTAAATGTGTACCTGCGTCAAAGTCCATTAGAAGTACACGCACGCGAGCTGCACGATCAAACGACTGTCACGAATTTCTCGTTCTTTACACGAAAGGAGACGTGCGCATGCTCGTCTTGGCAGGTGAAAAACCACCTCATCACCTTTTTTTCATATGAAAATGTTGCAACTTGGAAGCGTGCAAGCTTCGAAGTTTCGCGTCTACGAGAATAGACAAATTTTTTTAATCGTCCTCGCCTGCTAGCAAACTGTCTTCGACTTAAGTGCTTACTGACTAACTTCTGTCTTCTTTCTTGAATAATTGATTGGCTTTATTGAGGAACTTTTACCATGGAACGTACTATGTTTTTGTTCGCATTTGTGCTACTGAAATTGGTTACGAAACGTTGGATCACATTTGTAGATAGACACTTGTTTGCGATACTTGTATAAAGGTAACTTGAGAATTTTTTTAATTAACTTTTATTTGCTTTAATCAACTTTCGTTTTAGTTATTACTGTGCTTCTTTTATTTTTCGTATCTCGATCTTATTTTCGTTTTAAATGAGGAAAATAAGTTTCAGTCTTTGAAGAAAATCACGGGCATGTAATTAAGACGAAAACTCACGTATATCACTATTATTTAAGAGCAAATTAAATCAGGAGAATAAAAGATAGATAAGGATTTCTATATAAATTATTTCACATAATAGTATTAATCTGTATACAAAATTGGCTAAAGTTTCTTCTTGCATGTGGTACAGTAATGTACCATTCAAATAATTATTTACTATCGGTAAAGCGAGAGAATAAATAATCTTACCAGAATTATTGCAAGAAAGTATAATTTATTCCTATTTTACAAATTAAGGCTGTTTCCATTAGGTAGGTGAAACAATAAAATGGAAGAAACAAAATAAATATATCGCTTTAGAATATTATACATATTGATTAGTAATTTGTGTGTCGATTTTTCTCAAGAAATCAATTCATCTATCCAGATTTCTCAAGCCAAATCCATTCCTTTGAAAAGGACCCAATGAAGGCTCAAATTTGACCCAAACTAATTAAAACGTAATTCAAACGATTTATCTAAATCATCGCGTTGAAACAGTGCAATCTAATAGCATCGAATAATTTAGGTCAAGTTTGAGCTATGTCGTTTCGAGTTTCATAGAAATTAATTAACTCTAGTTTCTTAAATTACCAGCCTAAGTTTATATTAAATAAGGTGGCAAATATGTACAGTTTTGGCTGAAAAATCAGTTCGCAATGTTCCCTACAATTTTCTCAGAGATTATTCGTGATTCCATTTTCGTTCTCTTCTATTAAAAACTTTGCCGAGCTCCAGAAATATAAAATAAATGTTCCATTACATACACACACGAATGCAAGTCCCATTAAATTGACTAAAAGTCGAACGAACTTTGTCATAAGTGAAGCTTCTTTTACGCTTTTGAAGACATCCAGATTCTACTTATTTTTATCAAATTGAGGAAACAAAATTCGACCGAATTTCGGTATAAATGCAGTTTCTATTACGCGTTCAAAGAAATCCCAATAATTTAGATCTTGATCTAACAAATTAATCCTGCTATCGAATCGCAGTCATCAAATTTTGCAAAAACTACAGCCAAACCTTTATCATCTCGAATGGAATCCCAATAATCGAAACGTTCGCACTCCAATTGAATAAAAATTCCCACTTTTCGTGCTCTGATTGAAAGTAACTCTCGAAAACGTCTCTAAAACCAAATCAACGTGCGAGTCGAATCGCCGGATCCCGAATCACTCGAATCGAACTATACGGCGATGCTTTCACCGGTCGCTAAGTTAACGATTTCTCAGTTCCGCTTTTCTCCGAGGCTAAGGACGGGGGGCAAGTACACGGTCCGTCGACGAATCTACAAGAGGAATCTAAACGGAGAGTTCTCTTTCTTTCTCTTTTTCCTTTTCTTTTGTTTAGAAGAAAACGTTTCCTGGCCTGGCCTGGGGACACAGAAAGCTCGAACAATCGTGTCTTCGTACCGCGTCCATAACCTGCTGGAAGTGGCTGGACACTTGTACAGCTGCTCCCGGCTGAATTCTGTGAACATCACACAAATTCAAGCGATTAACGACTGGTGGTTGACGGCAATTCGTTAGAAAAAGCCCCAGGCGACCGTGATCTTGCCAGACTATCTATAGGCACGGTGTAATTGATAGCTAACGGAACGATGTGTAATTGGATCGTTAATAAATCGTAGGATCAAATGAAAAGGACGATGACAAGCAGATGGTAGAATCGAAAGTTGACCCTATCGAATTGCGACGATAGATCAAAGTTGTTTTGGTGAAATTGACGAGTTAGAAAGTCTAATCGAATAGATGTGATTAGTAACTGGGGAAATTAATCCCTTGCAAGGCTATATAGCGTAAAAGTTGTGTATACCCGCGTATTTAAATTCATGTAGAGTGGCTGAAACTATTCACAATGAAGCGTTTTTTTTATCAGACTCTACGTTTCATTTTAGTAATTTAAATTCCTATCACACTTTTATAGTCGTACGAAAGTCACATGAAATAACTAAACGGTACTATAGGACGATGAATACCGTTTGTAACATTGACCTTTAACTTTTTCTAACACGAATATGTAGATATTCAGGTAAAACGAATGTAGATTTTCCAAGCTTCTGAAAAAGAAAAAAAACCTTAAAAAGTCTTCGTCTATCTAAGGAATACTCCAGATCAATTCTTCAAATCCTTGAAATAGTATCTGCAATTTCCTTTCCATTTGAAACCAGTTCAAACAAAGCCATTATCCCGGGACGAGTCGTGAAAATCAAAGAACCTCGCCGGCTGGACGGAACCATAGCGAGAAACAGATAACTTTCTTCCCAGCTTTCGCCGGCGACGTCCTACTGACTGATTCGACTTTTACCTCTTAGCACAATTTCACTCTGTGCATACACGCGTGCGCGAGCGCGTGCACACGTCGTGTACCTTCGTGACGAGCCAGACTATGTACACGCGTGTCACGGGAAAAGCTCCGCGCAAAAAACGATAGAAAATTAAACGATGACAAATTGATGTCGAATCTGAACGTTTCATTCCTCGCTGTTGGTTATCAATCGTAAACGATTTCTACCCCAAGATCGCTGCATGTTTTCTTTTCGAGCATAGTTTCACTGGAAATCACGACCGTGCAATCGATTTTCACTGGGCACTCATGAATCTTTAAAAAATTAAGTTATCTGTTTCCAATGATTCGATGATACAACGTTCAATGTATTTCTTGTAAATTAAATTAAACGAGTAACGTCGATTCGCTCTTGAAACGCGTACAATAGAACTCGGTTTATCCGAACGAAATTTTATTTAATACTCGATCGATATTCGAACTTTTGGTGGTCTGAAAAATCATTGCTCCGAGCGTGATCTCCTAGTAGGAGGTAGAAGTAATTCTATTATACGAACTGCAATCACGTAAACTGTTTGTCGCCAGACAAGTTCAGATAAATGGACTGTAGAAATACAGTCCATTCCACTGTGTATTTTGTCTAGTGCATTTCCATTCTGTGAAACCGATTACCATTTTCTTGAAAAATCTATACATCTTCTTAGACGAATCGGTGAAGCTTTTAAAATGCGTTCCTTTCTCTAGAAGGAGTACGTATCCGTAAAAAGACTGGTTTCTTCTAAAAGAAGCGGCGAAGAGGAAGAAAAGAGGTCTATCGGCATTTCTCAGATCTACGAAACCGAAAGGCCGCACACCAAACATAGCCAGCTACAAAATAATATGCTAATTGGCGAGAACCGTCATTATATCACACGAACAAACAACTTCCCGTGTGTTTTGTAACTTTACGTTCACCTTTTTGCTAAAAAGAAAATAATTCTTGGAAACAACCATAATAGTTCAATCTGAAAGCTGTGTACCATAACAATGCTAGGAAAATACCACGATAGTTCGCTTCTGAAACTACATATCATAGTAAAACTTTATAGGTAACTGACTGTAATATTCTCTACTAACTATAATATAACATAATTCAATACCAAATTATATAATTCTATAGGTCGTAATAATTTCTCGAAATGACCATAATAGTTCGATATGAAAGTTGACGCGATACTCACAAGCCTAAAAGATTAGCCATTTTTTTCTCCATCAAAATAACCGCATCCGCGCCCCTTTCGATCATGGCGTCGCAGAATATCCTTTTGGCACAGGGTGTGTTGGTCCAGTCACCATCGATATGAGCTACCTCAGCAACCTCTGCGTTCTCCAGATTCTGAAGTGCGTCTTCCAGTTCCTGATCGCTTTCGATACTTCTTCTCCTTCGTCTTTCGCCTCTTCCGTCTACGGAATCTTTTTCATCGCTCGCAGAAGCTTCTAAGCTTACCCTCTCCAAGCTGTCCAAACCGTTCTTATCAGACACATCGTTAGCCAGATTTTTCTGGAGGAAGTCCAAAGGCGTAGAGCCATCCTCGATTATCAAAATAGCAGAATCCTCGTTGTTCTTTTTCGAATTACTTCGGCCGTTCGCTTTTCTATTTGGAATAAGAAACTCCGTGACGTCGATGCTACCTTCGCGAGAAGGAAGATCGATCTCTACGATCTCGCTGATCGAATCGGCTCCCTTTCGTTGCAAACGTTTATTTCTGATTAAGTTCTTTAAATTTCCTTCCGCTTGGAAAATGTCCAAATAATCGAGACTTCGTTTCCTTCTCGAGTATCCCGTCGCCTGCTTGTTCTCCTCCATTTCCGGTTTAGTCTCTCGATTCTCTGCTTTCTCATTTCCCTCCACGATCAACAAAACTCCGTTTCGATTATTCGAATTTCCACCATCGCGTTCAACTTTCGATTCTTCGTTCGGTGTTACGTTCTCGAGGAAGTACACGGTTCCGCTATATTTGTCTACCTGCTCCGAGTCTCCGCTATTATTCTCTCCATTCGCTTCCCTCAACAAAGGCTGACTAGCGTCCAAAGCTCGTTGATATTCCACTTCGCTGCCTAGAGCTTCGTTAGATCTCTTTAGGACATCAACGTCTAGGTATCTCCCAACAGCGACAGCACCGATTCCGAGAGCAGCGCCTGATGCCACGAGTCCCAGAGCTGGAATCAGGATACTGCTACCGGAAGTAACAGTGCCGACCTTGTCTTCAGCCTCTTTGCCGTTCGAAAGACCCAAATTCTGTGAAATTTTATGCGTAGCTTCTACCAGAGGATCGATCACCGGTCGAGTAAATTGTGAAACCTTCTCCACGCTATTGGAGAATTGGTTTTTCAGGTTCTCCGAGATTTTCACCCAAAATGGCGCGTCGTTTGGCCTCTTCAGACCATAGAAATGCTGATTAGGGTAATAATTCTTCGTCGTGTAAGTGTCCACGATGTTCTTGTCGTTCAAGACGTACTTCTTCTTCTGTCTTTGTTCAGTAAAGGAGTATTGATTCTCCGGGAAATTGTCCGGCCTTCTTTTCTCGTTTTTCAGGATCTTTGCAGGCTGCACGCCCAATTCTGGATGAGCGTATTGAAGGACCGGTGCCCTGGCGCCAGGCTTCAAGGCGACTGGCGCGATCTTTTGACTTTCCGGGGTGTAGAGCTGCGAAACTGGATAGATCGACACGCCGTCAGGGTGTAGCATCCTTTTGTGAGAGTCGCTTCGGTAATTGTCTGTTCTTGCTTCGTAGACCTCTGCTTTCAACGCTTCGTTCTTGTAGTTCTTTGGATCCCACTCGAAGAACACGTTTCTCCCTTCCTCTTCGTAGTCTTTGCCGTATCTATCGGACAAATTGACGAAAAATATATCGATATTTATCGTGTATTTCCTCGAAGCATATATAACCAAGTAGCTAACTCGTAACCCATGACTTGTAAACTTTCGCTAATAATATTAATTCAATTGCTACTACGTACTACCGCTGTTGCTGTTACCAATAATAATAATAATAATAATAAAATAATAAACTAGTTCAGTTACTAATAATTTCATTGGTTGAACTACCAATAATATTAGTTCAACGTGTGCAACAGAAGCCAGCTCTATTTTTCGACTGTAAACAGTTCTTTCATCTTTATACCCTCGACATACCTCCTATTAACGTTCTTGAAGAATCTCTCGAACCTCTGCCTCTCCACAGCATTCTCCGCCGGATAAAAACTCGAAGAGGTTTCCAGGTTGTCCGTAGATCCTGCATCGTGTATCAATTTATTGTTAATCACTCGTGCGTTGCGCCACGTTTGAATCTTATCGATAGGTTCGTCGGGAACCCTCTTGCCATGAATCACAGGGGTACCATCCCTATCCAGCGTCATAGGTGACCTCTTTGGATTCGATTTCACGTTTATCTCCGACCTGACAATTACTTCTGGCGGCACGTTCTTGCCATCTCTGTTCTTGGACGCGTTTGCTCCCATATTCGTCCTCGAAGATCGAATCTGATGAGGCAAAAACGTGTAACGAGTCTTTTCCTCGCTCTGGTCGGCCAACTGCAGTTTCCTCTCCGATCTGTCCTGAAAATGTCGCGGCAGAAGTAGTCCACCTGCAGGAAACGCTGCATCGAATCTGGCGTAATTGGTCCTTTCTTCGGTAGTCGTCTTCAAATCACTCTGAAGAGGTTTCCAGCTCAGATATTCCTCCGTCGTCGATTCCTGAAGCTGAACAGCCCTTCCATCGGTACCCAGAGGCGTCCAGCTTCCGTAATCGATGTTTTGTTCCCTGACTGGTCGAATCTTCTCAGCGATGTTCGTCTCTTCGTTCGCGGATACGTTTTCAAGTTTCGAAAAGCCTCTTTGGCTGTCAGAGTCTGACAGTTTCGCTCTGAGTTGTTCTATTTGAGCCTCTTCCAATTTTCTGATGTCCTCTTTGGTCTTTGGTTCGGTTTTTATCGATTCAGACACGTCCGACGATGTGCTGTTCTCGTTGCCTAGTTCAGGATTAGGATTTTCAGGTTCTCGAAGAGTTTTAGCAGGTTCGTTCGCTGTTTGTTGTTCGGGGTAGGATTTGTCTCGACGTTTCACGATCAAAGTTGCCACGTTCCCTTCGCTGGTTCGTACTTTCAGCTCCTCTGTTTCGCCTGGAAGGCTTCGTGATACTTTGAGCATCGTTCTAGCGTAGCTGGGTTTCGGTAGATCAGCCGTGCTCGTGTGGATAATGGCTAGTGTCATCAACGCCAGAGTGAACGTCACCTAGAACGAGAGAAATACTTTTTGCAGAGTTATGTAGTGGTCGATATATTTAGAAAAAAGTTTGAGAAGCGTCCAGTCTGAGGTCTCTGAAAGATTATCAGCAGCGAAATTGGTAGATTAATTTAGACGATAATTAAAATTAACCAATAACGATACGTAAGATAATTTTTGGCAGTAAGTACGAAGGATTAACTACGAATACAGTTTATGTAACGATTCATTCGTTACATGGTTGTGTATCTGGATGGAAACGGGCCTACCGGAAGTCCATTATGTCCTCCTCGATCCCAAGCTACATGCTTTTACGTGTTACGTCTACGTACAGCTTTGTATGGGATATGTTACGTGCTCGATTATGCTCACGAAGCCTATTTAGACTCTTTGTGTCGAGATTTTATAGGCGAGTTTCATGATTTCGCTATTTAAGTGGGTGTGAATACGTCTGTAATAAATGAAAGATGGTGAAACAATTAGGTTGACGCCTGATTGCGATTAACGAGCGTATGATTAGTTCGAGAAAAGTGGCAAGTGAGAAGTTTGTTTGAATTTATCGTCGACTTTATTATGAGAAATTCGTTTTATAACAGATCGTTGCTACAATGGGAAATAGGTGAGTTTACATCGAATAGATAATTTACATTCCATGTAAATTAAGTTTCAATTAGGTTTGGGTCAGAGTAAATTCTGATCGGACTGATCTCTTTCTTACCAAACGTATTACCCTCGTAAAATAATATTTTGATGAAATTGCACCAGCACCAGTATGTAAAGCTGAAAACGCAAGGTTGGAGATGCGTTCGGCTTGGTGACAGCGATTCGAAGATTTTTAGGGTCACTTTCACTTTTCATATCGCGTCGTCGGAATTTTTTATCAGTGAAACTTGATCGAAAAATTTGAGTACCAAAATTGTAATGTCGAAACTGTGTCTATGTTAGCGAGCCAAGCTCGAAGATCAAAAGAAATTATTTCGAATGAATTATAGACTCTGTGTAGCATTGCAAACTAGTTTCGTTCGACAAGTATCCGTATCTAAAAAAAGTTCCAACCATGATAGATATAGTCGTTGACTTTTCGTCGTTCAAGCTGTTTGTCGGTAAAAAAAAAAAAAAAAACAGCAGACAGAAATAAAATTTCCATGTCTACCCTCGATGGAGAGGAAAATTTTCTATAAAACGAGAAACGAGGAATTCGCGAGCCTTTCGTAAAATTCTTAACTCGCGAAACTAACTTTCGAAGGATAGTTCAGGATCTGCAAAAAAGACGTGTTTAATTGCATCGAACAAAAGAGGAATAACATGCGATCCGTATTACGCTTTATGAGTCATCGAACTTTCTCCTTTACGCCTCCTCTTTATTCCCAGTAAGTCTAAGTTGTCTAATCTATTTTAGGAAGTAGAATGAGCCTTGCTGCCAAGATGCTTTGAAGAAAAAGTAGAAAAAATTGCCACGAGAAAGTATAAACCAGACTTAAATGATAAACTCTGCTATTATATCTTTGCGATAATTCTTATGAATTTGATTGATTGCAGGATACAAATATAATTTGAGAAATTACTCATTAATTATTAATAGTTACAGACATCGATTTCTATCGACCCTGTAGTAATTTGCAAATTTACGTGTTCGTGTTCTTTTTGAATGGAACATCGCTCTCTTATAAAGTTACACGTTCGATTTAACTGATAAATTCTGTCATAATTTTTCCCGCGTATACTTTTACACATTATATTTTAGAAATGAGCGTAGTTGCGGTTTTCAAAGTACAGTTGCATTGCCATTCATCGTGTCAGAATTTTGAGATGTTGCCATCGTGCGTTTGTGAAATGCCACGAAACTACAATTTCGTGAGTCGATCCAGCTGCGATCGAATTTTTACAAAATGTCCTGATTAATGCAATCGTATTTCCCTGCGTCGATATTAATTTTCAAAAAAGGAAGAAGAAAATGCGATAGGCTTCTCTTGAAATGTGGCTATTTAAACATGAAAGTTTCACCAGTTTCATGCAAATGAAAATCCACCAGTCTCGCACCTAAATGTTCTTCCGCTAACCTCTATCGTACGACCTTGCAATGAATTATGGTGAGGAAGTTGCGTTGAAAGACGACTGCGCCTCACAGAAACGAGAATCGCGTCGCAGGAGGCAATCGCGGTGAGAGAAATTTAATGGCTCGTTGAAATCTCCCGGATTCTTCGGCGAAGATTAGAAAATAGCGATGCAGTAACCGAGTGTCTAGATACTTTCTATTATAAATCCCATGATTATTCATCGAGCAAACACCATGCCGTTCAGGCGATACGACGGTCTGTTGCAACGATCGATTTGATGTGGCTGCGACAAAAGTCTGGAGGAGTAAAATTTCGCAAATGGTTGGGAAAGCTGTGTTTAAATCGTAACGAGAGGAAATACGAATCGATTAGACACCGCGAAGCACTTATGCTTGTAAGATTAAATCGTCGAATTGACAATAATGACAATGAGATAACGTACTACTTATTCAATGATTGAAATTTCCTTCGCGAACTGAATAGTATCGACAAATTGCGGCAATTTTCTGGACATTGCGCGTTTATATTTTATCAGGTTGGAACAAACATTATCCATTGAAAACGCTGATGCGTGAAAACGACCGACATTGAGATTATTGCGCTTTAAAACGAAATGATATTTGTTGTCGGATAGAGTGTTAGATTTAATAGAAATGTGAAATAGCACGAGCAAGAATAGGAGGAAAAAGATCGAAGCATGAGCTAGCACGAGTGAGTATAAAAATATATAAGTACATGAAATAAAAAGTAAATAACGAAGAGAAAATCACGATGAACAGCTCAATCGCACAATTCACAGTTACTATCTGAAACTTAAACATCGCGTATATTTTCCATGAAAACTGAGACACGTAAGAAAACGCATAATCTTTTCATCGGACGATTCTACGATAAAAAATCCATTCAAAAATTTCCACGTAGATTAATAATTAGTTGAATATCGTAAGAGAAGAAACACGACAAATACGTTCTTACTGATTTTTTATTTCAACCTTACTTCACGATTCAGAAGGAATATTTCGACACGAAGTAGCTAAGAGTGGCAAGAATCGGTTAAATCGAAAGACGTACGTAGCCGACGAACTTTGATAAAAGCGAAATATATAAATATCGAGACAAGCGATATTTTAATATCTTCGATATTCCAATATTCTAACGATATTTTCAAAATTACGAAGAGGGTGGAAAAACGCATGTTCAGTCTTAAAATCAAATAAAAATTCAAATCTAGTAACATAACATTAATAGACAACGTACCGAATCTTAAAATTGTTTCGTCATTGGATGGAAAATATGAATTGTGTTATTTCCCTTGTAGTCTTCGATTACCTCGAAATTCGTCCAAACTCTTCGACCTTTTTTTACCGTTTAATTTTTCCAAATAATGCGACGGAACGAAAATGAGAAGAACGAAATGTAAGTAACGTTCTCGAACATGGCGATCAAGACGAAGATACCGAAGAAACGACGAAGAAGGTGGATCGAAATAAAATCAACAATTGGACCGAGAAGGCTGGTCTCGCATCAACAAGTGAAACAGAACGACGTGCTTTCCCCGGGCACGTCTCGCACACGCTCGGCTTGCACGCGTCGCGTCCACGCGTTGAAGACGAGACGATCCACTTTTTCCATTCTGGTGACTTTCGTTCGACGATTCACGGCCGAACGGCTGATGCCGAGAAACTGCTAACCGATCGAACCCCTCGTGACCTTAACGCGTTCACGACCTCGCGGAGACTCTTTACCTTTTGCAGCAGCCATCTTTGTGTTGAAATATGCAAAGGAAAGTGGAATGGGTCTTCTGTTGGTCGTGGATTGCGATGGTATTTGCAATGGTGTTCGCAAATCGTACGAAGCGATCTTAAGTTCTTTCTTATTCTTCCACTTGGTTACGGATAGTCGTGCCTCGGTAGAATTGAACTTAGTTCGATGCAAATTGTGGTTTCAGCGATGTAAAAACGAGTGATCTGCATTGTTTCTCTGTTGCGGTGAATTTAATTTCAATCGTAACGATGGAAATGGCGCGTAAAGATGTTCGTAAAAGTTGTTATAAATTGTGTGTAGCGTATTAATTTCGTGCTGACGAAGCGAACGGTTAATCGAAGATTAATATCGATTTAAATATTTCTTATCGTAATAGCCTTCTTTCGCTATAATCCAATGAATATATTCTTTTGTATAATATTCGTTGATTCGTAATACTTCAAAGTCTGCAAATTTAAAATCTCCATTCATCTTTTTACGGCATCGCGATTATGTTCATGAACATTTATGATTCTCGGGTCTTATCTTCCTTCGTTGAATAGGGTTACAATATGCCCGTTCTCTTCGTTTTCGAGGCTTCTAAGATAAGCGTTTTTAAACGCAAAATAAAATCTTGGATGTAGGACGCAATATAGATAAATTAATTAGGACAAGTTCTGAACCATTTTTTTTTTTTTTTTGAAATAAAACACAAATAGAAGGAACGACATAAAAAACCTATACTTTTAACAGTAATTAATATTCCAATTCTTGCCAACTATGCAGATCTAACTATCGAAAATCGAATATGGTAATTGATCGTAAGGCTGAGAAACTCAGGAAGGATAAATAACGATAGATCGCTAACAGTCTGTTGGTGAACATACGTACATCGTTGAAGCGTGAAATTGAAGGTTCGTGCATTATCGAGCTTATGGGAACATGAAAATTGCAACGTCCAACTAATGAACGATACGCAATTAATGTGTCGGCGAAGGAAGCGCACGATCCACGCGGACTGCGATGCCCCCGATCCGTGTCACATTGCGTTTCCGCTCCAGAAAGCTCGCGGATCGACGTTCATTCTCTGCCAATTAACGATTATTCTTTTCTTTTTTATTTCTATTTAATTCCTCGGTCCTCCTCCAGTGTTTGCTCGGTGATCCTTCAATTGAAATCGCTTCCGAGCGTTCATCGGTAGAAATGTGAAACTGCGAGGTACAAGAACCGGAAGGAGGATGTAGAAAATTGACAATAATTTAAAAAACGAGTGGAATTATTTTTGCGATACGACGGAGCTGCGCAGGTTTCAAAAATGCCTGTTGGAAATATTGTTGCGCGAGAAACCATTGTTAAAGAGACGAAGATTTATTTGACGAAGGTGGAAGAACAACGTAAGAGGAACGTTTACCTGTTTACGTATTCCATAGGTTTGTTAAGATGTGGAGAGTAAAGAATCGCTTTTACGTTTGAGATAAAAGCGGCCGATACATTGGAAGCTTGTCTTGCAATTGCAAGAATGTGAGCAGTGAAAAGAACGACGTGCTGGAGAAATATCTTGCAACTCGAAGAAAAGAAGATATCGAAAGTAAGAAACGCTCGAGAAGCTTGAGTAGCAAGTTGTAACGCCATTTCAAGGGACTACAAAGTAAACAGAGAACTCAGGAAGTAAAGTTGGAAGAATATTTCATGCAAAATACTAACGTGGATTTAACGAAGGAATACTAAAAAGCTGTTAACGACTAAAACGCATCAAATGTCAGAAATTTCACGATACTTAACAAAGTCGATAGACGGCAAATTTTATCCACACACAAGATCATGAAGAACTATAAGACCTCTGTCAGAGAACAAAATCAGCGTTAAATTAAAAAAAAAAAACTGTACAAAATTTGCGAAGATACCTACACGCCAAGACTTAGAAACGCGCAAACTCAAAAAGAATAAATACCTTAAATCTGTCCATTTTTGCGTGTCTTCGATCGTGCTGATCCAGCTGATCCAGTGGTCAAAGATCCAGTGAGAAGATCGTGTCCAGAGAGAGCGCACGAAGGAATAGGCAAAGAATAAAAAAAGAAACGAGGGAAAAAGGAGAAAGAGTATAACGTGGATACGTCGTCAGATCCACATGATAGACGCGTAAAGAACGAAATTGACGAACGAACGATTCGCGTGCAACGTGAGGATAAAAGATAGTTGTTTCTTTTTTTTTTTTTTTTTTTAAGAAGCAGAGAGAGAAGGCCTGCTCCTACGCACCTGTTGACTCCCGGAATATCTTCGCGAGACTGACGAAGGCGCTCAGTCAGCGGCTCCTCGTGTCTCCGACGAAGGACCGGCACTTCTCTCCGACCTACTTCCCGCGTTCGCCTTCGCCTTCTTCCGTCGCGACGTTCAGCGTCTCTCCCCCTGTTGATCGAAACATTTTCCGAATCGTCGGGTACAGGTCAATGGAAACCGATTGCCAACGGATATGGCACTGGATTCTAAGAATTTCCAACCTCTGTCTTTCGATGCTTTAACAGTACTCGTTTGTTGGAATTTTGTATATCGTAAAATTGTATGGCGGAAGTGAATCTGATTGGGCACAGATCGATAGAAATCCGTCGATCGACGATGGACATGGAAGTCGATTTTGGGGATTTTGAGATTCTAGCTTGCGGTATTTTTTTTTTTTTTTTTTACTAGTTATTTATAAGAAAAAAAAATTAGCAATTGTTACATTGGAGCGACGGAAGGAATTGGAAAATCGAAATTTTACCTTTTGGGTTCGTAGATTCGGAACCAGAGTGAAAATCTGTATTTGAAAAAAGAAAAGAATCTCCTGGAGAGAAATCGTCCGGTTGAAAGTTCTTTTTTAAATCCTGCCGTCGGAAGTCGTACGTTTTTCAAATCATTGAAACCAGGAGAAATCGATTGTCGTCTAATCCAGGAATTCAAACTAGAACTTTACCGCCTTAGCTTGACGACTGTCAATTACCTTTCATTCACGAACGAAAATAGAAATTTTGCGAACATTCTTACTCGACGATTCAGCCATCTAATCCAGGTCAATGATTTTTTTCATTCCACTTCACATTACTAATCGGTACTTCATAGAATTCTAGCGATAATCGATAACCATCCTGATTATTCGGTAATTCTTCAAATTAATTTCAAATCAACTAAATTATCGCCAACATCCACGATCTATTTACAAAGAGTGTAAAAATAAAAATAGAATTTATGTGAAAATGATCTATCAGCATAAGTCATTGAAATCCTCCTCAGTGATGCTCATTACGTTGTTACATGTATATATACGTTACTATAACGATGTTAATTACACGCACATGTTGTTCACGTAATTAGACTAATAGCCGTTTGGTAGATCTCACCTTCTCCACATTATTTTTCATTACATTTTTACTTGCTTTTAATTTCACATATATCCGATTGCTGCGACGTACGACAAAGATTACCATCGTTATTAAGGTCAGTAGCATGAATTACAATGGCGATAGGAAAATTCTCGACTCCAATCGGTTCTTCCACGTTCCTCCGCCACTTTCTCCTCACGAGCGTTCCGTAAAATGCACGAACAGCTGTGCAAGGTTTCGCAGACCAGGGTTTGGTAAGCAGCGAAGAGGAGAGGAGAGGGAAGGTGAGTTCGCGAAACTTTGAGACAGTGGCCGGTCCGGTTTTCAAGTTCACGAACGGCGCGACGGGGCCAAACCGGAAGAGACGTCGTTGAAGCGGCGGCGCGCCGGGTTCAGAGACCTGCCAGTGAAAGTCCATCGATTCGATGAAGATGACGACGAAGAGGAACGTCGCGTCGGTGCATGGCCGCGTAACCTCCTGTCCATTACTGAATTTTTAAATAACACACACTTTGCAATTCGACTTTTGTGAAAATTCGCCTTGCGGATGACGAAAGCATAGATGCATTTTTAATAATCTTGATCGTTTACCATTAATAGATTTCAGCATGCTATTAGGTTGTCCGGAAAGTGTCTTTCTCTTACAGATAGCGTTTTACAACAACGCATCTTTATACGAACATGAAACCTAATCTGCCGAACGTTGTGATCCTTAGTTTAGTAGAAGAAAATGAATCATAGCTAATTCGATAAAATAATATAAAACGGAAAATGTTGTGCATCCATTATTTCTTTATAAAACTGTCGAGGTTATTAGTCGTATGTGAATACAAAGGAACGCGTGGATAAATTGTAAGGTAGAAAATATATATTTTAAAATACTGAAGTGTAAATATAATATGAGCTGATCCAGATTCGCACGCTAGCAGTGTTACTCTATGACTGAAAGCTCTGAAGCCATCGTCGCCTGTCTACAGTTTACGGTCTGCCTTCGACCCAGTCTTTTGTCTATAGGCTGTCGATGGCTTCAGTGCTTGAGAAAACTAAAAGACCAGAAGTAGAGTTTTCTTAGAAGCGACGACCACTTCAACAAAGACGAAAGAATCTTTTCGGACGACCTAATACAAAAGTTCGGATTTTTTAATTCCTTTTTTCTCAATGACCAATTTTTAGCTTAGGTATATTTCCGATGATGTTTTGGCATGGAAACGTTTCGCTACAAATCCTTCGTATTTCTACAATCTTTACAATATTTTATTTTTGCAAGGTTTTTGAACGAAAAAGTTTCGTCTTGAAAAGTGTATCAGCAATTTTTTTTTCCATGATACAATGGAGCAAGTACAATAAACTTCTAAAAATCGTTGTTCGGTGTAGAAATCTATGCGTCACTTTCACACTATAGAATATATTTTTCTACTTGTTTGTTATTTTGTAATTGCCAAAGGCAAATGCGAAACGGAGATAAGAGAAAAATGCGATGAACGATTTGTAAGTAACGATTTGGAACATGAACTCTAATGCTAATCGGTAACACTCGCGTCATATGAAACGCGACAGCGATATCTGATTACGTCGATCCATTGGTTGAGGATCATTAGTCTCATTTGCATGTCGGTAGATTGGCATGCGGATAAACGACTATAATACACTCCTAGTAGTAGTACGATGGCCAAATTCTATCAACACGGATATCCTTATATTCGAGATTCATAATTAAAACCTACATCTTTATCTTAAAACTCATTTTGAAATTCAATTATCGTAAAATTCTATTACTCAACGAATTCTTTACTATGATCAATTCGTGAACTATACGAGTGAATCCGGTTAGAATTTACAATTAGAAATTTACATAAACGTTATGTTTTATTAATGAACGATACTATAGTGATGTAATATAGTATTCTAAAATATAGTTATTATAAATAAGTCGAAATGTAAATGAACGTTCTTACACGTTCTCGTGTTTCCATCTTTCGTAATATAGTAAGAGTTTTATAGAGAATTCCATATTTTTCAGCAAAACTCAGGAAGAAAAAGATATTGTACGAACGTTTAAAATTCTATCAAAAGGTTATAATAAAAATACAGAACGAGAGAGTGGCAAGGGATTTCGATTACTATGCCAACAGAACACGAAACACGATCAATATGATCGACCTATTGGAGAACATAAATAGTACGGAGATCGTTTCGACAGTCCTATACACTTCACATATTCTTTTTTCTATTCAAAGAATCTTCTCCTATAGCAACAAAGTATACTTCGGCTTAAACTTCGCCCTCGGGCTAAATTTCATTTTGAGGTATCGAAAATTTGTGTCCCATTTCTATATCCTCTGACGTCTATATTCTACGTCGTAGAAACACTCCACAAATATCACGTGCGTATAAAACGCATTATTTTTTTTTATTACATAGCTAAATAATCGCCATACCACGGATATTTATGGAAAATTTAAAAATATAAAAATTCGTCGACGAACGATGAAACGAACGATGATAAATGAAACGAATCGCTGTCTCAGTCCTGTTCTTTTAATTATTTGCATAAAAATACGAATTTGCATAAATACCCGTAGTCTAGCAATCGCCTACGAGTCTCATAGTCATTCAGTTATGTAGAATCGATCCTGAGAAACTTGGCCAGCTAACAGGTGGCTGGTGTCATTAACTGCTCTCCCTTTCGTATTTTACCACCGTCTCTGGCTCTTGGTCATGTAAATGATTACACGGCATAGTCTCGGCAAACCGAGAATAGAACTCCGAGTGCTGCGTTTTACTTTCCTCGCCGCCCTTGAACAGCGAAAGTCGACGAATTTCCTGCATGCCGTGACTTCGACATTGCCACGCTACGGTCATTTCCATAAATGCTGCGCACATTCCGGAAGGTCGAGAAAGGTCGTAGCCATATCTTGTCGAGCTAGGAAAACGGTCGGCTACTTTCTTTTTCTCACAAAGCTCGCTTAAACGATTTACAAGCTATCGACGACGATTCGTTTACTTTAGAAAATTTATCGAGTCATCGGCATACTTTTTCGTGTGCTCTTTTTTAGAAATTATACACAGTGTACCTTTCGTACCTTATTTACCGTGTATCTTACTTTTTAGTATCTTGCGGTTACAGGTATCGAGGCGATAAGCAGCGTCCTTCGATAGAATTTCGCGTCCTCGTGCCATTAAGAATTATAGACGCGTACGATCGTGATCGTCCCAATTGTGTTGAATACGATGCACGATGTCCTCGTTGGTTTTCCAATATCGCTCGGTGTCTGTTGCGCACTCGTTTTCCTTGACACACCTCGAAGATGAGCCTACGCGTCGTCATAGTTAACGACCCACGCCCGAAAGACCGCTGTTTGCAAGCGTCGAAAGATACGCGTCACAGTTCAGAGGATGATCGTTCAGAAACGTGCCCACCTATCTGCAAAGGGTCTGCGATGGCTGTTAAGGAAGATGCCCCGTTAGCGGAGAAAGCTGGATGAAAGTGAAAGTGTCGGACGCGGGATCGAGCATCGAGCATTTTGAGAATTTTCTGGGTCGTTGACGCGCATGTACAGTGATAGTTAAAAATTGGTAGACAAATTTCTTCTCTCGCGATGCGTGTCTTTTGCGATCATTAGATTTTTTGCGGATTGTTACGCGTTTACAGGAAGTTTGAAAGCGCAAAAGTGTACAGATTGCACGTAACACGAATTTTCTACCTAGGTTCTATTTTTTTCTATTATATTCTGGAAAATATGAAAAATCCGTGGTCTAGTAATTAGTAACTTACAAACGTAAATAATGATCCAAATAAATTTAAGTTTTTCGCTCCTGTCCTTATTTTTCGAGGTACTCGTATTTCAAGATTCTTGAGACTTTTTACAAATTTCTTTGTGAGCGAAGTAAATGTTTGTTAATGTCTCTGTAGAAGGCGTTAATCTTTCTCGTTTTCCATATTCATCGACAACTGAACGTTTAATTTTCACGCATCAATTTAACACGTAGGACAGCCGTTTCCACTTACCATTTTGATATTGTAAAAATGGGACAGCTAATAAACACGCGGCACGGAACACCTTAACGAGCATAATGATTCTTTCATCTTTTTCAAATTGATCCGACCTTCGCAATAAGATGGAGCAAAACCCCGCAATCTCGAAAATTACACCACTTAATATAGCACCCGTAATTTCGTGTAAAGAGTCTACAGTGGAAATGAAACTTAAGTAAATAACACGCCACAGTTTCTTATACGATGATAATCATTATCGTAATTACATATAATAATTATTAGTGAATCTGTTTCCAATTTCTTCTATTTCATAGCACTCGAATACAGTAATCTGTCGATATTAAGATTCGTTCCAATTTTTAAGAAACGGACATTATTAACTTCTCGTGATTATTTAAAAAAGAAAAAGGACAATGGACGTTTTTATATAAATACGTTTTCGGCCAGAACAGAAATTATACGTTACGTACAATAATATACGTAAAAAAATGATTTCTTTGAAAAATTTTTCCCACAAATTTATAGGTCTCGAGACACGGTATAACTTTTACTTCCACCATTTTTTCATATTTTAGATCGTTTACGACATTTATAAGCGTCTACATAGAGGAATCGGTTCGAATAAAAGAGTTGATTTCTCTCTTATAGTAAAAAACGAATAAATTGTGGCTAAATTCTCAGACAGTGCAAAGTTTCATCAAAATCCCTTATTAATGATTTTCTGAACGTACAACTTACTGTCCAATATAAGCCATGACCTAAATCTTCCAAATTATGCGTCTTCTCAAAATTCGAGATGCGCGAAATGTTGAAATGGTCACCACTTTTAAAAAAACTCTACATCTGGTCTTTTTAGTTTTCTCAGGCACTGAGGTCATCGATAGCGTATAGACCATAGGCTGGGACGAAGGCAAATCATAGGCAGTAGACAGGCAACGATGGCTTCGGGGTCATAAGGTAACACTGCTAGCGTGCGAATCGGGACCAGCTCAAATTATATTCCTACTTGTACTTACACTTCTGTATTGAAATATATTTTCTACTTTACATTCATCCACGCGTTCCTCTGTTCATACATCTAACAACCTCAACACGAAATAATCAGTAAAATGCTTCATTTTCTTAAAGTATTTAGCTTACTATTAGATCGTCCGAAAAGTTTCTTTCGTTTTTGTTGAAGTGGTCGTCGCTTCTAAGAAAACTCTACATCTGGTCTCTAGTTTTCTCAAGCACCGAAGCCATCGACAGCCTATAGACGAAAGACTGCGTCGAAGGCATAAACTGTACACAGGCAACGTTGGCTTCAGGGTTTTCAGTCATAGGGTAACACTGCTAGCATGCGAATCTGGATCAGCTCATATTATATTCCGACTTGTATTTACACTTTAGTATTTTAAAATATATATTTTCTACCTTACTATTTATCCATGCGTTCCTTTGTATTCACATACAACTAATAACCTCGACAGTTTTATAAAGAAATAATGGATGCACATTTTCCGTTTTATATTATTTTATCGAATTAGCTATGATCCATTTTGTTCTATCAAATTAAAGATCACAACGTTCGGCAGATTAGATTTCATGTTTGTATAAAGATTCGTTGTTGTAAAACACTGTCTGTAAAAGAATGACACCTTCCGGACAACCTAATGTATAAAATTACCAACCTATTACCTTAAGTATTGATCTTCAAAACGGTCCATTTTCTCAACGTTGGATCTACTTCGATAATACAATTCATCGATCTTAGCGAGTAAGCATCGATCTTTCAAATGATCCATTTGCTTGATGTTCGATATTTAAGAATCAATTATTTCCGATTTTTGGAATTAGAATTTCTAAAATTTCGCCAAACAATCAAATTCTACGGCAGTAAAAGGAAGAGAAAGAGGAAACGGTCAGGTGCGTTTGCGGACGGTATAATCGCAAGTTTCCAGAAATCATTTTCCCGTGTCTTCTTGACCATTCTATCGTACGAAAGTCAGTGATCTCGTTAACACAGTTCTCGCAACGATAAGAAATCGCCATAAGTATCGAGGGAATATCCGCATCCGGCGCGATCACCGGAAACTCCATGTCTGCTCGTCGGTTTTTTACCAGCTCGTCGACTCGTCGAGGATAACCTCGTCAGAAGTAGAACCGTCGATAAAAAGTGGCTCACTTTCGTTGCCATTCAAACGCGATCTTACGATCACACGAGCCACCGCAAGGCGGTGGACGACGTTCCGCGAAAGTGTGTTTATTAGGAAAGAGGCTAGGGTAATTAGAGATAAGTGCGCGTAATTGGCTGGACTTTCTTTCCACGGTTGTCCGTCCCTCGAATAAAACGTTTTACTTCTGAATCGACACGCGCTGGAATTCTGCTCTTTGTTTTATCTTTGTTGCTTGCTTTGTTGCGTATGTGGCGCGTGTGTGTCATTAATTGGACACGATGACGATCGTGGGAAATGGAAGATCGGTTTCACTCACGTACTGGTATTCCGTACGTCGGCTTTTGTATGGATGGTTAAGCGTCGTGGAAATATTATACGCGCGGTTGAATTTACTTCACTGCGATCGAATATATAACAAGAATTCGTCGTTCTATAAAATTTACGACGGTACAACTTACAAAGTAAAGTTATACCAATTTTCGTGTAAGCGAGATCGTCGGTATCACGTTGATTAATTTAGCGTCGAAGTTGAATGTTGGAACAGAGTTCGAATGAGATATGATAATTCGTTTATTCTATTAACAGAAATTCACGTTGACTATCGAATGAATAATTAAGTGAAAGGGCGTTGATTAAAGGAAACGAAGATATGTTTTATCGTATCCAGTGAAGCAGGGTGTCATTAATCAATCGTTCGAGTAACAGTACGGTGATCCACGCTGGTCTTTCTTGCATTCCTCGAGTGAAAATGGAGAAGCAAATCGGTCGACCCGAAATTCGCGTCTCATCCGGTATTTTTCAGCCCTGGACGCGCCTCAACCGATCAATGACTTTTTCCATCGTTCGATCTTCCGGTTAACTTCCAGTTAAAACATGATGTTTCTCAAAATTTGCTTCTTCGTAAAACGCCGAATAATTTCAAATTACGAAGATTGAGAAAAAGAATTGAGAATGATTAAAAAATGAGATGAACAGGATGATTTTCATGAATTGGTTGAGGTATTGGTGGTCGAGACGCGTGTGAAAGCTCGTTGCACTTGCCGATAACCCGTATCTCGTCGCAGGGACATAAATTCCGGACTCGAACTGGCATAGAATATTGTCGACCCACTTATACACTGTGACTACTTTCACTTGCGCCAAAGAGAAGCGCACTCGCACCAACAATTCCCGAATAATCCTTTCATCCGGTCGTGGTGCCCTTGTTCGGTGAAGCTTTGGTCACTTTCATCGACGCTCGAGCAAAGGAACGCGTTATAACTGGTGATACAAATTAATCTGACTGTATACTAATTCGTTGTACAAATATTTCAATTTTATCGCTGCTGCTGTAAAAAGTGAGACAGATCAGTTCGATTTCCGAGTGGTTATTAATACATATTGATCGAGGATTGATTAAATTTTTTTCTTTTTTATACAATTAAATATGTTGTCGTTGAATGATAATATTAGGTTGTCCGAAAAGTTTCTTTCGTTTTATGAGGAAATAATAGACGCATAATATTTGTTATTTCATATTATTTTGTCAATTACCTATGATCCATTTTGTTCTATCAAAATAAAGATCACAACTTTCATGGTTGTATAAAGATGCATCGTTGTAAAAGACGTGTCTGTAAAAGAAAGACACTATTCGGACAACCTAATACATTTTGTAATCGAAACACGTGAATAGAAAATTAAGAAATTGGTTTGTTGGCAAATTGACGGAGTTGAATTGAAAAGAATCGAAATATTTATAAAATTGACAAAAATATCGTATGCCAAGATTATTTTATTCTTGAAATAATCCAATGGAAATTCAGTAAGAAAAAAGTATCGAATTATTGAAAATATAAATATGATGTTCTTAGAAGCACATTGGCAGAATAATAATTTACTGTTCCCAATTTTTTTCTAGTTACAAAAATTCAAATTACACCAATAATCTCGAGGTTACGGTTATTTTCGAATGATAGAAATATTAATCGACGTATGAAGAGTCGGAATGGTAGCAGTAATTACTTAGCAGCTACTTTCTGCTAGGTTTCTACGAGTCCGTTTCTGTGTCTTATTTTTAATCGCTTGGAGAAAGTTAAACATTAGCAGGTTTCAATTTTTCACCGTGAAAATTGCTCACATCCGCGATTATAACGGAGGGAATCACTGTTACCCTCGTCCGGTTTTATATTTTTTATCGCAAATTAAAGAAGAGATTAACAAAGGACGTTGGTACAATCCCTTTTCTTCACCGCCTCGAAAACATCGTGAAGTCCGCTTTCTTTCGCCATCGTTGTCGATGTTCTACCAATAAAAAAAATCCATTACATCGAAGCACAACGATACAGTTAAGAATTTATAAATAATCTTCAAATTTCTAAAAATGAAATAAAAGAGAAATTTTCTCTTTCTCATATTTTAGAAATCGTTGGAAAAAGTTGGAACAGTTCTTTACAAATAAATTATCTCTTCTTCTTTTATTTATTCTTTTTTTTTATTCGGTACACAGAGAAACAAAAATTGTCTCCGAACGGATAACTCACGCGCGTTTTAAACATCGTCTTCGCTGTTCCACTTTTCTAATTGCATAGACACCATTAACTGGCTGACAAGCTATTAAAAATCCACTGATGAATCGGCTCAGAGTAAACGAAAGACGTTTTGTAGAGCTAATAAAGCGATTTTTAACCTACTAAACGTTATGCTTACTATCGTTTGTCGCTGCTTCTTAGTTTACAGGTTTTCAAAAATTCTACACAAGTCTTGCAACTACGATTATAAACGAAATCGTTCGATATTTCGTTAAATTCTATTTTTAATTTTCCCAACGTGAAATATTCCCGATATTCTGTCCGCAACTTTCCAAATAATTGAAGAATTATACAGTGAACGATTCATAAGAACTCGTAGACGAATCTCACGATTAAAATTACATTTCACGTTTTTCTATGCGTCTAGAAAACTTTCCTCTCAAATTTACTCCAAACGATTAAACAATTATCCAATCTTCAATTAATATACATAAATAACGGCATAAGTTTCACGATCACAAGTATAAATAAAATTACTCGACCTTTGCCCAAAATCCTGTTCTTCCGTTTATTCTTAATTTTTAATAATCGAACAATTACCTCGTCGCCAGGTTCCATAAAATGTTTTGCAACACGGTGGATCCAGCGTCACCGCCAGCCAAGATCATATCACAAATGGATCTTTCCTCACAGTCGTTGAAGGGATCCGTGAACCTCGCGTGTTTATGTTCCACTGGAAGGTCAGCGACCCTCCACTTGGACAAAAAGATGTTAGGCTGGCTAAAGGGTTTCGTTCGTGATTAGAATTCCAGTAGACACGCTTCTGGAGCGGAAAAAAACGAAAGTGCACTCACGTAGTGTTGTCGACCTTTACGACATTTGGAGTCAGAGCAGCTATGAGCAGACCGAGAGGCAGAATAGCGCCGATCAGATGGAAGATCTTTTTCCAGGTGGACACTCTGTGAAGAGAATCTCGTGAGCTAATAATATCTTTGAAGTATTGGGTTGGCAATTAAGTGATTTTACATTACCACCTAATGACAAAATCACTTAATTGCCAATCCAATAATAAAGCAGCTATTTTGATGCATTCAGGAATTTTGGTATTCTTGCAGGAACTGAAAGGAGAACAATAATTTAGGCGTCGCAAAGCTGACAGACCAAGAAAGGTACAAGCGTACTTTTTCTCGTGGAAAAGATATCCGCTGGAAACGGTACAGTTCCCGAGGTATTGTTGCTTTTAATTTTACTTTGAAAATTCTCAACGCTCGCTCATCTTAACGTGACCATTGGTATTAAGAAAATTTTCATCGCGACGAACATTGATACACTCTTTACAAACAATATGAATGAAGTTGTGTGATGTCTAAATTGTTTTTGGCTGTTGTAGTAGGGAAACACGATTTAAAAGAGAACACCGATCTTGAGGAGAAGTAGCAACTTGGAAGATATTTTCAAGAGCGAAGGAAAAGTGGAAAGTCGATGGGACGCTTACCTTTTCTTAACAGGATAAGACGGACGTTCGTCGTTAATAAAATCAACCTGATGATATCCATGATGCGGCTGATAAATAGGATAAGGATACTTCTTAGTTGTGAGAAACGACGACTCCTGAACATAGACCACCCCGTTACTCGGCTTCCTGAATAACTCGAAATTTTGTAGATTCGACTGTTGCTGATTCTGATGATCGTAAAATCCAGTATAATGTGACATCTTTAAAGGATCGGCGTTTAGTTCTGGTTTTGAAAAGCTTCCCTCGTGTTTCTCACTTTCACCCTGAAATTTTGACGGTTTTCCCCAAACGGTGGACGTTTGCTGTTCGAAGACAGGCTTCTCTAAATTCTGGAAGATTTGTTGGTCCGTCGAGTCGTATTGCGTCCCCATATTTTCCGTAACCGAATGAGAGAACTGTTGATGGAAAGCTTGATCCTTCGAAGAGTCGTCGTATTCGACCCTGACAGCATCCAACCCATCGTCTTGAAATTTGACGTAACCATTCTGCGTCGTCCCATCTTTCTTACTCTCTTCGGTCGGTGCAACGACAGTTTCGAATAAATTCTGATAAGAATTGCCTCGACTACCAGCCTGAAGAGTTTGCAGAGTCTTCGCCGTAGGCCTGAAGACTATTTGGAAATCTTTCAAATGTTGGTGATACGAGTCAGGATCCACTCCATTGTCGAAGTTGAAATGATGAACAGCGTTGAAGGGAACATTACTGATTCTGGATTCCTTAATTTCACCTATGTAGAAAAATTGTTAAGCGTAGCATCGAATGGTTCATTGAATATTAGAATTACGAATATAGCGATAGATAAGTTTCCGTTTGTTGCAATAAGAACAAAGTGGAAATGTAAAGATCGGAGGATTGAAGATGGGTTAAAGATCTCACACGCACGACGCTCATCTCGATCAAATTTACACGTGTCCATACATCCCAATTCACACGCGCAACATTCTCCGAATCTATACTCACTTGCTATCGAACATCCGTTCGATTCACTATCGTTTCGCACGAATCTTTCGCTCAAACTCTCTGTTACGCATTCACTCAAAATTACGATACCACACCTAGATGTACACTGGGTCTGAATTCTCTGGAAATGTTTTTCCTGGCATTGATGGACAGTGTCAGCTTCTGGTAGGACTGCACAGTTGTGGCGGACTCTGTGGTCGTCGCGGATTCCAACGAAAATTGGTCTTCGGTGGAGGACTCCTCGACGAATTCTTCCACTGGCTTCACCGCCTCGTTCGGAGTTTGATCTTTCGCGCGAACTGAGCTTGCGAATAGCAACAAGACGAGGAATACGAGTTTCGTCGTAATAATCTGTCGGTCCATTCTGCGTTGGCGTATTTCGTAGAACGAAAGATGGTGGATGTGTTTAAGATGTTCTACAGCGGTGTGTCTGTTACACTAAACAGGATCTTCGGCGATTCGGCGTCTTTAACACGCGAGAAACTAGAGTCGACGTGTTCTCTAAAAAGCGTGAAGGTGAAATTCGTCTCTTAATCATCAGCCTTACTCCAATTGCCGTTGACAAAGTACTCGTTTAGTTCCAGCTGAGGCGTGGGCGAAGGGGACGCTGCGGAAAGATTTCGACAACGTATTCTTGCAACACTTTGGCGTCTAAAATTAATTGTACAGAAGGTTTCATTTATAGTACGAATTCTGGTAGCCTGTTGTCCTAAAACACAGGTCGTCTGGTATGTTCCCATTCGCTCAAATTCGCCAACTCGTTTCAGAACGAACAGAAAAACGTTTCACTCTATCATTGCACCGTTCGTCGAACGATTTATCAAACGTACTGTATTATTCCTGAGTCACCCTATACGTAAGATATACAAGGCTGCATCTTTGTTAAATTATCACGTCGTTAACATCGAAATACACCATTTATTATTAACGACGAGGTAAATTATTTTAAGCGTACAAATCTTTCTTATCGTTTTTATCGACTTTTGACTATTTGAGTTTCTATCAAATCATTACCATCGCGCATGATACGAATATTACAAATACCTTGTAATTTCTACGTACAGGGTGATGCGCGAATCGGTAGCCACGATATTTCAAACACCGGATAATTTGGCAAGAGGGATATTTCGAACGAGAGTTAATCGGTAAAAGGAAAACCTAAACTCCTTGTATCGACATTTGTAACCGTTTGAAAAACGTTAACTTTCGGTTCAAAACACTTCACGTCAAAATCCAAAAAGGAAATGGAAAATCGTAGCGACCGTCTCGCCGGCCACCCAGTATATTTTCAAACTCTATCTCAATCCGTTTCATCTACTAAATATTATAATAAGTACTCTACTTTGGATACTTTATTTATACTTTCGTATGTCACGTTGCGTTTCTATACCTTCGAATTTCGAATTGGTCAAATGGATTCATCAAAATCTGCAGTCTATTCGCAAAGGATAACCATAAGCGTTCGAGTATTTTCGCGAGCCTGTGTAAGTAAGTTCATCGTCGGAAGGTTCATCGGCGGTTTCTAGGCGATCAGATAATTACGATTGTCAGCAGCTTGTCTTCTCTCTGCTTAATACTTGTTTTCATTATCGGTACGTTAACATCTTGGCGAGGTCGGAACGAAAGTGGCGGGAAAAATAAGGAAGAAAGAACAACCGCGAAAGGGGATAGCCTAGATGTCGGGACGATATTCACGCATCGACAACCAGTTTCCATGGAAAGTACACTTGGTAATAACGAAAGGTTTTTAACGTTGAGAACGCGTGTTAACGCGAGAAGTCACGAAACTCATAGAATAGACCCACGTAACCGACCACGTTATATCGGATTTCTCGGATGGATTCTGGGACACTTTTCACGCTGGCCGCATATAAAACCTGCAATGAAAGAAATAATCGTTTAACGCGTTTCCCAGCTACACTTTTCCCTGGTTTCACCGTTTCTCGCTCGTTAAGTCCTGGAAATTGCAACTGTTAAGGATATATCTCGACATTTTCACGATCAATTAGGCGATCTTTCGGATGGTACAAGTTTGCCTATACGTCGACCTTGTGTTCGTAGTTTCGTAGGATTATCGGCTTATTGGATCGTACACGTGTGAAATTTTCTAACGATTCTATACGTGGCTATAGCTTACGATCACGACGGTTCTATCGGGCTATGAAAGTCGTTCGTAAGTGGATTTAAAATTTTCAAGTCGTCTCATCTCTCAGACGCTAAAACTCTCGAGTTTCGAGTATTATTCATTTTATTATACTCTTAGTATATTATACTGGCAGTGAAACGTAGCTATAAGAGAGCTGGTGATTTTAGTAGGTTAGAAGATTCATCCAGAGATGAACGTGGAATTTTTAAATCTCTGATTTTATCCCTACCGCGAAAGAATGAGATTTTCAGAAATTTCAATCTCCTGTGATCCTATCAAAATATCCACAAATACAAGTTCCCTTAATTAATAAATAAAATAAATAAAATAAATAAAATAAATAAAATAAATAAAATAAATAAAATAAATAAAATAAGTAAATATTCAACCGAATCAATTTGAACCGATTCGACCATGAAATAATAAAAGTAAATCGTGATGTTGGCGAAAGAAACGAAGAGGTTCAAGGATAAGTGTCGTAACCAGGGACAGGAAGTCGATCGGTAAAACAAATGGATCGTTAAGGAAGAAACCGACCAGCTGGTTGGATTTCTACGGGCGAGGCGTAAAATAGGAAGGAAAAATGTTTTATTACACGGCTTCACGGAATCTGAGCAAAGAGCGGAAAGGGGTGAAAAGACTTTCTAAGGCGAGTTTTATCAGCGAGCGGCGAGAGTCTGGCCTTGTTTCAAACAGAGGTCAAGTCGTGCCCAGGAACTGGTTAAAGCAGATGTTAGATACAAGATAAACCCGTACAATACCAATCCCGTGCACGACTTCTTCGTGTCCGAATAGTCATCGTGACTGTCGCCTTTTAATTAACATTCGTCTAAAACTTTCGTTCCGTTTTCTTTCAAAGATCAATTGCACTTCGTAGCTTATATATACGTGTAATTTAATATCTTAAATTACGAGCATAAATCTATTACGATACGCGATAAGAAATATTTATAAATAATCAGGGTTATTGCGACAAAGTAGAAGCTTTAAGAATTTGTCACTTCGATCGTCGATATCTAATCGCCACATCTTATATTCGATTTGTATATTTGAGAATTTTCTGCTATTTTAAAACACCGTGCCATCTTCATTAAAAATTATTCTAATATATTCTATTTACATTTACAAAATTACTTGACATACTTTATACCACAGATACGAGCACATTTATTTACCGGCTTGACCAACATTGATTCACGTTCGCCAATTTCTAATTACTCTGATCAAAAGACATCTTAATTAATAGGTTAAAGTATTCTTTATTAAGGAATCTCATTTTTCCGTAAATTAAGCTCAAATAATAATCGCAACTTGTGTTTAACTATCCTCCGCTTAACGGTAGAGAAACTAGTGGAATAATTTTGATCTATTAACAATTCGTAAAAGATTATTATTTGCGCTAACAGATATAAACATTTGTCTTTGGTTTTAAAGGAAAACGAGACCTTTCTGTATTCTATTTAAAATAGTATCATATAAATTGTTTTTAAACGATAAAAAGAGCTAGAGTACTTGAGAAAAATGCTAGAAAAAGAGAACTATGAGTTTCTAGTGTCAATTGATAATTTCTCAAGAATCTCAATCAATAATTTTTCCAGACCAATCGCAAAACGTGACAAATGTTTCATTTACAAATGTTGGTCGCTTTTTCATTTTTACGATATCAAAATTTTTGTTCGTGATGTTCTTTCGATGTTTCTCGCAATTCTAGAAAAATCCGCCGGTTTATTAAAAAAACACAGGACACACGACACACGAGTCACGAGTTTCTGCACACGATATTCCCCTTCCGTTTGGGTCGGCCGACAACGAAAGTAGACGATCCCTGCACTTGACAGTCGTCTGTTCTCTCCTTTTTCCAATGCGCGTCCTGCTGCTCGTTTTCGCGGTTATCTACGCCGGAGAACGACCCAATTCCGGTTTCGAGTAGGCCAAGCGACCGCACCGTCAGACCGGAATCGGAAGGGAAAAATCCTGGCTCGTTGCGCGTCCATCGGAAGTCCAGTGGAATCGAACGATCTTCGTCTTCGGGATAATACGAAGATTCTTCGAGTTTCTATCAAATCTCTCGCAGCGTTTCGAAAACTGTTCGAGTTTCTTTAAAAATCATAGGAAATTTCCAACAGCTTCAACTCGAAGTTTCAGTATCTTTCATAGAATGAATTTCCTGATATCAAATTCAAACTTTTGATCTTCTAGCATTTTCCCATTTTCCATTGTATTTTGTATCTTGTATCTTCCATTGTATTTCCATTGCACTTTGTATCTTCCGAAAATCCACGTCGAGTCGATGATCCGAGCTTTTACGTCCGACCAACGAAGAAAAATCAATTTACCGTTTATCGATGCTATGGAATTTGTTGAAATTCGTAGCGACGTTGTAGAAAAATATTTCTAATAAAAATATCTGTAATAAAAAGAGGAAGAAAAGATAGTTGGCAAAATATAAGTGTTTGATGGACCGAGAACGAAGCAGGTAAGAAATTCTCCAAGAGAATCCTGCAGAATCATTGACCTGACCTAAGAAATTCCTGTTGGAAGAAAGAAATTAACGGGAGGTTTGTGGGTCGAGGATGCAAAAATGTGAAAATCCGGGCACGTGGTACGGAAACTGCTCGTAAAACGGAAAACGTTAGAGACGTTTCACTGGCGGAGCAAGGTGGAAGAATTTCATGGTGTGACAAGAGATAAAAAAAGGGGAAAAACTCACGGGGTTTCTGTGCCGAGAAAGCGCAAAAACAGCGAAACGATCGACTCCCTCTGACTATAAAACAGCAAGGAATTGGTGATTTATCGAGCATGAACATCGTCATGCTCGTTCCTCTACTCCTTTTTCCCTGTGTCCTTAATCGATGAACGAATTCCATATGGCAAGACGACGAAATTCGTCTGTGAAACAATAGCAGGGGACTTTTATCGACGTTAGCCATCTTCTTCCTCTACTAACGTACCATTGTAAACGCCACTATCAAAGTGCAAGAGCCGCTGAATATATCGAAACTATTTTCATTGCGACTCAATTCACTTTTTAATATCACAGTTTAATTCTCTGGTTAAAAGGATTCGTCTTGTGCTGCTGTATTTATTAGAAATCCGCGTTAAAGGATTCTCATTACTAGAATCGAATTTTACTGTCGGAAAGAGCACAATTCTCATTCTCACCTTCGTCATTCTCATCTTTCGATGATCTTTGGGTTTCTTAACGTTAAGAGCTATTGGGTTGGCAACTAAGTGATTGCGGATTTTGTCATTAGGTGGTATTGACAAAATCCGCAATCACTTAGTTGCCAACCCAATAGTTTTAGAGTGCAAGGATTATTTTTGCTATCATTTCTGTCAGGAAATTCTTCGGAAATTGATATTATGAGTTTAATTTTCTTTTAAATTTGAAGGACCGTTGCGGAGAGTGACCATTTTCGTTGGAACTTTGTTGATCAAGGCCTTCTTCAACGTCGTGGATACTTTTATGGTCTGAAGGAAGCTCGATAGCGAGTGTCAGTGTGAAGGAACCGGTTTTTAAAGATCGTCGATCAACAAAACGCATTTACTGGCAAGATATCTATGAATCGACAAGAATTGTTCATTGAGAAAAATGGAGAACGCCGCCAGCGTGAACGACTGACATTCCGAATCATAACCAGAAAAACCACCGTGCAAAGTAGCCGTGGATTGTCCACGTTGGAAACAATTAGTGCGTGACGAACCCTAGCTCGCGATTCTATTCGCACCTTGAAGTCAACAAGAGCCGAGGAAGCGGACTGCATGGTTCTGCTTCTTAAAATCCCCTGAAACTTACGAGAAACCTAACACTCGGCGTTTTATGATATCCGTTAAAAAGTATAGAAAATTGAAAATTGTCGGGAACTGGAAAACATCGACGACTCAAATATTCATTCTCTTCTTTTCCAAAAAGAAAGACGTATCAACCCATTGTCATGCAAAGGCGTCTGCCAAGTAGCTTTGGCCGCTTCTTATCGGTCGAAGGCTTTCGTTCGTTATGCGATAACTAAACTGCGAATATTTATTTCTACGAAGACAATTTAAAAAATGAAGCGTAGATAGAAGCTGTTTTGTTTACGAAATACTCCAACGACTGCTATATACGTCGGGTGGTATTGATAACCGCGTTGTCATGATCCTGCTTTTATCAGCAAAAAGAGGACAAATGCCGTTGAAGGATAGTAATTCCGATGGAGGAAAAGTAGTGTACGAGGAACGCTCAGCTTGAAAAAGTTATTACGCTGATGATAGGCAACTTGAAAACGTCACCGAACGTAATTTATCGATGAGATGTAAAGCAACGAAACTAAGAAAAAAGAAAAGCTACAAGTCGAAACTGCATGAGACGAAGATCTGTGTCAGTTAGCTCGCCAAATCCTCGCGTAGATGCCCAGCTGACAATTATCAGCAGCTAGAAGAACAGAGATACGAGATGAAGAGAAGAATGGTGGACGCGACCGACACGTCCGTTCTCCAGGTGACCAAGCGTACGGAGCGTGGACGAGCTTGTTGCAGCACGTGGTTGCACGAGCGAGACGCAAAATGGACCAGGTGTTCAGGAAGTGGGGACCTGGATTAAAAGCAAACGAGGGCAACGTCTCCGCGACAGAGCCATCTCGGACCTTGAACAGTGGAGGTCGACGCGCGGTTCAGCTACCTTTCGGTTCACGTTGGTTACTTCGTGGTCTCCTAACGGGTTCCTGGCTGCCCTTCGTTCCAACCGATCCTACGATCGTTCGTTGGTTCGCTGCAGCCGAAAGTCGCTGCCAGGATTGCAGAACTTGGACGAAGACCTTCGAAAACGGTTAGTGTCGCGACGTGATTCACTTTTGGTTCTCTATCTTTAACCTTTTTCTCCTTTGTTTGTTATTTTTGCTAGCTTTCGAGCAGATCGGTATTTTTTAGGGTTTTTTTATCGGTATTTTTTCTTTTTTTTTTTTAAGACAGGATGGTCTTTGGTCTGCTTTTTTTTTAAATTTAATGGTTCTGTTTGTTTGCAATGTAATGAAGAATATTTCATGGACCACTCTCGTTTATCCGTAATGGGACGATCGATGATTTTTGGTCTCATCTTCTTGCGACGAATGTTCTATGATAGTTAGCATGGCTCTTCTTATTTGCCATTGTATTTTTATTTGTGCTTCGTGTTTTTAGAAATGTTTATCAACCGTCACTCTCAAACTTTATTTTCGTACAGAAAAAGTTATCTTCAAACCACTGTACTGGTAGTTTCAAAGTGTCCCGCGAAAAAATTTCCTATTAACGAAGAATTTATTTACAGGTTTAATAATCCTAACGTATTCTCTCGCTATTTACCAAATTTCTTACTTGATATTCAATTTTTGGAAAGGTGCCCATTTACTTCCACAAGATACAACCAACATACCTATTAATTAAATAAAAAATCCTAAGAAATTTCTGAAAATATCTCTTCCAATAGAAATAAATAAAGAGTGACGTTGTTCCTGAACACCTCGTATACAATAATTCCCAATGTCTTATTTCCACAAAATACGCTCCTTCCACTCCTCAAAGGATCCCAGTAAATCCCCTAATACGCCTCTTCTAATAACTCCAAACTGAAAATCGTTCCCTTTTTCCTTAAAATAAATAAAAGATGAATAGCCATCCTAATCCATAATAGAGAAACACCATTTATGTCCTTGTCTACTCGTTACGAACAGATCGATATCCGCAGAAAACGTTTCTAAACCAAAAGCGTGTACATTCTTCTCCTCTTATCCTTGCAGATGGCAGCGAGAGGAGCGATCTACCTGCTGCTGCTGGTGACATTGACCCTGAGGGGCTCGCAATGCAGCGCGAGATACGTCGCGAAAGTGAAGACGAACGCATCCGAGCTTTTCAGGACGAGGGGGGAAAGTCCGAGGGTATTGGACGGACCGATCGCGGCCACGCGAAGTCCATTACATCAGGAGGCAAAGTCTGTCTATCAGAACAGCAACCAAAGGATGATCAAGAACTTCCCCAGGAGCGAGGACGAGTCGATTAACGGATTCGAGACGTCCACCTTCAATCCGGACGTGTTGAACAAGTTCCTGGAGGAGTACGCGAGTAAGATCAAGAGCAGCACGGACAAATATCAAAGATATCCGTTCAGGATCGTGAAACCTGCCGAAGCTCTGTCCCTTGAGGTGGATGATCAAACTACTACACAATCGACTAATACGAGTTACGATCAAAATATTAAGGACGAGGAGGATACTATAAATTCTACGTCCACTGAAGACGGGGTAAGATAATTAATAAGATTGTTTAAGGGTTGATTAAGTTAATGACGAAGAGTGTAATATTATGTCATAACAAAAAAAAAAAGAAAAATCTAGAGAATGTCGTAGATGTTACATTCGTATTTTAGTATTGCAATTTTCTATAATTTGAATTTTTCTGGCTTATGAGAGACGACGATTATAATCGATCACAGGCTTTTTAACCGATTGTTCTGTAATTGACGGTTTCAGTTAAGCGCAACGTTGAACGACACCTTGAAGAGGAACAAGTATTACGGGGCGAATTCCCACGAAGATAGAAATGGCTGGGTTACTTTGGAAGCAATACCATGGTCGAAAAGCAAAATTTCTAAATGGCAAGCGACTCCAAGTACGCAGCGGCCCTGGCCGGAAGTGAAACCATGGGACAAACCGAGCATTGGGAAACCTTGGGCGTCTGATTACTCTGTCAGGCCAATCTACGAGAACAATAAGCCGTGGTAAATTTGCCTGTGATTTTGCTCTGAAGTCGCTCATTTTCTATTCTCTACATTGTGATTCTAATTGAAGTAAATGCCAGACCATCCGTTGAAAGGCTAAATCAGCTTCGTCAGAAATGATAAACATATATATTACCTACTTAACAAGGGATTTAACAAACCAGTCTTCAGAAAACTTGCAAAAGAGATATTTCATATTGTATAGAATCGAATAACATTTTCATTTTCTCAAAGCAATTTATACCATCGCGTTCGAATTGCAGGTATGAAAAGCCAAAACCAACTTGGCCAGAGAACACCAACGAGAAACCATGGCAAAAGCCTACAACTCGTCCTGCTTACTATACCGAAAAGCCTGAAGAAACTCAGGCTCAAAAGTGGCCTCCAGAGAGACCGTCTTGGAACAATTATTCAGACCGTCCACATAGCGACATAATTACTGACAATCGTCCAGCCAATTTCCCAAGTAACTGGAACAGACCTCAACCAACGAAACCGAGTTATCAATATTTGGATAGATACGGTGATAAAAATCAAGGAGAGGAGAGTAACGATTGGCATGATTTTCCAACGAGATTCGACGATCGCCTGCGGCCTTCCACGGAGAGACCAGGATTCTCTCAGTATCAATATGTAAACAATCATCCGCAGAGTTATCCCGGAAACGGGGATGGACAATGGGTATTGCTGTCCACGAACAGAGGCTACTCCAAGTCCAGACAAAGATCGATGAAGATAGACTCGATAGGTCAAATACAGAACGTCACTAAGAGCGTGGATAGAAAAGAGGAAGGACCTGATCCAGCGATCGCCGTGGTCACGTCGAAGAGACAGGTTAGGCTAGATGATCAAAGAAGTTTCTGTAATATACTTGGGAGAACGTTTGAGAAAATTTGAGCGTAGGAAAGATCCTTTCGGCGCTTCTCGTTAAAATGAAATATTACTTAACTTTACTTTTATAAATTACCGATTGACTAAATGAAAAATGTAACTGTTTTCTTGACTCTTTCGTGTGTGCTCTAGCAGAGGAATGAAATAGAGTTACAGAGACTAAAAGTCGCTTATAATAATAATTGCCATATAATAACTCGCAGAAAGAGGAAGGAGCAATTCTTTCACTTTTGCGTCATAACTCGAGATTCGTAACACGTTTATTAGTACGTGAGCCAGGCTTGCGTAAACGAAAGATCATTTGCGTGTTTGTGAAACGTAGCTGAGTAATCCCCGAAATTAAATCCCGTGGACGAATCAAAGTTTCATTGGTAAAAACGAGAAATGAAAGAAAGAGAATTATTCTACCTAAAATAGAATAGCAGCAAAAAGGAGAATTTTGGAGAAGAGAAAATATTAGAACAAAATTCTGTCGTCATTTTTTCTTTACGATTAAAGACTCAAAGACACGCATGAAAACCATGATAGATTTTTTATATTTCCGTATCTTATAGGAGGGCAATTTTGAAATTCTATACGTCATATATATATGGCATTGTCTTCGGTTTTTTAATATTTAGCGGAAACTGGCAGTCGCTTGATGAAATATCGTTTACCTAGGTCAGGTTGACGGTGTTACCGTCTATCAACGGCACAAATACGACAACATCGCACGGGGGTCTTCTGGAAGTGGAGAAGACCTTCAAGAGCGTGGACCAGAGCCGAAGAGAGTACGAAATGGAGAGGCAAACGACGGTACCGATGATTCTAAGGAAGAGACCTATCAGAAACACGTTAGGAAATCAAGCATCTAGTTCTGCTGTCTTGGCTGCTGTCGGTGCTGGTAAGTTTGTCATTTGTTACTGATTTATCTAGCTACTTTAGCAAAGTAGAACATAAGACTCGTCTGTAGGAAATAGAATTAATGTGGTAACATAGCGACAATAGTATTGCGCGTTTAGAAGCGATTATTTAAAGCAACAGATGGATCAAAATTCTTGAAGAGACGAAGAGAAACATTGTCATTTATCATGTTCCTTACATAGGCAAAATTCGCGAATTGTGAACTTGAGATTTTGGAGTTCGTAGAATTTAAGCAAAAGGAAACTGATGATTTAGAAGTTTAGAAGTTAAACATCCGGACAATAACGAGAAGATCAAAAACTAAGATCCGAAACTAACATTTAAGGGAATTGATTTCGTTGGAGTAAATTTGCTCCTCTGCAGGGATATTACCGGCAACAATGGCGATGATGATACCCATGTTTCTTGGCCGACGAAGAAGGGACCTAATGACTTCCGGATCGAGGCTTCTCGATGAAGATGATTCAGTGACGAATATTCGCGATCTCAATCCCATGAACGAACATCGAGTCCGTGGAACGAGACTACGATAGGTAAACCAATCTAGAGAAATAAACTCTCTGACAATTCGTGGGAATAGGAATGAGAATAGAAGATATAAATAAGAGAATCTAGCAAAAAAAAAGAATTTAGAAAAAAATAGAATAGACATTGGATAGAAAATAGAAAAAGTAAATTAACATACTAGAGTTTAAGAAAATGTACATGATAGATCCGATGATGTACATGATAGATCTATATACATTATTTTAAGTATCTATTCCGTAAGTGCTTTACTTTTTATTTGTACTTTAATCAGGTTTTCTAGTTTAGTAGCGGTTAGTTGAATTTTCTCATAGAAAAACGAATGTGTTCTTGCGGATAGAAAAATTAGATCTTTATTACTAGTTTTGTTCGTATATATGACATATACACACATGTCAGGGTATTATGTAGACATGCATCTTATTTATTATTTATTTATTTAATTATATGTGTATTTATAACATACTTTACATTTCGTCGTTCGCTTTAATACTTAATAAAAAGCATAAGTACCAACGAAAGATACGATCGAAGAACGTAAAAGTCACTTGGAGAATAAAAAAATAGAACTTTTCGTTGAAAGTTTATCGAAACCTTTAGCTTTCCCTAGAGAACGTTTCTATAATTCGGGGAAAGCGTTCTTGGAATATATCTTTTAATGGAAAATAGATTCTATGCGAGAAATCCTATTCCTTAACATTTATTTTTAAAGCTTGTCGTTCTCATTCACGTCCAGGAACAACTCTTCCTCTTCTCTTGGTCCCAATCGCACGATAGAAATTTTAATGAAACTATAGATTAATAAATAGATAAAGCGACATTTCTAAGAAAGTTTGCAAAGATTATGATTCTACGCAGTAAGAATTATTTAAAACATATAGAAAGAGCAGTTCTCTTCATCGTCAGAGTATTATACTAACAGAGGGTGAGCTGTCTGGTATTACGAGCTAAAATAACTTCATCATTTTCATAGCAAAGAAGAAATATTCATTTCCAAACAAAAAGAAACACCCTTCATAGAATATTATGTAATATTAATACAATATAGAATATCAAATTATAATACAAAATATTTATATTATAAGAACGTTAAAGGAATCTTCGTAAAATATTAAAACTAGAGATACCAATCTCTTACGCAAAAATACAAAATATACATAATTCCAGTCAAATGCTAATTCTTCCCCAATCTTACAATTCTGCTGTCTCAATATTGTAAAAATTTAACGATGCCTTGCTCTCAAAAAATTACCTTCCTCCTCCAGAAACAAACATTTCTTCCCTAAAAGAAAAAAAAAAACGCTGAATATCCAACAAGAAAGAAAAAAGAAAAAACAAACGACGAAGATATTTCAGATTCTACAGAAAGTCACCCTCGTGGAAAGACCTTTCCAACCATAAAACGTCCGAAAATCGTCTCCACCCTCTCGAAATTCTCAAATAGATGTTAAGATACGAGGGATTTCTGTTTTCAAGACGATGTCCTGGCGTGCTCGAAGAATAAGGTACGTGCTGACCTAGTGACAGTGTAAATCGCCACTCGAGTCCATTGTATTCAGCCTCCTGGAAGGAGCCTATTCACTCCTCTCCGTTGATCCTCTTCTGCACGTGGCCAAGATATCTAGCAAAACCCTCGCTGGCGTGTTTAAGGAGCGTCAGGCCGAGCCTGAACTTGATCTCGGCGATCTTCTTCACGAAACTGAAGAGATTGAAACCGTTCTGCTCGGCTGGCTTCGCCGTGGTCAGATCGATCCACTCGCTGGTGCTTTCGGTCGATTTCGGATTATTCGTCGTGTTACTTTCAGAATCGCTTTCCGTGGAACTCGAAGAAAAAGTAGGAGACTCGGTAGTCTCCTTCGTTGCTGTGGAAACCGTAGAAGTATCCAGAGGAGTAGCTGTGCTCGTTTTTAAAGTCTGACTGTTAGTGGTGGATTCCTTCGGTCGATTCCTTTCATCCTCTTTCTCTTTTCTTCTTTTATTCGCAAAAACTTCCATTTCCTTGTCCTTGTTCTTCTTCTTCTGAGTGTAGTCTTCTTCGGGTATAGCCGAGTCGATGATATTAAGGATTTCGTTACTCAAATCTTGCTCCTTTCCTTCCTCCTCCAATTGTCGTTTCGATGGTATAACTTGAATTACGGAGTCCCTTCTCCTTCTAGAACGATGTGTTTCCGTTGGAGATACCTTTGTCAAGTCCAGGAGAGACCGTTTAAGCTTCAGAGACCTAGGTCCATGCTCCACAGCAACGGCGGTAGGTGTGATCTCAACTTCTTCGTAAGTGTCATCTGGTCTAGCTGTCTGCGCTTGGCCATAGTTTTGAGCAGACCCCACAGGAAAATTGAAGTTCTGGTTTACATCGTGGTCGAACTGTAGCTGCCCACTTTCTGTAGGCTCGTAACTGTTAGCCAGCTTTCCCGGGGTCGATAAAGAAGGAATCTTCTCTTCGTAAGGTGGGTACTCTTTGGGAATGCTTCCAACAACGAATTGTCGGTTGGCTGTGCCAGGGGCGGCAGATCCAACCACGTACTCGCGATGTTTAGGCCTGTCATAGTAATTTGGAGTGCTCGTACTATCCGAATAACGATAATCAGTGTTCTTATATTTATGTATAGACGCTGTGTTCTCTGGACGATATATCGCGGATGAAGGAGGGTACCTTTGATCGCTTTTTTTGATTGGCTGAGTATCGTAACCTCCGTCGTAATGTTGGTACCTATAGTAATTGTTGTCATAGTCCTTCGAGCCAGGATACTTGCTCTCGTCAATTGTCATACCTTGAAGAACTTTAGACAAGACCTCCTCTTCCCTTTGACCATAGTTTCCACCGTATTCGTCGAAATTATACTTATATTTAGGCTCAACGTCGTAGTTTCTTCTAGTGACAGTTCCTCCGAGCGGATACAAGAAGTAAGAAGCCAGGCCAAGTCCCAATCCCACCAAAGACATCACTCCGAAACTAGGCATCACCTCTCGACTCAGGAAATTGTAAATCTGCATACTAATGGGAGTCGAAGCTGGCTTCTTCTTTGTCTTCGTCCAATTACCAGCCACCTTGGTCTCAGGTGCTATCTTCGACTCCTGTATACCATTTTCAGTGATTGGTTCCTCTATTAAGTCGTTCTCTGTCGTACTAGATATCGCTGAAGAAACAGTGGTTGTAGTGGTGGATGTAGTTGGCTTTCGCCTTCTGACTTTATTCTTCTTCCTCTTAGGATTGTTCCTAGGTCTTTTGGTGGTCGAAGTGGACGTCGTCGATTGTGTGGTGCTCGGTGAAGTCGAAGAAACTTCTGTGTTTACGTTGATCTTGGTCAGTTCAGGATTAAAATCAAACTTCATTAAATCTATCCTGGTATTGTCCATATTCTCTGTTTCCTTTTCTTCTTCTTTCTTAACCTCGTTCTTTTCCACTTTCTCGATCTTCAACACGGGAGCATTCACCTTAATAGGTTCTACTTCGATCTTCGTCGTCTCGTCTAGAGGCTTCTTCAATTGTACTTTCAATACGTTGTTCACCTTTGTGCCAACTGGTTTCGGCTTCACAGACACCTCCACCAGATTATTCTCGATCGTAGTCGGTTTAGGAGTCGTAGTTACCTCTAAACTGGTGGCCGTGGAAGAAGCAGAAGGCTGTGTGCTAGTCTTCTGAGCGTCCATCGCGATAGACGCTTTGATCTTGGTCACGAACATAGGCTTGTCGGTGCTTTCTACCTTGTTCTTTGAGATGGTGATCATTTGAACCGGTCTGAAAGTGACCTTCTCTATCTTGCCAGTAGAAGCAGTCTCATTTTTCGCAGAATCCGGCTTAACGGTAGTAGTTCTTCTCATAGGAGGCTTGGGCCTATTCTGTTGATTAGGTCTAGAAGGCTTTGAACCAGAAGGTTTAGATAATACGGTAGTCTTCGTGGTAGCTATCTTAGGCTTAGGTGTCGTTCTTAAAATCTGTATCTTCTTCGTGGTACTAACAACAGCCTCCTTACTCTCCAAATTATTCGCAGTAGTCTGTGGAACCTTCAAAGTGGTACTCTGCATGGACTCTGCCTTCTCTGTGGTCTGAATTTTCTCTTTCGATTCGGTGTTCTTCTTCGTGTCGACTGAGACAGATTTCTTTGTAGTAGAAGACTGATCCATGACTAATGTCGTGGATACGGGCACGGTAACTTTCTCTGTCACTCTTTCAGTGGTTTCCACTCTCTCCATCAAAGTCGTTGGTTTCACAGTCATTTTCACTTCCATTTGAAACGGCTGTTTCGTCTTCTTTTCTATCTCAATCGTCTTCGTCGTTGTCGACGGTGGATTTAAAAGGATCCACGTGGAAATTCCACCAGTGGTCGTTGCATGATTCTTATAAGCAGTCATCAGACGCGTTGAACTTAATTCTTTTTCGAGTTCTTCTTCGGTGATGGCCATTGCTTGACCTGGATGACTCGTCTCGAAGTAGTTGAACTTGGAATTGATCGGTCTGCCAAATCCAATATTACCAGGTGGACCATTGTTCACGTATATCTCTTTGATCGGAGTGGCTTCGTTCCTTTCGATTGGTTTTTGACTCGCAATGGGCCTCTTGATCACGTTGTCGAGGATCTTTGGTGGCTCTTCGGGATTCGTCACGTTTAGTAATTGAGTGGCCACTGTTCTTAAGGACTGATCGATGTGGTGCATGTCTTTCAGGTGACGTTGCGTGTCGTTCGAATGGATACTGAAAGAAGATTGAAAGATTACGTCGATTTTCGAAAAATTAAAACTTCAAATTTGTGGTAAATTAGATTGGCAGTCTAAATGGCAATTGAGATATTTTTTAATTACATTAAATAGCAATAATTTAGTTAGCAGAGTGATCAATGGATGCTTGTTCCTTACCTTTCTATATGTCTGTGAAATATTTCAAGAAAAGGATTGTTTTGTTAATATTTATGTTAAAATAGATTGTATTATTTTAACAATTTTCAAGGATTTTATGATACAGTGGTTTTCAATAATTTCTTTGGAATGATTGTAATGACAAATGATTTTTGGGATATAGGATTGGAATTTGTTAAGGCTATTTCTTAGGTATATGAAGATAACTATATTCTGCTGATAAAAAAGACATATGAAATGTGATAAATTGTTGGTTGTATTGAAAGAAAGAAACGCATAATTTGTTCGTTCCAATGGTTTTATTTCAATTACAATTCACTGGCACAAATACTATCAATGCCCTAGATACTCTAAAAAAAAGTACGTATTTCAAAGTAATGCAAAAGTAAATCATTATCATTAAAGGTATAGCATAAGTACATCTGTAATACTGTTCTGTGTGTGTATGTTTCTATTGCTAGGAAATCTCTTCGTACTCTGTATACTTACTTATTAACATAATTAAGTAAAGCTACTGTTGGCGAGGTTAATTTTCTATTCTCTAAATACCATTCTATGTCCTTTCCCCTTCGAACGATTCATAAATAAAATAAATAAAATCTAAGAGTTATTTTTAAAAATATTAGTATCGAAGATATTAAATATTAGAGGTTCTAAAACTTTCTAGTATAAGAAAACTTTTTAATAATTATGCAATATACAGGCTGATCCAATAATTGTATTTTCCTTATTTCTCTATATACAGACCACTTATTTTTCTGAAAATTTATATTTTCATAAATCCTACTAAAAATGGGATCTAAGCAGAAATTTATTTTATAAACTATTTTCTACAGATGCATAAAAATTATACTAGTGCATCGACAAATGAAAAGCTGTAGGTTATAGATTTCTATTGTCCAATTTTGTTATTCTAATTTGTAATTTGTAAAACTAACGTATGGAATATAGATTTTATTATTCTACCTGTATTTGCAGGAGAATTTATTAGCACTGGTAACTTGCAATTATGACCACCATTTGATCTATTTAAACTCCACCATTGAATCATCCTATATACGCCATATGTTCCTAACATCCACCTGGTTCTAACAGTGACACCCTCCGTTTCTTCGGAAACTATCCTAACTTACCCTGTATATCAACGCACGAATTTCTAAATCGTCTCAAAAAACCCAAACTTAAATCTTCACACGATGAAAAATTATCAGGAGAACCTGAATCCGAAACTCTCCAATGTTTCATCTCTTCCTCTTCTTCCTCTTACTCTTCCATTCGTTCATCCTTCCATACTTCTCCAAAGACTGGATCACCACTTCTTCAATATTATACCAAAGGCTATCCCCATTATTATTGTTATTAGCCCTGCTAAAGCCAAACGAAGCAGGGAACAGCCAAGGATAGATAAAAGTAACGATACCAAGCATTCCAGCTGCGAGAGCGGTAAAAGGAGCAGCTGCCAAGCTGAAGAACCCATAATGCAAGGGATTGACAAACGTGAAATAAGTGAACACCGAAGCTATGGAATCCATGATACCACTCGGGGACAAGTCAAAGTCGTCGTCGTCGTCGTCATGACTTGGACGATTTGGAGTGGAAGATGATCCTGTGCCTAGACCTGCCGGAGAGATATTAGTGGATCCTAAGGAGCCAGGATTTGACGCAGCTGGTGTCACAGCTGGTCGAACTAATGAATTCACACCCGGAGAATCGTTTGCTTGACCAACGTCTGAGCCAACTTGTGCCGAAGAACCTGTACTGTCGTTTAACGGACCAGATTCTTCATCTGCTGCTAAGGAAGACTCGACTGGGGGAGAAACTTCAGCTGAACTCGAAATACTGATCTGAGTATCCTGAATCACTTCCACGTTGGAAACGTCGTTTTGCTGAAGATTCTGGTTCTGTGGGTATTTTGAGGAGTCGTAGTAACTGTTCTGAGGCCACTGAGATCCTGGAGAACTGGCTTGGTAGATAGGTATTGCTTGATAATTGGTATCTGAACCTATTTGGCTACCATATTTGTCCGAGTCTCCATAAACCTGATAATTTTCAGGATTGGATTGGTCAGACAAAGGAGAAGGTGTAGACTTGAAGGCGTTAGTGTTGAACACCTGGGAATTGATGATGATGTTCAAGTCGTTACAGCCTTCTTTGCTTTGAATAGTGTTATTGATTCTCGTGTAAGTGTTTATTAGAATCGTAGGACAACTCTGGTCATAGGTCACCACCGGAGTCTGAGGTTTCTGATCAGGTACTTTATCGTTGTCCTCGTAAGAGGTGAAGCCTATGTGAACGTTTGGGCCTGGCTTCGAAGTTGTTGCAGTGGAAGGATACAATTGCGAGAGAATCGACGAAGGTGAGTGCGATCCAGATCCTGAAGAAGCTAATGAGGTAAAAGGAGGATACGAAGCAGATCCTGAAGAGGGCAAAGAGGACGAAGGACTTGAAGAACCAGACGCAATTGGCCTCATAATTCCTGGAGGCACTTTGGTCCCAAGCGTCGTCCTATTTGGCTTGCTCGAGTCTGTATTTATTAATTGAACAACTGTGTTTTGAGAAACCTGAGTCTGCGGATTGTGAACGAAAGGATTCTGAGTCTTGTTCCTCGATAGACCACTAGGTGGCCAAATTGGCACCTTTTCCGCGGTATAACTCGGAGGACGAAGAGGATAAATGAAGCCAGGCTTGAGCTGTGGAATGATATTCGGCTTGGAAGGCCTATTCGGTTCCAGATTTTGATAAACTGGATCAAAAGCGAGGCTGATTGGACTATTGAGTTGATCGCTCTCTATTATATGGCTACCATTCGTCATAAAAGCGGGGATTTTCAACCAGTGAACTATTTCTTGAAAATTGGGATTCGAAACAGGTATGTGATAATTGAAAGTGGAATTTTTCAATGGAAATGGTTTCTCGACCACCTCTTCTGGCTTCGCATCCTCTTCTATCGTGGTATATTGATCGTAATTATGAAAATCTTCGTCGTTTTGAATGGCACTATTGGGCCAATTCTTCAAGCTCGTGTTAGGAGTAGAAGAACTGTTCCTTTTGACGTGCATCTTATTTAAATGAAGCCTATTCTGATTCTTTTTGTTCGAATTAGAGGAATGACCTTGAGGGCGACGAGTTTTTGTTCTATTGGAGTGCTTGGAGTTCCAATAACGATTGGAATGGCTGTGCAAAGAAAGAGTCGACGGAATACCTACGTCTTTTTTGTTTTCTAGAGGTAATTTAGAGGTAGTCTGATTGCGAGTCAACATGCCTGTGATCTTTCTGATGGCCGCGACGTGATCGAACGCAGTCGTGGACTCGACCTTTCTGTCCAGCGTGAGCGAAAACACTTCCTCCTGACCCGAGAATTTCGAATTCTGGCTCAAGGTTACGACATTGGATCCTGAATTATTCATCAACATGTTATTCGCCTTTCTCCACGGACTATCGCGCGTCAAATCTCGCGTAGGTCCATTTTTCGTGGAATTTCTTCTAGTGGCTATCTTCAGGTTCGAAATTCTCGAATTTGGAAGCGGTACGCGTCTATAACCTACATTAAATCTCTGATCTGTTTTTGAGAAGCAATTGACCGATTCTTTAGTAGAATCACCTGAAACCGTGCTATAATTCTTTGGCACTACAGGTTGACGACGAGACGCGTTTCTAAGTCTGGTTAGATGGTCATTTTTAATTGATCGTTCGTGAAACATGCTTGTACTTTGTTTGTCGATTGTCTTTCCTGAGTTTCTCGGTTGAAACTTCGAGGGATTCCAGAAATTGTTCGAATTCGACCGAAGGAGGCGCCTTGATTCCGGTTGCCTCGTTTTATCGACACTTACCTCGACGTTAGACTCGATAGAGGGATTAACATTATCGCGATAATGTAAGTTAATGTACGGAATAGTACTACTTCCGGAATTCCACCTGTACCTGCTATCTTCTCGAACGGTGTGCGGCACGCCGGAGCCTCTCCATTGCTCAGGGTTTGGCCTCGATGGCTGAACTTGAATCGATCCTTCTGAAAATTAAATAAAAGTTAATTCATTTCTGAAATAAATTTTTACTTTGTACATATTATTCGAAGATACAAAAAGATAAAGATATAATATTTGAAGAAGCACAAAATGAGAATTATTCAGGGATATCATGGAGAAAAATTATATTATAATATATCTTTATGCGAATAATATAATTACGTTATATATTATATGTTGTTTAATTAGTTCTCGAATGAAAGGGAGAAAGTGAGATTTCTATTGGTATTAATATAAAAATATAACATTTCGAAAATTATGAAATAGCAACGATGTAATAGGAAAATTACATTTACATTATAATGTTAATTAAATTCGCTTGGGTTTCTCAAGTTTCCCACAATATTCGCCCTGTAGATAAAATCCGATCGAAACGCATTGCACGCGCGTTATCCCACACAATAATATGTCCAATTGTCGTTTCGTAACAACGGTTGTTATGAATTCTTAGAAAACAACAGATTATTGATTGGAAGATTACAACAGACATAATTGGCCAGCGAAATAAAAACCCAGTTAGAGGGATAAAAAGAAGAAAGAAACTTTTGTGTTACGAAATAAAATTTTGTAAGAAACAAGGAGGAATCGGTGGACGATCGTTCGGATAGAAAATTTCTTGCGACTCCGGGAATTACATTTCCTGGTGAACGTGTAATCTGCGTGCAGACTGGTTCGCGTAATCACGTGCTACATGCCGCGCTTTCCTCTGACACGGAACGTGGTCGATACGATCGATATGGTGAAACGCGAATTTACTGGACACAGTAGCTTCGATAGATACAAAGCTTTACAAGAAATTTACATTTCGCGATAAAACGAAGCCTTTCCTTTTCGCGAACGAAAGAACAACGGGAAAACATAAAGGAGCATAGTAGAATAAAATATATGTTGAAAAGGTTGAAAATTACCTGTGGAAATTGAAAGCTGCGAGAGAGTTTAACAAGCAAAAATTCATAATTCGACGATGTCATCTGTTTTCAATAATTAAATATTTGCTACCTGAGAGTTAACGACTTGAAGTTGAAAATTTAGGCTATCGATATAGCTATACCTACGCATTATCTAGAATTTTGTACGTATATTTTCAGGATGATGTAATTAATAGCAGCTGCGATTACAAAATACAGAAAACGATGGAGCAAAATCCGCCCCCACGTTCTTCTATCATAAGGAAGCCTCGAAAGGAAATCTTGTTAGGAAAAAGATAAAAATATCGTCGCATCCGTGCTATCGTAATAATTTCAACATTTTAATAGACACGAAAGACAGTCATCCTCGATAATTGCATAGCGAGTCGCTTGATTAAAGACTTTAAACTTCGCCTTGTTAAATGGAAAGTTTCAGGGAAACTAGCGACGTTTTCCTTAGAGGATTTGCAATCAAATAAGTACATAGCCTGTTTGCGACGAGTAACCGACAATCAGAACGTCTGGTGTTCGCGGAATATCCCTTTCCTTTTGATTATTTCGCGCGAAAATATTTAACGTTTCCTCTATGAAATAAATATTTTTCCCTCGAACGATCCACGTTTTATCGATAATCGTAACGATGTTCGTGAGAAACGTCGATTCTTACCGGTTTTCTGCGGCCTGGCATCGCCCGATCCTGACAGCAACAGGACCACCACGATCTTTAATAGCTTCATCCGCATTTTTGCACTGAAACAAAACGAGAAATAGTGGTTTCATCTACCCACGTATTTGTATCTTTTTGTCTGCGTAACATCTACGGTACATTTAATGATTTTTCATTCGTAAAACTCGTCCATATTTATGTCTTCCTGCCTGAATAATCTTGACCATGGATCTTGTAATTTTTAGTTGTACAATCCAAAAAGTTACAAATTTTGAAACCTTTATAAACGCAAGTAATCTCAATGTTAAACATTGCAATGTTTAACGTTAATATTTAGAAATATAGTTGCAATGGTCTGCTTTGACGTTTAACAAACCAGTGTTTTAGTGTTTAAAATTTCGACGATATAAATTTTCTATTGGAATTTAGCTTTGTCTATGATTTCCTGCAATTGAACATTCTCTCGCTTATACCTCTCTTTAATCGTCGATTAATATTGTCCGAAAAGTTTCTTTCGTTTTATAAGAAATCAATAGACGCACAATGTTTTTTGTTTAATATTAGTTTATTGAATTATGCAAGAATATAATAATAGAAATATGATAAAATAGATCGTACCTAATTCAATAAAATGATATAAAACAGAAATTATTCTTCATCTATTATCATCTTATAAAACCGTAGCGGACGTGTCGGCACAAAACGAAGGAAACTTTTCGGACAAGCTAATGTCTTGGAAAATAGATTCTGCTTACAAAAACGAAGCATAAAGAAAGAATAATAAAGAAAAGAATTAAGGACCACGTTTATCCTCGACCCAATAATCCACTCGATTTTTATTCACAGTTTATCACGAATGGAATAATTTTAGTAGCTTTACCAGGAAGCACGTACGCTTCTTCTTCCAGAAATTAACCTCGACCTCATCGAAGGTGAGCCAACGTCGTAAGATGAATCAGTGGAACGATCGTTTAACGAAACGTATCCGAAAATGAATGTACGTTACGATAAATTACAGAGCAATGACGCAATGACGATCGAAACAGGTGGTTCGATCGTTTTCGAGTGGAACACGTCGGGAATGTTTGATCGTCGATTTGCGTACGAAGGTCTCGATCGAGGTGATCGTTCGTATTCGATAGCCATGTCTTGGTCGTTCGCTCCGCGATGCCGATCGCATGGAAATGAGGAGTTTTGCGGTCGTTTCGCGGCACAGACGCGAAGGAACACGTCGTTTGATACTCAGTTTTGTTTTATGCCTTTCTTTTATGCAAATCGAAACTTTGCGATAAAATGTGCATAATCCTTTTTGGAAAGACATTCTCTTTCCTTTTATTTTTCTTTCTTATTACTTTCCTCATTTTTTCAAACAATTCTTTTTTTTCGTACAATTTCTTTGTCAATTTTATACAAGCTAAAAGCTACTCCAAAAGTTTAAAAAATAAAGATGAACATTTAAAACGGACACTGGAGATGTTTAAAAATATCAACTTCATCTTGGAAATATTATTGGGTTGGCAACTAAGTGATTGCGGATTTTGTCATTAGGTGGTATTGACAAAATCCGCAATCACTTAGTTGCCAACCAATACAAGCAATTAAAAACTTAAACTCTAGAAATTCTAGTTTTATACAATCGAATACTACAGCAGTTATTCAAAAAACTCACATTCCATCCAAATCCTAATTACACCCCAGCGAATACTATAACCGGTTCAGCCTAATCGTACCAGCCGAAATTCCATCTCGATTAAACCCAAGCGTTCGTCGTGCACATCGAGTCTGACCAACATCCACATTCTCCTTTCAATCGCTGCCCAACATTGAGCGCGTTCCACGCTCCGCGGTGGTTTCTCTTCGAACGCCGTAAAAGCATCGTGTTTTTTCTTTTATTTTGTACCGTTGCATCTTTTTCGTTGATATTGGTGTCCGGTAACGGTACCTGGACTATCAGTCTTCTTAGTCCCCTCCCCATTTGAATGTGTCGGTGTGAGCACATTGTGCAACCTCCGATGTACACACCTGGCCATAAGCGTCAGAACATTGACAGACATTCCGTACAAATCGAACTTTATCGACTACTTTTTTATTTTCCAGTTATTTTGTTATAAATCTGTTACTTCATTCGCATTGTACAGTGGTGGACGAAAGAGAGCGTAAAAGTATGGTGCTTTATAAGCGTCGATAACGCTCGCACTGACGATTTTCTGCTACGTTGGTAACGATAATCTACTTTCGAGTATATTTCACGTTCGTTCGTTGCTCTTGTCAAATATAAATGCATTTCGTAAGATTATAGTCTTCGTAGATTTCGTACCGCGTAGCCGAGAAGCTTTCTTTCGTCCGCTACCATACGTATGCTATAAAATAAATATACTACGGTTATTTATGCAAATTCATGTTTTTATGGGAATAATTAAGTAAATGAAAGCCAGGTAGAAAATTGTTTTACTAAATACTATAACCGGTACTGTACTTTGGATATTTTATATTGCACGCATTCTGCCCACTTTTGCATCTTCGAATTTCCTACAAACGAATAAAAACACGCGGTCTATTTATAAGGAAAAGTATCAGGCGAAGTAAAATTCGTTTCGGTGTTCCATTAAACGTAATTACTAGGTGTCCTGATATATTTATGGCCAACGGTATAGGCCGGCAAGCGTGTCAGAGGCCACTACGAATCGTCGGAGAGTGTTCGTAGCTCGATTACAACGAACGTACCGTTAAGTCGAAATACTTTTGATACGTGTGTCGCGAATCGCGAATGTCGTTTCAGCGATGCATCGTCACGGTATTTCCTCCGAATGGACCGTGGCCGTTGTCGCGTTTCCAGGTCGATGGATTCCTGAATGTTCTGCCACGTTTGGCAATGATTTTGATGGCTTGTAGCTTTGTACAACGAACGTAGAATGATGATGAGAATTGGATAATGAGATTAAAATCGTAACGGGACTAATGCAGACGAATATGCGCTTACGTCGATGATTTTTTCCAATAGCTCGTCCATCATTTTGTGATAACTGAGCGATAGGGAAATTAAACCGACAACTGTGTAGAGATTAATTGTTCGATTTGCGAAAAATTGAATACCAATTACGTACTCTGAGATTAACATTGATAAACTTCTAGAAAGTGGAAAATCGATCACAGGTTGGTCGGTTTAAATCTCGAGAGACTCGATCGTTAAGAGAATATTTCTTACGTTTCTCTTTCGTCTTAGCTTTGTTATCTTGAAACTGCTTCGAAAGCTTCTTCTCGTTGAAGGAAATTCTTCCTTCTTCCACCATGGCGCTTAAAACCGTCTCGAGAGGAAAACGAGTTAATTACGCGAACACGATCATCTCGTAAAATAGTTCGTACTCGAGTTTCGCCATTGCAAGATCTAAATTGCTCGCTCTATGGCGTGAAACCAGTTCCGGTACGAGCTACCGTAGACGGAAACCTGTCGGATTTGAATAAACATAAATGGACGAGTGAATCCGCAGCGAAACGCTCCTTTGACTCTCGCGGAACGAAATCAAGGACCAACCTGTCTGAAACCTTGGAATCTCTCTTACCTGAATCTCAGAATCCTCCTGGAAACCGCATTTAATCACCAAACACGCGCAATAACGAGATACGAAGGAAAGCGGAAAGCTACACCAAAGAAAATATCGGACGCGACACTACAGAAAGCAAACTACTCGTCAAACTGAAAAACAAACGGAGAAACACTGTTCGAACCGACTTGAAACTCGAACGTTCTACGAAGATGAGACAAAGCTAGCGATCGCGGGACGAAACTAGGATCATTGGCGGAGGAGTAGACGCGGTGAGGAATCGCGAGTGTCGTGCAGCAGGACGATGTTTCGACAATGGTGCACGGCTGACTGAATCTACGACTCGAAGGTTGGAGAAGCGGTGGGCCCGGCGTGCACGCAGCCTGACCACCGGGTAATCCGGCAAGGTGGAGAGGCGCCTCATGCACGAGTCATCGGGAACCCGTTACTCCGCGTTGCCTACGAACGAGATCTGCTTGGGTTGAATAACCTTCGCAGCGCGGCGCGACGTGTATGCTAAAGCGTGTTCGTGACTACCTTGGCCGATCACCTCGGGAATTGGGTGAATCTCCTGGATGATTCGTCGAGACGAGCCAACGAAAACGGGAAAGGACGCGCGCATCGGAACCACCACGCTCCATTGGGGTTACGTGTATGACGTAACTGCACACGATATGCGAGATATGTCGGTGCTGTTGCGAAATTTGTCGCGTTTACGAGAAATTCGTAGGCAGAAAAGTACAGGGGATGCATATAGCAAGTACGAAAGACAGAAATATTTTTTAACGAAGGTGGACCGCTATGAAAGATTAATTCCTCTTTTGTTAAAGACTTAACTGGAATTCTATTGGATTGGCAACTAAGTGACTTGCGGATTTTGTCATTAGGTGGTATTGACTTTACTTTAATTTAGAACGCAGGTATTTCTCTCCAACGCTGTTACAACCAAGCTCTGGTGTTCTATTGGGTTGGCAACTAAGTGATTTGCGGATTTTGTCAATAGCACCTAATGACAAGAGCGTAGTTGTAACAGCGTTGGAGAGAAATACTTGCGTTCTAAATTAAAGTAAAGCGTGCTCACATTCTATGCGATCGTATGTTTCGTTGCCACGCGACGATAAAAAGTTGTATGGGAAACCTTGACGCTTAACAAATTACGCGTAATTAGTTAAGAAGAAGGTTGATTCGTTGTTCCATAATAGCGAGCTTTATTATACTCGACGCGTTAAATCTTTGCGAGTGAGTTGCATAGCTGCGTTACATTCAGTCGCCATTAGGATCAAATCTGTTTTTCTGCTTTCGTTGCAGGAAGTCGACCGGGAAACTGTAACGCGCCAGGGAGATCGAATCGATACTGTTTGGATAATTTAGTTAAATGGCTTGAGGATAAAAGATTATTAGAGTTCTATATAACGTGCAGGAAGTTCGGCTGGAAAATTTCGCCGACTTTCGAGATCTCTACGACCGTTTCCTACGAAACATAGTTTAATGCGATCCAGACGATGAATAAAACATCGATTCGACGAACGAACTTCGCCTAAACCTTTATTGCTGATCCTAGTCGAGAAAAGAAAGCTTCTGCGATACTTGATCGCACAAATAATTTCCAATTTATACAATTTGTCCAATTTACGCAATTTCGTTGGCTATTTGGTGGTTTACGACGATTACTACGAAGGAAGAAATAAAAGATGGAAACGTTCGTTTAGAAGAAAAACGATCTGTATTACGGTAGAGCCTTCGTTATCCGAATATTCAAATATCTGAACGGAATTTACGGAATGAACGGAGTTTACTACTGAAAGATACTCTTTTCCTGTCACGAATTATTATATCTGTGGCTTGAAGCAAGAAATATCAACGTCGGTGCTTATAAATAAATAAATAAAAATTATATTACCACCCAGAGATATGTTAAAAAGTTCATGTTCATGTTTCTGCTGTTTCACATTTCTCTTCTAATACAAAGAGGGAGAATTAAAGAACATGCTATTTGTTTTACCTACGTTGACTTTGCCATTTTTAGCAGAAACTTTGTTTTATGAAAAATGTTTACGTTGACGTATATTCAGTGCCATTATAGTAATTTCCACATAGAATTTGAAATTATCGTTTTTTATATAGAGTACACGAGTACAGAGTTTGATACTGATTTTTGCAAAAATATTACATTGGCACTTGTTGCACCAAGCCACGCGTACGCATTAGAAAATAAACAAAAGAAAGTGAAACTGTCTCTTCTAATCAGCCGAAAATTTATGTAGTTTAATTTATGTAGCTGCCAAAAAGACACGCAGACCTTAAATATTTAATCAAACTGACAATTTTTTCATTCTCTGTTCGAAGAAATGAGATTTAATAAAAATCGATTGTTCTATCGTCGGAAAGTCGCATCAATCAAATATTTTTGCCTTCCTATTATTTCTGACTGTATAATTCTGATTTACATTTTAATTTATATCCTACAGGATATTTCTCTGAAAGTACTAACTCCTTAAGACTCTGTAAGATCGCTTTGATAAAGAATTAATTACCGTAAAAATTGTTTTAAACGGTACAATCACGGAAGTGAATCGCTATGTAGCATTTTTTTAATTTTCGTCAGAGAATTATAAGCTCGATATATTTCATATTAGGCTGAACTGAAAATTGAAAACAATTACCACGATATTACATGTACTTTATACGTAATAATGCAGCGTATACTGAGGTTGAACGAGAATCTGAACGATTATGAAAACCAGTGTGAAATTAATAAAAAACAAATTTATATATTGCATATATCTTTCTCGCTAACGACGAGATCGTGAAAGATCGCTTGCCCTTAACACTCGAGGTCATTTGAAGATTATCAATAATTTTCAAAGTCGAATCATCGCTATTTAAAGTCGCTTCAAGTTCTTAAACCATCATCGACATCGAGGTATTAGCACTGGAAGTCACTTACGAGTCGTTGGCAATTATCAAGGTCGCTTTGCTTCTTTCCAAGGTCGTTCGAAGGCCATGGTTAACTACCACATATCTAATTCAGTGAAAATCGAATATTCAGCGCTTCTCTCGTTTGTTTCTTACGTAAATGATATTTATCAATTTCTTTCAATTTCCTTTCGTAATCTTCATCCCTTTTTCAAAGTTTCCTGTCTTATATTCAAAAGGTACTCTTCTCGGGTACTGTTTATGATATTCCACACCGTTAATATAAAATGGCACATCGTGATTTAGGTTGCACATTCTCTCAAACAACATCTGGCGAACGAACAAACAGCGTGAAGTTTGATCGTATCAGAAAGCAGGAACGTCGGATACCGTACATTTCCCTGAACCAAACCCACGGAAAACAGTTTGAATTATATGGAACGCGAGATGTGAAATGAGTGATCCATTAATTATGCGTGGGCAACAGTTATACCATGGTACTTTAACCCGAGAAACTAGCTCAAGTTTATATTATTCCCAAAACAGATCTAACAGTTCGCTAGCGAAGTGCTATGCAAGAAGGTCGAGTACGAAAATAATTTCGATACGAATTGCTGACAAATCCAATATAATTCCAACGCGTTTCAAACTAATTCCAATAGACAAAAACAAAAATTGTCTTATATCGTGACAATAATTGACCGACACGATTAAAACGTTCTACCTTTCTCTTGTTTCTTCCTTCTCTTTTTATCGTGCCAATTACAGCCACGCGATGGATCTCGACCTAGAATCGAGAAAAAAGAATCATAGTACTTCGACATACCTTTGTAATCCTAGCAGAGACCGTGAAACCGGTTCCAAGGGTAAGTACGTTCATCGCGATAGCGATCGTCGAACACGCAGAAGGTCTGTTCTTATACCACTTGCTTCCTAATGGCGATACATTCTGCAAGAAAGGCAACAGTACTCGCCACGTGGATAACATGCTGTTACGTTCTAAATGTCACTCAGGATGCTCGATATTCGCTTTTTGTCCATTAACGTCCGCGCTTCAAAGATCTTTCTCAAAACTTTGTTAAAGAAATACTAACAGTCGTGTACATATAGCGACATGCAAAACTTTCTCAGAGGATCAATCTTTCGATTTATAATCATCGAAAGCGATATAAAAGAAAAATGCTAACCAGTGTCGAATATAAAATCAAACGATAAATATTGGAAGAAAAGAGTAAGAATAAAAATAAGATTCTTTAAAATGTAACTTGCAAAATACCATCTTATTCTCTCGTAAAACATTTCCACGTAATCGTCGATCTTTCAACTTCATTATCCACGACATTTTCTACAAATATAATTAACTTGAAATTATTCCACGAATGTAAATAACCATCAAATAATATTTTTACAGGTGTAATTAACTTTTAAGTATAATGTTTCTCCATTTGAATTTATTACCAAACGATTTTACAGCAGATCCTCACCCTCGTATTTTCAATTTCCTCCGCTAACTTATTACTCGCTCGGACATTTTAACAGGCAATTAAATTCACTCTACTAATTTTCCCTGTTAAATTTACGCTACGCCGAGTTTAAGATATATAACGAAATTTCACTTTAAGCGAGAATAACGTTGACAGTAATCGACTGCATAAGGATATTGATCTTAGGGAAACTGGTTCTGGTAGACGAACGAGTGTCTATTTGAATTCGTTGGGTCGAAACGAGAAACGCGCTAACGTGACAACGCGGAGAAGGCGGACATCCACTTCCGGTGCTAGCGCCATCGATTCAACGGTGCAGATAGATCGGATTGGAACGCCAGATTACTCCCTTTTGTCGTCAAATGTCAGATGCAAGAGGGTGCAATAATTGCGCGATTTCGCGAAGAAAGCGCTAACGTAAATTGTAGATGAAGTAGATTTGTTTCTATATTTCGTTTTCGAAGATAATGTGCAAAATAAATAGAACACCCAGTATGCGTAGAAAAGAAGAAAATAGAATACGAGAGGGCTTCGATCGTATCGATATAGAATGAACTTTTGCAGACAGTTTTGGACAGGAACAATTTCGTCGTTTGGTCTGTCGCAAATTTGTTTAAACTGTATCTTCTTGCACGATAATCTATCAGCTAATAATTACACCGCTTTACGGTGGTTATACGTTCATGGGAAATTTTACTACTCGTAATACGCTCATAGTGAGACTTCTGCTATGGTCAGCTGTGCAATCTGAAATCCAAAATTTGAAAAAAGGAAGTCGAAGATCGAGACGGATCATCGTATCAAGGAGTGAAAAAAAATTCAAGTACGTGTTTGAAGATATCTTTCGGGATATCTCGCGAAACCCGACAATAAAAATATAGGCGTTGAATATACGTAAGCATCGGTCTGTTACATTTAAATACCTTTAACAACGTGCTCGTATAATAAAAAAGGATCGAAATGACCGTAATTACCATCCCTACCGAGTAAAGCTGGTAAGTCGAGCACGCGATTTAGAGGTATCGAGGGAAATTAGAAAGGAGAAAAACTGTTAGGTACAAATACAGCTGGTGTTACACTACTTTACGCTAATTTCAACGTCTTGTTCGAATAAAAAGATTGTATCAACGTGGATGTCCGATGTTTAATTATCATCGTTAGACCGCGGATTTTTACGATACGAAAATTCACGTAAAATGTAAAAATACATGAAATATCCAAAATACAAAATACTAGTGACAATTGTTCAAGTTTTATCAAATACAAAATTTATTAGAACGGAAGGACTATTTTATATATAACATAATAACTTGAAATATTAACAAACAGCGCTCTATTCTCTTGTACATCTCAAACAGCAATGAATTTGTTTTGTAACATCAACCACATCCTGCGCTTGTAACATCAACCACATCCTGCGCTTGTAACATCAACCACATCTTGCGCTTGTAACATCAACCACATCTCAGTCCGCATCGGGGACCAGGCCGCGCTTAGGAACCCATGGGTTGATGACGGAAAGAAAGATGTGGCGGCACTCGGCGACGATGTACGTCGCCGAAGCGAGGTGCCTAATGAACCCTCGATATCGCAACGATCCTTTCGCCGAATGTTCGAGAACGCCTAACAAACGCGTGGATAATGGGGATATCGAGGGATGACAAAGAAAAAGAATCGGATTCCGCCGAAAGTCAAGTAGTTGTAAGAGCTTCGGTCTTGAAAAGTCGCGTCTGGAGTTCGGAAGTGAATTGTAGTTAGTGTAAACCAAGTGCTAAGAAATAATAAATTAATAAATAAATAATCTTTTTTATTTTACGTGACACGCTCGTCTCCTGGCGATTTCCTTTTGTCTTCCTCTCTTTCATTCCTCACTCGTACAATACACGTGTACATACTTCTATTCTCTAACAACAATGAACAGATGAAACTTGCGTGAAAGTTCCACGTCCTCGCTTGCGTTTATAAAAATAGGAATTTTGCAAAGATAGGAATTTTGCAAAGACAGTCCGCAGTCTAATTGTCATTTCTGAACGACAATTCTTTCGTAAATACAGCACATGTGAATTGTCCTATAGTACATAGTACACGAAGCATACGATATTCGAACAAATCAAACTCCGCGCATCCCTGTAAGGAAGAGGTGCAAATCTCGGGAACCACCAGCCGGAAGGTGTGCACATATAATAGGGGAACGTGGTTACCGTGTCAGAATCGTAGGCAGCCGATGTGGGACATAGCGGCACTTCTTACGGCCATAGATACCTTTCCCATCTGTTGCCAAACGACGCCTGTCGACCTCACTGTCGCCAGACCATTTCGACGCGTGCCTGTGACCGCTACGACGACGAGGAAAGAAGAAAGCAAAAGAGGAACACGAGTAATTAATGCCGCCTCCGCGAAACAATGGTCGGCAGCTATTCGAGAACAGGCTTTCATTATCATCGTGGAAAATCCAGGAAGAATTCGAGTATTAATAAACTTTAACGTAATTGCCTGTGTTTCATGATTAGACAAGAAAAGATTATGGCACGACGATTGTAATTTTTAAGTGTGCTGGGAATTTCTTAGAAAAGTTAAGCGTTTAATATTAGAAGAGATTATTTTCGATTGTATATAGGCAATTAGTTGTTTAGAATGGGATTCGACGTGATCGTCTCTTTTGTATCGTTCAATGAATTGTTCGACTGAAATCTCACATTATTATAGAACGATCGAACGAACATCGTAATAGTCTGTCTCGCGTTGTAAATCATCGTCGATGAGTCGAGACCCATGACAAGTCCTGATCGATTAGCGAAGACGCCAAGTATGTGCGAAATTACTAGGAAATCGCAGAGAAACGTTGATCCATCTGCGGCTCTTAATCGTTATCGTGACGACACGTTGATGAAAGCTTACGTTTCAAAGTAGGAGAATATGAGAAACGCACGTGGCAAAACATACTCTCGAAACGCAATTCGTGGAATATTTACGAGATCCGGTTTAGAAGCAGGCAAAAATTAAGAGAATACCATCAAGGTGTCATCGTTTAATTTATTTCTAGATCAAAGTGGAATTTTAATCTTTATTTGTCTATAAACTTGATAAGACTTGAATCTTGTCTTTGGAAAACCTGATCGACATGCATTAAAAGTATTAAAATTGAAACACGAATTTAATCTTCGAAAACATGGTAAATATCGTGGTTAAACGTTAGAAGAAAACTACCTACGATCACTCATTTTCAATGGAAAAAGAAATGTCCAACGAAGACGAAGACTGAAACTAGAACTAAATACTTCAATTAAAAACAAATATAACACCATACTTGACCACATAAGCTTGCAACCTTGCTTTTCCCAACGTCGTGTCGTCTGCATAGAACGCCCTTCGAGTCCACGAAGTCTATTTTTTCTATGTTTTCGTGTCTCTAAAAAATCCTCCAAAATTCTTGAACACACTTTCAAGTTCCTAGAATATCGCCCGAGTACTTTTTATGGATATCTACGTGCTAGATAAATTTTTTCAAGCAAAGTTTAAATTTAAACAAGAGTATGGGAAAAATGAAAAATTAATGAAAATCACTGATGGAAAACGACCCAGTATGCGAATCGAGGGTCAAATACTAGGAGGAAAAAGACTGATAATCGCATGTATCTAAATGTAATACATAAGAGACAAAGAATCATTAGCAAAGAAGAAGAAAGATTTCCACGATGAAGCGACGATTCGAATTAATAAAATTTCCACCGTGTCTGACACCGTAACGATTCCCCGAGGGTTACGTCATCGACGCGTAATAAATAATTAAGAGCAACGTCCGCGGATCGTTGAACGGGAGCGCTTCCGCAACGAGCGGACCGTTATCTATCGAAAACCTTTTTTAACGCGTGCCGCTCGACAACCAACCGATCCCGCCAAGTAGCTGTTTTGCATGTGTTCGTTGAATCTCGCAGGAAACCAAACCAGGATGATCCGCTGAAAAATGGATCGAGAACGATGCTAATTAGAACCTTGAACTCGTAGGCCGCAGGCTACGAAAATTCTCGTTCGACTATCTGAGCAGGACGCGCATCCGGTCTTTGGAACATCTTACTTTAGATCATGCTCTTTTAATAATTAGAATTATGTAGATGCGCGTCCAAGTATAGCGTGCACAGAATTTAAATAAAAATGTAGTAAACGAGCTTTGGGCTTATAACGTTGAACGAATCGATGCGAATCGAACGAAACGAGCTTCCCTGATGTATTCGATCGGCAATTACACTGTATCCGATTTCCATTGATAAATCGAGAGTAAGGTGCGTTTGCTATAATCGCATAAATTGGTATTGTAGGATTTTTGTTTTGAAGGAAACTGTTACATTTATTAGTGAAAACAAGTGAAACGAAATGAAATAAGATTGGAATTTATTGGAAGAGAAAGATTCGTGTGGTGTCGAAGAAGTTTGCCGATGATAAGACGAGGAAATCGTTTTATGAGAAGATGGCGAAACGAACGTGACGTCGATGGGCAAGAAGGTCATCGATCGTGAAGAGAACGAAAGTTTCGAGGAAATCAGAAACAACAGCCGAAGAAGGAAAAAGTAACTCTGGCTCCTTGGAACGGTACTAATTGCTGCCGTCGCGTTCGTGATAATTGACGAACACGTGAAACCTGGGGATAACGTGTGCCAACTCGTTTTCAACAACTCGTATTCCCACATGCTCTTCGTATAAAATGTATCGCAAGTAAGAGGAAGAATGTCTTTTAAGAATATATTCGACGAGAGTGAATCTAAGTTATTGTACAAACTTGATATAAAATAGACGAGCATTGTATAAAAATTAATTATAAAAGTTAATTATAAAAGATGATAGAAGTAATTGGGAAACATCGATCGCGTACATTTTTGTTTGAGTAAATACCAGTTGTATCGATTTCGCTAATACATTAAGAATTTTTCCAAAGAAATATTCTATAGCGATATATAAATTTCTATTATCTATAATGAAACTTTTTCATCATTTTACGATCATTCACAGATTATCGGATGTCTCTAAAAAGAATATTAAAATAATAAAAAATACTGAAATATCTAAAATACCGACTACTTCGATAACTGTAATTAATTAATAAATATCAGGTAACAAAAGTATAGTAATTGAAAAGAATATTCTTTGTCCGCTAATGAACGTCCGAAAGAAGCGTTAAATGACGTTACTCGAGTGGCATTGATCGAAAGAATAAATCGTTCAATCGGAAGGAAGCGTTTTGCTTCTCGCGAAAGTGCGCGTTAATTATACCGTCGTTAATTACATCGCGTGTAAAAAAAAAAAATAAAAAATGTTTGTAAACAACGGCAGTACCGTGCCATCATTCACCGACGATTTCCTGCATGAAATTCTGATTACCATCGTCATAATGGCCACCTACATTCTGACTCGCCGCGAGCATTGTACTCTACACGCGATAAAATCAACTGCAAGCTTGATTGCATCGATCGTGACTTTGTAGAATTCGTAAATTACGTTTGAAAGATTGTCGGTCATTAAGTATTTACTGTTTACTTTATTCAATACGGTGTTACGTTATTTCATATTTCATCTTGAAAAAACCTTAATATATCATTCATAAAATATCGCCAACCCATAACTCTACTAATCCACTGATTCATTGATCCAATTTTCAAGATCTCTATGAACATCGTCTACCGTGTATTATTAAATATTATTTCCATCGAGAGAGAGAATATTCTAATTGAATCGTAATTTGGAGAAGTCTCAAGTGAATAATTTCAATTAATTCCAACTTTTAGATTCCACATTTTTAATTTCTCTAATTATAAAAGATTCCAGCTGTTAATTGATTCGATTTGAAAAAATTGCAGCTTTTAATTTTTCTAGTTCTACGAAACTGCAATTATTAATTTAAAAAGAAATAAAAATTTTCAGCTCCAAATTTCCCAAATTTCGACAAATTCCAAGTTTGAACTGTGCAACTTACTGATTTGGATTCTTACTTTCTCCAATGTATTGGTATCGTTCATTCTCGATATTATGACTTTATTATTATTATTATAATTTTTATAATATTGTTATATTATTATTATTTCCATCGAGAGAGAGAATATTCTAATTGAATCGTAATTTGGAAAAGTCTCAAGTGAATAATTTCAATTAATTCCAACTTTTAGATTCCACATTTTTGAATTTCTCTAATTATAAAAGATCCCGGCTGTTAATTGGTTCGATCTGAAAAAATTCCAGCTTTTAATTTAAAAAGAAATAAAAACTTTCAGCTCCAAATTTCCCAAATTTCGAAAAATTTCAAGTTCGAACTGTGCAACTTACTGATTTGGATTCTTACTTTCTCCGCCGTATTGGTATCATTCATTCTCGATATTATGACTTTAACTTTCAAAAATTTCCAGCTTTCGTAAACCGTTTATAGAATCTTTGCTTCTTAAATAAGTTCCAGGATACTCACCTACTTTGGAGTCGTGACTATTCCTCGCGTACCCTCTCGATTCCTCCTCTGTTCGCTCCAGAGGAACACGCTGGTTCGGTTCGTTTCGTTTTATCCCGATCGAATCGGCCGTCTCGACACAGTATCGATTCGATTTACGCGAACGACAACTTTCTGGCTGGCATCAATCGCGGCACTTCCGTTCCTGAAACGGAACATCGATTCACGGTCAAGGTGAACGATTTGTCTTTGATCGTTCGCTCAAATCATGCGTGAAACAACCGAATTCATTGATCTACCGTAAAATCAAGTCCATCATTCTTGCTTTATAATCGATTCTATTCGTTTATCCAGGGAAAGTGTAAGAAAAATATGAAAATTATCAAACGCTATGTGACGAGCTGAAAATCACAGCGAAATGAGCAAAACATTTGAGAATTCGAATTCAGTTATATATTTTAAAAGTATCATCCCTTTGGTTTCATAAATAATTAAATTATAATTTTATTCTCTGCTACGATACTTTTTCGCGATATGAAAAGATACAACGAACATTTCCTAATAATATCGAATCGCTGACGAAAAGTTCGTAGCGTCTTTGACGATCGATACGATCTGAACTTTTGCCGGGTATTTGACTATTAGATTGAGAATGAACGAAAAGATTTTCAAAAAATCAAAAAAAGAAAAGACTAGTGAAGGTACTCGATAAGTACATTATATTCGCACGTGTTATGGAATAAGATTTTTATTCTACGAAAATAATTTTGATTGCGAATATCCCGACGAAACATACGGTGTATAATTCTCGATAACGAGGTATTTTATAAAACTGAGCTACAGCGCTATGATTCTCAACCAGCCGGATGAAAATTGCCGAATCAAATGAAAAGCCAAATTGAAATGTCAACGTTATACCTGGTAATAAAATTCAATGCCTTCAGATTCGTTTAGGGTTTCGATTTGTATGCAGATTACTGGCTTTCCTTTTCTATCGAGAGATAAGACGTATTCGCAGCTTACTGCACGTCACAGACTTTCTACTGGATAATTTATCGTTTTGCATCCAATAAAACTAGGTGGCTTGTCTACCTACATTCTACGCTATAGAATCTACGATATCGACGTTGCTCTTTTAGTCGTAGAGTCTAGTAGCCGGTGTGAACGCGTATTTCAGAGGTTGATTCGTGCTGTGCGCCGGATAACGCGTGCAAATCACGAGTGCTCTGGTATGCCGATGTTTTCTCTCCCCTTTCGTCGTGTCTGACAGATTTGATTAAAATTCAGTAAAACGGGAACACGTTTGGAAAAACGCGTTGCATTTCTTCCCACTTGTGTCGTTATCCCGATTACACATTTTTAAATCCTCGTCATGTGGGACAAATAATATTCACCTAATATTCGCTACGTTTCTAAAAATGCTTGATATTTCTCTCTAGCTTCATTGCGAAATTGCTATCTCACACGATTAGGAATCTTCGTCGTTTTGTTAATTAAATTTATCGCCGAATATTATCGTGTTTTGAAAAACGTTTAAAACCGAGTTTCAGTTGCTATTCCGATTTATTTTTCGTTTAAAGACGACTCGTACGACTGATAACGTTTATCTTATTGAATCAATCGCTCTATCGAGTAAAAAGAGTTTCGAACGTTTTAAGAGTTTTAAACGGAGAAGAATCGGAGTTTGATTATTTTTCACAGATAAATAATATCGAATTTTTGTTACTCACCTATCAGAGTTTCTTCTTGGAGATGTCAACGCTGTGACAGACTCGTACGGTTTCCCTGCAGCTAATTATCTCTTCTCCTGTTTTCTTCTTTCCAGGAAGAACAGTCTCTCCTTTCCAAAGAACGAGATCTTCAATTCCTCGGAATATTGCTTAAATTTCTCATCGTAGCCGTTCAAATACGCTCTTCGAGACAGAGAGAATAATAATAATTAAAGCTTCAACTTGCAGTTGCTGTTTCTTCTTCGCCTGTCCAACTATAACTTCGTTTCCAACTTGTCGACTTGCTCGACGATCATCCTCGCTTCGTAACGTACGAGTCTCCTCCCTATGTACTCCGTTGATATTCTTACTGTTTCTATCCGCACGTCCGTAAACCAACCACTTGCCGAAGAGATTCGCGATCTTGGTTTCACGCCTCATAAGCCTCGAAACGATTCATCCCTTTTTGCGCTTCGAATCGTTTCTTACTGCTTTCTCTGATTCGATCGACTCCTCCGGTGTCGTTTTTACTCTTCTCCGACCATTCGTCGTTTTTCCCCTTCGCTTCCAGCGGCTGTCTTTTCGAGTCTCTCGCCATCCACGATTATACGATCTGGTCTTATCGATCCGATCGTTGCTGTTCCAAGACTAACGCCTAGCAAAATTGCGTGGAATTTTGTTTTTTAATTATTTTTGTCGCGGAGCGATCTTGAAGTCGTGTTGGATGTAAGAAATCAAGGAAACATTACGAAGGTAGTAGCGTTTTTCTTCTCTTTCCTTTCGCTTCTCGATCGATCGCGTGTAATGGATCGTTGATCCTTCGATCGTGTTCTGTTTCGGATCGAGGGATTATCTCTTCACTGGAGATGCGATCTTAGAATCGCGACATTCTTTTTCTCTTCGTAACGAGTCGTTGGGTCGTTTGCGACAAATCGTCGATCTTTCGAACGATCGATCTGGAAAGATCAGATTTTCTAATAATTTCCCTGGAAAAGTATCACGACCTTAGAATACTAGATGCAAGAAAGCAGAGAAACATCGCAGAAATAACAATGTCCTTCCTCTTTGATCATTTTCCAGCGTATGTGTCACATGTCTGATAAATCCTCGATCCTTCGTCACGTTGTATTCGAACGGAAGAGATCGTCTTTCCTATTATCGTGTCAAAGGAAAGAAATCAAAGGAATATCGAAAAAGCGGCAATACGCTCCTTGTTTCGTTCAATTATGTATGACAGATTGATTCTGTGACCGAGATACGTTCGAATCGAAGAGACGTTGATGATTCTGCAATGGGCTTCCGGCACGACGCGTTTCTAGGTAGACACGCTAATCGACGAAGAAATAAATACGCGTTTTGTGTCATTGCGTGCCATCAAAGAGGTCTTGCATGTTCGTGGACACGGTCGTTCGTGCTCCAATAAAATCACAGGAAACGTTCAATTTTGTGGAAGTTCGTCATTGAAGAAGAATCCTCTGACCAGGTCACTTCCTTCACCGTCCGCTGCTTCTCGATCTTTTCCACGAAAATGCAAACTCAAGCAGTTCGTTCCTATTTCGCTGTCAAATCCTTTGTTCCTTTCGCGTCGATCGAAGCCTGACTTTCACGAGTCTTCGTTTACGATTCTTTTCTATTTTTATCGCTTTATACGGCGCTTCTGCCAGACTCTCGATGGTCAAAATAAAAATAACAACGCTCGATCGTAATAGTTTCTTACACAAAACGGTTCTTTTATTTGTAATTGAAATCTGTCGAGATTCATGGCAATCAGCTTGTTAGAGATGCTGTTCTTTGGTTACTTTCTCTTCCTATCGATGTTTTTGCAAGTCAAGTTACTCCTTTCAATGTTTTATCGGTAAGCTAATTATCTTTTATCGGTACGCTAGAACCTGTGCTTAAGACAATTACGTTAGGCTACCGATCTCCGCTGCGCTGTCCAATTTGCTAAACGATTTGCTCGCGATCGTTCGAATGTTTACATCTTCTAATTTCTTCTTTTCCGACCATAATACGACTCTATCCTATTCCCTTCAAATTTCATGCAAAAATTCTTTCGTAATATCCTGTTGTGCAACTTTACCCTTTTATCCTTGTCGAGGATCGTTCTTCGATGCTCTCCGACCACATCTTCCAACGTTTTGTCTCTCTTTCGGACAGCCGTGTTCCACCACGGAGTGTCGCAGAAATTTAACCCTTTGGAGAAAGATCTCTCTGTTCTTATCTAGACTGTTCCTTCGTTTACGATATTCTTCGGTACCTCGCCAAATAGCCGTAGTCGATCGCGAGATACGATTCAATTTCTCTTTAAACAAACTCTTCCTTCCAACTTCTTCCACGCGTTCCAGTTGCTCGCCAAAAGCGTAGCCTTGGAGTTTCTCTCTAAACAGTTCTATCTTCGCTCGTCCTTCGATCCGGTCTCTCCAGCAGTTTCATTCGGAAATGTAGATTCTTCGTGAAAGAAAACGCGCTTCTCTTCCACACCGAAATCCTACAATTTCTCTTTAAACGATCTGGCGCATCTTTTATCTGTTTCTTCGGCAACTTCAACGGCGTGCCGTGGTTCTTCGCGCGTCCATCAAACGCCTTCGCCCTCTATCACCATCCTTTGGTGGTGCATACTTTTCTCTCACGTTTCAAAGATCGTAAAATCGAAGCAAAAGTCGGACAGGATCATAAAACGATCGCCCTTTTGTGACAACTGACTGCGAGACGAGTGTCGAAATTGCACTGAGGCTGGTGGTATTCTACCGCCCCCGATGTAGCTTCTCCTTGCCGCGTCAGAGTCGAGCCATTTAATAGTGGGGACTCGGATATCCCTTCTTTCACTGGGAAGCTACTCGCGAACGCTGTTCGTGTCCTTGCTATTCACGATCGCGATATCCTCGTTGCTTGCGGCGGAGAAGACCTTCTCCCTACCGACCGTATTTCTTTCACCTTGCTGCACGTCCTCTTCGTCTTTTTCCTCTTTCCTTCTTCCCTTTCTTCATCCTCCTGCTCCTTCTCCTGCTGCTGCTGCTGCTGCTCCTCCTCCTCCTCTTTCTAGGTCTGTTTCATTCGCCTCTCGTTCCCACGATTCTCCCGTTTAACCGGTAACACCATTCACGCGGCTAATACCGCTGCCTCGAAAGCGGAGATTCGTGTCGATATTCAGAATCGCCGTGCAATTGCACGCTCACTGCTGTTTCAACGTATTCGCGTTCCTGCTTTCTCGATCGATCAATTTTTTTCCACCTATTGTTCGTTGTGACCTAATGGTCGTTGCATAGGAAAGGCTGTTTCTGTTTGCGCGGTTACCGGCAAGCTGATCTCTTGGGTTTAGGAGCCTTCGATGAGCAACATCAGCAGTTCAGCGGAGATTGAAAAACGCGATGGACAAAGTATAGCGCGAAGTGATTTATCTGAGATAAAACGCTATGGAAAAATATATTTTAAGATCTGTGTATTCTATTCCCGACAACTTTAGGGATATTGTCTGTCGTTTTATTCATCGTTTCTGTATTATTATTTTGCTCGTTTAAAACCGCACGCACCGCTGAACGTTACCAGCGACCACCGTCGTGTATTTCCATCTTAAATCTTCTGAGACATCGTTCTGTTGAAATATTTCTTAGATACAAATTCGGATCTTTTCTCGGCTCGGATTAATCCTTGCAGAGAGAATCTTCTTTGTCGCCTTTTTAAATACCGAAAGGGTGCGATCGATAGCTCGCCTCGTTTCCTTATTTCCGTAGTCTTTGAAATACAAAAATTCAACGTTTTTACCAACTTCGATTTCAACCTACCGTTCCTTATTATTTCATTTAAATATACAACTTTCTTCCTGTAGCCGCGTTCGAGATCGCTTCCTGTTCTCCATCTTAACACAAGCAACGATAAAATCAAGATACTCGCTGTATCATAACGCAAGATACGAAAAGATGCTTAAAATTCGACGATACTTTCTTCTGCCTTTCTCTCTCCTTCGCTGCCAGGAAAGACAACTTCCGACGTGTTAACGTTTCGCTTTAATTCACAGCCGCGCGTTCAATTAAGGAAAGCTTTGAAACGATTTGTATCGAAGCCGGGAAACTCGAGTGAAGCGCGAGGTGCCTGTCGTTCGCTGTAAGCGCTAACACTTTAACGTTGTAACATGTTAATCCGCTATGTTAACGGGCTAATTTCCCGTAACTGTTCGCATCGAACGGCCCATTGTTCTCCAGTGCGCAGCTATTTGCTCAGCAATTAAATTCATGGCTCCTGGTCGATCGTTTTACAACTGAAACTCGTTCCATTTTCTCGATAGGATTCCGATCGTCTAGTTGCCGCGTTAACGAGCCCGTCTACGATCATTTGCGATTTTCTCGATGCTCGTTATCGATGGATAATAAGTATAATAAATGAAATTGCAGCGAAATAATAATCAACTAGAATACGAACGTAAGAAACGGGGAAAAACTGTCGGATCATCTGAACGGAATTTTAAAAGTAAAACGGGAACAGTGTACGGGTAAAAATAACAGAGAGACAAGTCGATAAATGACGGTAATAGAGTGTAAAAGAAGATAATGAACATTCTACAGTGAACTCTCGAACCAGAAGAATTGTGAAAACAAATAAAATTATAATAACTAGACGCAATTACAACTTAATCGTAACTCGAATACCAATTAGCGCGGATATCTATGACGATTGTGATGGTTAAAGTCGATCGTAAAATAATTAGTCTTTTGATAATCGCTATCGATGTTTCTATGCACATTTTTTCGCAACAAGATCGCAATTTTTGGAGGCATTTTTTTATGAAAATAGAAAAAAGAAGAAGAAGAGGGAAAGGAAAAGAACTGACGTAAGGCGCTCGATCTATTTTTATAGCATAGCATATAGCGTTAGGCATATCAGGAAACGCATGGTTCGGAGTTCAGAGTGATTTTAATACCAGGATAGGGAACGATGTCAGCGCAACAGTAGAGACATTGCGAATCTCAGCGTTCTGCTCGTAATTTACATTTTATCGCTAAAAATCCTTCAACCGCTTCGAATGTGTATCTCAGTTCATTTCCACCTGAATTTTGATTTAACTTTTTTTTTCTTTTTTTAACGATCGATGCACGTGCTACGATTTCGGACGATTGGAAATTATTAATTATATTACAATGTAACTTGTAAATTATATGTGTGGTGTAATTGAAATGCGTGTAATTGAAGAAAACTATGAATTTTCTATCTTCAACACACAATTTTTTCACTGCCTCGAAATTGTTCGTGCCGTTTTAATATCACCGGCAGGTTACTGTTACTTTGCTTCAATTTAACACCGACGGTTCAAATAATTCTTCGAACAAGTCTTACACGAATTACACAACGATTTGCTCGTACGTCATGAATATAGATATTGTGTACTTAAATTGTTCGTTGATCGCTATTATCTTGCCTGTATAAGGCGTGACGGATACGTAATTATTTTATCAAGTGGCAATTACACTTTGCAAATGACCAACTACGAGTCGGAGGTGTTATTTATTAATTAAAGGTGTTAACTAAGTTGAAATTAAATGGAATTTCAAATGAAACAGCTTCCCATGAATATAACATCTCTACATCTTATTACAACTAATACTGTCCAATTAAAAATTAAAAAACCTGCGCACACTTGACACATTCACACTACAAATTATGATCACTAGACTACGAATCTCCGTGCAAATTTATATTTCCATTAACTTCATGACTAAAGGAATAGAACTTAGATAAAGATCGATTTCATTTCTTAAATATCGTCACAAGTCGATCACTTTCGTTTCGATACTTTCCTTATTTTTCCATATTATATGCGTTCTCTGTATTCTAGCACCGTAAAACCATAAATCCATGAACATTTTCGCTTCGATTATCGTCCTATGCTAACCAACGCTTGGTCGCATATTTCCCGACACAAAGCCCTCGAATCGCTTGCAACGTCACTTCAATTCGTTCATCGACGAGAAAATACTACGAAAAGACTGGGAATTTTAACGCGAACCACATGGTCACGCACGCGATTCCATGCTTCACCTCTCGATGATCTCATCGCTGCAAACCCGTCGTACTTTCACGCGCAATTTCAAAGAGACACGTTAACTGATCTCGATGAATCATTGCCAGCATCCGTACGTCGTCGAAACGGTTCCGAAGGAACCAATTTTTCTAGCAGCGGCGCGATCTTCGTGAAAAAGAACGCGACGAACGAACCGTACGCATAATCATACGCCGTGGCTGTAATTAAGGAAACAATTATTATTACGGTACATTTGCACGTGCGTAGCCCAGATTTCTGCCATGTTCACAGGCGTCCCGTAGCGTAACGACGCATCGAACGCGATGCCAATGTTGAATTTTCGAAACTCCTCCATACGTCGAACAAAAGCGCAAGCTTTTAAGCGGAGACAAACGACTCTGATCTACGTTTCATTCGATTTAATCCAATTTCTGGATTTGTTAGCTTGTCCGAGAAGTGTCTTCCTTTTACAGACACGCGTTTTACAACGACGCATCTTTATACAAACATGAAACCTAATCCGTCGAACGTTGTGATCTTTATTTATATTTATTTGTATTTATTCATACGTAATTCGATAAAATAATATAAAATGGAAAATGTTGTGCATCCATCATTTCCTTATGAAACGAAAGAAACTTTTCGGACGACCTAGTAGTTGCTGTATCTAGGAGGATTCGCGAGGAGACACATTTTCTAACGCCAATTTATATTTGCTTTTATTTCATCTTCGAAATCACACGTGTATACGAGTTTGGTGAAAGTTCGAAGCTGATCGAAGATGAAATTGCTTTTTGGGTAAATCGAAGCAGTCGTCGGTTTATCTTATTTTCTGTTTTAAAAATCCAGAAAGATATCTTTCGTTATTTAATAATGGACCTTATATGACCTCTATCGAATTTGTCAACTTTTTTGGATAATAATTCTAGATAGACGTTCCATTAATAGCGTCAGAAGCGAATGATCACTGGCTTATAGTTTAATCAAAATTAGATAATTACAGGATAAACATCGTATGGTGGGTTCAAAGTAGTAAAAGTTAATCGAGTTGATATTTGTGTATATTGTATCTTTCTTAGAATATCATTCCTGATAATTAGGTTCTTCTTATAATTTCTATTGTATACGAAATAGTACACTGAAACTAACGTTTCGTTAATTGAAGAAACATGTATTGTAGTTTCTTTACTGATTTTGGTAATTTCATCGTTTCCGGCTGAAATGGAGAACGGAAGTTTGGTTAGAGAGTTTGACAATCGGCGGAAACGTTACCACTCCGTTGCATTGCCAAAAAAAGTAGAGCGACGACAAACTCGTTTTACAAATTACCCGAGAACCAGTCTTCAGATAGAAATGTCTGTATCGAAAATTATTTCTTCGTTTCCCTATTGGTAGATATTAATTTAGTTGAGATACTAAGACGCAGAACTATTTTAATAATTGTTAAAAACATAGTAAGAAATGTATACAGTAAAAAAGTTCTTAATATTCGAATACAAATAGCAATTTTTTAATAATTTCTTTTCTCCGTCGGTGTATTTCAAATTGTCCGTTGTATTGGAAATAAAAAAGAAAAGAAATGAACGGTGATTGCCACGTTTAAAAATTGAAAAGATGAAATTTTCACATCTTTTATAATTTAATATCATCGTTTGTTTACCTCAGATGGAAAGGAATAATGGTACAAAATTAGTAAAATAAGATTACCATAATCATATGCTTTAAATTCATTTATTTACACGCAAATATATTATATGTATACGGATAGATATTTATATATTATGTATATATCACTGTTATATTCCTATATAACCCTTGAGATTTACACATACAACCTACGTTTCTTTCGACGTCGTCGCTCTCGCGAAATATTTCGCTCTCTCCACTCTTTTGTTTCGCGTCACGCATGTTATCGCAGCAAACAAACGAGAACATAATTTGCTGGAATCCTTCTTCTTTTTTTAATCTCGAAGCACTCGATCCGGCAATCTTTCGTCGTTTTACACAGTGATATATCTTTTTTTGTCTTTTTATTTAATTGTCTTTTATTGTTGTTTAAAAATGCTTAATCGATTACCGAACGAATATCATAGTCAAGACGGGAAATATAAAAAACATCGAGAATATCTCTTTTAAAAATGACACGTGTTCGAAAAGGCCATGACTGTAAAATCATTTCGCAATCTCGATAAATAGCTAACGATAGCGAGTTTAGAATATAAAATATTGTCGTGTTACGATTACGAAAATTTTCAGAACAGTGCACTTGAGATTAATGTAAACGGACCTCGATTAACATAAACCTTGATTTTTGTGTGTTTACAATAGATAGAATAGATCTCGATAGTATTGCTAGAACACTCCTTGTTCACACGAACCTAGGTGATGACGAGTAACTTATCCACGTATTTCGCGTCTTGTCTCTGTTGAGCATTAAATCATCAAAGAATCGTTTGAAAAAAGATTCGATGCAAAGTCTTCTTGTAAAATGATCCGAGAGAATTTCGTAAAAGAATTCTGCACAGGATGTGAAAAGAGGTAATGTTAAATCTGTTAAATCTTCATAGTACTACTAAGATTAAAAAAGTATTAAATTAATGTTAAATTTCATATTAATATTGTTATTGATACTATAATATTAACAATACTATAACATTATTAATAATATCATGCTTCGTAAAAATAAGATTACTACTTGTTAAAGAATATAACGATGAAATTATCCATTTAATAATGCTCTTCGCTACTGATTTCTTAATTTCTAAACTACCTTCTTCCAACACTCTGTGCACCAAACAAAAATTGATCTTAATCTTACTTCTGAAAAATTATACAGTGTTCACAGATTCATTTCATTGGAATGAAATAGAAAATTTACTTAAGACAACCTCGAAAATTAAAAAAATGACAAGCTTACGTGCTTATACTAAATCTTCGGCTTTATCGCGTAAAAAAGCCGAACATGTTTTCAAGATACATATTTTCTCTCTTCTTTCACACTTTTTCTCTCTCTCTTTCTCTCTTTCTCTCTTTTTAGCTGATCGAGTAACAAGTATTCGTTATTTACAAATCTATGATAGCACAGGTAATTTCATAATCGTGTTACCATGACTTCCGTTTACATAACATCTCCACTAAAAAAAATAGTTAAAAATAAGCAGCACATATTTCGAGTTTCGCATGCATCTAATAGTGCCATCTATAACCCTGCCTGCCTTGTAACGATCCAAACTGGCTTCTCTTTACTTCTTTTTCTTTCTTTTCATCGGACTGTAGCGACCACAATCATTTAAAAGTAAATGCTTCTCGATCACAAATTGTTCTAATGCGAAGACACAACCATTATTATTCTCATTCTTTTCGTCTTTCTATTTTTTTTTGTCTTTTCTATCGCTAACGGAACTTTCACCATCGTCACAAGCTTTTGTCCTGACTGTTTTGTAAACGTATACGATCATATTATATTAATCATCACTATGAACAAGCTCATTCGTGTTAACGTCGTGTGTATACAAAGAGAAGAAAAAGGATTTATTACAAAACAGCGGAGCTAATAACGAGTATTTCAAATGCGAAAGTAGCCTCTGATTTTGTCGCATAGTTGCTGTATGATTTCGTTATAAAAGTAGCCTCTAATTTTCTGACAGTAATTGCTGTATAATGGGACAAAATATTTTGCGTTGATTGAGAGACTGGAACTCCGCGTTTGAGAAAACGAGCCTTACACGATGTTATATCATAGAAAATAAAAAAAAGTAACGCAAACCGTATAATAAAAGCATTAATCAAATTATGAAACGATTTTCTCTCATTATACATATAGTACAAATGCAATAGTAAATGTCATATATGGCATCTTTCGAAAAAGCTTAAAATTGTTGGGCAGTTACAAAATATTTCCAATATATACAAATTCTCTTTCATTTTTTTCTACCTCTTGTCATTTCTTACTCTCGCATCTTTTTGTCTTACCTTTATATAGATATTAAACAAACAACAGTTTCCATCTTTATCTTATGGCCCACCGGTATGACGTAAACTTAATCATCCGTATACTTAATCAAATCTATGTATATAACATGTACACGTATAATAGTACTCTACAAACAGAGGGTCATGTGATATTTTTTTCTCACGTTGTAGTCACAAACCTTTCATGTAAGTGTTCCGAAGAGCTCTCGATCAATCTTGGTTTACTTTCTACGAGTATTGTGTACATGTGTGTGTATACGCGTGCGTATACGTGTGTGTGTATGTCAGTCTTGAGCCACTTTCATAAAAGCTTTCTACTTTTATGACCAGGTCGTCTCTTATCTTGAACTTTTTCGTATCAATAGTGTGTTGGCACATTTCTCCTAATATTTAATTATTATATATACTTATATTTTATATATATGTATATATATAATACGAATTCTATATATATATATAATATATATTCTATATATATATAGAGAGAGAGAGTGTAATGTACCTGTTTATACTTCGTAGTGTGAGAGTGTTATGTTGTTATGTGTGATACTTTTCGCGAGCTTATGCTATTACTAATGGCTCGTCATCGGAGAAACCTCGGATCACGGGACTGTCTTCTTCTTCTGAAATTACAAAAAATTGGAAATTTTGAATATCTTACATTTTCTTGGATAAATGTTATCAACAATTTAAATTATACTGCATTAAATTATACTGTTAAATGGATTGTAGACTCACCTAAGCCGTCTGTGGTACCGGGGAAGGTGGCCTGCCCGCGTCTAGTATCGTAGTGGCTATTAGCAAATTGTGTGAAACTATTGGGTAATCTTCTGTGTCTAACGATAAAGTATGCCAACGCAGATCCCAAAGCAAAGATCAGGAAAAAGGTTGTTATCGCATACGATATAATGTTAGCCGTATCTATAGTCACTGGTAACGATGATACTTCTAGAAAGATTAATTTCTTATTAATTACACTAAATTGCTTAAAATTGAATTAATATTTGTTAGATAATTTTTTGGTAATTATTTAATAACAGTGACACCTCGCCGATATTGAATAAGTCATTTGAAATATGATAATCATACGAAATGAATATATTACAAACCGAATACAACAACATATTTTAACACTCGGCGAAATCGGTGAGGTGCCCCATATTTTAAATATCGCATTTTTTAAGCTTATATGTAAAAGTAAAGTTTACGGTAGTTTGTTATTAGAATCAACGACTATAACTACCCGCACTGTGTACGGTGCTAAACACTTCGCTCAGAGGACTCTGGTAGCCTTCCTCAGTGACTAAACGAATAGCAAATGAGTAAATGGTATCCGGTTTCACATCTTTGTATATATACGGTGGCTGATCGCTTTTATATATCTTGGCGATCGAATCGTTCATTACGTGCGATCCTTCCACCACCAAAACCTCGTAATGATACTTCTCGTCTCTCATAGCGTCTGGTAAATCGTGTTCTTGCCAATAAACAACAAAGCGCTGTTCGTCATACAGAACCTTCACTTGATGAGGAGGTGGAATGTCTGGTGCCGTGTAGAAAACCGGTTGACTGGGTAGAGCGTTCTCGACATCCGTGGATATCGTTATTTGATACTTGCCGCCGTGTTTAATCGAGTTGAACGTATGCTTCATAACAAATTCCTTCGTCGCTGGCAAAGTCACTACAAAATGCTTTTTGAGCGTCGATTCTGTTACGGTGATCTGTAATTTTAAAAGTAATAACTTTCAAACAAACGAATACTTGGGTAGTTTTTCCAAATTAATTTTAAGATATAGCAAAAATATTCTTTCAGTTCAAGGGAAAGATATACTGCAATAATTCATATCGTTGAAATTTCTTATTCACCGTATATCTAATTGGCTCGTCGATGTTAGGACAACTTGCGCACCAAGAAATAATTATGGTATCGAGTCTCTCTGTTGGAATAACTTTTAGTTTCTTTGGCGGAGCCCGTTGATTGAAATGAGTAAATACTGAGACTGGTTGACTCAATGGCCCAGCGCCATAATCTCCATTCACGCCCACCGCAAACACATAAGACTCACAGGCTTCCAGTTCTTTGATAGTCGCTGACAGGTTTGTCGTTAAATACCTATATTCTGAAAATACAATTAATTTTCAACTAATGATTCAAATAATTGCCGATCGTTCCATGTCTATGATTTACATTACAAGACTATTACTTTGGAAAAATTCCTTCATTTTCACTGCATAATGAATTCCATACTGCCACTTGATTTTCCTGGTACTTTTGGGCGGATCCCAAGTAAGCTTTACCGACGTTCCGTGCGGTTTCAATAATTGCGCAACCAGGTTCGTGACAGTCGGCAAAGGAGTGCCATGCGTGTATGCAGTAACAGTCTTTGTCTTGCCAACGTAGTTCTTCCTCTTGGCACCGACTTCAAAATTATACATAGTTCCTGGAGCCAGATTCAGTATCTCCACGCGATTCTCCGTGTTGAAAGTCGGCGGTAGTACAGGGTATTTCGTCGGACCTCTCGGAGTAATGACATAGGTAACATCTTTTATCTTCTTCCATGACAGAATCGCTGAGTGATTGGAGACCGCCTCCACTTTAAGATCCTCGATATTGTCGATATTAGTGGATCCATCAAAGATTAAAATTGCCACGTTGGACGAGGCAGACTCTCGTTCCTTGTTCTTTGCTATTACCCAGAATGAATAATTCTTTCCTGCCTCGAATGGCATGTCTAATAAAGCGGAAGTCTTTTGCCTGAAGAACCGTACAGGTGGTATAGGTGGCGTTACGAATCCTTCGTAACCGGTAATAGGTCCATTCGGATGCAGAGGTGGTTTCCAGGTGACCTCTACAGTGGTTCCATTTTTCTGAGTCACGGTGACGTTCCAAGGTTCTGATGGGACACCTTCGCCCGTAGTAGCGATTAAATATTTGGCTGGCGGGAATGACGTGGTCTGGCCCTTTATTCTAACGTGAACTGTCATGTTGTAACGAGTATATGGTTTAAGATTGTTAAATTGATACTCCATTTCTTCGATCCAGTGGCTAGCATTGGTCCAATTCGCTCCAGGTACAGCGTACGCTATCGAAGGTAGAAACTCGAAACTGACGTTGGTGGGCAATGGCATCCACCAATATAGGAACAAACTGGTAGCAGTGACCGATCGCTCGTCCACTCCCATCACAAGCACCTGGTAAACACGGGAACTATTCTTCTCGCAATTGCTCTCGTCGAAACCATCTACGCAATCTTGTTTACCATCACAGTACGATGCCAGAGGGAAGCATCGTATCTCGTCGCATGGAAACAAGCCAAAGAAACAAGATGGCGTGGCTGCCGGGCTGGAGTGCTGTTCTCCGGAGCAACCTAACTCGTCGCTACCGTCTGGACATTCCTCCACGCCGTTACAAACGCTCCTTATGGGAATACACGCGCCGTCCATGCGACACGTGAATTGATCTTCTCTGCAGGAAGGCTGATCACTGTCCCCACAGTGCAGCTCATCCTCGCCAGAAGTACAATCACTGGAGCCATCGCAAACCCACGAATCTTGTATACAATCGCCATTCAAGCACTGGAATTGATGTTCCCGACAAACCTTAGCCTGTTCCGTAGGATATATCTCCGTCCATTCCTCGACATCCTCGTTACCACAACCCATCTCATCCGAGTCGTCTCCACAGTCGTCTACGCTGTCACATTTCCACCAGTATGGCACGCACTTCTTGTTATTGCACATAAACATCCAATTATTGCAAGGGCTGTTAGGGAAAATTGGTGCCAATGACGGTGGTTGCTGAGTGGTACAGTTAACCTCGTCAGACCCATCGGCGCAGTCTTTGTCCCCGTCGCAAAGCCATGAACTGTATATGCAACGATATTTAGTATGCGACAAATTGCACGTGAACTGCCACTGTTCGCAGACCATCTCGCTACATTCATTCTCGTCTCCTCCGTCTTCACAGTCTGGTTCACCGTCGCACTTCCAACTAGCTGGGATACAACTTCCGTCTGTCTTGCAAAGGAACTCGTCGGATCTACATGTGCCAGGGAATACCTTCTTGCTGCAGTTCTTCTCATCGGAACCGTCTCGGCAATCGTTCTCATTGTCGCAACGCCATCTGTGTGATATGCATCTACCGTTTGCGCACCTGAACTGTGATTCCGTACATTGCGGATAGTTGCAATTCATCTCGTCTTTACCGTCCTTACAGTCGTGATCGAAGTCGCAGACCCAGTGCTTCGAGATACATCTGTTGTCATCACACTCGAAGTTTGGCATACACGTGGTGTGTTGTGACGTGCAACCGACCTCATCCGAATTGTCTCCACAATCATTGTCCCGATCGCACCGCCACGATGACGGAATACATACTTCATTAGCGCAAGCGAATTGATTTGGGGCACACGTACTGGCTACTCTGGGACATGTGGAATTGGCGAACGGGGTGATTCCTCCTGGGCACATACACTTGCCATTGATCATTTCCATTCCATCAGGACAAAGACAAACATAACCACCACGAGGTGCTCCGACACAAATATGCGAGCAAGTATTATTAACGCAAGCGTTGGTGCCTTGTTGAATGCTGTGCGCAAATACTTTGAGATCCATCAGACCAGGTAATTGGCCTATGATAGAAGTGATGCCGAAACCATGATCTTTATCTGCGACGAATATCATAGATTGCTTCCAATCATCCCAATACATGTTGTCCTTGAATACTGCTATGGCGAACGGATGTGACACTTTGTCACTTTTAGAGATCACTTTCTTGAGTTTCTTTCCATCGAAGTCGCTAGATCCGATGTAATCCTGCCTGGCGTCCACCCAGTAGATCCGTTCTGCTATATGATCGATAGTTATTCCATTTGGCCATTCGACATTTGGTTCCACAAACAATCTCTTCACATTCGTTCCATCCAGATTGGCTCTCGATACAGAAGCATTTCCCGGAGCCCAATCGGTCCAAAACATATACCCATTCATTGGATGAACAGCTATTCCCCTAGGTTTCTGCAAGTTATTGGGTCCTAGGATGGTCCTTCGCATTCTTCCCATGGTAGAAATGTCTGTCCTGATCACCTGAATCCTCATTTTAACGCCGTCAACGATATACAGAAGATTAGAGACCCAATCGAGAGCCATTCCTTCTATGGAACTTAAATCAGTCTCTACTAGAATTTCGGGGAAACTTACACCATCTTGGAAACATTGTCTACCCACAGTGTCATTGACAATATCCGCCCAGTACAGACAATTGTTTCTCATGTCGAACTCGATCGCTATAACGTTCTTTAAATCGTGAATAGGTAGTGTTACCAATTTCTCGTCTAATAAATTGATTCGCGAAATATGCTCACGTTGAGCTACCAATAAGAATCCAGGTTTTTCCTGTATAGGGCATGGAATCTCGTCCGGTTCGAAATTTCGCGCTAAGCCACCTATGCATTCATCATCGGCTATCTTTATATAACCCTTTGTTCGATTATAAAATGCGCCAGGTTCACAGGTATTCGGTACAGCATAAGGGTCATAGAGAGTCATGGATTTATCTCTGATACAGTGATAAGGATTTCCAGTTCGTACGAAGCCAAAGTCGCACTGATAATCGTTAAAATCGCATCCGCATATTTCCGTCTTTATTGGTCGATCATAATCCATCCCCGTGTAACAATTAGCTTTCAGTGCTCTTCTTTGATAGACGTCTTTCCGGCCTAACACGCAAGCCATCACCGGTTGATCGGTACTCGTCGGTGACCAGAATTTAAAATCATCCTTGGTACAATCTCTTTCGAACGCGTTCCTCAGATCAACCTTGATTATTAGCCACTGATGCTGGCCACTACCTGAACCGAACATCGTGAAAACTGTAGTATTTTCCCCTGGTTCGGTCATCAGTCCGTACACGCGCAACATTTTCTGATTGAATTCGTACGAATGCCAAGTCTCCCCTTCGTCAGTAGAGTAAGAAATGTCTTTGGTTTCTCCGCGTGACTTGAAGTACTTAACGGCAACCAACAGACCACCATGGTCTCCCATGTTAAAGAAGTAGTAGTCCTTGAGGATCTGTTTCCAAGTAAGGCCAGCATCTCTCGATACATACAGAGAAGGATGACCTTTAAGATTTGGCCCTATCACTCCTGTAGCCATTATAATACCAGGAGCAGACTTCGAACTCATAATAGATACCGATCTTGTCACGGGATATAGCTGACTGAAACGTTGGCTCAACTGCAACGAACAATTCTTAGCGCAGTGTATGTAGAAACCTTCGTAATTGGCAGTAGGTGGTTTTATACTGTTCCATGTCGCACCATGATCGAATGTTATCACGGAAACTAAATGCTCGAGTCCAATAGAACCTGATTTTGGTGCTCCTTTTACTTGCGACGCTATATAAATGCCACGGAGACCTTCTACTTTGTACAGATCGGTAAATGCTTCATCCGCTACGTCACTGGAAAAAATCACATACGAATTGGTCATTCGTTCCTTATCCTTCTAATTGTTTGCTTGAGATAAATTGAGATAATTACTTTAGCCAACTGTCTTTCCAGGTACTGTTCGGGAAAAACGTAAAAATTCCCTCGAGCGATAATGTGAACGTAGCCATCTTCTCATCTATAATTTCTGATATATAAAGATTGACATGCGTTTCATCGTGAGAAGCCGTAACAAAAACTCTGTTATGTGAAACATCGACTATATGATAATTCTTAATTGGCAAAGGCGTATTAAACTCGGCCTTGACGAAGCTAAAGTTCTTGTAAGATACGAAAAGATCCAAATGCTCCGTTCCGTTCTGCGAAGCAAAAATTTTGTTTATTCGCAATGTATATCCGGTTAAGATATATACAGCATAAAATTTTATAAGCTTGATTTATTACGTGCCTTCATTTTCTTTGAAGTAGCAAATCTGTAATCTCCTCTAATTTGAAAATCTTCCACTTCTGAGATAATCACTGTCGACGGTCCGATCAAGCGAGTCACTGAGTCCTTTAGTAAATTATTCTGCAAGTCAATCTGGTAAACGGTATTTCTTCCATCAGAATGCATGCGTTCGATGATCAAAGCCGGTGCGGGCGACCAGAAAAATGCTTTTACGTAAGGACGCAATATCATCCACGTGAAACCAGTGTTCGATGATAACCATAGCTGAAACCAATATAATAGAAGCATAAGAATTATTTTTCTAAACTGAAAATTACTTTTAATGGAAGAGTATCAAAACTTACATTGGGCACAGGACTGACTTTGTCCAAAGCAAGGACAATATCAACGTCCATTTCATAAAACGAGATTTCACTAGGATGAAATCGTACTCGCACCTTATTTATCATTTCTCCATTATCTGGTGTAATGAAAAGTAACTTGTGTGTACTGTCCACAAAGATACACTGGAAAAAAACGTTGAATCATGTTAAAACGATAAATTGAGTGGAATGAAAATTAAACTAAAATAATAATAAAATAATTATGAATTCTGCAACTATAAATGAAAATTACAAGATGATACTAATGAAATATGAGCTTACAAATCTGTAATATTTTGGATGATTGGTAAACTTGTCCAGGGTAGCATACTGATCATCTCCAATTCGAAATTTTTCAGTTATATTGACAAACGTGTCACCATAATCATAACTTATATACACAGCACTAGGATTAGTTGGTGTTGGAGCTGTGCTGCTCTGCAATTTCATCACTGGTGTACTATCCCTTGCCAAGCATATTATCACATTGGATCTTTCTCCTACCCAGTGAACTATCAACTGCTGATGGGAATCATTTAAAGCATTGATCTGCGGGGAAAAGAAAAAGTTGAAACATTAATTCCCAATGTGAAATTATCAGAGATATCATCAGTCACAACATAGATAAAGATAGGGATAAGCTGAAAAGTACAAATATGATAAATATAAAAAAATGTAGTATAAAATTTTTTCTCCATTCAGTAAAGATTGAATGAAGGTCAAATGTATTACATATTGCACTTCATGGAAAAAGATTGCGTACTTCTTACTGTGAAAATACATACAGGAAAATTTTTACGATGTAACGATTCTAATAAGAAACTATAGATTGTCTAATATATTAACACGACGTGATGGATAAGCGATGAATCGTTAATTTATTACGACGAATTGTACAATAATTCTGTACAATTGTACAAGTTTTGAACCATAGAGATATCGTCGGCTCGCATCGTAAGCTCTAAAATGTACGAAGTAATTTTTTATTTTTCTCTTCCCCCGGTCTTAAATAACTTCAAGGATTTCTGCAGTGTGGTTACATTACACATGTGAAAAAAAGTGAAAGGAATTTCTGAAAAATCGTTGCCAATATTTATTCACTAATTTAACATCTATTCTGTACATATTACTGATCATAAAATATTATTTTCTTGCGAACAAAATATTTATTTAACTTCATTTTGAAATAATTTCGATTAACATAAATAATTAATATAATGAATTATATATTAGAACATATATAAATATAAAAAGAATATTACTTTTCCTTTTTTTAATTCATTAGAAAATTCCAGATTAGAAACCTCGAGTTTTATTATAATTATTATTCTATTAAGTAATTGAATCCCTAGATGGAGTTCGTGATAAAAGATAAATATGTAATATAAATTCGTGATTTAATTCGTACATAATTAAAAAAGTATTTATAAATATTGAAATTTTAGCTGCTAATACGAGTGACTAATGCCGTAGGCTTTTTTCATATAGTTTATTTTATCAACTTAACTGACTAATATAATACATATGTATTCTTTTGTTGTCATCTACTCAAATACTTTAGTCTGTAATCTTACTTTGGATTTAATTGCATTCGCTGGAATGACACGTATTACCTATGAGTAACTGTCACACGCTGCTTAAACGCTATGTATCATCAGAACATTCCATATTTTTTAATATAAATGTCTGTCCTTGAGGGAAAATAAAACTGCGCTATTTCATGTTATTTATCACGCCGTATATTTCGCGAAAACATTTCGAATAGGTTTTACGTAAAACATACGAAAAATAGTTTCGAGAAAAGAAGTCAAAGTACACTTCTATCGAATTCAATAATTATCGAATACGATAAGACAAGCCACTACAAACAAAGGAAAAGAAAATTGCTACCAATTGTAATAACAATGATTTCTACGGTTTCGATTTAGCTAAATATAGAGCGCAATGTCGTACTAGGTATTCTTTTCGTCGGACAACCTTATTTCCAATTCATGAGCACACAATATGATAAATATGAAACATGTCATTGATTTCAATTGGAGCAATTCATCAGTAGACACTGTTCAGCTGATACGATACAAGACGAACAAAAAACCGTGGTTTTTCGATAACAATCAATGGAGTGCTTTATTTGAAATATGGAGTTCGGTCGATCGCTAAAAAGGAAATAGAAAAATGAAAAATGGAGGAAAAAGATGAGAATCCATCACAGAAAATAAAGGAGACGGATAGAGCGGTTACTGACCTCTGCGTGTCAATAACAGAACAACCATGACGCGTTACTCCGTTTCGTCAAGATTGATTAAATTTAGTCCGGAAGGGACATAATACGGCAATTACGTTCTCCGCTGTTGAAAGCACAAAGGCAGCGCTATGTATGCCGGCCTTATTAGCTGCCGCATAAAATTCTAAAAACGCACCTTATCGGCGAGTAACAAGTATGCACAAGGAATGATAAGAGAACAAAAACAACCTATCTTATGCGGGAAATAAATCGATGGCATTGCCGTTGCGCGAACTGGATCAAAAGAAACAGATCGTTGGTAAAATATTAAAATATAATATCGTACCTTCGTTGTGATGTTTGGATTGTTATTTGGAAATAGCGGAACGTCCCTACGCGTTCGACTAGCTGACGTTTCCCTGACATCGGAATAATCATCCCGATTTATGACAAGAGGCTGTCTATAACCATAAGATTCATAGTCCTCGGTAATGTGAAGGGTTTTCGCTTTTTCACCGAATCTCTGTCCGTTATTAAAACTCGTTAACAACATAAAATGTAAAATAAATGCAGAATAATAGAAGACCGAAGTCGTCCGGCCGGCCATCTTGCTCAGACTGACTTTCTTTTATCATGGCATGTACAAATATATATAACTAGATATACAGGGTGTCTCGAGTAACTGAACCAGACTATAATTCTGAAATGATGGAGGGTAGAAAAAAAGTTTCATTAGGTAAAATTGAGTAGTTTCGAGTGAATCATGACCTAATCATCTAAGTATTTACACATTTAGTGTGAAAGTTGAGTAGTTTTGAGAACTGTAAGGTTACCCCTATTTTTTAAAATGCAATTTAAAGTTTTGTATATATCAATGAATGAGTTTGTTTTATATAATATATATAATATGTATAGAGAGTGTATTATATTAATCGTGTATGAATATAATTATCTTAAAAAATATTTCGTTTCATGAAATTTATCATATGAAAGAGAAGGAAATAAATTAGAATAAATGTAAGGCTACTGCGTCACATCTTTCCTTGTCATTCGTACGGTCAGTTCTGCACTTCAGAATTAAAGTTAAAATGTTTTCTATGCTAATAAATTTTCGACGTATAAGCATCATAATACTCCCTAAAAAAATGTTTATATTTTCTAGCGGGCTGTAGTTTGACCTCGTTGCATGAAACACCTTATATATATGTGTGTATGTATATATATATTATATATTACGACAATGTGTGTATTTATGTAGAGTATATCAAGATGAAGAACTGCATGTCTAATATAATGCGTCTTAACGCGCATGCGCCTTTCATCATTTGTATATTTATCTTTAAACAGAATGATCTCGAAAGTTTTTGCAAGATAAGAATCCATAATATTAAATTAGTGTAAAAATAAAAAAAAAAAGTAATATCTTGAAGTTCTTTTAAACTTTGTACAATTCCATCTTCTATATAATAAATAAAACCTGCAACAAGGAAGATGTCGCGCGTTGAGGACACGACCATACCTCGTGGCGATTATTGACTGCGTTTTGGAACACGTTTAAGTTTAAATTGTTTGGTAACAATTTTTAAAAATCATTCGATATTGTTAACGCACTATTTTGAATAACAACAGTATTTTTATCAATGCATCTAATTTGTGTAAATTAATAAATATATAAACAATAGTTATATTCAAAACAATTACAATTACAAACAATTAAAACGAAATTAAGACACTCGTAAATTTTACTGACTACAAACTAATATTATTTAAATATAAATTGGAGCATAATTGTCAACGTAGTTATCAATGGGAAAAAAGGTTCGTAATAAAATTGAAAGTCATCGTTGGGGAAGTAAGTACTTTTATCGGCGACTCTCAAATGTATGTAATAATAAAACTACATTAGATAATGACTATCATTTCCTGGCGACACCATCAAGGTCTCCCTCTGCTCTCGGTACATCTATTCAAGCAGAGCGTATGATTAAAAAAAGGTTTTTTTACATTTCTAATTACTAAATACGTAAATAGAATACGAAATATATGTACAGCAAATAATAAAATTTCTGTCATTTTCAACTGTGCCAATAATTTTGTAACTTTGTACTTCATAAAAAATTTATCTTACGAAAACAACAAATTTTTAAAGTTGAAATTGATCTAAACAAAGATATAAAGATTTAAAGCATATACTGTCTAAGATAAAATGGTATTATGAAATCATAATCTTGCCTTCCTTCTTTTCTTATTAATCTCTAATCTAAAAATATTATCAGGATTTATGGACGAGGATGGAAATATTCTTAGGATCATTTCGTACAATTATAATTATTAGATAGTTTTACAATTATTATATATTTCCTATTATAATCATTTTTATTTCTTATAATTTAATGTTCTTCGTTATCTCGTATTTATATTTATATATATATTTATATTTATATATAAAACACATAGCTATGAAATATTAAGTTGTGTGTAGTGTAGCAATGCGACTCCAAATAGTTTAAAAAATATCCACTAAATGCACATGCATTAAACTAGAAAAAAGCGAACGGTGTCATCGATTTCATTGTATGTTTCTTTCTTCTTTTGATTAAGATCGTTAATTATTGTGTTTCGTTCTTCTTGCCTAGGCGTATACTGCGTTACTCATGATCGTATGTACAAATTAGTGAAGCGCACAGTACAATATATAGTAAAAAAGATGAGACGTTTTACAAACGTATTCCCAACATGTGCTACTCAGAGGTATCGTTGAGAGAAATATGATTATTATCACGTCAAGAAAAAGTGCATTCCAAGAAAAATGGAACAAGTCGACGTCGATTGAAATGAGTCGCATTGTAAATGGACAACATCTGAACAGAAAATAGGGCGACAGCTTTTAGTAAAAATGAACAGTTCTTAAATAATCGTCACTGAAGAAGATGGTCAAAAACGCGGTTCTTAAGTTTCGACCTTAAACCATTCTTACACTCTATATGAAACAAAGAACAACCGTGATAAATATTTAAAAATGTCAAAAGATAAGACAAAAGGAAAATAATAAAGAATACGAAAGTTAACAATCGCGTAAATCGCAACGTGAATATGATATCAGTTATTATCAAGCGAGACGCTTCAAATGGAATCGATACCATTCCCAATTCTTCTCGTTGATAAAAGCTCACTTGATAAAAACTACATCTCACACGCAGAAACACGTATAAAGAACAATTAAATATTATCTCTTCGTTCTATTCTTAATTCCGTCGAATCATGATATTTTGGGATCATATATAAGAGGAAACTCTTTAAATTATTAAACAATGTGTGTTCCATTTCTTTTTTTTTTATAATCCTCCAATGCGTATTCCCTTAGGGCGTAGCATATATTTAACAATTCTTTTTAAAAGCTAATTTATATTTATATTTATATATAATATTTATATATTTATTTATATATTTATATATGTATCATGTCCCAAGTTAGTGTGCCGCTTAAATATATATATGGCAGTCATCGAAACGCAAACGAATCGTTTGCGGAGAAACGCGAAATTAAAAAAAGAGGTGCTGGGCGAGAGGAAGTGTATATACCGGTGTAAGACCTTACAAATGAACACGTGCATCGATTGAGCTGCTTAAACAGATAAAACAGGGCAGATATCATGAATTAAAGAACAACGTTTCTTTCCTTCTTAAGACGAGAGCAACAACGCGTATCAAGTTACTGCACAAGCTCTAATAAGAGTTTCTTCTAAAATAGAAACATTATAGCACTCTAAGCTGCTACAAATTTTTATCTATGTAGTATAAAAAGGGCTAGAAGATACTTTTCAATTAAACGAGAGTTATATCTCATAAGGCATTGCTTCTCGAGTTCCTCTTCAACAACGAACGTCTGTTCAAAAATGGCATTTACGCGACTCGTAGAAACATAGAAAATTGTCCGAAGTAATATTAGCAAATATATACTGTAAAAAATAGATCACTTATCGAGCTACGTTTCATTGCTGTTATTCGATTCGTTACGTGTCATCGCTTGAAAATGTGATCTACTGGCTTATTCTGAACAGTCTGAATTAATTTTATAATCGAATTCTTATCTGACTTATAATATGCAGAACTTTCGCAGTAACTGTGATATCAACTGTGATATCAACTAAATATTACAGACAAACGAAGGATTGCCTTGGCTACATTGTAAAATAATATCAAAACGCAAGATACGCCCACGTATTAAATTACAAAATCTAAAACTTGTACTCAGTTCACTATGCGAGTATGCGAGAAAGATGGGCAATCAATTTTGACAATTAATATCCATGTCCAAGTAAACTCGATCACGCTAACGTGGGACATCGAATGTGTGTGTATGTTTGTGTGTCACTTTCTCAACTAGCGATATATTGCAAAGTGTCCGAAAATTCCTTGAAGAAACTAAAAAAGACGCAATTAAAGACTTCAAATGGCCTACACGCGCGTGAAATGTTTTAAATACATACAGACAGCTGCTTAAATATTTTCTATTAGTTTCTTTTTTTTTTTTTTTTTTTTCTTCGTGATGAATAGTTATCGAAGATGGTAGGCATTTTTCGTAAAATCGACACGGGTCTTATAATAAGTCGAGTCTTCCTTCGATTTTGTTTCTTTCTCGTTTTTTTTTCCAAACACCATGTCCGCGTGTATGTCTCCTAATTCTTACAATCAGCGCTGCCTTTTTATTTATTTGTTAACCACGTAGAGCGACGAAACATTTCTTTTAAACTGTGTGTGTTGTGCTGAGCGGCTTATACCGAACTTCACTGCTCCAGTTTAGCTGAAAATTGGCAAACAAAGCAAACATTAAATTAAAAAATGTTAACGCGTATTACGTAGAAGGCATGTGTGCGTAGTGTTTCTTTAAAAAACAATGGTAATTTCTTATCCACGAGGCGTAGAGCTAAATTAGTCTTATTTCTCTTTCTATAGTTCATAAAATTATCAATAAAAACAAATTCTTAAACAACTTTTTAAGATTTCTATAAATTGAAATGAAAAAGAAAAAATGTATATATCAAGATTTAAGTTTCCTTTTAAGCTAGCGAACTTCATCCAAAAAGATATTCCTTAAATAACATTTAAGATATTATTACATGTTTTTTTAATAGTAAACTAATGTATACAAAATTAAAGATCTCTAGCCTCTTTAAAATTGAATACGCACGATATTGAGCAAGAATGTGTATCAAGTATCCATAAGGAAATATAGCGCAGCCTGTTTTTTACCTTTCCACTTTTTTGAATGTTTAGTCCGAAGACTAAAGACGATTCGAAAATCTGCTTTGAAATATAATTACATTTGATTTCAATATTTCACCTAATACACAATTTTTAAATAGTAAAATGGACAGGTTGAAACAGGTCACCCTGTATATATGGGAATAATAATACTACGTCTCAAAATATCTTTTAATGCTGCTAAATGAGTGCTATAACACTATCTGTCAAGGTTTAATATGAGCAAGTACGGATACTACACACAAATCTGGGCAATTAAAGTACATATGCACGAATCAGCTCTATCATTTAGGAGCTGCACGCGTTTATGTAAGTCGCGTGTACAGCAAAAATTTACCTCCAACAGTAGAAGGCAACAGTGTCGTATCTTACTGAAAACCAGGATGATTTCTCTGAAAGTATTTTCTTTTTTTTCCGACCAGCAAAGAAGCGTGAACAAATGATATAATATGTATGATGACATAACGAAGCAATGACAAAAGGATGGCAGCAATATAATCCAACAATGATATACAATAAATCATGTGTGTCTACGCATATATATAATAATAACAATACATTATACTAGAGCGAACGAAAGAAATGTTTCATGAAAAAGCAATGAAAAATGCTGATAAAAAAGCGCCTGTGAACTGAGCTTTGTTTGGTGACACGATTAAAATGATTGTGTTTCATATTCTCTTCCTCTTGTTTTTTCCCGAATGAGTCAAAATTTGACTCATACATTTCATATATTCGGTTTTCATGTCTTGAAATGTTTTGTCGCTAAAGTACAGCTGCTCGCTTAGGGATGACAATCATCCATCGCAATTCGTTGATCCGCTGACATTACACTTTGTGAAATTAAAGCTATTCTTTGCTGAAATACGATATTTTGCATTTTTTAATTTGCGTTCTAGTTTCTCATTTGGTCTTCTATAACCCATACACGTTTATATCCAAGCGATATTTATCGACTTTACTAAATTATATAATTTATAAAATTCTAGAACCTTCAAATAGAATAACTTCAGAATTTACTAATGCCGGAACATGTAACTTGGCAAATCTTTTTAGCACTCAATTATGCATAGCTTCGCTAGATTCTATAGATAGAGAATAGCATTTTTCATAGAATCAATAGTGTTTGCAAAAAGTCAAGTAAAAATTAACACTCCCTTTTTATGTCAAATTTTTACTTCACTTCAAATTGCTATCGTATCTTTCTCAAAATCAATAAATGCTATCATTCGAAAGAATATACACTGCACCTCATATCTATAAAACCTAAGATTCTCAATTTTTATACAGGTACAACGCCAAATCTAATTAGAAGCATATAAAAGCAAACAGAAGTTATAAAAATTATAAAAGAAGAACTTATAGAAATTATTGTTACAGTTTCACTTTATTTTACCTTAAATTCAATTCTTTATAGTAAAGTATTCTGTTACGCTGGTTCTATAGTTAGTCTCCATTTTTAGTGGACATACCGTACAAAAATTGAAAACTTTGGATAGTTTTATAATTATGAAGCGCAGTATATATATATATATATATAACGGATAACGAGTTATGACTGTAATTAGCGACTTGAACGTTATGCAAGGAACTTTTTACGGTCGCGCATATGAAACACAGTTAAGCACCGCACGTACAGGTTCTCCTTTTTGTAGAGAACTTCGATTATAATATATATCATTCCGCATTCACAATTGGAAGAACATTCCTCTTGTACTTTTTCAGATATGCTAATTAAATGTAACCAAAAAAAAGAAACAAAAAGGTGTAACAGAAGGATAGAGAAAAGAAAATTGGTAAACGATGATCAATGAAAATCGTGCAGTAGTACGACGGTAAAAATGATCTAATGATTATTTATGCGACTCACCGCAATCTCTCTAAATGTTGTTCCAATTGTGTACTGTTTTCTTACAGTTCATTGGTTTCACACTTTCTACTTTTTGGCTTTTCTAAAATATGATAAATGCAAAATGTGATCGAATGAAATGGAAAAATGTCTGCCAGCGTTAAACGTATACCGTGAGATGGTAATGACACGGGAAAACCTCGAATCTTTAGAACAATCGTGAATAATTCATCGGTCCGAGGTGATCACCTTGCCACTCGTATAACGATGATCAATGATATTTTGAAAATGAAGCAAAATATTTATAAAATACCTACATTTTGGAACACGCTTTTTAACTGGAACTTTTAACCGGAGTTTTACTTAGCTCTCAGAAATGTACAGATGACGAGAAGCTAGCGAAAAATGAAGATTACTGAATGATTAATGCAAGAGAAAGGAAAAAACATTAAAAAGTCCATAGTTAAACATACACACCCTGTAAATATGCTCCAATACGAGCAATTAACGATGCTTACTAACAATGATTCGCGTTAAAAATTGACACAGCACTCGTAATCGATTCGTAAAGGTAAAAGAAAGTGATTTGACGATCATCAGCATGAAGAACAGATGACACGGAAGATGGCATGAATAACGAGAAGTTTTTATAAAATTTGTAATCGATTTAAGAAGAAACGACGATTAAAGAAACGAAAATAATAGATTTGAACAACGAAGCGTTTAGCTAAAGATATTTCGTTTCCTATCGAATTCCATCAATCTTGTAGTCTTTTTATCTCTTTTTTTTTTTTTTTACTTTACGTGATATGTTGGCGTTACGTATCTTCGCACGCGGTCATCCGGTCGCCTTTTTGCCGAATTTTTGTCAGATACTTCTAACGAGAGACTCACTTTTTCTTGAGAGTGAAGAAACTACGCCGCTTGGTCTCGGCTTGTGTAGGCGCGGGTAGAGTATGCGCCCTAGACGTACCCGCACCTGATGTACCCTGTGCTGCTTGGTTCAACACGGTAACCCAGTCGTTCATTTCAGCATCGTCTTTAGCCTGGAATAGGAAGTCTGATCCGCTTTGTGACCTAAAAGATACGAAGTTTTAATCGATACTTCTCCATCGTATTTATATTAAATTGTACGTTTATGATCACAGAAAGAAGAGAGCAGGATTTTCAACTTTTTCAAGCAAAATATGTATTCATCATATTATGTAATTTCTATGAATATATTGGCAATTATGTCTAATTAAATCACAAAGTTGCAGACCCCGTGGCAAAAGTTTTTGTAAAATCTCCTCTATCGTTAATATAAATTCTTAGCGTGAAGCCAAACAGCAACCAAATATTGCTCCTCTTCTCATTCTCTGTCATATTGGGACTACAAGCAGAACTCACTTTACTCGGAAGACATGTTTCTTCTTAGTGTAATCGCTGGCCACAGTAATAGTCGCTCCTCTAAGGTCCAGAGGAGACTCTCCCTTGTACGGTTGATCAGGCGCTGCCTTGTATGATTTTTGGTCGGTATATACAAACAAGCTCTGTCCACGAACGACCATGTACACTTTGTGCCAGGACCGATTAGACGCCTTCTTCGTTGTGCTCTCCCATTCGTGCTTTCGTTGCAACACGCCCTCGAATTCATCATCGGTGGGACTTCGTTGTTCTGTAAAATCAGATTTATTTTAAAGTCAAACTGACAAACGACAGAAGATAAAAAATAACTATACTACTTGGCGAATAGTATGCGAAGAGTTAAAGAGAAAAGAACGTAATCTACGTTACAACATCCAGTTTCCTTTCGAACGTGTAACACAACTGCAAACACAATTATACATTCATTGGGTGGAATCCATTTCAAGTAGGAAGACCTGAACAGTTAATCAGATAGACGTTATAAAACAATGCCGGAATGCAATCGAGATACCCAAACATGTACACGCATTCACCGTACAGCACCAATCGTAAACTTGATTCTGATCACGTATGATTAGAAGGATGCATACATTATTAATGTTTCCATAGCCCAGATTCCTAATGCTTCATTCATCCCTCGTACACGTATTCCAGACACACGTACACAATTCAGGAAATTAAGGAAACGCTTCCTGCGATCATCAATGAAGCTGCAATGGCAAAATATTTAATAGTCTTTGTTCGACGATATGAAAGTTTATGTTCCAGAGGCTCGTATCACTACCTAAATAAAATGTTAATTAATTCATTAATATATTTCGATCGATTATCAACTAGTGTTAATTCCATTAAGTTTACTTTGCTGTGATTGAACGTTTATTAAATTCATATCACTCTCAAGCGAACTTAAAGAGATATTAACGAGCTATTATCGTAATTAAAATGGTGGGTAGGCATAACGGTAGCAGAAAAACTCCAGTGTGCACGATGTTTGAATAGAATTGCTTACCGGAAATGCTGCGCTCATCGTCACTCACGCCACTTCGATCTAAACTCGGCGACTTGGCGGACTTTCTCCAGCGGAAACTCCTGAACGGCGACTTGCTGCGACTACGTTCCTTACGTCTTAAAGTACCAGACTCGGAACCGCTTCCACCTTTCGGAGCTTTTAACACGACACACGTAACACACGCCACGTTATTAACTACTTACATCGAGTCACATCGACAGCCTAGTTTTATTTTAGAATTGTGGTCGAAGGAAAGTAAGGGACGGGAACGTTCGTTAAATTCGCATCGTTTTGCCGCACATGCAACGCATGCTCATGCGAGATTCACTTTATCCGGCACGATACAAATTCTGGCAAAGATATGATCCGCTTTTGAAATTTACATCCATCGATGTAAGTTTTTTAAACATTATTTTTTTTATTATTATTATTAGAAAAAGAATCAGAAATTATACAAAACACAATCGATGAGTTTGCGATAACAAGAACGCGATTCCAATATTTAAATTGTATTTACCGTGAAATGATCGCGATACTATTAGAATGTTGATCGATTGTGAATTTATAACACGTTCGAAAAGGGTATTTTATCTCTAATTGATTTTTGTTGGTTTATTCAAATTGTTTGTTACAGCGATCCTTTCAGTTTTTTAATTTCACCGTTTCTCTACTTTGCCAGATTTGCTAACGTCTGGACGATTTATTAAACAGGTAGGTCTTATTACTACTGAAGTAAAAAAAGATGATGATGGTGATTTTTAATCAGAGAAATGAATCAAAGTCGACACGGGAAAGATATGATAATATTCGTTGTTGATACGTAATTCGTGATTGATTTGCTGGTTCGCAATGTTTCATGAAACCCTATCATATTTTTCCCTCGTAATATTAATTTGTAATTAATAATCTACTATGAAAGACATGACTCTAAAATTCTACGATTTTTCTATTTCCCTATATCTTCCGTATATTACAAAGTTATTATGTGTGTTATTATTGTGTATATGTTACGTTAAGTATGTATAAAGATGTTATTGCTATGGAAATCTAGCGCTTAGAACAGGTTTTAACGTATTCCTTGAAAATCCTAAATCAATAACAGTCAATATACTGTACAAATAGCTCGTTCCCTCTTCACAACGTCGTTTTTAATAGGTTTTAACGTCGCATCAACCGAACGTGTGTAGTTGTTGGCGACGATGAAGAAGAGTAAAAATACCGTGAGGATTAGATTTTGTTGTGGAACATCGTGTTTTTCAGGTGGAGGGAAGAAACTTTCGAAATTTATTTACCGTAACATTGACATTTTTATAGAGGAAATCTGCCAACTTTTGTTTTTGCTCTTGGAAACGATATTTGCCAACATTCGCGTTTATATAGAAAGAAATATCGATTTCATACGGCTATTAATTTCACTATAACGTACCATGATGACGACTTTCGACCCGTTTCTTAGAGGCAAAACAGAACAGAGCGACTTGTGTTGCGGTGAACAACCGCAAAAGCCGCATGAACCAAAAGTACACGTGGTACCAGCGCTGTCCACTACAGCACCAGCCTGGTCAGGCATTGCGATAATTGACTTAAAAATGAAAGAAATATGCCTGAAAGATTACAAGGGAAAATATCTGATATTGCTCTTTTATCCCTACGATTTCACTTTTATCTGCCCTATGGAAATCATACAATTCAATGATCGTATCGAAGAATTCAATAAATTAGGTATACGCTACTCGTCCCTTATTTTCTTTCCTTTACTTTCCTCTTTCAATTTCGAAATTGAAAATACAAATATATATATATAATTATACATTCATAAATTAAATATATCACTTTGTTCGTTTTCTTTTGCATCTCTCTACTTCCTACAATTATTATATAATACCAAGAAATTCAAATATTCAATTTCGCTGGAAATGACAAACAGGCTGCGAGGTAATTGCCATTTCTACGGATTCTCCGTACGCGCATCTAGCGTGGATCATTACACCCCGGAAGCAAGGTGGTCTGGGCGAAATGAAAATACCCTTTTTATCCGATAAGAATCAGAATATATCGAGAACGTACGGAGTACTGGATGAAAAAGAAGGAATATGCCTTAAGGGACTGTTCGTCATCGATAGAAACCAATTGACTCGACATATCGCGATCAGTGAGATTTCCATGTCTCGTTCTGTCGACGAGACTCTGAGGATCTTGGAGGCGTGTGAATTCATCGACGAATTTGGAGGTGTCTGTCCTGCAGGGCCAAGAGAGAAATTAAACGATACAAGCGACGGGCTAAACTACTTTAGCACATAATCGTTAGATCGCCAATGTATATATAAATTCGTATCTTCGTTAACGCCACTGAAGAAGCAGAGCTTTTCCAATTTTAATCTTATTCGGAGGGAGAACTCCTTTTACGACAAAAAATTTGTTCGCTTCTATAAGAGATTCTCTATGTTTTGTACTTCTTTTTTTAATATTGGAATTAATTATTTCAATGCGATGAAACTCTGGAAAAGAATTCTGCCAGTATTATTAGACGACCTATTGATCTTTGGTATTATAATTTTTAGTATGATATATTTTATAAGTTTTTTGTGAATGACAAATAAAGAAGACATTGATCCTTAAAATGGACTTACTCGTTGGACTAGACAGACCTTGCGAAGGTTTCAAGGGGGTGGTGGCAGGTGGTGTTGCTTCTCCTCGCATGGATAGACGTGCAGGTTTCTGAGCATGCACTATATACCATCACACCAATTATAACATGCTATACTTTGGAATCATATTATACTGAGAGTGAAGGCATCACTCTATGAAAGCAAAACATCTAACACGATCAACTAAACAATGCATTTTTAAAATTACTTGTTAAAGTAAACAAAGAATACTCCGAGAGATATAATGAATGATTGTTAAGCACTGTGGAATGAAACACAGATGAAATAAGGATTTTAGATTACGATGGATCAACAATAAACAGACAAGCTGCTCTAAAAGCATCTGCTATTGCATAGGAAAGATGTTAGATACACATGCAAACATACTTCAAAGTTCAAGTTATATTTGAATACTAACTTTCGTATAAGTCACTGTTGTGTGCTTACCTTTCAAATAAAGATTAAATTTTGTTGTATACTATTAATCGAGAGAAAGAACATAATTTACGTAATTTGTACCCACCACTTTTATTTGGAAAATTATTATATTAACTCGTGTATGATAGGAATGTATATAATCGAACGATAAATATTGAATATTTCTACATAATTCATGCAAAGTTCAATTTTAATTGAAAAATATTCCTGATGTCAGTTGAAATATTATTAATAATTTTTTTAAAAATACTCGTGTGTCTCAGGTAGAATAACTCCATCACCTGCTAAAAATAGTTAATAAAAGCAAGTAAAGGTTCGTAGCTGCGATTATAGCGAGAAACAGTAGTAATTTGCCTACGAATATGCTGAAAGACAGAACATGTGAAATTTATGAGAATGACCTGAATTGTGTAAAAATCAAATTAAAATTTCAGAAGCTAATTTTTATGCTTCTGCAAAGAATAAAAGGTTTACATTATTTCTTACAAAATATAATTGCACAATTCGGGTGAATATTTCCATGGAAGGAAACTAAAGAAAATCTGCTGTAAAACGCTGCCAGATGATTTGATTTTATGCTCCATCACCAGCTTAAAGGATCGATATAGCGGGATCTATATATAAAGTGCAATTCAATCATCAAATATCAGAGCCTCGTTTATAGACCAACTACAGATACGTAGTTGCTATTGCTGAACAAACAATCAGCAACATATAATTGCACGACATTCTCGAAAAACTAGATCGACTTCTATAAAAAAAGGCACTGGTATTTAATAGAGTGTTGTCATTAAGAAACGATAATAAAATTAGTAAAAGATATACTGTATCATAACATACAATGATTTCCCTATATTCTGAAAAAGATTTTTAATTCTTTGCACTTTTCGTTAGCCACAATGAAAGAAATCGAGTGATGTAAAAATGAATTGTGCAAAGAAATGAAATAGAAAATACGATAAATAAATTAGCAGATGTGTAATGCATTAAATGGTCATTAAAATGGTACAAACACAATACGTTATATGGCGTTGATCATATAATAGATAAACATGTATATATATATATAGTCACATAAAAGGTAAAGAAAACAATCTGTTTGAAATAATCATTTGGAAATAAAGATAAAATTTCTAGCGAAAAAATGACGATAGTTGTTTCATCAGGACACTCACCTTCCTTGGGCTTGTCTTGAGGTTGTGGTGTACGTGTAGAAGCCTTGCGATGTGCCACTGCGATTTGTGCATTCCGTGCCGCATTTTAAGGTGCGTTATAGGATAGAATCGATAATTGGGATTCATTGGATTTCCATTTGGAACGGAGTCACAATGACGATAATAGGTTGGAAAGAGAAAAAGGCAAAAATAAACGTGCTGTTAGCAATTTCATGCTTAACCAAACAAACCAGTTTGTAAAACCAGTCGCCTGAGAGTTAAGTGTACAAAATACGTGGAAAGCAAAATCGGACGATACATATTGTATTAGTACAACAATAAAAAAAAAGAAAAGAAAAAAAAACGTTTCTATTAATTCTTTATAGTCGAATCGAGCGCTCAACGATCATCAATCCCGCATTATCATTGTTTTTGCAAGACATTAGATTGAGATATTTACTGATAATATCGTTTTAAAGCATCTAAAGAAAATGTTATCTTTCTTAGGTATCTTAATCGGTTTTTTGAATAGATTATTACTATTCGTATTCTCTAATGCACTGAAAAGTGAACATTACAATGCAACGTATACGACACTCTTATCAAACTGTCTTTAGATAAAAAGATATTATGCAGTACATGTGTTATTATCTTACCATGTGATTCGTCTTCTCCGGCGGGACGTTCTCCGGTTGGTACACCTTCTGCTTCGGCTCTGTTATACAAAAATTATTATACTCTGTTATACCTTATATTCCTTAATATTATTTTCCAGTTACCATTACAATATTTTATTCGTTTTATATTATAATTCTTTTATTATATATTAGATCCAGTGCTACATATAATTTTATTACTGGCTAATTGTATTTTTTATTTTACTAGCTAGATACGAAGGAAAACATGTAATGAAAATTATTAAAATTTAATGGTACCTTTCGCTCGGTGGTTCGTCTGGACTAGTTACTGGTGTTGCTTTAGCTAATCGAGCTGCCTCGGCTGCTGCGGCCTCCTCCTTCTTGCGTCTTTCTTCTTCCTCTCGTTCTTGTTCTCTCCTCTTCATTTCTTTCAACTCAAACTGTAGCGCGTACAAATATTTTTCATTGAATAAATTGTACAAATCAATATTTCTGATTCATAGAAAAAACACTAACCGTAGTGAGTCGATGCAAGGCACTGAACCTTTCTTCCTGAGCAGCTGCCGATTTTTCAAACGCTTCGTGCTTCTTAATCAGATTCTCCACTTCATCGATCGTGTGCTGTAACAATTACATTTATTGTATCATTAATTTTCATCAAATATTATTAATATCGTTAAAGAATTATGTTAGAAATTAATTTAACGTTACTTACGCCAAGTTCTTGACTCATAAGATATGGTTCCTGGGCGACTAACCATGCTTCAGCAACTGCTGCGTCTCTTGCGAATTGATAGACCTCCAAAACTATAATAATACGCAGATATCATTAATAAGGTGATCATATAATTTCTAACACGATAAATAGACTGTGGATATTTATGTAGATTCGTATTTTTATGAACACTATTAAAAAATGTATTTCACCTACTTATAATCTATATTCTTTCTGAGATATTTTAAAGATCTTTTGTACTTTGAAATTTCCTATAAATGCATGAAAATCCACAATAAATTATAATAGTTCAATCAAAATATCTATATATTTACTCAGTTGTAGATTCTCCCAACGTTCCTCCCATCTATGCAGCAATGCGTTTCTGTGATCAGTTAAAGCTGCCAATTTCTCCTTAATCTGGCTACTAGCATAGTGGTTCCTGGCTAACAAGTCTTTCCCAAGATTGATACACGCCATCAGGTTGTCCTCCCTAGCATCTATTTCGGCTTTCAAACTTTGATGATTGTTCATTAGTAACTCCACACCAGCAACGTCGCGAGGTTTCTCCGAAGTGTTCATCTGACGAACTACATCATCCATCCAAATCATCAGAGTCCTAACCATGTTGAAGAATCGGAACAGATCACCAGTATCCTCCAGTTTCGTTCTTCTACCATCGCAAAGCGATTGAAGATTGTTCCAAGCAGCAACTACCTCTCCTTCGCGATTAGTGATCTCTCTAGCCTTGTCTCCACAATAACTAGCCTGTAACGTAGCAGATTCCTCTTGGATCTGCGACACCTGGCTCTGCAACGTGGATAAATCCTGCATGAAGTTGGCGTGCTTCCTCTGCAGAGCTGAGACTGAGCCAGCGTCGCGACCTAATTCGTCAGACATAGCGTTCTGTTTCTCCAAGATTCTTCCAAGCACGTCTTTGCAATCGTGGAAGAACTTGTGCAGTTCTTTACTAGCTTCCAGCATTTGCGTACGAGTCTCGATTAATTCTAGCAGATCTTGCCAGACTTCGTTCAAACCATCCTCCCATTCTGCAATAGTAGCAGCATCGGAGTGACCACTTGCCATTAGAGAATCCGCAATTCCGTTCACTGCCGCCACTCTTTCCGAGCCTATCGCCTCGGTATCTCGAGCAAACTCTTTGAATCTCTCCCAAAGAAGCGTCACATGATCGTAATCCTGACCCAATTCGTGGCTTCCAGCTACCAATTCTCTTTCTGCGATCCACTGTTCAAGATCGTCCACTTCTCTGCTCAGCATGAACAATTGAAGAGCGTCGTCTAATTTAGCTCGACGTTCACCAGCAAGATCTTTCAAACCAGCGTACAGTTTGTCTACTTGTGATTGTTTTACAGCAATCTGGTCAACAAGAGGATGTTGATCGTTAATAAGCTGTCTGGCAGTTTCTCCAAGCTGGCGGATGGTCTCTGCATAATCTTCCATGGCATGTTCCAAAGACTCGTGTTTCTTCATCAAGTTCTGGGCTGAAATTTCGTCCTTGCCACGGTCTTCTACCATCATATACAATTCTTGTTCGCTCATCCAGGATTCCGCTTCTGTCGCATCAAAGAAGTACTGCTGTGCCTTTTCGTTTTGCAACAGGTGCTTGTTCCTGTCGTCTACAGCATGCTTCAGCTCCTTCCATTTCTCGGTTAACTCAGGTATCAATTTCTGGAACTCAGGACTATCTTCGTGTCCCTCGTCTATAAGTTTCTGTCCGTTGTTGCAGACCAGATTGATTCTAGGTTCATGGTTCTCTATCTCAGTCCGCAGAGATTGGTTCTTCTTCTTAAGCATGTGCACGTTGAACAATGAATTTCCATACTCCGTACTGGTAGCCTGAGGCATCTTCTCGGCGATCCAGAGCTTCTCGTCTTCCACGTCGCGCCTGAATTGGAAAGCTTCCTTCTTCTTCTCTAACTGACGTTGACGATCGATCAATGGTGCTTTCAGTTGGGCGAATCTCTGAGCCACCTTCTCCTTCTTGCACTTAATCTCCTCCATCTTGTCGTCAGGTACCGTACGTTGCAAGTGTTCAGCCTGTTTGTCCAACTCGGTAACCTGTCTTGCTTTCACAGCCATCTGCGTTTCGATCATTTGTTGCTTCTGCATCAAGATATTCACCGATGCCAAATCAGAACCAGTATCCGTGCTTTCAATCTGTTTCTCCAGTTCATTCATCCAAGAATCAATATCGTCGCAAGTCTGGTGAATAAGAACTTCACGATTAGCGTCAAACAGGCGTTCACCTTTATCATGAGTAGTGGTCTCAAGTTCCTCGAACTGGTCAGCCAATTCTGCCACTTTAGGCTTGATGATCTCAGCTAGATCAGGCTTCTGTTGAATCAATTCTTCAGCAGCCTGTTGTAATTGCTGCAGACGATCCTTATTACTCGCGATTTCAGCCTCAAACGCCTGGTGCCTAGTCCACTTGCTATGCACCGTCTTGGCACTTCTATAAGTTTCATCTTGAGCGGTGATGTGCTTCTCCTGAACCCATTCTCCCAATTCTTCGCAATCCTGTAAGAACATCTGCAACTGTAACTGATCCTTGAGCTTCTCCATATACTGATTCGCCTTCTCTCGGTTTATTCGACGACGCTCGTTAATGCTCTCTGCCTTCTTCTTGACTTTGTCCGCCGCGAAGTGGCCCTCGTCGACAAGTCGTCCGGCGAACTGCACCACGGAGTTGATTTTCTCGTCGTTCGCGTCCATCGTGGTCATGAACGCCTCGTGACGCTTGATCATGTGCTCCGCTTGTTCGAAGTTCGCCGGCGTTTCATCCTTAGCGAGAATGTGCTCTTGCTGGGACAAAAGCACTTCTGCCTGGCGTGCGTCGCGATCGAAGATTTGCAGATTAAGAGAATTGGACAGTAAGATCTTTCTGTTGACCCACATCTGGCGTAAATCTTCCCAGCCCATCTTCAGGGCGTTTAATCTCTCCCTAAGGAACATGTACTGTGTATCACCATCACCAGCTTCACTGGTCAATCTTTCGCCGTACTCCATCATCTTCTGGTAGTCATCGGTATAATTATCAATCTCTTCCTTGATATTCTGGTGTTGTGTCAAGAGTTTCTCAGCATCAGCCAAGGTAGTTGGAGTATCTTCGCTGGCCACATCAGTTTGTGTCCTACGTAACCAAGCCTGGAAGTGATCCAAATCTCTGAGGAATCTGTGAAGATCACCTGCTTCTTCCAATTTTGCATCACGTTCCTTCAACATCTGTGTCAACTGCTCCCAAATAGTGTGTATCTGATCAATCCTTCCCTTAATCACCTCAGGATCTTCCAGATTCTGTTGTTGGATATTCTGAGCCTCCATTTCCAAGGCGTCCAATTTAGCCTGGATGGCTGCCAAGTCGCGCTCCATTCCACTTAGTCGACGTTGCAAAGTCATGACTCCAGTCAGATCCATCTCTAAACTGTCTGTTTGTTGAAGGATACGTTTCTTATCCTCGATCCAAGATACTGTCTCGCGGCATTCAATGTGGAAGGTCTGTACGCCATGAGCAGAGTTCAATTCGTCGCGTTTGTTCTCTGCTTTCTCGCGGAGCTCAGCCCATTTCTGGTTCAACTCGTTCTGACGTGCAACGATCTGCTCAGAATTAGGATGTTCAACGTGCAGTAATTGTCTTGCGAGTTGATTGACCACAGCAACTCGCGAAGCGTTGGCATACATTTCTTTTTCGAAACCATTGTATCTGTGCTTCATAATCTCAACGTCTTCAATATCCTTGGCTGGTACCATAGTCTCCAACATCCTATTCTTCTCGCCGATCCATTGCTCCACTCCGTCTGACTCGCTGAACAACTTGTACAATGATAATGCATCCAACAATCTCTGTTTGCGAAGCTTGGCGAGTTCCATAAGTTCCTTGTATCTGGAGTCTATAGAGTCCAATCTTTCCAGCACTTCCGGTGACTTAGCATCCTGTTCACCAAGAGACGATGCCTGCTGACGAAGCTGATCGATAGTTGTGGCGTAGTTCTTGAGTTCATCCGTCACATCTTTGTGTTTCTTCAACAACGATTGGACATTGGCTTCGTCTCTGCCAACGTCTTCCGATGACACGAGTCGTAGTGTATCCAGCATCCAAATATCAATGTCATCGGCATCTGCAAACAGTTGATGATAGTCTACAGCCTCCTCCAAGCGCTTCCTTCTGAAGGCGGCCAAATCCAGGAGATGATTCCACATTCCCAGAATTTCTTGGAGCCTCTCCTGAATCCTATCAGAACCAAAGTGTTTCTGACGAACCAGTTCATCTCCAACAGCAGCCACAGACATCAATTGCGGTTCATGAGATTGGATTTCATTCTCCAGAGCTTTGTGTTTGGACAACAGCAGATTTATAGTCGTCAAATCGTGACCAATGTCTCCAGTCGATACGATCTGTTCCTTCTCCTTTATCCAATTCTCCTCGTCGGCCATATCCCAATAGAATTGCCACAATTTACGAGACTCTTCCAATCTGGCTCTGCGTTCGACTGCCAGGCGTACCAATTCAGCGTACGCGTCTTCAAGCTGTTGTACGCGTTCAACAATGATGGTCGGATCACATGGTCGATAACCTTCTCCGTGTTCTAAGAATCTCTGGCTCTGTTGAACGACAGCTTTCACTCTTTCGCCCAACACGTTGATATCAGCTTCTACCAAAGAATGTTTCTGCAAAAGATCCTCCACGCCCATCAAGTGCTTTCCATAATCGTCGGTCAACAGACGCATTTTTATTTCTTCCATACTGTCTAGAATGTACAGCATCTCTTGGAAGTTCTGTTGAAGCTGCAAAGACAACTCTAATCTCATCCTTCTAGCACGAAGCAATTCAAGCAGATAGTTCCACAATCTAAGAACATTGTCTTTCCGAGCATTAATACGTTCGATATCGTGATAATTCTCAGCTTCTAATTCCTGTGAAACAGCCATAACAGCTTGAACTCGTTCTTCATACGCAAAGATATCTGTCTCGATGGCCTCGTGCTTCTTGGCTGCAGCTTCTACAGCAGCTAAATCGAAACCGAAATTATCCTGAGAAACCAAACGTTGATTCTCAGACAACCAGGTCTCTCTCATGCTGGCCTTTCGGTTGAATCTCGCTGCTAGTTGTTCCAATTTCTCCTGACGAATCAATTCTTCACGCAGAGCCAATTCACGTTCGTGTTCCGCCTTTTCTAGCCTCTCCCACGCTTTGTTAATGTCCGAGATCATCTTACCCTCTTTAGGCGTATATGGTTTTTGATTATTGGCTCGCATCTTCGACTGTAAAGTGAACAGCAACACCTCCAAATTGCCTTTCTCGACAAACTTCGGAGGTTTCTCTACAGTACGATAATTAGAGAATTGGGAGAGCTGAGATTGCACTCCTACTAAAGAGTTAGCAAACCGACGATCACCCAAAGCCTCTATGGTGCCTTCTATCCATCTCAATAGATCACTGGTTAAACTTTCGTACTCGTGTATCATACGGTCATTCTCCATGGCAATACCAACCACTTTGCCTATTCTTTTACCTTGTACGGTCTCCTGTTTCATCTTTGAAAAGTAATGATAATACGTGACTACATAAGTGATGATCGATTTTTCGTCAGGATGATCGACGAATATGTCTTCAGCATCTAAAAGTTTCGTCAGACCAAGCTTGTCTTCGGCTACGTTGAACGCGTTGTTTAAATTGTAAATAGCATTCGATTTGGAAAGTTTGTCGAACTGGATCAAATCCGGACGGTGTTTATGGATGATGGCGTTGAAAGCCAAACCATCGCGCCATGATGTAGTGAAATTTCGTACATTTACATTGTGATATCCAGCAGTTTTCATTTGACACCAAAGAAGTAGAGCGTCTTTCGCTGATTTCGTTTCTTGATTGTCCGTTTCTTCGATGGTAATGTCTTGAATTTGGAATCGCAGGATGATGGTCCAGATGAGACCAAGACTCAAACGAGGATTTCCATCGACTATATCGTGAGATCCCATATTTTCTAGATGCACTCGTTGCTCTCGAAGGAATTGCAACGCTTTATCGACGTTTTCTAGACAATGGATTCGCATTTTTCCTTTCGTAGGTCGTGGTAAACGTTCTCCGGAGAGAATCTCGAGAAGTTTGATGAGCATTTTGCCGTCTCGAAGATCGACGTATAAATCGCCAATTCGGCATGAACACCGAACCAGATGGGAATTGACCCATTTTTGGAAAGTCTTCTTTTGTACCAATTCACGTTCACCTGGTTTAAGAAACACGAAAATAGAAAATTGAATAAATATTATAACAAAATTTTAACTACAGAATCGATTAAAAAAAGGACGTAAGTATAGAAACTTTATTAAATTGCAATGTTTTAAAATCACTTTTCTATTTTTACCTCTCAGGCCGTCCACAACTGTATCGTAGTTCATTTTCAAATAAATTCAGGCTATCTATCTCACGATATCTGTTGCGATATTTATTTTTCTATACATTCTTATAATACCCTCAAGTGCTCACTCAATGATTTTAGATTCACCGGAAGGCTACTACTAAACATTTTCTACGATAGCCACACACTTTAAAGTACACTTATCAACCCGGTATCTATATCAAAGGATGTGGCAAAGCTAGCTTTGACGTTTTAATTTCTCAAATAATTAACGATACATCATCGTGTAAATCGTCAACGATCTACTAAAACTTATTCGTATACAAAGTATGCCCTTTATGGCCATTTACAAATTGCATCTTACAAGTTACATATACATACACGAATTTACGAAACAAAGCTGCTATGCACCAACCGTACTTTTCGATCACATTCACGTTTTCTAAAAATTCATGAATGACAATACTCCATAGTACAAAAATTGGAAACCATTTATCAAACAGAAACATTTCGTTTTTGTTAACGAATATAAAGATAACAAGTAAGGAAAAGAGAACGTACCAGCTAAAGCTTTGATGCGTGAACGTTCAAAAAGTCTCGAACTCGAGTTTCCTCCGTCGTATTCGTACTCATCGACAATCTCTTGTTGTAGCGTGGGGTCCCAACCCCCGCGCACCACCGAGATGTCGGTCGTCATCTTGTCAATCGGACCAACAACTCACTTCTTCCTTACCCTTCGAAAGGGTGCTCCTAGAACAGAATAACATCACGTTACGATCTTTATACGTAAAGAATTTTCATATTCGAACAAAATTTTCTTGCATTTTCTTCTTTCCTTTTTTTTTCTTTCCTTTTGTTTAATTTTAGAAATCGATGAAATCAAACAAACGTGATAATTAAATGTTTTATTATTAGCCACTATTAAATAAAAAGTAATTAGGAGAACTCTACAATATTGTATTTATTATCTCATTCACGTACTAATTGATTACATAGGTCCAAGTATATTAAAATTTCACACGGCTATAAAGATTGCTATGAAAGAAAGACATGCTATGAAAAGAAAAAAATATATAAAACCTTATAACAGGACGCTTCATTTGAAAATAACGTTCAAATACTTTTTGCAGCCATTGTACATGCACGTACATCTATAAATCGTACATCGTGTATCAATGGTTGTACTGGTGATAACATTAGTGATGTTTGGTCATCACGATATTATTGAACATGCTAAATTCAATACTTCAACGTTCAAATACTTTTTATAGCCCCTGTACATGCACGTACATCTATAAATCGTACATCGCGTATCAATGACGTTTGGTTGTACTGGTGACAATATTAATGATGTTTAGTCATCACGATATTATTAAACATGGTAAATTTAATACTTCAATACTTCATTCAATAATTTAACGTTCAAATACTTTTTACAACCACTCTACATGCACGTACATCTATAAATCGTACATCGTGTATCAATGGTTGTACTGGTGACAACATTAATGATGTTTGGTCATCACGATGTTATTAAACGTGCTAAATTTAATACTTAATTCAATACTTTAACGTTCAAATACTTTTTACAATCACTGTACATGCACGTACATCTATAAATCGTACATCATGTATCAATGGTTGTACTGGTGACAACAATAATGATGTTTGGTCATCATGACTGATTATTAAACGAGCTAAATTCAATTCGTTAGAATCGATCAGAAAAAATACTTGATACGAAACTTGTTCAATATTTTTTCCACTTTTCTACACAAAAGATCATCTGAGAACTTCCACCTAGAATAACTTTGCACATATACGTACATACGTAATTAGCATATTTGGTCGACGTAACGATGAATTGCTATCAACAACCTAGCCAACGACAATTTGTTTCAATTGCGGATTACGGTATCAGGAAGGAACGAATTCGCGGATACGAAGAACGGGACGAGCGGTTTATTCATTCGTCTGTGGCCGGGTTCGTACGCCATTGGTGCATATTTCGCACGTGTGACATCATTCGCGTGATGTAATCGCACGTCGAGCGACTCCCACACGATCTCAGGACGTAAAGCAACGAGTTGTTCACGGTACACGTCTGGAAATAAGCGGTACGTGCACTTGACAATATACGATCGTACATTGCTTTCCTTCCATTTGATCGCGATAAACCCGTTCTCTGCAATCATCGTACAAAGTCTCTGATGTAACGATCCAATATAATTTTTCAGTCTAATAACGCGACGTATCTGATAAATGCCTAGTTGCTCGAGTTTTCGTGATAATGATACGTCAGTCAGTCTTGCATTTTTCTTACAATTTTATACGAACAATCGTACACGTAGTGAAAAGACGATTGATTACACGTTTCTTCGTGTTATATTTCCTCTTTAAGAGTCTACAAACTGTTGACCAGTTATACAGGTAGTATAAAAAGTCTTATTTTATATGATGTAACGAGCAAAAATAACTTTTCGGTCTAATAACGTGGCATAGCGTATCTGATAAACATTGCGCTGCTTGTCGAGAACAAAAATACCTCGTTTCTCTACTCTTCTTGCGACTGCATAGAATCGCTGCAGGAAATTATAACAATCTAGTAGCTTTTTCAAAAAATTATCTCGCGACGTATCGTCATCAGCCTTAAAATAAAACTAACAGATAAGACAGTATGTACGTATTTCTGTAGTTTTAAGCGCGCAATTTCAATTCCAACGGCTATATCCGTCGACCAAGAGGCGGAATAAAGAACGCCTCGGCAAACTGAAAGAATTTGAGGAAAATTGCGCGAACAGTCGATAGAATTCTTATCATCGCGCTTCGCTTGCAGCGCTCCAAAGCCTCGGTTATGTAATTTCAATCAACGATACGCTATAAAAGTTTGTTTGCTCGATCGACAGGATGAAATCATGCGCGCAATTATGTTTTATTCATTCTCGGATTGACGTTGCTCTGTAAAAGGACTCGCGTCTCAAACGCGTGCTTTACCATTTCGATCAGAATCGGCGAACGTCGAACATCCAATTACCGTGCAGTCTCGTTGAATTTTAAATTTTTATAATTAACTTTTGCGAATAAATTACTTTCTTATCTAACGATAAGTATCGTTGTTCGAAAAAAAGTCACATAGATACGAATCTTGCAGTAAACGTATGCTTCCAGTAGTCCACTGTTTCGTAGAAATAATCGATGTGCGTGTTATTTGATTTTTTTCGTTAATAAAAATTGAAAAATAAAGAGAATGATTTCTGTGTACGCGTAAAATAGACATTTACGTCTCTTTTCTCTTTTTTAACATAACTTTTGCTACCAAAAACTTTACTTGCAAGAGAGTGCTGTTTCAAAATGTTTAACATATACATAATAACAATAACAATATATAAAATGTACATAAAAAACTACTAGAAGCATTGGAAAACCTACGTGAACCACTGCACATAAACCTCGCGTATATCGTTTCACCGTTTCATTCTTAATATATGTTAAACGATAGCAATTCGTCTTTTACACGATTCCGCTTATCTTTATCCTTATCAGCAATATCTGCAAGCGTTTATCCGCAATTAATAGGTTCACCGTTTCTCATTGAAGAATATGCACGGTTACGCTGCTGCAGAATCTTTATTTGCCGTTCCAGGAATAACTTCTACGGTATATTATTCCGTACACATCTAGAATTAGTCACGCGTTCGTGGCATCGAAAAGTTGCACTTTCGTTCGCCTCCGCTAATTTCAAAGGTGTTTTAATTACAGTACGATATACGTACCGTTCGTAAAATCTCCAGATACTTTGATCGATTTCCAGAGACTGTAAGTGAATTTGACCAAGATTACACACGGAATACGTAAGAGACAAACCCGTGCAAATAAGATTGCTTGGCGATTGTTATCTCGGCGGAGATTGCGTGAATCGTACTCTGGAAATAGTACACACGTGCTCGATGCGCTGTACGTATCTATAACGCCAAGTAGAAAACGCGGAGTCTCTTTAGAAATTCAGATTCCTCTGGCTCTTTGTAAGGAGAATCGTACTTGCACACGAGTAGCGATGAAAAGCAGAGAAGATAATTACGCTAAGCTGTGCACAGAATGTTGCACGAAACGAGTTGCACGCTCCAAGTATATAGTTGAGGACTATCCATACGTAGCTGCGTGATGGTGGAATAATTGGATTTATTCGAATTTTCTAGGGATTATTTTTAAATGGATTAAAAGAATGCAGAATAGACGAAGCGTTTAGATGTACTTTTTATAGTATTCTTGTTAAGAGTAGCTTAACTGCATTTCGTAATTTTCATGGTAATCGTTATCGTAAAAATTTATCGTAAGAAAAAGAAAGTTGTTATCATCTAAAACTACGATTAGAATATACTTGTCGAAATAATCAGATAATCGAACATTTCTGTCTAAAGTGTGGATACTTCGAGAATCACGTGAAAATATAATCCTCGAAAATCATCGTTTCTTCGTTCCAGAGTCGAACCTTTCTTCCTATAACATTTCTCTTCTCTAACGTTGATTCTAACTTTATCGATTCGTCCACGGCACACCTACAACTCGGTGAGCGTCTCTAATCTCCGTCTACTTTTTCATAAGAAATTCCAATTTCGCAATCATCCTCGGAAATCGTTATTCCCTCGTCGCTTCTTTTGTGAAAATTTATCAAGTTCCCGCATGATACATCTGTTAAGGTTATTCGGTGGATATGTGGAATTAAAGAAATGCGTGGGTAAATCGTAAGGTATTGAAAGTATATATATTGTGAATAATAAAGTACAAAATGTGAAATACAATGTAAGCCGATCCAGATCCTCTCGCTAGCAACGTTACCCTGAGACTGAAAGAACCGCCGAAACCAACGTCGCACGTGTACCGCTTATGGTCTTTCCTCGACGCTTTCTTTTGTCTACGCGCTATCGATGACCTTAGCGCTTGAGAAACCGACGACCAGATGTAGAGTTTTCTCAGAAGTGACGATCACTTCAACAACATCCATAAACATTGTTGTTCGAACACGGTTCCGTGTTTTCGTACGATTGCCAAGCTTCGATTCCATCCGCAGGATATTAAAATTTCGTACTAAGTTGATCCACAGGGCTCGTGCTCTTGATCCACGTCCTTCAAAGGTCCTTCGATTCCAGCAAGTGCACGGCGACTAATATATCACGACCTTACGACATATTCGCGCGGGTAGCCGTGCAAAAACTCAAGGAAAACCACGGTAAGTGGATACGGGCGTCATTCTTTCACGGTGACATTTCGTTGCTGAGCGCGGAACGGAGTTTCAGCCAAATGAGAAAACGCCTTAACACGTTTTATATATCTATGCGACGGGTATACTTCCGTGGGGACCCCGTCACCAAACGATGGTGACGCTCTTCTTGTTCGAGTTAATTAATTAAATATACGATATTATATATACAACATAAAAATATTAAAAACATATTATACCATACTTTTTATTAATTTATATTCTGGATGATATATTACATTATCCTATATCGTATGGGTACTCGTTAAAACATTCCAAACACATTTGGGGTGATTTTGGGCACTTCGAAAATTAGTTAGACTCCATTATCACTACTCTCCTCACTTTCAAATATATTTTCACGCTGTTTACTGAACATTTTGAGGGTGAAAAAATCACCGATGTACGTCTCACAAGTATGCTTCTCGACTAAATGAAAGATCCGAGATATCCGCCATGAGATCCCTCGGAATACTCTAGCTGGATAGCTTGTCGCTTTCTCCATTTCAGAAATAAATAATCTTTTCCTTATAATGAATCGAAGGGGATAAACAATGAATCGAAGCCGATAAACAATGAATTCCTGCTTGTCGCTCTATTTACGTTCTGCGTACCGGCGGTCGGATTTGGGCCCCGCAGGAAACTTAGCCGAATCACGCTGGGCGACGAACGTGTTAAGACCTCATGGATATCTCTTAACACTTTGACCGCCACACCATTCGCATTACATGTTTCGCTGAGGACGCCACGGCAGTATTTTTGTTATTCGAAGCATATAATGGCAAAATAATAATAAATTGACGATGTAAGACAACATTCTTCCCCAATGAACCGTTTATCTCATTGGTGGTCACGGGTGACCACCGTGGCGCCTTGGTAACAGTTGATAGCGACATATTATAATAAGGCTTCGTTTATTTCAATAAACCATTCGAATTCGTTATTTCCTCGTAAGTAACACGTGCGAAATATATCCTTGGAACGTGTAGAAGATATTGGTAAACGGTATTTGCTCATTTTGTATATAATAGTAAGGTATGTTCACACTTCTAATTTTAATTATATGATTATAAAGCAGCATTTATGATTATTTTTTAAGGTGTGTTTATACTAATATTCGTAGATTACCCCTGAAAGATATGGATGCAAACACAGTGCACCGTTAGGTGCAAGATTTGTTCTCATTTTCTTTTTTTTTATTGGTGTTCTAATAAAAATGTTTAATCGTTCAATGGGGTACTTTTTATTTCAAAATATCTTCTACTTATCGGTTATATTCAAAATGTCCTGACTGTCAATTTTAATTCAATTTTTACAATTGTAAAAGGTTCAAGCTTTCCGGTCACCAATGACCACCGTGGCGTCATAGGAGAAACCACGACCGGTCATATATGACCAACGTGGCAGTCAGCGTCAACGAAGAAAAATTCTGTTTCGAGTAGGATACTAGAGGATTATCAGACACGTGAGCTAACCAGAAAGAAGAAAAATTGCCTAGTTCTGTTCCTGCACGCGTTGCTTAACCTTTGATTTGTAAGAGTAGGACACAACGGGGTCACGGATGCCTCGGGATATATCCGTACTTTCGAATTTCAACCGCCTACGTGAACTACGCTCGTCTAATCGTGATCTTGGCTTCGTCTTTTTGAACTTTGATAGGCGATTGTTCCTCTCCAATCTGCCCTTCCCCGGTGTCGCTCTTTCGTACGCGGTTCTAGCAACGAGAGTTGAATTTAAAAATTCTCTCAAAAATTTAAATTATTCATATTATTATTATTGGAAGATTCATAGCATTCTTCTTTTTTTTTCTTTTTTTTTTTTTTTTTGCTATCCAATATTCTGCGAAATGTACGATTATCCTTTGAAAGGAATGCAGTAACAGTGACACAAACATTTAATTATATTATATTTAGTTTAGATCGAGTGTAATGGGAAGATGCTAATTATTTTGAAAAATATGACAAAGGCGAAAATGTTCGGACATATCTAGATTAATCGATAGTTTCATCGATATCTAAAAAAAATTGTATCATTTTTTCCTTAATAAAATTGTTCTAAGCTATATTCCTTGTGCTTCGCTAACCGCACGATTATATCAGAAAAGTAATTCGAACATGGAATGAATGAATCATGCAAGCAATACCATTTAAAGAACATTTACTAGACACGTAACGCATCCAGCTAGTCAGATCGTAGGATAAAAGTTATCGCGTTTCCTCTGAAATACTTAGATCAACGCTTTCCAATGTAAGTATAAACGTTATACCGATACTTTCGCTGTTTCGATCGAAAACGCATAAATCACTATTTCTTTGAACGCTGAAAGAAACCTTGAGCTCTATTATCACCGAACGTCAAATACTGAGTCACTTCGTAAATGGCAGAGCGATTTTTTAAATAAACTGATCGATCTTCTCCGCGAGGATATCGACAAATGAATCCATATAGGAATATCGCTGTTACCCGATGACATGTACTTTATCATAGTAAAACACAAAATCTCATTTCCCGTGATTATAACAGAACACCGTTTAATGGAACGAAATTTTAGTCAATGCCCCATTAACTGAACTTTGGCTGATCGAGTTCACTTATCTGAACGTGAGCTCCTATTATGCGAAAAATCATAAGTAGCAGGGGAAATTGATTAACTCCTCTATTTTACGAACTCCAATTATACAAACCGTTCCGCTGTAATTTAGCAAAAGAAATCGAGTTTCTCTGTCTATCTGGTTTACGACATTTTCCATACACTTTTCTGAATCGGCTTGAACGAAAGAATAAAAATCCTACGTCGACCCTGTCAAAAGAATCTTCCGATACGAAAATATGCATCCCCGAGTTTGCTAAATTTAACGAAAATATTCAGACGCTCTACACTTACAAAATTGTCGATATAGTATTTTCAAGTCACCCGATATATTTCGCACGAGCAATCCAACGAAAAGAATCGACGTTGCTCGTCGACCCAATTTACCGATCGTTTGAATGGACCGAAGACCAAAGGAGCAGAACAAAGTAAAGCGAGAATAATGAATGAAATTCTTTTAGTGTCTGACAGACACTTACGGTAAATTAAGAGCAATTATGCGAGCACCGGTATACTTTAATGAGCGTTGCCAGAAAGCAGAGGAGAAGCAAACCAACGGGGCAAGGGTATAAAGATTAGCTCTCTGCCTCGACGGCTAACAGTGGGCGGGCTGAAGTGAATCACAAAAGTGAATGACACGATCATCGAGGAAGGTTAATTTTACTCGCTCTAGTGTAGGATTGACTCGTGGAAAAACTTCAGTACCCAGAAGAATTCCATACTTTTTATTCGAGTTTGATCGCTTGTAACGTTCATTAACTCTTCGTATCTAATTCCTAGCTCTCTGTAATCTATCCAACTACTCGTGATGTTTCAAGTATTCAAATATATACGCAGATGATGGAACAAGTATCTTCTAAGTGACACAGGATGTCATGGAAAATTAATAGCTGCAATACCGTTGCTTGCAAAGTGATTTGGAAAAAATTCTTGCATACACAAATGTTAAATGTTTACACCTATTACGTAGGCAGCTTGTGATAATCATAGGCTCAAACCGTAGTTCGCGTAACAGTTCACATTCTAAAAAGAAACACGAGAATGATAAAAGAGCGAGGGAAAAATGCGATTATATTGAGAAATGTTATGATCTTCGCTTGTAAATTCTATTATTAAATTTTTATTTTTTTGTTAATTATTAATATTTTCTTACTTATTACTCACGTGTATTATTAATACCACTGTATTTCTCCGAGTTATATTTATTTACGTAAATAAATTGTTTTACGCTAAGAGATACGCGCTATTTAAAAAGAAATTATAAAATTACTCGACAGGTACGTTCTTTCGCTATAAGAATTCCGCGGTAGGTTGACTTCTTGGTAAATCAATACTTCCAACGGAAGAAGCATTCTTCTACTTCTCATCTCTCTTACTTATAGACGTCGATTTACTGCGTCTTCGCATCGTCATCTTTTTCTCTTGCTTATTTTACTCTAAGATTAATCGTCCGACAAATTTAGGAAAAAATTTTCATAGATAATCGACGGTTGAAGCAAGGGAAGTTAAAAGTTGAAAATTTCGTCGTCGTGAGAAAAATTGGAATCGTCGAAATGTCTAACGAATTGTTTCTTTATTATTCGCATAGAAGAAATTAAATAGGCACTTTTCAGACGATCTTTTAAATTTTTATCGAAATAATATTACATAATAGCGTGTTTAACGCGAACTAACGTAATCGATCAAACAAGGCGACCAGCTAGTTATAAAAAAGGGAGTAGGCAAAGTCCAACTACAATCAAGGAAACTAGGACCGTCCTAGTTACGACTAGTCGTGGAAACATGACTGAAAGAAACGGTACCTCAAGACAACAAGCTCTTTGTCCTTCGACGTGAGAGCGCGAGGCTTCCGTTTCCACCGTCAACTTCTAAAATCCTACAATTTGCATACTTACTCCCTTTATACGCATTTATTCGCAACTCAACGCTCGTCCGACAAAGGTATGGCTTCAAAAATCTGCTATGCCTTTCCGTTCAGTTACGTCCTTCCTCTTCATTTTCATTCCAATCGTATCTTTGTACCGTTAAAATATTCGCTTTCGAGAGAAATATGACGATCCGTGAAACACTTTCGTCTGACTTTGAAATATTCTTTAGCGCATGATATATCTGATACAAACATTCGCTGCCAAAGGATTCGATAGTCTGAAATATACGGAACTCCTTGTAAGGCAACCACCGGCAATTCTCTTCTTTGTCTTTTTCTGAAGAATCTCACCAGCACCCAGTTTTCACCTTCACCTTGACTCGAAAGAAAAAGCTCCACGACCTTCTGCCCGGTCAAAGAGACTCTCGCAACCGCTTGTAAATTTGTTTCCTAGAGGAAGTGGATGATTAATATAGCGGTCGTAACACAGTTGTCAGCCGATCGAACAAAAAGAGGCTCCTCCAGACACTTTAACAATTTCGCGAAGGAGTCTCCTTCTTTTTTTTTAACTCTGAAGCGGCCGCATTCCGAGACACGAGACGATCGTATAAATGACAGTCTCCGCTATAATTTTTACGATTAGAAACATTCGTATTTCTCTTACTTCTTATATTACTCTGAAATCTTTAATGAGTGACGTAATGATATAATCGCGCGAACGTAGTTCAGATTTAGAAAAAAATAAGCTAAAAGAAATAGTACATTCGACGCTACTGACGCGTATAAGACATCGACTCAATTATTTTACTTGCATTCTAAATAACGCTGCTGAGGTAATTTTTATTTCTCGACAGGAAGTTGTTATGAAAAGAAGACTAAGACTAAGAGCAAACAAGCGGTACGTTGACATAAATATTATTAGTCGAAACAAAGATCTTTCGGACGAAGAGAAACACGGGATGAGACGTAGAAAAATCTCATTCATAACGAGACATGTTTCAAAAGTTCTCCGTGATGTCAGAAAAATTATACGTAATAACTCAGCAGTATTTCTAGAAGTTACCTTGAAACGTAATTGTCTCGTTAGTCACGAAAGGATTAAAGGTACGTACCTTTGTCGTAGTAAAAAAGAAAAGATCGTTTTCAAGAATTTACTTAAAATAAAGAAAAGCTATTTATATATAGTAAATATCTTTTTCTTGAAAAAAAAGGCTGCTTCGTACTATATCAGATCGAGTAATCAAATGGAAGAAAAAGTCGATTCGTTTCGAACCTCATAAACGTATGCCACTTAACACCTTATTATTCGTTTCGTAATATTCGCCGAGTTTATAATCGCTTCTCTGTTCGTAATAATAAATACACACTCGAGGCACATCCACCAGGTGCGTACCTGGCTGGGTACACCATTCGATATCGTGCACAAAAGAGCACGATATAGACCCAAACGCCGCAACGCTGAAGGTAAGATGAACTTACCACTCGCCACGAACACAGCCAGGCTATTGATTTTCCAGCGGAGTCACCGTGGCGCCAATGTTTACGATATATATTATATACCGGGTGTTCCATCGTGAATAACCGTTTGTAACATTCTCAAGCCTATCGCGAAATTCGATTGCTTAATTTCTATCGTTTCACATTAAGAAGAATTCGTAGAGTGCTAAAAGACGTTTCACGTGAAACCGAAACGAGAAATCACGCGTACGAATAAGATTTTTTCGTATTTTCGTGTCTACGCTATACATATCTTTCGACGTTAGAAAAATATAATTGGGTGGAAGAAGACCGAAAGACTGCGGTTGTAGAGTTACACGCTAGAACTACTGTAGCGTGTGTGACAATATATAAAATCATCGTATTTGTTATGGCTTTCACGTATTAATTAACCAAATGCAAGTATTTTCTTATCTTTTATTTTAATAACACTCTCGTATGACTACGAATTAGCAGCGTCACGAGAATGAGAAATGGAACGAAGTTTTAATTAATTCTTCCTCTTTAGTCTCTTTAACTGCGACGCAAGCGAATACGATGCATTGTTACCGACACAAAAATCTCCTTTAACGAGTCCTACCTCGAGTACAGCAGAATAAAATAACAAAAATTTCCAGCGCAAGTATCTTTCAAAATCATAGAATGCGACAAGGATCATCCAAAATTGTAACAAATCACGCTCCGATATATTCAAGAATTAGTTGACCCTTTCTCACGAGTCTATCGATGACAGTAATCTTTCCAATCTTCCTAAGTAGAAAAAGGAAAGCTCGATTACAAAGACCGTATAGACATTGACAGAGGCACTAGCTTCTAACTCGTATTTGCAACATATCTACGATTCTAATCGATCGGTTGATTAGCTCAAGAGTGTGATCGATGGTCACTCTGTAGATGAAAGTTCGGCAATACTTAAATGTCAGACGAAGATAGCTGTAACATAATTGGAAAGTACGAGATGAAATGAGAAACGGTTAGGGACTTTAATCGAGCATTTTTTGCAGAACCACGCGGTACATTTAGTATGTATATCCTGCTTGTACCTGCGTACAACTATCCCAGAGAGGTACTACCCGGCAAGTACTACTACGATACACTCGAGCGAACGTAAAGGACTTCGTTATTATTTTGAACCGCGTCAACTTGGCTCGAAATAATACCGCTTCCTTTAGCCGGTTCAAAGGCAATAACAAAATATCTCGACGACTTTCAACCTTTCCCATTCCATGACACGTACGAACTAATTACATACATAAAATTCTGCGGCACATCAAGTACATTGTATTTGGTCGAAGACGAAGCTACCGTTGTTTTTATTCGAGCCGCTTACTTGCCAAATTAGTAAACTCCAGAAAATGAGAAGTAGAGAAAATCGACGACGATATGGCTAATTATCGGTGTCTTGTGCATCCCACCGATTTCGATGATTTTTTAACACCCTGTAGAAATCGATATTTCGAACAACTCTTTCCCATACGTATAATCGCCGCTCGGCCATAGTTTCCCAGATATAGGCAAAGCTGTCGATACCATTACAGTGAACTCTGCCTGTATAATTACGAGTCCGTGACAGCGTTTGCCCTGGTATTAGTTGGCGGCCGTCTGGTAAAACGACATTTAACCCAAACCTACATAAACTACAAACAAAAGATAAACATTAGGTACGGGTTAGATATTATTTTATCCGGCTGCTAATATTAGCGCGCACGCTATCACGCTACAATTATATACGCAATTCTATATTCTGTATTACGCATAGAATTCACTGTGACGGTAGCGATAGTTTATCGCGAGTATCTCGGAAACTAAGGTAGAGTGGCGATAGTAAGTATACAAACAAGTTGTTCGGAATCGCATCGTCGACAACACGTACAATAGTCATCGAAACCGGTAAGGTAAATGAAACATCGATAATTATCAAAGTACGTAAGACAGGCGTTAACCAAGCGCTTTGGCATTAAAGTTTGTCGAGCGACGACCTCCGTGGAATTAATCTCTGTGCTTCTGGATTATTTGCCACCCGATTACTCAGTAAGTGGGATAACCGAGGTATAACGAATACAGAGGGACAATGAACGATGAAAATCGAGGTGGCTGGGGGGCGACCTGATTTCCACTGTCCCCGGCTGCAGCGGAGGCCGTCAACAATGCGACTTTATTCGACTCGGAAGAGGGGTCCATTGGTTAATGAGGTTAAGAGCGAGACTAGACGATGCGATGAGTCCAATACAGAGTAGACCAAGTATAGTAGCCTCTGTAATATAGTAAGGTTGTAAAATCGATACCCGGTGTTTGGCCAAAAAAGTTAGCTCCGCTATGTTGCTCGAATTATCTTTGATCAAATCGTATTTTCTTATCGTTGGATAATTTCTTAAATTCGAGGGGAATTTCCTAAATTTCAGGATTAATCGTAGTAGTAAGGATTTCTTAAAATATTGAAACTACTCTTCGTTCGGTTGAAATTAAAGTAAGATTGAGATACATTGGTATTCGAGGACCCTGAGAAGAAACAGACCGCAACTTTTGTCATGTTCGATTCCTATCGAAAAGAATAGAGCGCTATAATAGCCCTGGGTATGACAGCATCGTTTAACACTCCAATTCGCAACTTCATTATATCGTAGTAACTGTCCGTACTCGACCACGAGATATTTTAACGCGTAGAGTTAATATTCGTGAAAATTGGAGGTCTCTGGTTTGCGTATATTTAAATGTAGAGCATACGTGTATTAAACGTATGTATGCTTCGATTTATCCAATCCTTAAGCTCGAAACTTCGATATGGTGAAAATGGGAAAATGGTGAAAATATTCACAGCCGTGGTATGTTTTCCTTCCTTTTTTGGCTACCGAATTGCGTGCCACGGAATCCAATATTGGACCAGTGAAACTATTTTCAGCGATCCGGAACTCCGATACCTAAACTGGGTGAATCGAATACCGAAAAAGGTGGTGTTAATTAATTCGTCCTAGATTCTATCAAATGATTAATGCAAGTAAATATTCAAAGATATTTCTTCTCTAAAAATGAATTAATAAGTAAAAATTGTTACCTTGTACATTGTCGTGACTGTACAGAATAAAAATTACTTCGATAAACATTATTCGGTACGAAGATCAAATAACTTTCGTGTACGGATGTTTCTTCCACTGCCATGCTTGCAAAATTATTAGATAAGAGTTTTTGTTGCCTCCCATATAACTCAAAGTGTTGGAATACTCATGCCAGCATCTATTTATTTCAACTCGTGTATCAAATATTTTACCTCGTCCCTAACAATTTCACCGCAGCAATTTCACATCGGATCTTCGAGTTGCGTTTAACGATTCGCGTCGATCAGACGACGTGCCTGATGCAAAGTGTCCATGTGCATGGTATCTTCCGGTAGGTCCGATTATCGTCGCGCTCGGATCTGAAATTCCTTGGCAGCTGGTGTGCTTTCCTATTTATCGAGGATGACTCGGCGTGCAGCATCGAAAGGTCAAAAACCTGCAACTTGTAGGGATTCAGAAAAGCAGATTCGATCCTCGCGCCCGTCTGCGTACAAGCAAGCTCGAGAGATCAATAAATACAGTTACACCGACTGTTCCGTGCAAACGATCTCATAGTAAAAATAAACATCTTCGCTCTATGATGCGCTATTTACAAAAACGCTTCAGCTATTCGGTACCCTTAACTACCGCTATTATATTCGTAGACGCGTTGAAATTTTCGAGTCGTTCTTCTTAAAAATTATTTATTCTAAAATTAGTTTAACAACTCGTTCCCTTACTCGTGGCCGGCCACGTATTTTCGGCGGATGAGAAAATAAATCGAACGAAGGCCGAAAAAATGCCTCGATTAAGGCTATGGAAGCTGGTGCATAGAGCACGACTAGTAGTCCACCGCTGTGGACGAAACTACGTCACGTCCGCATTTACGTTAATCCGCTGTCGGCCGACTTGGTTACCTCCGTCATTTACTTGAACGCCGTGCTACAACGCATCGTTTACCACTTAAAGCCGCGGCCGAAAATTTGCACGGCGAACTCAAGGTGATCGCTTTCGGCTAGCAAACGCTAGAAAGCGAAATTCATCGAGCTTGAGAAACTAGAGAGAACGTCGAATGCGTTTGTATCGGGTAGCTTAGAAATAACTTTTTAATTAGGATCATACGTGCAATAGATCAGAGAAGTTTCGTTGAGTAGGAAATATTGAAATAATATCGTCGTTATAACTTGGAAATATTTTAATTTAAGGAATAAGACAGTCAGAATGGATCGCGAGAGAAGATTCTTTCGAATTGTAAATAATTTAGACAAATAATATGAAAGTGCGTCTAATGCTCATTTCCTAACTTTGTTTTCTCTCGTGTCAAAACGTTAGATCCGTTCAAACGAGTCTATAAATAGTTTACCGGCGAAATTCGTCGATAAAAGTGTAGCTAATCGAACGAAGAACAACTTTCGAAATAGATCGACGTCTTCGTTTAATTCTGTCCCTGCAAAATAAAAAATCCTCCCGCTTATAAATACACTGGACGTGATTCATCGCTAGAACGATGCGACGAATGGAGAAAACAACGAAATAGAAAAAATATCGTAGGTTCGATGATATGTAGCTATTGTAGATAGCGATTCGAGAGGGAAAAGTGGAAATATCTTTTACCAATCGTCGTGCCAAAAAACAATGTTTCCAGTTACAAGAACTTTCCCGTAGTTTTACACCCGTTTCAATTAAGAAATTGAACATCGGTTAATTAGCCGATCGCGCGACAAAAACTTCAAAGTAGCTGAATCGGCGACGCATCTCGAGAACTAGTTTCTTTAGATAAAGAAAAACAAGAGCAATAAGAGAGTGGGGAGGTTATCGAGCACACAATTGCGTTAAAGATCCAGTTAATATTTGTCTATAATATTATATAATTTACGATCTATATTATACAATTATTATTGCTAAGATGTTACAATATTTATCAATATTACAATGTTTATCGTAAGCTGCATACAAAAATATTATAAAAAGATAAATAAACATACAATGGTGAAATGATAAAAATAGCAATTTAGAAAATAGTGAAAAAAATAAATAGAGAGATAAAAGTAAAAAATAAAAAGATTAATTTAAGATACAACGAAAAAACTACGAATATGAAACTACGTAAATAGAAAGGAAAAACGTAATTAATTTCTAGAATTATTTAATTAGAGATTCTGTGCCAATTTACGATCTACGAACCCACATCATGCGTTTAAAAAAACGGCTTTACTTTTTCGAAAAAAATGAATTCTATTTACTATTACAGTCAAGAAAATTTCAACATTCTATTACGATACACAATGAAAATGTAAATCAACTGAATACGCTAAGCATAAAAAGAGTGAATTTACAGCATTTTAAAAGGGGGAAAAGAAAAAATCAACGACGCAATCCTGTTGCTCGGATATTGCAGATGTTATCGAATTTAAATAAATTTCGTGCCCATTGCTGTTTTACGAGCTTTCTACGAAACGTATTCAAAGAAACGAACCGTGTAATTTAAGAATCGCCTCAAGATAATAAGTATACTTTAACGTTGATGAATAATACATGAAACAAAGGATTACAAAATATTTTATACTTTTTGCGTGCTATATGATTTCCTACTGACCTATACGTAACATAATATAATACATATGTGTAATGTAAATATTCACTCTGTGCCAGTAAGTGGCACAAGAAACTCGGGAATTTGGATTATTCCATTCATGAACTATCTCCATCTCCTCGTATACAGTTATTTTCCTGCGTGAGAAAATACGAATTGCGTAAGAGTGAAACGATCTTAAAATCTTAACTACAGAAGAAACTAGATAATTAATCAGATAAAAGTTAGAGACAAAAAACTGGAAACTCCTCAAAATTTATTTTATTTTATGTTATTTTTATTAATAATAATCAAATCGAGTTCGCGTATAATTTCACAATTTTTATTGCGAAACAGCAAAACATACAAATTTAATTAATTTAATTTAAATAAATTTTTTAAGATTTTAAATTCCTGACAAAATCTCTCCTCGGGAGAAGAAAAAAAAAATAAGCATCCTGAATTTCCAGAGTCTCGAAATCCCAGAAAATGTGACAGTTTCGACAGAATCTAAAAATTCAGTTTCCATCCATCGTTAAATAATGATATGATCGTAATTATACAAGGAATTAGGTAATACCCTCTATAGAAAGGTACACGCTGAAAGGAAGCTGGAAAATTGATGAGCGCGGTGCAATGTCCTTAGTACGTGTATATGTATGTGCTTCTGCACTTATTAAATGTTACGCCGCAATATCGCTTCCCTATGGCGCATGATAAACGTATGGATACGCCAATCAGGGCAGAAAAGTTGAAAACGTCCCTTGAGTATTTTTAGAAGGAAGCAATGTAATCTGTCCTCCAGGAACACCACAATGTAACATGCCTATAGTATCTGCAAATATGTTTATCTTAGTATCTAAAAATAATATTTATATTTAAATTGACGATAAAAACGAATTTACGCTGTTCGTCTATAGCGAAGCAGTATAAATTTGGCCTGACTGAATTTAACAGAAATGCAATTTTCCGAAGCAGTACCATTAAATTTGCATCGTTTATTAATAGAATTCATTTCGACATAATACATACTTTATACTGGGATATTAATGTTGTTAACATTAGTAATTTATAACTTGTAAAATTTCACTAATAATATCAATTCAATTGTGCAATAGTGTCCTAGTGTTGATCATAAATAACCATATTCACAAGTACAAACATACTATATCGACTGATGACATCATGCATTAACATAATTTACATACAACTTCTTTGAAAATGCATCAATGTTCGCTTTTGAACCATCACATTTAAGAGACGCCCATTAAAACTAACGACTATTTCAGGAGTAAATACCAATAATCACAACGCAGCCTTTACACCCTAGGACCTTTTCCACTTTCTAAAAAAATTCCCTAAATTCTGCAGGGCATTGAACGAATGAAAACATGGCTAACCAATTATCAACGACTACAATAATTACCAACAACTTTGTCAAGAGACCACCTTTGATGCAAGGTAAAAATTTTCTAAGAACCACTAGCAAAAAATGTTTACACTGCTTCAAACAATTACCGGATCACGTTACCAAGTACAGGAACTGTAGCAAATACCGGAAACGAGAGAAGGCTATATATATATATACACTATACTATACTATAATAATATAATATTATATATATAATATTTATAATAATTTTAATATATTTATAAAAATTTCTAATATATTTAGTCGTTAGACCGATTCATAAGAAGATAACCATAAGTGGTGTATATTGTGTATGATCATTTAAGGATTTATTTCACAAAATTCTGTCAACAAAAAGTATCGAATTTTGTATAAATTTATTTATAATAGTAATATAAGTGTCTAGCTCCGTACAGTTATATATCATTTGCGCAACGTAACGTTTTAACACACGAGCATTGTTCCGGTTTAAATGAAACAGGCAGATGTCGCCGAAAACGTAATCCGGAAGAAGCGATCGGCACGACACTAATTTATTAATTTATGCCGAAGACGCGCACACGCCCAAGCCCGGCAACGGTGACGTAACTGTAAACACAACACTACGGAGAACCAACAACTATTACTAAATCAAAAATTAGATTTATCAAACAATTATTATCATTATTTCCACGTTACTAATATTTTGTGTAATATATAATCTTTTGTAGATGTTAACTTATCATTTATAATTGTGAAAACGTTTTAACTGGAGGTTAAAAGTTTCGAGATATTCGATTCGAGATACGTATCGACTATGCCAGTCTCGAATGTCATAAACATAAAAACAGATATGTATAGATATATGCGGTTAGAATCGATATAATAATTTCTTGTTCTAATATTTTGTCGTATGAAAATTTATTATGATATTTTACGAACGATTGGAAGGTTTTTGACAATGACTCAGCACCGAATTCGGTATCATGACGAAATCATTTATACCGAACGAACTGGCAATTTATAACACCGTCACCAATTAAATAACTATGCCGCGTGATTGGATCATTTTTATTAATGTTGGTACGAGTTCCGGGTAAATATAAATAAAAATTATTCACCGGTATCTATATCACGGTTATGGATATTTTTGAATTTTATACGTCCACACTTTTCGCACGCATGACATTTTCCAAAAGTTATTTTGAAACGAAGTATAAACACGATCGTCGTCAAATGTCCATTTTACTGTATTATCAAGATAAAACAGCCCCGAATACGCACTTTTAAACGATTAGATTATCTTCGGTTAACTTTTCCAAGGAATTATTTTTCAACGTAAAATACAATGACGAACCATAAGAACTACAGAGCGTAAAATTCATTCGAACGTGTATCTTTAAAATCTTGAATATTTCACGTTACTTATTTGTAAAACACCGCGCGTATATTTTTTAGGTCAGCGATGAAAACGGCGTTCGATTTTATATACGGCAAACAAGTAGTCTGATATTCCGGCGAACGATGGTACAATGCTTGACAGATTTTCAGTGGAGAGCAAAATTAGGTCACCGACAGATAGGGCGTCTTGACAGGTGAACAAAACCATTCAGGGGACACCGTGTAGCGGAAATTAAAGACGCTATAAATGCGAACCCGAAAGCACAATGATCTTACTTCAAAAGAAATAACGGGTATTCGTGGTATTAGCAGAAATATTCGTCGTACAACCAAGTGAATTGTTTCTAGAACTACCATAATAATTCAAATGACCAACCCATCACTTTTCATAGAAATTTAGATTGATAATGATGCATTTTTAAGGGATTTTCTATGATTTGTTATAAGATACATAGATAATCTTACTTCTCCTTACATTATATATCTTTCATTTTCATTTCTTTGATAAAAGTTTTGTATCTTAATTGCATACAGTTTTAGAGCTATACATAAAAGTACGAATGCTCTTACATCTGGGAGGTGAAACGAAATAGCTTATTTAATAGCACAGTGGGCACAGGTTCGTTATTACTGGAATCGATGCAGCACTTGACCGAAGAAATTGTAAAAAGTGAAGCGATTACGATAAATGACAAACGATCTCACGTACCATTGGAATATGAGTGTCGTTCGAGCGCTGTCAAAAGATACGTGTAACGAAATGGTGTGTAACGATTCAAAAGTAAGGAGAAATCGGGGAAGCTAAGGCGGCACACGCCATTTTTATCTGTAAAGTCCGAGCCGTCACGAGACAGCCGATCGTAAAACTTGATCGCTTTCGTGTTTTCGAACTGAAACCAGAGGAAATGGTGTACATACCTTCTCGTGAGGATACCCTGCGACAACGTTTTATCCCAGTACTCGCATAAAAACCTGCCGATGTACACCAAAAACCACCGATAACGATCCACACAAATCCATCCACACACTCGACCGGCGCGCAACTGACTGAGCGCATACGGCGTCGACCTACGCCAGCGTAGCTAGTCCCAGTTCTCATCCACCAATAAGAAGTACGCGTAACATTATGAATGCCTGCAGCAAACCGATGTATAATTTTCGTAGGATGATATTTCTAACGATAAAAAAATGAAAATGAAAGGTACAATGTAACGGAAAAATAAAATTATCCATGTACTTCATAACAAATCATAGAAAATCCCCCCAAAAATGTACCATTTTGAATCTGTAGAATTTTTATGAAAAATTACGAATTATTCACTTGAATTATTCTAGTAGTTCTAAGAACAATTGGAATGATTTTTGAAACATTCGCTTAATTATCGGATAACAATGTTACGTCGAAATGAATATTGTAAATCATTTTCAAAAATGCTAAAGATGTACATTTTTTTTCTTTTTTTTTATTAATATAAGTGTATTGATAATTTAGTTATGGAATAAATAAATAATCGTTTTCCTTGTGCATTGTCTTCTTCTTATGTATTGTTTTTGGATAACATACATTTTATAACCAATAGAATACTTGTTAAATAATTGTTTTTGAAACAAATTTACTTTTTATAATTATAAAGTCTTTATAAAATTATGCGTTAGTAATTTGCAAAATAAGAAAATATTCCTATTAAGTTTTATTAATGTAGTTACTTCATTATATATTTATATCGTTTAAAAATGTATGAATAGCAATTTTTTGTTTAATATCTATAATATGATTTTATCGTGAGAGTAACTAAGAAAGTAAGTACATTTGATCTTTTATTGCACAAATTTATATGATTAAAACGTTTACAAGTGCACTTGTATCGGTACCGTACCTGCCTTGTAACAGCCGGCGTAGGAATACAAGATAGCTTATGACATCACTAGTCCCGTTTACCCATATTCTGGACCGGGCACGCCCCATCCTCTCCGTTACACATTATTACGAAAATTTATATGACAACCATTCAATTGCGAGAGAAAATTTATTTTGAATATTCAAGAAATATTAAATATAGGAGAAAATTCTAAGTAAAAGAGTAAAACATACATATACAGTATAAATAATTCGTTCTTTCGTTACGTTTCATCATTCCCTAATTCAAAATTAATTATTGGAACATCTTTATTTGATATTTTTCAAACGTTTGAAATTAAAGAGTTGAAAAATAATATTTCTTTAATTGTTTATAATTGTGTTTTAAAAATAACATTTATGTATATATAATGTAATTAAATTAATTTTTTAAAATTTCTTCTTAAAGATAAAAATATTAAATGGTATTACAATAAAAAATAAGCTTAAAAGCAGATCACAGCAAATATAAATAGAAAGGTAAATGGAAAATGTATACATTTATATACATATCATAAACAGAAGGACGTCACAATGTACATTTTACATCACTTAATAATTAATATAAATACATTTCTTAACTAGATATAACTTATGCCTTACGATCTTGACACGAATAATGTACAATATCACCATTCGGATACCTTGCAAACGCACTGAAAAATAATTGATATAGTAATTTCTTTGTACAACAATCACAGTTAATATTATTCTACATGGTATTTAAATACCGACCTCTGATTGCCGAATCTCTTTTTACACACTGGACATATATTGAATTCCGTCATAAGAACGCTCTGTGATTCATAATGCATACGCTGCTCTTGTACTTGCAAAAGTTCAGCGTAAAGTAATCCTTTTAATACTTGTATCCTTCTTGCAGTGTTTAATTTTTCCTGCAAACTGACCTCTAAAAAGTACTTGATTCTACCTATGGGAACTGTATCAGGCAGAAGCTCTAATGCCTTTAGTGGATTTATCTTTGATGCATGCTTCTCAAGCAACTCAAGTGCCATTTCCAAATCAGGCTCTGCTGTTCTTTGCATTTCTGGGATACATCCTATAATGTGTTTCTTATAATATTTAATATAATATTATATATATATTATTATATTAACTATTAACTGTTATCTTAAAATGGACATAATATTGCACAAGTCGAAATTTTACCTGTGATTAAAGCTCCTTTATCGTCGGGTTTCAACAATTGTTGAATAAGCATTACATAGACTTCATCAGCTCCATCGGATTGTTTTTGTTTATCTACAATTTCCTGATCTAGAAATAAAAAAGTAATTGCACGTTTTTGTAAATAGATAGTTTTAATGCTTCAGTTAACACATACTTTGATATCTAGTATATACGTTATAACAATACTCAGTTGCTTTTGCTATATCATTAAGAAGACTAATATATATTGAAATAGCTTGCTGATGACGTCCAAGTCTTCCAAGAATAATTGCACGCTCCTCGAACAAATTATCAAATGGAAAATGTACTAATATCGTTTCAGGAGTATAATGCGTAGATTTTTCTAAAAACTGTTGCAATTTTTGTCTTATATGTTGGGCTGTTTGTTTTTCGGCTGGTGTAGCATTTTCACTCATACACGCTAAACATTTTTCTTTGTATTGATGTATTAAAACATTATGGAACAAAGGATTAGTGTCTTCCCAAACATGTACTACATATTCCAAATATGTTATCACTAAATCTTTGTGATGACATAGAAGATAGTCCAATACCTTTGGTCTTGGTAATAGTTCAACTTGCTGGAATTATAAATATAATTTACAAAAGAATTGGAGAGCATTATATGATATGCATTACCTGTATATCTTCCATGAAAATTCGAAGTCCTTGTTCTGGATCTTCATTCAAAACCCAACCAGCAAACTTCAAAATTAAATCCATATGATCTTTACCAAGTTGTTGCAAATATTGTATCGTTCTTGCAGTGCCCTTTAGACTAGAATCATTCTCTTTTGCATGCTTTTCCAGAAGCTCCAATGCTTTTCTATGTTGTCCCTTGGTCTGATATAATATAATAAGTTCAGGATATTTTTGATGCATTAATAAAGTTTTTTCAGCTTCTGCTAAATGGCAATGATTTAATCTGAGTAATGGTGCTACCAATGCATCAGTAGTCTGTAAAAACGTTTCATAAACACAAATTAACTGACATTAGACACTACTTATTATGAGCTAGAAATTCTACCTGTAGATAACATTTTAACAGAGTTGTGTCTATAATCTTTAATAATTGTTCTGTAGCTACTGCTGTCATATTCTTCTTTCCATTCACTGCAGATTTTTCCTCATTGTTATCCTTATCCTTGGATTTTGCATTACCACCCATTAACTTATATCTAACTTCAGTAAGAAAAATTATTAAAGCGCGTAGACCTTTTTCTAAATCATGGTCTTGGAGCTTAGGCAAAGTTGGATCACTGACTTCAGGATTACTGCTAGATGGTGTAACTAAATCAGGAAATAACATTATCACTTCATAAGGATCTGTTCCTATTTTTAAGAACTGATCCATTGCTTCTTGAAATCTTTTGTTACGAAACAGATGATGAGCATACAGTGTTTGAATTTTATATATTTGTTTATGTTTTTCTTCTTCTGTTATATCGGATAAGCTCTAAAATAACGGAAAACTTTATTTTAAAATTTCATTGAATTAGAATAAAGCAAATAATTAAAGCTACTATTAACATACAGTCAATTTTATTGCTAACTGAAACTGAGTTTGCTCTAGTAATGTTCTAATTTGATGTGTTACATCAACTGCCCTCACACACCAAACATGACTAATTGATGCTACAAAAACTTTCCCTTGTTTGCATCTGTATATAAGCCTAGCTTTGTTTAGATCTTTTATTGTTTGAATATGCAGACAACCCTCTATAGTATATACTTCTAATCTGTCATGAACAATTCCAAGTAAATAAGGATCATCCCAAGCTAAAATAATTCAACTTTTATATTATTATACACAATTCAAGAAAGAATTACATAAATGTTTATATCACAATTATATATATTCTATACCTAATGCACTTGGTGTATCAGACCATTTTACTGAATTATGTTGAATCAGTTCTCCTCTGGTGTCCATAATAAATGATTGAGAGTCTTTTCCTAGTACAAAGGAATTATCAGACAATTTTGTAACACTTGGTTCAGGAGATTTTCCAGTTGGAAATAATTCTTTGGTTTTTCCATTTAAATTCAAAGTTGTGTATGATAATCCACGAAAACCCAAAATTAATGTTTCACCACACCTTTGATAGAATTAAGATATTTTGTTATTCTATCAGAATACATAAATTATTTTGTATCTAACATAGAATACATACCAACATAATTCACGTGGAATATCTGGCACAGTTAATTCAAAACCATTAAATGTCTCAAATTTTTTTCCTCTTGAATTATATAATTGTAGCTTACGTTTCACAGCAACACATAAGTGCACAACTGTTTGATTTTCACCATTTACAATTTGATTTGGTTTTATATCTAAAGCAAATAACGTGGCACCACGAGTCTTTTGTAATTGATAAAGTTGTTGAAAGTTTGGAGAGTTTAAATCATGAATACATACTATATTATCTACGAAAAGATACAATAAATTAGGTATACCATTTTTGATTTAAAAAATCAAAATAAAAATACCTGTTAAAATTATAAGCAAGTTATATTCTGGTACAACATCTATCTGAGTGATACGCTTTTTATTGAAGTTTTTACTATGACGTAACAATTCTAATTTGTGATTGTCATCTAATACAGATGGTACGTTATACATAAGAAGATGACCCTCTCTTGTTCCAATCAGTAAATTGTCATCTGAAACACTTTGCTATTATTCACTACACTTGCATATAAATATAGAAAAATATTATAATTAAATATATATTCAAAATAAATAACAAAAAATGCATTTTACAAAGATGCAATAAAAAATAATTTTATATCCAAAAAATGGTAAATATATCCACATAAAATTATATATTTAGAATTAGAAACTTTTAGTTTTAAGGTTATATGGTTCCTACCGTACGCAGCCATAGATTCTATTTGAACAGAAATATTTAATATTAACGTTTCTTCGTAAGCGTCGTGCATTTTGACGTTTAAAAAGTAAACTTTTTTATTGCTAATTTCTTTACAAATCCAGAAATTAGAAAATCAATTTTTTAGCATTAGTAGTCGATTGCATATGTACAGCTGACATTCGAATATGTTTGACAACTAACTTAGACTATGATCAGACTTAATATAGTACAAATCCTTTGATAAACAACGTAGATAGTAAAGTTCTATGTATAGGTACAACTAAATACAGAAAATATAGTAATAGCAGTTTGAAAGGAATAAAGCATTAGCAAGTTATAGAACATTAGTAGAACATTATATAGAACATTAGAACATTATATTATTTATTTTATCTATTACAATAGCTGCATTTACAACCTGTTGCAATAAATATTTTGCATTATTTTAAGTTGTATAAAATAAATTTTTATTTTATAATCATAATTTATTATTCATCTATACGATCAACGTTTTTTAAAATTTAATACAAATGTGTTACGATTTTTTTATTCGAAGGAGATCTTTAGCTTTTTGAATCCACGGTTTATTGCCAAAAGATTCATAAATTACATCAATTTATAATGAACAAATAACAAAAAAAATTTTCAAATTATATATTTAAAAATTATTATTGTCTAAAAACAAAATTATAATTAATAATTATATTTAATAATTATATATACAAAGTAATAAAAAATATGATCTATATTTCGAAAAGTACACAAATTAATAAAATATAAGATTTTAAAAAATAATGTTATTTAATAACATAAAACGATGAAATAAAAAGTTCTGCATTTTATACACTTATCAGATATATTTTCTGTACAGATGGCATACTTATAGTTTATTTCTTTCGATTCTATTGTAAATTGTAACTATATGTGTACAATGATATTTCACACTTGGTATTTTCATATGATACATAAAAAAAATTGATTTAAAATTTTATAAAAATGTCAAATTCGCTTGTACGAAAAGGACTTGAATTGTTGGGTTACGAAAAAAGTGTAAAGCAAGGTATATATTCTATTATCCAGCATGTTAACTTGTATAGGTTATAAATACATATTTAATATTACACAAAATATTTATTTTATAGAAAAAAAGAAAAGAAAACGCGTAAAATATAAAGGTTCGCTGGATCTGATCCCTCCAAAACACAGGATATGTTCTAAAAACGATAAAACAGGTATTTATAACCTTCGAAATAAAAGATTAATCTATCGTTTATCAGCTAATGAAAACTAAATATTTTTTAAGATCTCGGAACAATCCTTGGTCGATCAAGCAAAGTAACTGTTTACGAAACTCAAAAAAAATTAGCTGCAAAAGTAGATCCTACAGATGAAAATGTACAGAGGCTTTTATTGCTTAGCACTAATCGTATTGATCCAAATACAACAAATAAGGTATAGTTCCATAAATTTTTTAATTACTCATGAAATAAATTGTATTAATCAAAAAATTTTATATCAGTTATTAAGCAGAGCTCTGAGAAAGAGATATATTCCAAAGGAAAAGAAACCTAAGGAACCTGAAGCCACTGCATTTACTGAAGAAGATTTTAAGAAATTTGAAAAAGAATACGTGGATCAGTAATAATTTTATATTTCTTAAATTGTATATTAGGTAAACGAATTTCAATTAATGAACTTTACTTAGTATACATGGTATTATGATATTCACCAATATATAAAGACATTTAATTGTATTTCAACTGTAAAGCAATATTATTTTTTGTACGTTTATATGATAAATGTTTAATCTACTGTAAATTGTTAATCGTAAAATGTTTAATAGCGATCGTAAAAGGGGTAAAGCGATATTAATTTTAACTTCCTCTTTATTTCTCTATTACACTATATGGATTATTGCTTTACCATTCATCGATGATAATAGAATACGATCATTTTTTGGTTCTCACAATATTGCATTAATAATTCCTGCAGTGTCTGGCTTATGCTTCATTGGTGGATTAGTATTGTTTACTATTTATCACGTTAAACCATATTTCTCGAGTAATAAATCAAGTAAACTTCATGATTCGTAACATATACATAAAAGGGTTTATGTAAATGAAAATATTATATTGTATATTGCTAACTAAATTGTGTTGAGAAACATTGACACACTTGTGTGTATTTTATTATTGGTTAAGTAATAAAGTTAATGTAACTTATGTAACTAGACCGCCATTGTTTATATGTATGTTCCTAGTACGTGGCTAGTGTGAGATAACCTATTCTAGATTTTAAATAAAATTATTATTACTAGAGAAAACTTAAAATGTCTTCAAAGAAATGGTTTGTGCTTGGTATTTCGGGTGCAACATGCAGTGGAAAGACTTCTTTAACTAATCGACTTCATAATGAGTTAAAAAATTCAGTAGTGATATACCAAGACAACTATTTCTTACCGAAAAATGATCCACGTCATGTGAAAATTGATGAACTTTTAAACTGGGAAGTAATAACCAGTATGGATATGAACAAGATGCGTTCAGATGTTTTACAATTGATCAAATCATCACCTACAGAAAATAGTTCTTCGGAAACAGTTAATAAAAATATATTAATATTAGATGGGTTTTTACTTTTCAAATGTAAGGTTATTTCAAATTTATGTGATCGTAAATATTTCATAACATTAACAAAAGAAGAATGTTGGGAAAGAAGGAAAGGAAGAGTATACGATCCACCAGATGTTCCTGGCTATTTCGAAAAAATTGTTTGGCCAGAATATTTAAAGCATAGAGACGAATTAATGAAGGACAATGATTTTTGTAAGACAATAACATTCATTGATGGATTGGAAAGTAAAGAAGAGATATTTCAGCTGGTTTTTACGGAAATAAAAAAATTATTATCATAAAGTCTTAATCATATTATTATATGTAAAAAGAGAAGCGCTTAAAACTATAAAAAATAAATATACACCATAAACTGGTTGTGGATATTTAGCTATCATTTAACAAAAAGATTGTGATATTACAAACATTAGTTTCAAAAAGAAACATCTGTACATTCCAGAATGTTTAGCACAAAATATAATTAATATTCTGAAATATTTTCCATAATAATCTAGATCATTTATCCCAAATATTTTTTTTTAAATTAGAAATAAAATAATCGCAATAATACATGTATATCTTGTATTTTAAATTCCCTATATATATCAACAACTGATTTCTACTGAGCTGAAAAGCGTAGTGTACTTACCTGGCACAGTTGTGCATTGAGCGATATTTTTTTTTCGAAAATGATAAGTACACTTGTATTTCATCACTTTCCTTTTTGTGAGAAATGTATGTACATGAGTCATTGTTGCATTATCAGTACTGATGAAGTTTTTTTTATGAATTCCCATGAAAATGCCCATACATGAATCAAATGTTGTTTATGTTGAAAATGTGATAATCTTGTAGCTATGTATCACAATATTGTAACTACAACATGTACAATCTTTTTTGTTTTTGTTGCATATTGTTTGCGTATAAAGCCTGCTTCAGATGTTAAGTAATTCCTTAGGAAAGAGTTTTAAATTTCGTTCTATATGCATAGTATATTTTGTACAAAAATTAATTGCAAACGGCTTAGAAAATTAAGAATGTTTGAGTTCACAACTCCTTACAGACACTTCATAGCTTACAACTTAGCAATCAATCTTCACTTTTACAGAGATTCAGAAAGAATATAATGATACATAGCAATGTTTTTTTTATTTTGTACAAAATAGATTATGTTTCGCCAAATTTCGGATATTTATCTTCATCCAAAACAGGCTTCAAAATGTTCAAGTCTTCGTTTTCAACAAGATTCGCTTCGTTTTTTTCTCTTTTTTAATAAAGATAACGCACAACGACGTGTATATGTTACATGGAATAGGTGCTATGTTTAGATTGGCCTTGCGCATTTGTTACATTTGTTGGAGCAGGTCCAGGTGTTTGATCATCTTGATCATTTTGTCCACAAGCTTTTCGAACATATTGTGGTGTAAGAACTACTTCTTCTTCCATTTCAAGAACTCGTTTGTCCAATTCCATACATGCTGCCATTTCTTTTTCTAATTTTGCCAACATCTGTGGTGAATTGTATTTCTCTGGATCATCATGAAACACTACCATACCATCTTTTTGATTGATTGTTGCAAAAATTTCACCATCTTCTATCTATGATTATAAATATAAAACATTTTTATGTAACATCTATACACACATATAAACACATATACACACATTTATTTATATAAATAATAAATATATAATATTATATAAAGTAAATATAGTGCATTTACCATGTTTAATATATATTTTTCTGCATCGGCAGGTCCAGATAATTGAACTCTACTAGCCACATCACTTAAGCTAAGAGTCAAAAAAGTTTTTGTCAATCTTTGTATGTTCTTTTTGTATAAATAGCTGAGCACTTGTTTCACCAGTCCCATATTATGGTCTCTTGTAAACAGTTGTTGATATTTGGTGATAATAATCTGCAGTTCTTCACAACTATTCATTTGATAAGCTGTAGCCAATTCTTGATACTGTTGACCCAGTGGTTTCATGTACCTATTAACTACTTGACTCGTATACCTAGGTAGATTCAAAACTTTCCCATGCAAAATTAAAGAGACCAGAATATATTTCTTGTAGGCTTCTAACATAATGTAACTAACTGCCATGGCAGGTGTGGTTACACACACTTCAAAAAAGTACAATGCTCTATCATAATTCTTTAATGCTGTATATATCATACCACCATAATAATAATAAAGTAAAAAGTATTTTGAATCAAATTGTCCTTCCTCTTGGCTGATACCAGTAATATCTATATCGAGAAATTCAAGTGCTGGTTTGAAACACTTAGAGAGAAGACATAGTTGACAAAGATCAGCATGTATTGAAGTAAGCTGGCTATCGAATAGTTGTATTTTACGTATTGCACGGCACAATAGTTCAATACCACGCAATGGTATTTGTAGTTCAACTAATGTTTGAGTAAATAAATGGCATAATTCTGCATCTATAATGTAAATGATAGAAATCAATTATAAAAATAGTTTCATTATAATTTTAATGGTCCCAAATACAAAAGAGGAAAGGTTAGAAACTTACATATATCAGAAGCAAATCTAACTTGTTCTCCATTACAACCAATGATAAATTCCTGAACCTGATTAAATAGTGGTTTATAAGCATCAGCATTGTTTGCACCATTAGGATTAGGCAGTGAAAATTTCACACATAATACTGCCAAAATACCTAATGAATGTTCCTGCAGATTTAGGGTTTCCAAAACATTATCTAAATGTTGTCCATTTTTTATTAGAACATCTGTGCTTTTAGTTATTATTTCTGACAGCTCTCTAAAATTACCTAAGGAACATAAGGCAATTGAATAATATTATTTAACAATTACTTCAAAAAATATTATAATTTTATTTACAATAGAATATTGATTTAACAAATGCATATATTTTTTATATATACTTGATATTAAACAATTTAAGAAAAAAGTTTATATGGCGCTGTAAAGAAAAATGTTGATATACATATTTAAGATTTAGTCATAGATATACTTAATATAGGAATCAGATTTATATACGATCTGAATAAAATTAAATGGATGAGTTATTCGATACCACAATGAGAAAAAAAAGTGAACTCGAATCTTATTTTTCTAGGAAAGGATCATTATAGAGTAACGCAGAACGTTCTAATAAACCTTTAGGATTATTCTTGGAGGTTAGGTTCATAAGAATATAAGGAAGGTTCGAACATCTGTCGTACCTTGTTTTGAGAGCGTCCGCACATTATTTACAAATTGCTCCAATGCCGACGCCATTACTGCAATTGCTTTTTTCTCATCACCACCTTTAATCGGTGATGAACCGTATTTACAGAAATTATTTTCGTGAACAAATGATCACTTAAGATGACGTTTTGAAACAGGCAACCGGAATGCTCTGAAGCATGTTACGAGTTACAAATATAGCCGGTTGCGTCGAACTCCCTCTTTTATGTTGCACTCAAAAACACAATTTGAATTGAAATATATTTGTATAAATTTGTTTTTCTTGTAAATCTAATAAAAATTATCTTGTACTAGATTGTACAGGAGTCTCTATAGGATGTAAACATGTTCCAGATCTTTGCATTATATCTGTCGCAAGATTGTATATTTATTTGCTTCAAATAAGCGCATGTTTTACTTAACATAGCTATTTCAAACAATTGTAAGATGATTATACAAATAATTAAACACATTATGCTAACACTCGTAAAAAATTAAGTTAGATGTACTTATAAAAAATATGTATTTAAATATAAAACCTTTTTTAAATAAGCATTTTTAAAAGAATTGTACATATTACATACTAGTTTAATTGATGGTTGCTACGATACCAACGATTTCTAACAATCCTGAAAGACGAATAAAGCAAAGTGTTTGTTCATATTATCATTCGATTCATTTTTCTGTAATTTTATTTTTAAATAGAAAAGAAAAGATATTTCGATCATGTCAAGTATGATATATAACGAACTTTGGAAAAGCGCACAGATTGATATGGAGGAACTCCTTCAAATTGATACAAATTTGCAAAACGCTAAGTTGCAAAAGGATCGTAAAAAAGCTCATAATACGGTTTCGGAATTATACGTAAGATATATTCTTATCTGTAATAAATTAGAATGGTGTTACGATCAAATAATTCAACCACAAAAACGAATATTAATAAAACAATTGTTAGTCTCATGTCTTGGTAGAATTTTAGAATTAAAACATGAATTAGTCGAAATAGATCTTTCAGAGTATAGTTATTTCGATGATATTTTAATAAAATTAAGCGTTACTCCGCAAGAAGTTGAAATTCAAATTCCGAGATATTTTAGACGTGAATGTTTACAAGAGATCGAAGGAAAACGGAAATATATAGAAAGTATTTTAAAAGGTATAGGTGCTTTGGATGAAGTAGTTCCACCAAAAAATATATCTGAATCCGAAGCGATAAGACTTATACAGGTACGAATTTATATGAGATTAAAAAATTAAAAAATTGTATATTAATGTACGTTTAAATATTATCTATGCAAATGTTAGGCTCACGAACGCGCTAGACAAGGCCGGTTAAGATTTCAATTTATGAAAGAAATTCGTCAAATAAAGAATAAATCTGCGATTAAAGCAGATGCAAAGATAAAAGAATCGTGCGAAGGGACGGCTGTAACAAAAATTCAAAAAGTTTGGAGAGGATATGTGACTAGATGCAAAATTCGGAAACGACGTCTTGAAGAAATGTTATTAATTGGTATTTTTTTTTTTTATTAAAATAATAAGTGATACATATATAATAAATAGTGTGTATGTATATTTATATTTATCTATTTTTAAAGGTATGCTTCAACCGAGTCAAGAAATTACAGAAAATGCTAGGCAGGCTGAGAAAGTCAAAGAAGAGAGATATGAGAAACAAGTTAAATATCAAGAGTTATACGAAAATTTGGTGGTCGAAGCTAAAGAAAGAATTCGTAAAGAAAAAAGCGCCATAATAGAAGAAAATATAAGGAGTGAAGTCCGAAACTGGGTAAACACTTATTTTCAACAGACAGGAAAAATTCCAGACTTGCCATCTGCTGAGAGTGGAGGATCTAGAATTATATTTAGTAGACAGGTAAAATTAGTATTTACATTAGTATTTAGTATTGTATTGTGTGTACAGCATTTTCAAATCTGCTCTATATCAGCAATAACTCTTTGATGTAATTAAATTGAAGTAGAATGTAATTCCATATATACAGGGAACTGAGAGCACTATAAGTAAATCAACAGCAGTATCATCAAAGGAATCCAAGAAATCTAAAAGATCAAAATCGAAGAAGGATAGTGATGTTGAACAATCAGAAGAGGAAACTGAGCAAGGTTTCAAGTCAGTTCCTTCCAACTTTTTGTCAGAGCTGATACATGCTAATCAAGAATATCAAGAAACATGGAAGAATAAAGATGAAGCTGTAAATATGGCACAGTTACCATATTTAGACATGATAGAAAATAAAACAATCAAGGAAGTAGAAAATGAAGTACGCGTTACAGTTGATCAAGCACTTAGAGGTAAATTATACCATTACAATAACCAAAATATAAAAGCAATAATGACGCTATAATTCTATCATATTTAAAGATGACATAGAAGCATTACAATGTGCATTAGACAGAGATAGAGGTCTTAAAGGCAAACGTATTAAAAAAACTCAAAAAAGAATTCGCCGCAGTGGAAAAAAAAATAAAAAGAGGAAAGAAAAGGATTTGACACCTGATAGAACAACAGAATCTTTATTTGAAGAACTATTAACTCAAGGAATTATTAAGTTACATAAAGAAATTCCACTTTGTAATTTCAAAGGGGAAAGGTCATTCATAAATTATAATTTAAGAGAAAAAAGAAAGGATCCTTTGCCAGCACTTGGTTAAGTATATTATATTAATTTAAATCTATAGTCACATATTACATTCCCCATTCTGATTTAAGTTCTTTTAGTAATCCCTTCAGTAATCTTTTTGTATTAAATGTATTAATAGGAGACATAAGACAGTTGATAGCTGAATATTGTATACTTCCCTTGGGAAACAATACTCTTAGAGAACTTACACCGCTAATAAGATCAGTGTTAATAGCTGGTCCACATGGCAGTGGCAAAAAAATGTTAGTAAATGCAATTTGCACAGAACTTGGAGCCACTTTATTTGATATTACACCAGCTAACATTGCTGGGAAATATCCTGGCAAATCAGGATTAATTATGCTTATGCATTTAATATTAAAGGTACGCTAAGAAAGATAGAGATGATTAAACACATTAGAGAATATTTATTCTAGATTCATTTCACATGAAGGTGTCACGTTTGCTTCAACCATCAGTGATATTCATGGAAGGAGCAGAGAAGCCGTTTGTTAAAAAAGTGTCAAAGACAGATAAAACTGATCCAAAACGTCTAAAAAAAGATCTTCCTAAGTTAGTAAAAAGTATTACAAATGAAGATAGAGTGATTCTTATTGGAACTTCAAGTTCACCATGGGATGGAGATCAGAAACTCTTATATCAAACATATGATAAAATTATATATGTTCCCAGACCAGATTATGGATCTATGTCTCTCATATGGAAAGATTTAATATATAAAGTATGACTTTTTTATTAATTTATAAATTCCGATGCACGTTAATTTTTTTATCGAAAAGGACATGTATGTAGATATATAATTATATTTATAGCATCCTGGAATTAATAGACAATTCGACACATCTGTAATGGCTAAAATTTGCGATGGTTTTACTATTGGCACGGTATTTGCGTCTATTAATGAGGTATTGACGAAAGAATTATTTATTATTATTATGCAATTAATGTTGCGCGTAAATGTTTTATAATCTTTTTCATTACAACAATTGCACATTGTTGTAAAGTAGGTAATGACTACAAAGCGAATAGTGCAACTAAGAACTCATCCATTGACACATGGGGAATTAATAAACGCGTTAAGTTCGAAAGATCCCGTTTTTCGCGAAGAAGAAGACACGTTCTTGGGTGTGTATTCGTGTGCTGTTATAAATATTATCATTTCCTAATTATATGTAATTACAGCATGGCTTTCAAAAATACCTATAAGTCGTAAAAAACAACGAGCGCTTGAGCTTGAGCTTCAGAAGTTGGAAGAAGAAAGTGAAAAACAGCAAAGAAAAGGAAAAAATATTCATACATAAATCTATTTGTATTATTTAATAATATTTATAATTTTATAATATATATAGTATATGTTATTTATATATATTCTATAATATGTATAACAAATTATAATACGAGTATATGAAATAGCTGATAATTATTGTTCTTTCCTTCCAGTTAAATTTAAGAAAAAATTAATTTTATAATATGAAATATTCCACAATTAATCATAATTTATTAAAATGAATCATTAAGATTGTTTTCTCCACCATTATATTAACTAAAACGAAACAAATTAACAATGGAATTACAAACATATATAACATTGCACTTTATTTACTTCATTTTTGCCGCTGGTTGCTATGTTCCTGCAAAGATGCATACAAGATCAATTTACGTAAGTAAAGGTAAACGTAACGTGACAGGTGACAGCTATTTACATTCGAGATCGAAGTTTCAAGTATTGGAAAACCTGTCCGCTTGTTTGACTAAAAAATGAGTTTGAAGTATACGACGCAAGGGTCAAACGGGGAAAAAGATCGCATAAAAATACTTATTACTGATAGCTTCGCACTCATTTATCAGAATAACGTGATAAATATAAAAAAAAACAAATCATTTGCATGTGTAAGTAAAACTAAAAGTAAATCTAGAATTTTATGTATTTCTTAGCATATTATATTACCATACCGCAATTGTTTTTACTTTTTTATTAATTGTACGTAACATTTGCTACACATTTCGCAATTAATATTACAAACTATTTACAAATTTTTGTCTCATAAAAAAATCGTGACCTTGTGTTACACTGATAAAAGATTCGAGATTCTATCTGCATAATCACTTTATCGTCGCGTGTTAATTACATTTCATAATTTCTTCAAAAGACTATATTATATTTGGACACATGATCATCTTTGGCAACATAAGTGCGAGTTAGAAGAGTGACAATTGCAATCTGGCACGTTTTTATTCATGAACGTCCCTTTTGTAAGGGAGATAACTAGAATGACTCCGTTTGCTTTGGATCGCGGTACAAAAGTCTCGTTAAGATTAAAGTTATACCAGGTTACATGTTTCTTTCTTCAGTTCACGTGATATAACACGCGCCAAGCAGACTTGTAACTAAAGGCAGTGGCAAAGACCTCTTCAAAGAGTTATCAATAAAGGGCAAGAAGGGGCACACATCTTACCTCACATTTTCCTATCAAAATACGTAATAAAAGTCTTATTTCGACTATGATCTTATGAAATCATATCACGTAAGATTTTATCATTTCTTCATTTATTAATAAAAAATTAAACACGATATACTAATTATTAAACATATGAATCTAACTTTATTTGAAAATAGGTTTGTGTTAAGTAGATGATATTTTTTAGTTATAAAAAAAACAATATAACATGCGTATTTATTATGAGTCATAACTCATTAATATTATAATTTATGTAATTTTCTTTCAATGAGAATAATTTACTATTTCATGAAACGAAAGTTGGATAATCATCTCTTATCTGTTAAAATACTAATATATTATATAAGATCAATAGTTCCATAGCAAAAGTTAGAAAATTAAATGGCATTTTATTATTAATTATCATAAGATGAAAATAAATGCGAGGAATAAATGTTTTTTTAGCGTTCCTGGTTTGATAAAATTCTAACCATTTCAAACAGTACACGTAATGACCTTCACGAATCTTTCTCACAATTTGCATTATATATGCATTATATTATATATAAACTACACAATATATACGTATATATATATATATATATATATATATTTCGGGAAAAAATGATAATAGGAGGAGGTAAACGGACCGTAATATTTATAAATGTTTTGAAAATCCGCCGATTACGTTACTGCACTAGGATATCGATCTTGACTGTGTATACCGGCAACAATTCTGTGCCAGTTATCGGCAATGATAATATTAGTATTATATAAAATAAAAACGCGACAAAGTTAACATGTGACAACCCATGAACATTAAGCATGTATCCAATCAATCGAATTTTAAGATATAAAACGAAGTGTTGTATTAGTCGCAAGGATAAATATAAATCAGGGAAAAAACGGAATATTCGTAACGGAAGACGGAACGCTGGTCCATTCTCATGCGCGTGCGTACCGGAAACGTGAATTCCTATTGGTCGACACCATATGGTCTGATGTCAGACCATAAGGTCTGTCCAATTCAATAATAACGAGATGCTCACGGGCTAGACGCTAGCCAGTTTTCTGCGACGTGCACACTGGACTTGTACTGGTTATATTGATAGGAAAATCGCACGTCGCGTTTCTAAAAAATATTACTAAACAGCTAGGGCCATTTCTGTAGTTAAATATCATTACACATTCCATAGTCTCTTCATTCCCTTTATTACAAGTTGCTCGTCAAGATCTACATTATTTATTATACCAAGTCGGTGGTGTACAATAGTCGAGTACGCAGGCTTTTTGGGAAAGGAACAGAATTCACAACATTTGTCAGGATTATACCCATGTGCGAGGTAAGTGTTGTTTTATTTTCAATTAAAATTATCATTTTGCCACTGATCAATTTACTAAAATATTATCAATTTGTTAATGTTATTTAAATGACTGTGATTATATATGAAATTATATATATTTTTGGAAACATTATAGAAAATTGATCAACTTATTGATTATGTTGGAAATTAAATATTTCAATTATAAAAGTATCATTACGATGTCAAAGTATAATAATTTTAAATATCCAATGTTTTTTCATTGATAAACTTATCAAAATACTATTGACTTATTAGCAATATTATTCGAATTATTATGATAGATACATTATCTCCTACATTTTTAAAAACATAGTAGAAAATTAATCAACTTATTGATCATATATTATTCGATGTTTAATTCTTTACATTTAAAGGTATCATTATGATGTCAGGATATAAAAATCCGTTAGTATATCTGGTTCACTTGAACTGTTATCATTTCTATATGAACTGTTTAGTCATACAAGCGTAACAGAAATACAACCTTTCATTCGTAGAAACATAAAATAATCACTTTTGTAATATCGTAACAATTGTATAAATTTTATACCACGAATTAAACAGCAATAATAGGTGCATTAAATTTGTTTGGGTTCTGTAGTTCAATCAACTATTAAAATTCATATTATTTAGAGTCTTAAAAATTAATTGTATGACTAGCTGTTCATTTTCTCATTTTCTATGGAATCTTCGGTTCTTATATTTTTCGCAATATCACTCATAACAAATCTAATCGCGGTTAGATTTTACCTGATAAATTACGATTACGCGTGAAGTTTCTATTTGAAATAATATCAATAACAAAGAGGTTTATACGGAGAACTAACTATTAATTTAATTTATTTGTTCTTTTGGCATTATCTCTATACAGTATATGTCTATTGCGATATCATTCGTATCATATCTGACAGATTATATCTTTTTCTGATATATTTTATTTTATTATATATATTATTATTATATTCATTATAATATTATATTTTAACTTGTATATTCTTTCACGTGAACAGAACCTAGTTATACTTACACGAATGTTGATGCGAATAACATGTTTTATCTTACGTCAATGTCAAGTCTACTTGTACAAGTTCTTACTATTGTATCTTACACGTATCTAACGACCGAATAGTACTATGTTAGACATAAATAATGCGGTGTTTTTGTACATGCCACAGTAATAAACAAAAAATCATCTGTTGTCCTAGTAAATGTTCTATTTCTTTATTATAAAATTTGTATTGTAACATTTCAATTCATTTCTTACGTTCGTTTGTTTTAAATTCATTTCCAAAAAATATGAAGTGATTCTTAGTAGCTTTTGTACGTGTTGTCAAACTCATGACTGATAAATGATTCAAGTTACTCATGTTTGGTACAGAAAAAGAAATTTTTTTTCTTATAAAGAAGATAGAAATTGAGTGTCCGTTTAAAAAATATCAGTAATTTTTTCAGTAACATTGTCATGGCTGCTTTAAAACAGTATGTGTTTAATTAAAAATATATTTATCAAATATTCGATATTTTAAATAATTTTATATAGTTATTAATGAGTAACGAATAAGCTTAAAGAAATTTGTTTACATAAAAGTATACAAAATTCGATTCGCTACAATAACTGAAACAAGTATTTTGATTCTACAGTTTGCAATCACCTGCGTAGCACAACACGTGACCAATTCATGTAAAGCGCTAATGCTGAGCGATCAGTTTTTACGTTTTTACCTAATCATATTCTTTTACGCGATAAAATTATTTGAGACCAGCGTGTAGCACGATATATTCTATTCTTTCGTAACATTATTAATATTAATTAGTGATAATTAAATATATTATTCTTTGCACTATCTATCTATGTCTTATTATGTATTTAAGTAAAGATATACACAATTAATAACAAAGTTTATTTACATATATATCTTTTAAATTTTAAATATTATACTAAAAATTTTAACTGCACGAATTTTGTTAACACATTGAAACATATACATATTGTTAAAATGTAACACAGTTTAATCGCTTTTAAAAGAACTAAAACAATAGAAGCTACAAAAATTACATACATTTGAAATTTTACATAAAATCATAAAAATTGTAGACATTAATATTATATTAATGTCTTGTAGATTTTCTCAGCATCAATAATAATATGCTACTATCTCTTTGGCGTTGCAAAAATGTATGATTTTGTAATTTTTCGACGTGATTTTATCCCATGAAATTTTTTAGTTAATGTTTTAATTTTTTAATTTCTTTTATGAATACATTAATAAAAATTTAGTTTCTTTGGTAAGTGACATATACAAAATTCGATAGGTGTACATATATGTAGACTTTTGTGAACGATAGTACATGTAACAATAAAGCAAAACACAGCATCAGATATAAGATCAAGTAGAAATAGTTCAATAATTCCCCTAATATTCACCAAATGTTGTTTTAATGATTTTAATTTACGTAATTCATTTAAATACCACTAAATGTGTTCAATATGTATTTAATGACGTGAAGAGTTTTGTATGACGCGAATTATTCGGTTATTTAACATTTGCATCATATATTTAATATTTATAAGGCAAGCTAGAATCTTTATTCAAATTTTTTATCAGGTAAATTTCTACTTTATTACTTTAAATAATCTATGACTTTTTTTACTATAACTGTTTATGATTTCAAAGAAATTTTATTTAACCAATATCTTTTATCGTACCGGTAAATAACAAAATAAAAACTGGATCAACATGTTTTCTAATTTAAAGAAATTGCACATTCAACATTCACATAAGGTTTGCATATTTTGAAGGCTAGTGATATTTATTTTCCGGCACGATTTGAATTCATAAGACACTTTTCTTCACATGTCCATCAAGAACAAAGTGAAATCATAAATCATATTTTCTTGATATATATTACATTGCCAACTTTAGAGATATTGAATTTCGTGAAAATAAAACATAAATAAAAGAAAAAGATGATGAATTATTACAAGTTTCTAAGATCAGGTGATACCAAGTTATTGATTAGAAATATAAAAATATACGAATTCTGATATGTGACCACTGACGCGGGGGCCAAAAGCACTTATGTAATACGCAATTAATGCCTAGAAGCAAATAAAATAAATATTCTAGAGATAAATTTGAAAGTAGATGATTATAAATGTTTTTCGTTCAATGATTCGTAACATGATATTAATCTCAAAAGAATTTCAGTTATTTTTCAAGAATTATAAATTCAAGTTCTTGTGAAATATTACATCAGCGTATAATTTATAGGAAAAAAAAAAAGAAATAAAAGTTACATATATTTATGTTCGCGCCTCTGTAACAATTTTTTTAAATGTAAATTAGGCATTTAAATGAAAAATTTATTAATTAATTCAAGTACAGTCATCATAATACGTTATTTACACAAGAATATATTCATATACATATATGTACCTGAAATGTTTCTGTCCTATATCTATCAGATATCGTTTCACTGAAACTTCATGACTTACATAATCAATTCACAATATTCTCAATAACATACATTATCTATAGATAGATACATATTTATTAAGTGTAGGATTAACTAAACAGTAACCCAGTAATATCGTATATATTTTTACATATATTATCGTTATCATTTTATATATTATCAAATAAATAACTATATGTACATTTTTAAAAGTACCATAATGAATTTTCATTGTTTGTAAAAATATGTACATATATATTGTTGAGCATTCGAATTGTTATATTATTTCAACTTACTGTATAAGAGGAATGTCATAAATTTAGGAATTATGAAAATATAATTTATATCGTGACAAATACCAATTGTGCAATAAAAGATATTGAACAACGTAAAACGTGTTAATTTTTTAATTTGACTGTAATTAAGCGTTCTCGTGAGAAACATATTTCGTGTATCGTACGACCTTTTTAATCGTAAATCTTCATAAATCGGTTCAGTATTTGTTTAATACATATTACGGATCAAGGTGATAGAGGAAATCAAACATCGTATGATATGATCGTAATTATACATAATCAATCATACATAAATGACATGTAGAGTCAAAAAATTTTATCACATAAAATATGTTAACAAATTATGATGTAACAGTTTATAACACGTGATGATATAATTTATATCGCATCTCAACGTTGGGGTCAGGTCATCGCTGTATCACGTGTTCTACTATTACGTTTCAATCGAAAGCTACTCGGATAATTACATGAAGATAGGAAAATGATAATTACATGAAGATAGGGAAATGTTAATTTCGACCGTTTCGCATTTTATGCATTCAGTCTTGACATTTGAACGGAATTGGCATTAAATATTTATTAGCATATTGGAAATATAGAACAACAAAGAGATATTTGTCTTTTATATTCATTTTTTTGAATAGTTACATAAATAGTCTCGTATATCAAGAATGTATGCTTTACACATGGGTATAAAAAATAGTTGTGTATTATTTTTGAACATGAATTTAATAAATATTAAATAAGTATCAAATATGTATATAAAAAACAAAGGTTAAGTACGTTGGTAACACCGGGCAAGCGATGTTGCATCTTGCGCACATAGTCACTACTAAACTGATTTATCCGGGAGTGAATCCAATTGAAATCACTCAATTAATCGCATGTCGCAGAGGAGATACTACAATAATCTAATACAATTGCTGAGACGTCTGAAGTATTTAATAAGACAACTGGTTATTGCTGTCCTACATTTATAGAATTTCGGTTTTAATTAACAAAATAATACTCCTTAATCGGTATTTTTATATAATCGCTCCTTTTTTTTTTTTTTTTTTTTTTTTTTTTTTTTTTTTTTTTTTTTTTTTTTTTATAGAATTTCTTAATATATTAAATTAGAAAAAAATGTTACATAAATATCGATAAATTTATTCTGTTACGTGAATCGATTAAAAGAGTATTCTATAATATTTCAAATATAATTTTTTTAATAAGTATCATATTTTTATTTCTAATTTTCAGCTTACAGTCCACTAGGCTCCATACGTCTATTAAATTCTGTAAAAATAAAGAATACACGAAGGAAAAGTTGATCATATCATATTTGTCACAATGCCAGCTCAATTTGAAAGTGCAAATACTCCCATTGTGAGAGAACCAACTATGTTGAACAGCAATACTAACGCATACGATGTAAATAACGAAATTGTCATTAGCGGTTTCTCAGGTGAGTAATTCCATCGCCATATATATAAATACATCTCGAATTATATAATTTTACTTACGATTTAATATTTATAATTTTTTTCACATTTCTCTAGGCCGTTTCCCGGAATCCTTAGACATCGAAGAATTTAAGAAAAACTTATTCGAAGGTATCGACATGATCACAGATGATGAACGTCGTTGGCCTGCCGGTCTCTTTGGTCTACCTAAGAGATCTGGTAAACTGAAGGATCTCAAATCGTTTGACGCTACCTTCTTTGGTGTTCACGCCAAACAGGCTCATGTAATGGATCCACAATTACGTCTTCTGTTAGAAGTAGTTTATGAAGCAATTGTAGATGCTGGTATCAATCCAAATGATATTAGGGGATCCAAAACTGGCGTATTCATTGGTGTCTCGTCGTCAGAATCAGATGAATTTTGGTCTAAAGATCCGGATGAAATTAACGGTTGGTAAACTTAATATTTCTGGCAATAATATATTAATAACTTAATAGTAATAGTAACAATAATAAAATAATGATTTAAATATGTCTACAGGATACGGATTAACGGGATGCTGCAGAGCTATGTTTCCAAACAGGATTTCATATACATTCGACTTCAACGGTCCTAGTTATGCAGTAGACACCGCGTGTTCTTCGTCTTTATATGCCATGCACCAAGCAATTGTATCAATTCGTTCAGGTGAATGCGACGCAGCTATAGTCGGTGGTTGTAATCTTCTTCTAAAACCTACCAGTTCTCTTCAGTTTCATCGGTTAGGCATGTTATCTCCGGACGGTGCGTGTAAAGCGTTCGATACCGATGGCAAAGGATATGTTAGATCAGAGGCTGTCTCGGTTCTTCTTTTGCAAAAAGCAAGGGATGCACGCAGAGTGTATGCCACTGTTTTACATGCTAAGACCAACACCGACGGTAACAAAGCGCAAGGAATCACTTTTCCCAGTGGAGACATGCAGAATAAATTGATGCGTGAAGTTTACGCGGAAGTAGGTGTTAATCCTGCAGACGTCGCTTACGTTGAAGCTCACGGAACGGGAACCAAAGTCGGGGACCCACAAGAAATCAATTCGATTGCAAATCTGTTCTGCAAAGGTAGAAAAGGTCCTCTATTGCTTGGTTCAGTTAAATCTAACATGGGACATGCAGAACCTGCCAGTGGAGTATGTTCTATGGCAAAATTGTTAATTGCCATGGAAGCAGGTGTAATCCCTGGTAATCTACATTTCAAGAGTCCGAATACAGACATACCAGCATTGAGCGACGGAAGTATACAAGTTGTTGATAAGAACATGCCATGGAAAGGTGGACTCGTAGCGGTGAATTCGTTCGGTTTTGGCGGAGCTAACGCTCACATTCTTCTTCGTAGCAATCCTAAACCAAAGTTGTCGCCAGTTTTAGACAATAAAGTACCCAAACTAGTTACCGCATCTGGTCGTACATCAGAGGCTGTGAACTTACTTCTGGACAAAGCCAAGGAACACGAAAAAGACGATGAGTTCATTGCTTTGCTTCATGATATTCACACGAATAATATAGCAGGTCATCTTTATCGAGGATATTCCATTATGGGAAATGTCAACACTCGAGACGTTGATTCATATGTCAATGAAAAGCGTCCTATTTGGTTTGTATTCTCTGGCATGGGATCTCAATGGCCCGGTATGGGTAAAGATTTGCTCTCTATCGACATATTCCAAAGAAGTTTGCGAAGGTGCGCTGAGGCTCTGAAACCTGAAGGAATTGATCTAATGAATCTTATTCAAAATGGAACAGCTGAAACCTTTGACGAAAATGTTTTACACTCATTCGTGTCCATTGCAGCCATTCAAGTTGCTCTTGTGGACGTATTAACGTATTTGGGTATTCAACCTGATGGTATTGTTGGACACTCCGTCGGCGAATTAGGATGTGCCTACGCAGATGGCACTTTTACTCCGGAACAAACGGTTCTGGCTGCATACTGGAGAGGAAAAACAATCAAAGATTCAAACTTACAGCCAGGAGGAATGGCTGCTGTAGGATTAAGTTGGGAGGAAGCGGCAGCTCGATGTCCACCCGACGTAACACCAGCTTGCAACAATTCAGCAGACTCTGTGACAGTTTCTGGTCCAATTGAATCTCTCAAAAAATTGGCAGTTGATCTGCAAAAAGATAACATCTTTATAAAATTGGTGAATAGCTCTGGTGTCGCTTTCCATAGCAAATATGTAGCCCCAGTGGGTCAAAAGCTTCGTACTATGTTGGAGAAAATTATAACAAATCCGAAACAGAGAACTTCCAGGTGGATTTCTACATCAATACCAGAATCAGCTTGGGGTACCCCATTGGCACAACTCAGTAGTGCTGCCTATCACGTGAATAACCTATTATCGCCTGTACTATTTTACCAAGCACTAAGTCATATTCCAGAAAATGCGATTGTTATCGAAATTGCACCACATTGTTTACTGCAAGCAATCTTGCGCAGATCATTGCCCTCAACTGTGACCAATATTGGGCTACATAAACGAGGTCATGAAAACAATCTGAATTTCTTCCTAGAAAATATAGGAAAGTTATATTTAGCAGGAGGACAACCCAGAGTGTCTAAATTGTATCCACCAGTTAATTATCCAGTTGGACGTGGCACACCAATGATTAATAGCTTGGTTAAATGGGACCATTCTACAGAATGGAATTTTGCTGACTTTACAGGAACTAACGCATCTTTTGGTGAAAATATAGTGGAAGTGAATCTGTCCAAAGAAACAGATGCTTATCTAGTTGGTCACTGTATCGATGAAAGAATTCTTTTCCCTGCTACTGGTTACCTAGTGATTGTTTGGAAAACCTACGCAAAAATGCGTGGAACAGATTTCGAGAAATTGCCAATTACATTTGAAAATGTAAAGTTCCAAAGAGCTACCATTATGCCAATGGATGGCACTGTGAAATTTTCGATCAATATATTCCTGGGCACTGGAGAATTTGAGATTTGTGAAAGTGGATCTGTGGTAGTAACTGGAACAGTTTTTGTACCAGAAAACGTTGATAAAATGTTATTAAATATACCTGCTCCGATTGTAAAAAATGAAAGTACTGTCGTGGAATTGAATACAACTGACGTTTACAAAGAACTCAGACTCAGAGGATATAATTATACTGGAATTTTCCAAGGAATTAAAATTGTCCATAATGGTGGTGTTTCTGGTAGACTTCTCTGGAATGACTGGATTTCTTTCATGGATACCATGCTTCAATTCAGCATCCTTGAAAAGGATTGTAGAGGGCTATATGTGCCAGTTCGCGTGCAATATGTTGCCATCAATCCCACTGCTCATTTAGAGTTTGTTGAAAATTATAAGAAAGACGAAGGTGTTCCAATATATTCTTATCCAAATATTGGTGTTATTAAATCAGGCGGTGTTGAAATCAGAAAGCTGAAAGCCTCTTTGATTGCAAAGAAGCAACAGATTCGACCTCCTAAACTTGAAAGATGTTTGTTCATACCATATGAAAATTCTCAACCATTAGTGCAGGATCCAGAAAAGGCTAAAGTCCATGCTCTTACTATATTATTACTAACGGCCTATGAAAATATAAAAGGAATCAAACTGAAAATAACCGAAGTGTCTGGAGATCGTCCTGTGGATTCTCTAATCTTGCCCTATATACAGACATGGTGTTCTCGGGAACCTCTATTAAATGTAAGTATTTTACAACTGCAGTTTAAAAAAGTAAGACTTATTGGATATTTTTCTTAGGGGGATTTACAACTGACTGCAGTTTTGCGTAAAAGATATGCCAGCTTAAAACAAGGTATAAAAATTGTAAAACGCAATGCGGAAAAAGAACCAATTGGTCAAGATTTGCACATTGCAGTAGCTAGCAATGTATTAACTGACAATTCGTTGAATGTATTGAAAAATTTGAAAGACAGTGTGACGAACGGAGGATTTATACTTTTGGAAGAAACAGCTCAAACTAATTTTAACTTGGTAGATCCAGATTTGGTGTGTGTAGCAAAACAGGTCATTCCTGGAAAATCTTACATTCTACTCAAAAAGAAAGAAGTAAAACCGGATCCTATAATCATACAACTAACGGAAAAGAATTTCTCTTGGATAGAAGGTGTTAAGGCAGCCTTGAAAAATGTTGTGGCTAAGAATCAGAGACCTTTGTTCGTCTGTCAGGGTGAAGAATTATTTGGTAAGTGTCATTGAACGTTTTTTGCAATATATACAGACAATTATAACATAACAGGCAAAATTACAATTTCTATCAATTATTAAAATAATCTTAATTTTTATAACATGTGATATCTTTTATAGGTATGGTTGGATTTATGAATTGTATACTTAATGAAGATGGTGGTGCAAAAGCATCTTACGTTTTCATTCAAGACAAGAACATGCCCAAATTTAACTTAAATGATAAATTTTATGCTGAACAACTGGACAAACAAATGTTCGCTAATGTTTTGAGGGGAGGTCAATGGGGATGCTACAAACATATAGAATTAGATCAACAAAATGAATCATCTCTTCAAGTTGAACACGCATATATTAACGCTTTGAACAGAGGCGACCTGAGCAGCTTAAGATGGATTGAAAGTCCATTGAGCTATTACCAACTAGAAAAGTTCCCAAATACAGAGTTATGCTCCGTGTACTACGCGCCATTAAACTTCAGGGATATCATGTTAGCAACTGGGAAACTGCCTCCAGATGCTCTTCCCGGAAATCTAGCTACGCAAGACTGTATATTGGGTCTCGAATTTTCTGGACGTGACTCGAAGGGTCAACGAGTTATGGCTATGGTGCCAGCACGTGGTTTGGCAACCACTGTTGTAGCTGATCCTGGTTTCATGTGGAAAGTACCTGAAAAGTGGTCTTTAGAAGAAGCAGCGACCGTTCCAGTTGCTTATGCTACCAGTTACTATGCTCTCTGCGTTCGAGGTCACATGAAACCCGGTGACAGTGTTCTGATTCACGCTGGTAGTGGAGGTGTTGGACAGGCGAGTATCTCTATAGCCTTACACGCAGGATGCAAAGTATTCACCACTGTTGGAACACAAGACAAACGGGACTTCTTGAAAAAAATGTTTCCTGTATTGACAGATAGGAATATCGGCAACTCTCGAGATACTAGTTTCGAGCAACTGATACTTAATGAAACTAACGGGCGTGGTGTAGACATAGTGCTTAATTCATTAGCTGAAGAGAAATTACAAGCTAGTATCAGGTGCCTTGCTCAGGGTGGTCGTTTCCTTGAAATTGGAAAATTCGATTTGTCGAATGATTCGCCTCTGGGTATGTCCGTATTTTTGAAGAACATTTCTTTCCATGGAATACTTTTGGATGCGATCTGCGAAGATGATGGCCCAGAGAGACAAGAAGTTGTAAGACTTGTCAGTGAGGGAATAAAAAGTGGTGCTGTTCGCCCACTTCCTTCCACGGTCTTTTCAGAACAACAGATTGAACAATCATTCAGATATATGGCTACTGGTAAACATATTGGTAAAGTTCTATTGAAGATTCGAGACGAGGAAAAGCAGAAAGTTGTACAATCACCGCAAAAAGTAGTTTCCGCTATTCCACGTACATATTTGAATCCTGATAAGTCGTATATATTAGTTGGTGGTCTTGGTGGATTTGGTTTGGAATTAGCATATTGGATGATTTTACGTGGTGCGAAATATATAATCCTCACATCGAGGTCTGGAGTAACTACAGGCTTCCAGGCATTATGTATTCGTCGTTGGCGCAATATGGGTGCACACATCAAAATTTCGACGGCAGATGTAGCAACATTGGATGGAGCAAAACAACTTATAAAAGAAAGTAAAGCATTAGCCCCGGTTGGTGGTATATTCAATTTGGCTGCCGTTTTGCGAGACGGCCTGATTGAAAACCTTACTGAATCTGATTTTGTAATATCAGCATCACCTAAAGTCAATGGAACAAAGAATCTGGATATAGCATCGCGAGAATGTTCCTCATTAGATTATTTTGTTGTGTTCTCATCTGTTACAAGTGGAAGAGGCAACATAGGTCAAACTAATTATGGTCTTGCAAATTCTGCTATGGAAAGGATGATGGAACAAAGACAAGCGAATGGTTTACCTGGTCTTGCTATTCAATGGGGAGCCATTGGTGATGTTGGTCTAATTTTAGACAAACTGGGTGGTTTTAATGATACTGAAATTGGTGGTACTTTGCCGCAGCGTATACAAAATTGTCTCGATACAATGGACATATTCCTTCAACAACCACATCCAATTCTGGCATCGCTTGTTACGGCAAATAAAGATAACGCGGTAGAAAGCTCAAATAAAGTTAGTGTTGTTCAGGCAGTAGCCAATATTTTGGGGATTAAATCATTAGAATCTGTTAACGGTAGTACTAGCTTGGCTGATCTTGGAATGGATTCCTTGATGGGAACAGAAATTAAACAAACCATGGAAAGGAATTACGATATAGTATTATCTGCTCTTGAAATTCGTAATTTAACATTCGACAAGTTAGTAAAATTAGACAATACTTCTGGGGCGGAAGCAGGAAATGCTGGTGCTGATTCAGATGATGAGGAGACCATGCAAGATGCTGCTGGTTTCCTCTCATTTGAAGGTACGGAGATCGTACCTGTCAAGATTATTGTTCCACTCAGTACAGCGAATTCGGCTGGGCAGCCATTATTCTTTGTTCCCGCTATCGAAGGAGTTGCTGCACCATTCAAAACTGTGGCCAGTGAATTGAATCGACCTGCTTGGAGCTTCCAATGTACAGAAAACTGTCCATTAGAATCTGTATCAGCATTAGCGAATTTCTATGTGAGAAAAATGCAGGCGATTCAAACTGAAGGACCATATAACATAATAGGATATTCCTTTGGATCTTGCATTGGTCTGGAAATGGCTATTCAGTTACAGAAAGCTGGACATAAGACAAACTTAACTGTCATCGACGGCTCGCCGGATTTCATAAAATTACATTCTGTGGAACTTGTAAAGCGTGCTACCGAAGAAAATTCAGAAACGATTACAGATGGTTTACGAAAATGTTTAGCGTATTTTGTCAGGCAGTTCAGGAGCAACATCACTTTCCTTAAGGTATTTTTATTTTCATACATACATTGTTTCATAATTTTACCATATATTAGATATTCTATTTTATCTATTTTCTCTTTTTCCTAGTTATATGAAATACTGAAAAATATAAACACAACTGAGGTTGTATTAAACAAAGTGGTCGAATTGATAGACGACAAAAATTTTGACTCTGAAGATTTAAAGAGTGCTGCTCTATTATTCTACAAGAAATTGAAGGCGGCTTTCTTTTATAAACCAGAAAAATATGATGGAGAAATGGTATTACTTAAAGCCAAAGATAGCTTTGTTCCTCTAAACAATGACTATGGTTTATCGGAGGTAATTATTACGTTTACACATAAAACATTAATTTATTGATGTATATATGTTTCGTCTTTTAAATTCTTATAATATGTTTAATCTTCTTACAGATTTCCAAAAAAGTAAAAGTTATAGAACTACCCGGAAATCATAGGAGCATTTTATTAGGGAAGAGCGCATCACAAATTGCGAATATTCTAGGATCGTAAAAAATGCATCTCAATTTATAAAATTATTTGAAGTTTATTATGAAGAAATTATTAAACTCAAAGAATTTTCTATAATATTAATATCATTACTTAAATGTACATAAAAAGTTGCATAGGTACATTCCAGAGAACTTTCAATGTACATTGATATTGATGGAGATCATCAAAACTTAATATGTAATATTTAATGATTCCTACATATTTTCTGTAAAGTTACTTTTGTACAAATGTTTCTTCTTTCAAATCTGTATATGCATTGTTTATATCATCTGTATTATTAAGTTATATAGCCAACTTCTTTATTTTCTAATCATAGATATTTCAATTTGTGGAATGAAAAATAGGTACCAAGTTAAAGGAATAATTTTGTGGTCCCTTTTTTATAGTAATTTTGCACATACAAATTACTATTATTATAAGTTTATAGTATATTTCAGGAATTCTTACTATAGGTTTTTGTAATGGTTTTATAGTGGACAAGTACTATTACTTAAACATATAGTATAAAGTATGTATACACAAAGATGGTTTATTAAATTTCATTGTGTCAAATATTATTTCAAATTTAGGTTTCTTAAAAACATGTGATACTTTTAAATAGGAAAAGAATATGTACAAAGAACACTTAAAACACAAAATAACGATAAAACAACTCTTATACATCTTTTCCACTCTTACACTTTTGAATAATCTATAGTCTATATGGATAAATGTAACAAAACAGAGACATTCCAGTGATGAAATTCAATATACATATATTCTATGTATATTTATATACATTAAAAATGTATTGCACATAACATACTTAATGCTTTGTTAAAAGCAACCATTTATACTATATTTTTTCATTAGCATTAAGAGATTGGTTTGTTAAGTAATAAATATGTATATGTTCATAGTTATTTTAATTGTCACCAGGCGTATACATTGTGCATTCGTCGTATGTTCTTGTATCATATTGATAAGTAAATAAAGGATATAAAAAATTAATTAGTTCAAGGACATTCTTCTGAAATTCGATTTCAGTAATTCTTGTTGATATAAATTCAACAATTTACACGCACATATCTAAATAAATATCTAATATATGTATATAGTTACATATAAACTTCTTTTGGAATGAGATATTTTATTAGAAGGAATATTTTAAAATAGGTAAATTTCTAATATAAAATTATAATGAATATATATTTTTTGCTTATACAATGATCTTACTTTTCCTATTTTATTCGATAATTTGGATCAGAAATTGCGGCATTTGGATCACACGTAAAAGATATGGTTAACGCATATCGAGTTCCTGATTGTACTCTTTCAACTTCATGTAAATTCTCACTACCTGAAGTAAACATAGATACTCTACCTATAAAAGAAACTTGAAATAATATTTTTTCTCGCTTATTAACAGTATTTTTTCTTTGCAATCATCGTTTACCTTTACGAGGTTCTATTACAGTTTTTACATTATTTTTATCGACAAACATAAATCGACCTCCTTCAAAATCCCTTCCAAAATCGTTCAGATAAAGTAAAGTAGTATAGTGGAAAAATTCATATGTTTCCTATAATAAAAATAAAAATTTCAAAATAGAATATTATAAATTATTTAATAATTTATGCACCTTATCAACATGAGGATGCCAATATTCGTCATGTATCGTTTTTGCAGACACATTAGTCATTCGGGAAAAAAACGTAGGCTTTGTTAAAAATATTTTGTTTGAAGGTATTCCAAAGTTATGCGCTACTGCATGTTGTATCTTAGTCTTGGCTACTCTGCAAATGTTGTGGAATTACAAAATTGGAAATAATATTGTTTTAAATAACTATGAAGAATTTATATACTTATAAATTGCAAAATCAGCACTATTGAATATTTCTTTTGCTTCTGGTAAAGTGTAAATATCTATAAAGCCTTGACCTTTACTCAGAGCACCAGAATGAAGGTCCAAAATACTTGCACCTCCATCAGAACCAGCTAAATTCAAACCATTTACTGCCATTTTTAACAAAACATCAGTTTCTGTTGATGACACTAATTTATCTGTAACTATCCTTCCACATCTTTCGGGTACACATTCAGGATATGTACTTATTTCAGCTTCATAATCGCTCGAACATCTAACATTCACAGTACGACTTAATAAAATCTCTTTCTGTTTAGCCAAATAAATTTCTTTACCCTGTCGACTACTGTACCAAACTATGAATAATACTGCAAATATTAGGGCAGAACGAGACCATACCCTCTGATAAGGAAATCTTACAGAGGGCCCATATTTTCTGCAAAATAATAAATCTTATAAATTTTATTCATATATTTTTAAAATAATTTATCATAACCAAATTAGTAAAATACATTTGAGAAAAGTTATGTAAAATTAATCTTTTATAGATAACGTAAATTGTATAAAATATATCACATAAGAAAAAATATAGAAATAATATATGTATATTAAAAAGTAACATATCACAACGTAATATGAGAATGTCTGAATATATTAACCTATACAACAATATTTATGTTCAATTTACATTAAAAATTTTAATAAATAAGACGTAGCATTTTACTCATAATAACTAATATTTGTAAATTTAGCACTTTACAGAAATAAATTGTATTTTCAATAATGTTTTAAACTAATTGATTGATTTTTATTTCACATACAACTTGATATTTTCACTTGTGTCCTCTTTTACATTTTCTTCACTTTTCTCATTCTTTTGGTTTGTTTTTTCTTTTTTTATTTGCTTCTTTTTTGCTTTCTTAGTTTCTTGTGTCATTATTAATACAATTTCTTCGACAGTACTAACATCTGTCCAAAAGACTTGCTTTCTGTTTGTTTCTATCACTGTATTTTTGACATTCCTAATCTAGTATTATTAAGTACTACGTAAAACAAAAGTGAAAAATATTTCGAAGTGTATTCAGTTACATCAAAATATTTCGAAATATATATATATATATTTGCACGAGTTTTAGCGATATGTAGAGTAATATCCGATTTAATAATTTTAATATACATATCTAAAAATTGATACTCTCACTTTCGTTATAAATACAATAGGAAAGGTTAAATATCATTGCAATTTGTCATTGACAAACAAATAATATTTACCATTTACTTGTATTTTTGTATTTTAGTCATCTGTATCTCTAATAAGGTATCTTTTGCATCATATCATTTTCAATTTATAAATATTTTTATTCGTTACTTATTTATTTGTACTTATGTACCAGCAATAGTCGGTAGCATCTCAACCTTAAATCAAATATTAAGTCTGGAAATTGTTTATTTTAAATTCATATAATATTCACTCAATTTTATAAGCAATCGTTTTAGATACTAATTCTTATGTCGAATTTCTTTGATTACCCTATTTCTTTAGACTTTTATAAATACTGCTTGACCTTTTGCAAATGGTACTGCTTTCGTTATCTACCATCTTCTTTTCTGCAATAATATTTCTGCTTATAATTGAATTATTTATAACAGTTGTAAAATTCGATGTTTGTTTTATTTTCATCGATGAAGAAGAATACGATCAGCCAACGAATTATTACAATAAGGGTTAAAACAACCACCAATGGTACAAGTTTCAGTTAGTACTTGTAACCATGACTACACACGGTGAAGCATGGCCGCTCGATTAACAGTTTGCGAAGGAACATTGCGCAGAAAGGTAATCACGTACGTGGAATGTTGGTGAGCCAGATGGTTTTCGTCGTAAGTAAAAATTAAAATCATCGTATTCGTTTACGCTTTCCAAGTCACAGTGAGTATTGAAATTTGAACGAACAACGCCTCCAATTCCTAACGCTTCCGGTTAAACTTAATACGATAAGATAAACTTAAGCCGTTTGCTTAACTTTAGTCGTTTCGTCAGATTTCAAAATTTTTCAATTTTGTCCACGTTCGCATTGAACGTAAAAATTTCTAAACTAATCCTTTTATAAGTAAATTAAGTATTTGAGGATTAAGAACGCACAGTTAAATCGTGTAAAATGTATTAAAACAAGTGTTAATTATAGTACAATCTTACGTTGATTGATCGGTTTTGTTTTTTTTACGTATTGCTTATTTCTATAACATTTTGTATATTGTATAACGTTAGCAGGTATTGGCGAAGAATTGTAAACGATCGAATAGATTCAATTGATCGTGAATTTACCGAGATGAAATTTTTATTTTATTTAAATTCGACTTATCACGTTCCACGTTATTCTATATTGTTCTGTAGTATTAATTGTTCCTGCATCATTATTTCGCGTAACATTTTTCAATATGATTTTAAAATAGAAATATAAAATATCAGGTAGCAAATGAATTGCAATTGGTCACCTATTAGTTCATTAATATTTATATCTTATTATTTAACTGCTGTTGAGATCCAGCGTTTTTTTCTTTTTATTATACAATAGCAAACTCGTGTAAATTACCCAGAACTTTGCTGTCAAGTTAATTAGAAACATACTACCAATCGTAATAAATGAGAAAGCAACGCTATAACTTTTGATACAAGGTCAGAACCTGAGTAATAGCTTTATTATACATACACTTAGCCATTTTCTTGAATCGTGAGACCTAAGAAAATCTATATTCTCGCATGACTGACCCGATACGAAAATTGTCCACATGCGAACGTAAGGGAAATGCTAATCTTGATGTTGACCTGCGTTGTTCTCATCGAACAAAATCATTCTAAGACGTAATTGGGTTACCGTACCTTTTTTGTCGAAACTACTTACACGTGCAATCTTAATTCTTGCAAGATACAATATTTTTATTTTGCATAAATTTTAAATTCGAAATCTTTCAATTTCCGGGGGTTCAAAGTTTAAAAATTCTCTAATTGCAGATAGACCGTGGATTTATACGAATTCATAGTTTTATGAATATAACTAAATGGATAGAACATGAACAGAAATTTGTTTAACGCATTAGATATTACTACAGATGGTAATATCTGAACTTTAAATATTAATTTATGCATGTTATGCGTGCTTTTGCTTTCAAATTTCCCATAAATACGTGAATACATTATCCGAAGTCCAATTATAAAACAGCAGTGACTGTTAGCGATTAACGATTTATATCATGCATTTAAAATTAATCTCTTTATCTGTGATTTTTTTTATCTTATTATTTTTTATTCGAATTGACGATAGCTATTTCTTCTTTACGTCAATTTTACATGTATTGACAAATGGACAAAAAATGTCACCAAATTATTTATTCATATCCTTAATTACACATTCATCCATATAAACGACGTATAAAGCGCCACGTGTCTTTATCAAAATATGCTCATATATCTAGGAAGTAACAGGTGTCAATATTTCAAACTAAATGAAATTCAGTTAACAATTCAATGCAATGGTACCTACATATCGGTACCAGCATACCGTTTTATATTTTACGAAGTGTATATCAGCATTTTCTCGATAGCATTTCCGTTAGTAATGAAACTTTAACTCCAACAACTTCCAACAAGTGGTATAAGCTAGTTGAAGTGTGTACAGCCTTTTTTTCGATCAATTGCACGATTCTTCTCTAGTAAGGATTTTTGATAATATCAACAAATAACGATATCAAACAAATTGTCCCGATCATCTCTGTGATATCTATAAATATCAATTAACAACGAGAAAACATAAAAATTAATCTCAAAAGATAATAAACTTTTAGCAATTCTAACTATTATCTAATAAGCGATGTTGTAAATGGATCTTATCAGATACAATTATTTATCCGCTATATCGGATTTTGTTTCTCCAGATAAAAGATAAAACAAAGAGGGAGATAATAATTAATCAGATAAAATTCTCCTTTTTTCCTTTTCTTTATCACACGTGCTATGATTACAGAAGGTAGATAAATAAATATTGATGAACACATATATAACTAACATATTAATTTATATAATCTATCTATAACTAACAAAAAAATTGAGCCAAGTGTCTACGAGTAGTCTGTTAGACACGACCATTGTTATCTACGTCGATGTTCGATTAACGAAGCGTACAGTAAGATACATTTTATTTTGTCATTATTTTAAAGTGTCGAGCGACGAGAAGGACGCTTCTTTTCTATATCACGTTCGTTTGTAGCTGCGACGTACACGTGCCCCTCGCTACTGATTACTGACAATGTCCAGTCGTCATGACGAAAATACGTAGCGACGAAAACTTTTGTTGATTGTTTTTTCATGAACAGGCGCACATTGCTTTACAACGACAGCTACATGCAAACGTACTTGCCACTATCTTCATCAACGAATGTAATACGCGTCTATGAAACGTCGCTACGTGGATAACCTTGGTAGGGTCTTAATCTTTTTATTTTGAGTTATGTAATACGAAAAAATCTTCTTTCGAATTAGTGATGAATTAGTAATAATTCGCTGACGATACGAAATCTGAAATAAAGATAAGATAAATAAAATGATAATTTGATTAATCTAATCAAATACTTATCTATTATTTAAAAATATTTCTACAAGAAAAAACGTGTCTTTGTTTGCTGAAAGAAACAGTAAAGAAACGCTTTGATTCTTTCTCATATTACATAAGAATCAGATGAACGCAACTACATATTGACATTAACATCGCTTTGTAAATGAAGATTACGAAATGTCATAACAAATTCATAACAAATGAATATCCATTTTGTATAATTATATTACTTATCGTATGTTCTAATGGACACTCTAATAACGATATTAACTAACAATTCATGTAAATTTAAATAGATGTAGATAACTATTATAATGATTTAACGTACGTCATCTACTACGTACTATGCAAAAACAATAATGATTATTACTTATTATTATAATGACTATTGAGTTATTATTAGATTGCATTATCATAATCTTTACAAATTATCATTAGTGAAAATCACGTTATTGCCATTACGATTGGAAATTTACCAAAATATATCTTTTCATTTTGGAGATCAATAAAATCAAACAAGTTTAATAATCATGATCGATATTTATTATCGTTATGATTATTATTAAGCAGGAAGTAAGAAGATGATAATGTTCGAAGATTTATAAATAACATAAGATAAGATGGTGAAACAAAATCCGCATGAAATTTCATTCGTGCTAATCGTTAAGGATTAAGATATTATTAATCATTAATAATATTATTAGATACTAGTACTGCGCATATGATTAGGAAAACGATCTATCGAAATATTATTTCAATAAAAACTTCAATTTAAGAATTTAATTTCTTTGAAAATAATCTTGAATCGATCTTTTCAAAGTCATGAAAAAAAGTGGAAATTTTTGTTTTAGAAATTAATATGATGCATCCAGAGTACTTTGAGACGAACAATCAGTCCGCAAGCTGAAGAAATGTTGTAAACCTTCGACAATTTGAACATCGATGAAAATGAATCGATACATAACGTTAAACCAATTAGGAGATGGAACATTCGGTTCCGTTGTTCTTGGGGAACGCATCGATACCGGGGAAAAGGTTGCCATAAAAAGAATGAAGAGGAAATATTATTCGTGGGAAGAGGCGATGAATTTGCGCGAAGTTAAAGTAATGCAAACAAAATAATTTATTTTATAGATCCTAGCAAGAGAATTCGTAATTTGATCTTATCGTTGGACTATGATTTTTGACATAATATATACAAAATTTAAAATTGTAAATATGCAGTAGAGTATGCATTGTAATTTTTAGCTTGTCTTTTGTTTTTATTAATTGCCAAATAAATGTATGAACTTGTATAAAAATTCATAGTCTAGATAATAGCTCGTTCCTGTTATTTTCCGAATTCTTAGATTCCATATATTCTTTGATTGTATCTAAAATTAATAACTAATTTATTCATTGGCGGAAATTAGTTATTAAAATAATTCCAGCGTTCAGAATGAAAAAGGAATTACTTAAATATTCGTTTCAATTTTTTTTGGTTTGTAGTCTTTGAAGAAACTTAGTCACGCGAATGTAGTCAAATTAAAGGAAGTAATTCGTGAAAACGACGTGTTGTATTTCGTCTTCGAGTATATGAAGGAGAATCTTTACCAACTAATGAAGGACAGGTAAAAAGATTTATTAAATTATCTAACTTTTAAGGAATAGACTTTCATGAATGTATTATGCAACAGGGACAAACTTTTCCCTGAACCAGTAATCAAGAATATAGTATACCAAGTGCTTCAAGGACTGGCGTTCATGCATAAACATGGCTTTTTCCACCGCGACATGAAACCTGAAAATTTATTATGTATGGGACCAGAACTGGTGAAGATTGCTGATTTCGGCCTGGCCAGGGAAATACGTTCAAGGCCGCCTTACACGGATTATGTATCCACTAGATGGTAATATCTACTTATTCAAACATTTGTTTAGTCAATAATTATTATTAGTACGTTCAATTAACAATAATCGCACGAACAATTGACAAAATTATATTTCTCATAAATTGGACGACTTATTTAAAATGAATAAGAAAATTGTAAAGTGATTTTTAACGAATAATAAGGGATGAAATAATAAAGAAATCTTTTTAATCTCTCTTTAATCTTTTGAGTTAGAGAAAGACAATATTTTATCTTTCAATTGTATCCGTACATAAAATTAATATTATATATTAATATTTATAATAATGATAATAGAAACGAATATGAATTGAAATCCGTAAAAGAAATTAAGAATTTTCTTTTTGATTAATTTAAGGGTTTCATTTCAGGTACAGAGCACCGGAAGTGCTGCTCCATTCTACAACTTATAACAGTCCGATCGACATTTGGGCGGTGGGTTGCATCATGGCCGAACTATACACGTTTCGGCCACTTTTTCCCGGGAAAAGCGAAATCGACGAAATCTTTAAAATATGTTCCGTCATTGGCACGCCGGAGAAGGATGATTGGCCAGACGGATATCAACTGGCTGCCGCTATGAATTTCAAGTTTCCAAACTTTTCTCGCACATCGTTAACCGTTTTAATACCAAATGCTAGCCAAGAAGCAGTAATACTTATGGAAGATATGTTACAGTGGAATCCTATTAAAAGGCCTACAGCACAGCAATCCCTAAGGTAAAACTTTTACAAGTTACCTAGAGAATATCTGTACTTTCGATCCATCCTGTAATGGATCAGCTAAATGAAACGGACAATTACAAAAATAATATTTCACCATTGTTTGCTAGACTTTTATTTGTTGTACTTTTACTTTTATTTTTACTGCTACTTTTTAAGGATTTATTAATAGTTTTTAGTTTGTTGTATTAGTGACAATTTTGCTTCAACGGACTTTTTCATACAACGATAGATTAGGCAGAAATTTATGTAATCTCATTTAGTTGATCCACCTTGTAGACTATAATAAGAAATAACTATAATACTAATCATTGAAATAATGCTTTTATAGGTATCCCTATTTCCAAACGAACATCCCGCGTATAATCAATAGTACAAAGATCGGTGTCACATCTCAACGAGATCTCGTTTTGAACAAAGTGAATCTTCCACCCCCTGTTCCTAAACCGTACAATTACGCCCAGCAAGAAGTACTCAGGACTTCGATGGAATCCAGGTGAATTGAATCGATATTTGTATCTTTATATCTTAGCATACGAAGGTAGAGTTACACAAGGATCTCGATACTTTTTGATCGAATTTGCCTTGAATTGATAAATGTCAAAAACACATTGCCAGCGATTTTCCAATATGTTTTTCTATATCAAAATTTAATTTGGACAAGTAAAAACAAGAAGAGAAGAAACAAATTTTCAAATTCGATTTTCTGGAAAACGAAACATACGATGCAATTTTGCTATTCTCGATTTCCGTTTTATCTTGAGGCATAGAATCTTCCTCTTAACTCGTTTTATGTATTTGTTTCTTTCGATAAATGAAGTGATGAGCATCAAGTGCGTCATAGTTGTGAAACTTATGATTCCTGGTAGTATTCTTATGAACTTATGGATCACAATGAGAAAATCGTTATGATACGAAATAATTAACATAATGTTGAGAAAACCTCCATCAAGGACTCGGTTTTGATAAAGAATATCGATAATTCTAACTTCATATGTTAAGAACTAAGAAATCGACGTTTAAAAATATCAAACGAGCTTGCACTTAATTACAGAGCACAAGAGAAAATGATGCAGCAACAGCAACAGCAAACGATACTACCTTTGTTGAACCATAATAGTTACATGCGCGAAAGCAATCCCCAAAAATTGGACGAGGACGAGTTTGCCGAGCTCTTGGGGTGCGTTGCTCGAATTTCCTAAATCGAAAAGCTGCGTATTAAGTAGGAATCCCCCCTGCGTACCGCGATACAACTCTATATAAAGTCTAATCCTTGAATTGTCCACGTCAGTAGCAAGATCATTCCCGAGAACGTGAACGCAAAGCTAGTCCCAGAACGACTGTACAAAGAGAACCGTGCCAATTGGAATGCCAATTATTTGCCAGAGAATACGCGACAGAGCAACGGAAACTGGGTGCTGCCAGCTTGGAACGAGCCATCGACCATCAATTGGAATCAGTTGCAGCCATCGAACGTGAAGAATGGTCGAAAAGCATCGGGGAAGCAACATTACATCGCTGTGGCTCGATACGTCGCTGGTCCAAGTGCGAGTTTAGCGTCCAGGTATCGAATGTTTCGAGATCTACTAAAGCAAATCCTGATCCCTTGCTCGCTGACAATACTGGGATGTATGTTGCTGTATTGTATGATCTGGGAAAACGAGTTTCGCAAATGTTTCACGTGTCTAGACACGATAGGATATTTCTTTTGAGATTATTTCTTTTATTTACTCGTAATTAGGTGCTGCTTAATGGACGTGACTGATTTTCGAGAATCCTTTTCTCAGATTGAATTTCCTTCTTTTATATCCTGTACACTATCCGCCTTCCATTGTAAATCAAAAGATGTTCAATAAATTAAATCGATGAATTCCTGAGATTCAAGTTTTTAATCGATTTATTTTAACCGAGGTTTCGTCTAATGGTTTCTCGTTTTCTTTTTTATTTTTGAAGAAACGGTGACTCCGACCCGAACAGGCCTAGATTAATACGGAACCTGGTTGGTCAACCGGTGGAGAAGTACGAAGAATTCACCGATTCCTTCTGGGTACCTAAGAGCTCTGTCGAAAATCAGACGAGACAATATTACATTCCACGAAATCGATATCTCACCGATCAAACTTTAAGGTTGCCTTATCCCAGCGTTTATGGTACACAGAATATCAGTAAGTATTCTTAACCTTGTCCATTTTTTAAGACAAATATTTCTTCTACGTTTGGTCAGATACTTTCAACGTTGATCGTTGAATCTCGGTTACTAATTTATTACTGTTAACAATTATGGGTTCAATAGAAAATACGAATAAAGGAACACATCAACCAATCGCATACGAAACTGTGCTGAACACAAAAGGCAGCGGAAGTCTTCATGGTCGAACAGACTGGGCTGCTAAGTATCTCAAATGACTGTTTGAAAACTATGCGTACATTTAACTTAGCATATTCAATTTATTTAACTGTGATAGAATGGCGTTTACCATTTCATTCCACTGTAAAGGAAACATAAAGGTTTGACGGTCTTTAAGAGCATAATCACTTCGCTGATTAATTATTTTTTAAGCTGCTCTAGTGATTATACTCTTAAACCGACGTGGTTGATATCTAATGAACCGTCCTTAGCTTATTGTAATAGGTAGGGAAAATCTGAAGAAAAAAGAGATTTGTGTCACTTAAATTTGTTAACAAATATTATTGCGAATTATTACCGATTAAGGGGCAGTATTTTGATAATACGTATAGAATTCAGTACATTAATTTGTCCCCTTCTTTTTTTAGTAAAGGAAAGAACAAAAACGACATCAATTAATTGATGTAAAGGAAACTAATATAGGAGACAGTATCGATTAATGATAGTGGTCAAGAGTGTAATGTTTGATTCGTAAAGAGTATTATACTTGGATAAGATATATTAAAGAATATAATATATATATATATATATACATATTTATTATTTGTACATGTTATTAATTACGATGTGGAGTAACTTCTGATACGTAGAAGACTAATGTAAAAATTGATCACATCTGCCCTTCTTTGTATACGTACTCTTTTAACGAGTATATATATATATTAAAGGCTGTACGGAATATTACTCCATGTCGTATCTGACATACGGATAGTTACATTTTAATGAAAAATATGATTATCAAACAAAAGGACTCTCCGTATTTTCTACACACAATCGTTTAAGAAGCATTCTTATACTGTACACTCATAATCATACCTCATCACTCATTTCATAATTCTATTACGATTTTTTTAGTAATCTTCGTATAAATTCCCCTAATTACGTTCGATCTTTCGAGTATCTTTCTCCCACGTGCATTTTTTTTTTTCTTTTCGTTTCTTTTCGTTTCTTTTCTCTGACATAGGTTTTAGCAGATATATCATGGAACTTATATTGCAAGTTTACGATACTAATGAAAGGGCAATAAAAAATATACCGTAGTCGCTTAACGAACCACTAAAATATCTTCTCTCGCCTACGATGCGATTGTAAAACTGGAATTCATCTCATAAAAAAATATCTCAGAAAGGAACGTGCCGTGTTTTCGTTTTTTCCCTGTACTAAAGATCCCCCAACACTTTTCTCAAATTTTCCTATTTGATAAATTTTCAAAACCCCACTCCATATCTCGATATGTTGAGAGTAAAGATATACACATGACATGTATGTAACGACTTGTCGGTTCTTCACGAATCTTAACAATCTTACTCCATACTGAGTCTGAAAAAGGTGTCGACGTTTCGTGCATCCGGATTGCGATCGGATAAAACAAACCATCGTACAAGAGAAATTGTGATAGAATCGATGATACGAATTGATATGATTAATTTGCATTACCTCGAATTTTCGTGTGTATGGGTATGTATAGACAATTCTTACGTGTGTATGTTTTAAGTGTAATCCCGGGTTCATGTGTGTGTTGTGTGTTTGTGTATGCTTCATCTCTAAACGATTTCTAGATATATTTTGAATATATGAAATACAACTGTAAGCTGTTTGGATGGGTGGTACATTTGGTGAATATTATGCATATACATTTATCTATTAAGATGTAATCTTTTATACTTTGAAGTGTAATCCATCGTTGGAACGTTCGTAAAAATGCTTCCGAGCTTTAAATTGTCGGTTAAGTCCATTTAATTCACGAGCTTGGATGAGCTTCATTATGTGATTTAATATAAAACAAACGTTAAGAAAGAAATAGTGAAAAGAATTCTGGTAAAGAATCTACCCTTCCTTCTCTTTTTTAATTATAAGTTTAACTTCTATATGACAACGCGTGAAAATATGATCTTTTGCAGAGTGTACCTATCCAGTGTGTAAAGTTTCATTCAGTGGCTACAAAGATTGAGAATATTTGATTATAAACCTTTCCACGCAACAATATGGATATGTTTCTGGGCGTATTAACTTAGGTAAAAAACTACGCGCTCGAAAAAAACACATGCTTTTCTTCTTTTCTTCTTTTTTCATCGTTTTCTTCGTTTCATACGGAAGTATGTTGTAAGTATATATATCTTACATTTATAATTATTAACTATTCACGCAGACATATAACGATCTCTTACAGAATATACTTGCACGATAACTAGATCGCGTAAATTTGCTACGTCTCAACCATTGATCTAACAAGTGCAGTGCTCAGAACTACCAGGAAGGACTTTGAATATCGTTTGGATATAATTTCCCTCTTTTTCGTGTCGTTCCGGACAGTTCTAGGATTAACATAAAGTTAACAAGTTTTAAATTAAAAAACAACTCATCGAAGGATATGATTTAATCCTTAAACGATACGAAGTCAAATACTATTTCAGTAGCAGATTCTTCTTTTTTATCTAGACAGAAACTTTAGGAGAAATATTATTTTCTTAATTCTTAAAATTGCCTAAATAAATAAAGGAACACTATGAGTTAACGCATTGGGATTGTCTCTGTCGAGTTACGATTATTCGTCATCATATTATTTAAGGATTAAAAAGATCTTTTGCTTTCCTTCTCACGTGCAACAAATTTTACAGCTATATATTTGAATCTTTTTTTTGCGTTTAACAATAAAATTTAATAAGTAGATGGCTATAAAATTAGCCACAATTATATAAAAGACACAATAATATCATCGAAGAAGACTTTTAAAGCTTTTTTCTGGCTTAATTATTCTACAGGAGTTAGAAAGAAGTATTTATTCGACGTAATGTGGATACAACATTACTCCGTGTTTGTTTTATTGACTCCTGATCACTTTTTTGTTAAAAATATCTTTTACTCGTTAATAAATTCCGGTAAAAACTCGAGTAAATAATTGCTGCAATATTTACGAAATCATAAGGATCGAGAACCCGAATTTTTGTGTGTGTGTTCAATCTGGCGATTTTAACTACCGTTCTGTAAAATCAAAATCTCTTTAACATTTCACAAATTTATTGGTATCATTTTGTACGGAAAATACTGCGATAATTTAAACGAATAAATAATTATAATCTACAAATCAATAAATAAGATTCTATATCATAATAAATTATTTGAATAAAATTATTTAGATAAAGCACCAGATTCAACACAGCACACAAACATGCGTATCCTAGTGTTGTAAAATTGCATTATTAACTGAAGCGGTAACGTTAACAAACATCTTCGGGGATATGGTCGTGGATGCTTCCATCACACCAGTAGTTAATGTACTAACGGTAGTATTATTAGACATCAAAGTGGATGTTAAAATAGTCGACAAAACAGTTACAGTAGTTTTTACCTTTGGTGTAACGTTTTCTAACGTGGGTAATGCGGAAGACATAATGGTTGTTAAAATGCTTGGTGTTGTATTATTAAGTGGCATTACTGATGGGTTTAATGCATTAAAGCATACATCTTTCGACTGGACTGGTAACTCGAAACGAGTATCCAGTATGTATGCGAATAACGAGCCTACTGTCAAACCTGTAGTATATGACAAAGTCATAATATTCCCTAAAAAGATACAGTAACGTTATAAGAAATAAGTCGTCATCGTAAATGAAAATTTAAATATACATATAGTATATAATACCTGCTAATTCACGATGTCCCTCCGGCACTTTAGTAGGTGCCTGCATCATTGGTACCGACCCAACGATGCCATTTGTCACACCAAGCAAGCAAGAAAGTAGCAATGGATATCCCTCTCCAGAAAATATTGGAGTACTTCTAGGTAATGCACAAAGTAGAAATAAAGGAATCAATATAATTCGAATACTCGCAAATGATAGTAACTGGGTACGTTTCCAATCGTAAGGAATCAAAGCAAGTATCTGAAATATTAAATAACAAGATATCCATATGCGCGCAACTATTAAATTTTAGGTGAATATATATTCAGCAAATATATATTCGAGACATTAAAATTCTTTATACCTTGCCCAATACATCAGAAGCATTAAACGCTGTCATCAAAAGTACCGGCATCCATGATCCAAGCTCGCAAGAAATAATTTCTGACACAATTCCAGGATACAAACAAAGTGTTACAAAGTATGCTAGACCAATACTAGCCATATATGGACATATTATCTTTGCCACTTCAAGTCTTGCAAGAAAACCCTCTTAAAAAATATCATGTATATTAGTTTTTAGTGAAGAAAATTTAATTTTATGATATAATAAAAATTTAGAATTAAAGAAATTGGGTACTTTTGATTTCAGACCACGGTTTACTAGTTTGAGTTCCATAAGTTCCTCTCATAACAACTACATCTTCAACTTTGTATGTAGGACCAGCGCTACCAGGAGGATTTCCTGATGGCGCACCAGGTTCATATACTGGGTTACTGAATGAGAATGGTGAATACTGATTTGTTCCTAAAAATACAAATTATTGATTTATTACCACAAATAAATGTTATTGGACGCACTAGAAATAAATTGTAATTTTTACCATTTAGCTCGGTGTTTCCACTTGCAGATTCATTTCCTAAAGGACTAGTCTGAATCTTTAGAACCCCATACTGACCTTTCGAAGGGTCCCCGACTTGATCCAATGGATCCATCTGTTCGCAAAAAACATTTAATATTATTTAATTAAAATTATTGGTTAATAATAATTGATACGTACCAAACCAACATCTTCCGTCGGTTCTAATGTAATTCGATTTCTTTCTTGACATAATGTTATATAAAACTGCACGAAATCAGTCTTGCGAACTTTTTGATTTAGTAAGAAGCACATTAGAATCGTGCTATTCGATAAAACGAAAAACATGGATGTGTTGCTACGTTCATCGTCAAGCAAAGACTTTGTTAATATTCGATTGATTGATACCCAAAGGCCAGCAATGCCTACAAGAAAATACATGTTTTTTTTTTTTAATATTTCTTCAATTCGATACTTTAAATAAAACAATTATTTGAGTGTTTATTTCTCACTTTCTCCAATCATCACCGCCTGCGTGTATCGACTGGGAAGCATGGAAGTGTATCCGTAAAAGCTCGATTGTTGAACTAATTAAAAAATAGCAATTTTAATATAAAATGTGAATTTTCATGGAATTCGTGACACAAAGCATTCTTTACCGGTACAGCCCAGCGATACTATTGCAACGACGACTAAATTAATCGTGTAAGAAGTAGCCACGTTAAAAGGCTCCCACCAGATCTCGGAAATCACAACAAAATTTAAGGTGACGAAGGCTACCAGATATCCTACAATTCATATTAGTGTATTAAATAATAGCATATTTTTATACAAAATGTTTTTCTCATGTTCTTAATAGAAAAATTTTACACTGCTTGTTAATTCTTACCAAATGTTATCCGTGTGTTTAGGGACAGTGTTTCGATCAAAATATTATTTGCAAAAACCGCGAAAAAGGCCATGATAATGTAGACGACTGACATATCGAATATTACAGTAGTTCCGGGATACCTCGCTTGAAAAAAGTCCACCGCTATAATGAAACTGTAAGAAAAAGACACATTCACGTTACGTTCCATGAATAATAAACTTAATTAATATTTTTTATTAAGAATATTTTTTACTAACAATCTACTACTAAGTATAGCCATGCAATATTCTCATATGACCATCCCTGAGATCATTGATCGATTTTCAACAAGCATTTACGATCTAGAATCACTATTAAAAGTACAGTGGATCCTTATGCAATATTCCGCGTTATACGAATCTTTCTTTGATATGAGGATAAGAGATAAATTTTTACATCCTTTATAACCGTTAGCTTCCCTATATATGAATACGGTGGCTACTAAAAGTATTGGCATAACATTGTATTTATCATAGCATTTACAAACCAATTAAATTACATTCAAGTACATTACATTTCGTATCATTTAGTAGCATGTTTACATGACTACACAAATTTGATGCTATGGAAATGAAGTACATAAAATCTGTTAAAGAAAAATTCTTCATTGCAAAAAAAGAAGGTTCAAATACTTTTTCTAGCCGCTATATACGGCTTATCGCGCTTTACGAGTATTGTCACGATCTTGTCATCGCGTTATACGAATCAGCGTTATGCAAGGGTTCACTGTATATCAAAACATAAGGTATACATGGTTTTGGTGTTCGACATAAGCATGCACAAGCGTATATCGCAAGTTCGATTTTACTTTCAAGAAAAGAGCGTAAATTAAAGGTACGGAGGTCTTTGACACTCGATTGTCGACACACGGAGGAATATAGTGTCTGATTACGGCGTGACCTGTTGTACGGCAAGAGGAATCCTATACCGCCAAGTATAAGGGCGCAGTAGATGAAGTTGCATTTGTCAACAGGCGGTGACAGATGAGTGAATCCATTGGAAAATTTGAATTCGTTCATCCCCCTCGCTTTCCCTAACTGCACGTAGCCGCGGCTCAAATTTTCATCCATGTCTGCCGTGATCGACGAGTATTAAGAATGAAAAAAACAGTAATCAATTAGCCGTTAAACTGTTTTATGATTTCATTGTTTTCGGAAGAATTTCAACTGGGCGGCTTTTACTAAAAAAGAACCGACTGATTCCACTACACCACGCACTTCCTGCCAATCGGTTAATTGCACCTGATCACTGCCTTATTTATTTCTTTACGCGTAGTACAGACGTGATTGTCTTCGTGCACTGGCGCATGCTTTGAAAATTTGCGGCATTGATTTCTGCGTGCGCACTTGCGTCTCTTCCCCCGTGTTCCCGCGAATTCTGAATATAGGAATTCAAACTTTTTTCATTTCAACACTTTGGGTTAAATTATGACGATGTTTCAACTCGGGAAGCACTATCGATATTCTCATATAAATCTTTGGAAAATTTCCAACTATCGACCTTATAAATTCCCATATAAAATAATTATTTGGTATTAAGCATTTAATTCCACGAATGCTGTTGAATCTGAGTAGATATGCTACAAAATATCGATTTAAATAAGACAAGAATCGTTTCAAAACACAAGTATCGAGAGATATGTTTCTTCTTATTTTTCATATTAGTTTCTAAAGGAAACATAAATTGTAAATGAAGTATATCCTCGAGACATATATATGAAAATGTATACGCGTTTCAATTCTGCTTTAGCGCTAAGTTATTGCATCAGTTTGTTAGAATCATATTTTAGTATAGGTTTGCATATATATATATATATATATGTAATACTTTATGCATGTTTAAATTTTTAGCAGTTAGTAAAGTATTTTGAACAATATCATCAAAAATATTTTAATTGAGAAAGATGGTTACGCATTTATGTGAAATACAAGTTCACCATATACATATTGTGCGCATATACTGTATCGTTAGATATATTATATTGAGATAAGTGCGCGTGCGCACTGCGCCATACTTATCACTTATGAATCAGCTGATGAAGGAAGATTGTTGCTGGAAATTTCAACAGTATTGGAAAAAACGTTAAAAAAGTATGTCGTTAAATACAGCGCACGCTAACGGGGGCGTTCTAATACACGCCGGAGAATGGTAAGTTATAAAATATGTTAGCAACTTTTGATAATGTAATCGTTGTTTCACATGTTCTTGCTTATGACGTTTTTACAACGTAGTTATCGTTGTGGCCTTCCGAATGTAACTTCCTTTTTATCAATAATCGTTTCTCTGAATAATGATTACTACATCAAAGATATATCAAATATTTGCAGTAAAATTGTTAGAATTAATAAAAATCATCGTCATTTCAGTTTTTTCTATATTACACTAAGTACGATATAAACAAATAAAATCTTTATTTATTTAGCATATTATTATTTTGTGACAATGTCACAATGGAATTCCATGGACCAGAACAAGTGGAATTTGCTGGTACCAAATATGGTAGATTATACCTGACCACCCATCGAATGATTTTTAATGCCAAAGATCTCAAAGAAAGGATGCAATCATTTAGTTTTCCTTTTATAACAATATGTGATGTTGAAATAGAACAGCCAATATTTGGTGCTAATTACATCAAAGGTAAATGCCGTGCTCAACCAAATGGCAATTGGATTGGAGAATGCAAGTTCAAGTTGCATTTCAAAAGTGGTGGTGCAATAGAATTTGGTCAAGCTATGTTAAGAGCAGCAGCAATGGGTAAGTTCGTTATAATTAGTTATCTTAGCAGGTATAAACTTTAATAATTCTCTCGTATTGTCTATCTATGAACGTTACGATGCTTTGTATATAACTGTTTTTACCTATTTGTAGCTCAGCGTAATGGACCTGCAAACGATGCTCCACCACCATACCAACCACCAACATCAAATTGGTATGCAGCTCCACCACCTGCTTACCAAGCAACACAGACTGGCTATTATGGGTGGCTTCCACAAAATGATGCATTTTCACATACTCCACCAGGTTAAACATCTATTTTTCTCTAAGATCTTTTCGATGTAATAAAAACCTTATTAGTTTTCTTACAATTAGCACGATTTTAATGTTTTATACACACATAGGAAATGTAAATTTATATTGTATAGCAAACAGTGTATATATGACGGATATGCCACCTCCGTATCCTGGTATAAATACACCTTATCAAGGATATGCAAATGTACCGCCACAGGGTGCATGGGGCACTTCCAGTCAACAACCTAATTGGACACCACCTCAACAAAATGGAGCACCTGGGTGGGCTAATCCAAGTTATAATGCCCAACCAATGTCCCAAGCAGGTGCGTATCCAAACTATGGACAGCCAGCATATAACAGTTATCCACAAAATCCTCCAACATATACTCCATATTCTCAAGGTAATAATTATGCACAATCTGGTTATTACCCACAACAAAATCCTTACAATCCATACCCACCTAATTACTAATTATTAAACATATGGGGCTACATGTTTTGTGTATGCATGTTTGTATCATACTTTATCTGAATAATGGCCAAATTTTCGGAAGTCTTTAAAATAAATTATAATAAATGAAAGATAAAAAATATTAGTTAGAATATTAAAAGTGCAAAGAAGGAAGATGTGAATGAACTTGTATCTTATACTATTCTTTATGATATGAGGATCATATGATATAATACATACACATAACAATGAATATCAAATTATTTTTAAATATTTGTTTTTTTATTAATTATTATTGTATATTAAAGTATTATATTTTTGCTGCTTGAATCATATATAGCTTTGTGATGATCATTATAATACAAAAACATATTATGTTATTAAAATTTAGCCAAATATAACTTGCTGTTTTTATTTAAACCCACCAATTTGAAATATTGCTCTATTCTAAAAATCGTATATATTTCGTTCGTAAAATAATCGAACAATAATACCATAGTTTTTATTTCACTTGAAAACTTTAAGTATTAAATATTATGCAACATTATTGCACAACAGGTTTGGTTGACCTGCAGTAAGGTTGACTTTCACTATGCTCAGTTATTATCACATAGTTGTCAGAGATAGTTCAAAAATACGCGAGTGTTATTATGGCTCGTTAATTATTTTTTATTTGTTTATTCGTTAGTGTAAATTATCAAAACAGTATATCAATCATTAATTTTGTTTCTTTTTTCGTTAAAATAGCACTAAGAAGAATATAGATTTTTAGCATATTCAATGACTCATTCAACCAAAGTGTCCTTTCACAAAATATTGCTACTCTATTACTGTTTGAAAAATTGTGTTAATTTGTTAATTTTTTAAACGAACTATCTCAAGATCCATGTGAAAATATTAAAAGTGATATATGATAAAATTTATCAATACTGTTATAAAATAAATAAAATTCTTAAAATCTTAGAAAGATCAAATTACGAAATATATATTTAAAAAATTAATTTGTCCGAATATTTTTTATAAAAATCAAAAATGCCAGATCAATTTAAATTTACTACTTCAAATATGTACAAATGTATGTGACTTATCATAAATTTAAATATATTTTCGAATAAAAATTTAATGTTTTTGTTATATCGGTTTTTTATTCCTTTTATCATTTACAGATGCAAAAGCAGCAGAAGCTGCTCAAAGTGCATATTATGATCCAAACAGACCCCAGTGCGCTTATGTTCCACCTCCTGCATACTATGTAAGTAGAACATTTATTATATAATTTTAAAATATTATCCGGGAATCAAAAATTAATACTACAAATAAATGTTCCTTTGTATATATCTTAGGAAAGTCCACCAAGTTTTCAACAGGCAACAGAGAAAAAGGATCAGTAGAAATGCAACCTTGAAGTCTGAAAATGATGATGTAACATCAGCACATTGTTCAATTAGTATTATATGTATGATATGCTGTATTGCATAGCAACAGGTATATGCATTCCACTTTAGGTTCTGATATATGTCGTTTTGGTGTGTGTAATTAAATGAAACAATATTTCTATCTTTCCTATGCTATCCACAATTGTTAAATATAATACGATACATTGTACTTTTATGCTTGAAAGTATGCGAGTATTTATACTTGCAATGTCAAACTGTATAAACGATTTATAAAAAAAAAGTTCTATCGCGTTGTGTTTTATGCAATTAAATGAATATATAAAATAAAAGTTGCTATATATGAGTATGCAGGGAAAATCACATTGAAACACTTTATCTATATTCATATATTTTATTAAAAATTATAGGCTGAATATATTTGTACATGTACATACATATATATAATTAAATATAAATTAAATAACAATTGATCGCCTTCAGTAAAGTTTATGCATTAAATTTACACGAAATTTCGTTAGTCCAAGCGTATTTAACTGCATGTATCTCTTTATTGGAAGTAAAATGTTCTATAATAGCTTGTACTACATGCATTTTTAAATGCATATACATGTATAAGAATTCAAATATACGAATACAGAAATAATTTTCAAACATATAATGGCCAGTTACATTACGGTACAAATTGTTTTTTCATTTGTGCTAATAGTATCCAAAAAATTCGTTAATTCTTATTTCCACTAGTTTTTAACTATGGCAAAACCAATAAATATCCAGAAATTGTATATAACTCGATACATAATAATTATAATAAATAGGCAATTTAAAATATTGCAAAATTTAATCTTCCATACATTCTAATCTATGCATTAGTAAATATATATATATCTTTCATTAAAAATGGCACCTCCAAAAATTTTACTATATAAAAATTTCATAAATAATGTAATGCTACTCATTAATAGCATGTCCTATAATATCAAAGTTTTTGTGCATATAATAACTTTATGTATATTTAATTAAGCATCAATATAATGCAATAATTTAACAAGGCAAAACATTTTGGATTTTTCAAATTTACAATATAAAAATTTTCGACTCCATAGAATCCTATCTATGTAGTTTGTAAAATTGATCAAATACAATTTTGCAATATACATATAAAGATCTATCCATACTCTGAAGTGACTGTCAAGCTAAAGTTTCCTCCTTTTACATAAGTGCTATGATACCAAATTCTTGTATCCAACAAAACAATATCTCCAGCATAAACAGTAAAATTAAAACGCGTACAAACATTATCACATTCCGGAGTCGGAGCGACGCTCCACGTTTTATTGCCTATAATTTGCCCTTGCCACATTAGACGCGAAATATAATCTAGCTGTAAACAAAACAAAATCTGTGATTAACTAAAAATAATTAAAAATAAGTGTGCATGTATTATTACCATTATACATACATGCATAATAGCACCTTCTTCATATCCTAAAAAGACATAATTGGAGTAAGGAACCTCTGCATCCTCTGGTAAAAAATGAGGTAGATTGTAGTACCGTTTCATAATATCCAAAATCTGAAGGTGACAATTTTTCCAACCAACATACCAAGGATCTTTACCATTATGCTGCATAGCTCTTTCTTCAGTCATTGCAAAAACATCACGTAAATTGGTAAGATTACTTTTGAAATGTAAGAACTGACATTCATCTACCGAATCATAAGCACCATCAATATTCTCATATAAATCTTTGAAGAATTTCCAGCTAAATACCTTTGAAGCTGGCCAATGACTTGCAGCATATTTTATCACCATAGGTCTAGAAGAATAGGCATATTGTTTGAATTCTTCTCTTGTTAAATTTGGCAAGATCAGTGCTGAAGTAACATCCCGACAATAATCACAATTTGATATCGGTCTTGTAAATTCCCATATGAAATAATTATTTGGTATTAAGCATCTAGTTTCACGAATGCTTCTGATTATATCAAAATATAAATATTTAAAAAGTATGCTACAAAATATTGGTGTAAATAAGGCAAAAAGAACCTTTTTAGAACACAAGTAATGTGAGATGTGGTTCCTTTTATTTTTTATGTTATTTTCTAAACTAGCAGACTTAAGATCTACTAATGATGCACCTTGTTCCAGGAAGCTTTCTGTTAAAACTAGAAATGCTTCTTCTATATCTTCTAAAATATTATCACTCTGTTCCATTACTAATAGGGCAAGTGTTCAGGATTCAATATAAATTTAAGTAACCATTGATATTGGATATCTTTTTTATGTATATCATCTACTTAGGAGATAATACATATTCCACTTATTTTCTGGTATATACTCATATTTCAAATTAATGACAACATTAATTCTGTCATTGGCAATAAATGTACAATAGAATTTATAGTTTTTCTGCGCATTTCTTTAAAAATTATTTCTTATTTTTGACACTTTGCTTAATTAGTGATCGCACTTCATTCATCAGGTCATAGATTTTCTGTCACAGAGAAAGCATTGTACAATTGTGTAGAAAACGCTTATTACATGTTGGTTAGAATCATGTTACCATTAATAGTAACGAGTTAACGTGCTATTTCATTATTTACACTATGTGTAAAAATGACAGTCACGGAAAAAACATCAAAGTGACGTCGACTTAAATTGTAGAAACAGAGATTTCCACGAACTATGTTATGTCATCATATGTATTGCCTTGACATATACACGCATACAAGCACTGTATTCAGCCTTGAACCACTTACACACATACATTTCACCGGAATGCGAAGATTTATATTAATTGCGAAATTATAATTAATTTTTGATTCGTGCAGAATTCTAATAATTCCTTTCTTTTCTTACTTCAAACAGAGTAAACCTTGCAGCACAGCTTGCTTCGCCTCGAGTAATTTAAAGCCATAATAAGTAGTTTCCTGTTCATAACGAACAAACGTAAGGAAATCTAGATTTCTCGCAATTATGCGGGTAAGAAGCCCGAGTTCGATCCAAAACTTAAAAATTACTTTATTATACTTTATTTACAAGAATAATTTATGTGAATTAGTAACAAATATTTATTATATTTATATTTCAATATAATTTACAAATAAAAAAAAAATGAAAGAAAATCACGTTTGAGAAGACTTAAAATTGTTTATTTTTATCAAATCACACAACATGATGTACAAGTCTTGTTTTAAATGGACATTGAAATAGTTTTTCGAATGTGCACATAGTTATGAATTCCATGTAGATATTACGGTAGATACAAGTTTGATTTGTCGTTTTCCCGGGTTCTCGTTCCTTCAGTTGTGTACATGTACAGTATAAAACCTAATTTACAGCAGTTTATAATACTAATATTACATAATAATTTAATGCTCGTCTTAATAATGCTCGTCGAGATATACAGTCCACTTGAACTCCAGTGCATAGCGAAATTTTGAGAGGGCTAATTCCCCTGGACAAATTTTTGTTTTATAGGCCAATATCAAGACGCGTGCAAATATATTTTGACAAATTCGTTGTTTCGTAATCGAACAGTAACATCGTACCAAAAATTACATTTTTTCCATCTTTATAAAATGCGGACTATATTTCTTGATAATAACTTAGCTTATTGCAACTTGAATTTCATTCATAATTCGTACGTTCTTGTCCTTTTTTTTTCTTTTTTGTTTTTTTTAATTGAATCAAATTAATTTGCGACAAATTTGTTTTGAAACTTAACATTTATAAAATCAGTTTCGATACTTGACATAAATTGTAACTATAAAAATAGATTTGAAACAATTCGTTTTTGAATATCTAAACTATTTTAATTTATTATTTAATGTCATTAAATGTATTAAAAAGTTGAATTATTTCTCGACGAACTTCAAAAGATTGTAAATGCAACATCATAACTTCTTTCTTCACTTCCTCCTATAAATGTAATTTTACAAACATTTCACTTTTATTTTAAAGATCCAAGCATTTCTATTTAAATAAACAGAAAAGTTAAAATTCTTTAATCTGTTCATTTAAATGACAATTCTTTTACCTAAGGTAATAAAATGTTTCTTTTTAATATAACGTATTTTCCTAAGAGTTAAAAAACTTATGATATTTACAAATCTTATATACGATATAATCCAGAGAAATTAAGGTTACAGTTAGCATTACTTCAATATATTAAAAAATTTCAATAATCCAGAAATCGCAATGTTGTATAAACATTTCTTTTTGCTATCAGAAATGGTAATTATAAATTCGTAAAATGTATTATGTAAAATGTATTCGTAAAATATTTTTATCGTTTTTAACAAAATTAAAAATTATCTAAGAAAATTTCCTTAACAAAAAGAAAGAATACTTTTATTAGAACATATCAGTTATTATCCAACGCAAAATAAGTTATTACTTACTGTTAAAAATGTGTGACTAGTACAGTCGTATTTGTATCAATGCTTACACCTGATTACGCTTTGTTTTTGAAGAGACTGAAACTTTCATCAATGTTCGATCAGAAGTAGCACCACTTGCCAAGAACAGCATCTTTTATAGCGGATATGTATTGTGCAGGAACCCAATATATCCAGTATCTCGAAGCTTCGGTTGTGCCTAATTGTATAGCCTACAATTTAGAAAGATATTTGTGTAAATCATATGGTTCATATTATATGAATGTAGCAACACTTCCTTTGTGAAAAATTGAAAAAAGAGACAAATTTTAATTACATCAGAGCATGCCAATTTTATGTTAAAGTACAAACCATAATATGATATTCCGGATGATCATGTATTGGTTCACTGTGTACACCTTTTATGGAATTCATGGGTATTTTATCTGTTCTTTCTTTTGTACCAATCCAAAGCTGATCTTGCTCCAATTTAAATGTTAATCTAACTTTACCGCCAGATTTATTTAACATACCAGCCAATGGAAATTCTGGTAGAGGTTCCTAAAAGTTAAAACAATTAAATAAAAATACACAATATTTAATAAAAATTATTACTTTGATTAAAGAATATGTCATACCTTACTATCTAATATACCAGGCATCACATCATCAGGCATACCTTTATCTAATACTTTTCTATGTATTTTTTGCTGAGATAAAGGTTCTTTATTTGTAGTGGAAGCAGCTTCATCTAATAGATCCTGTTTTGATGGAAGTGAAATGGCTAATACATCATCTAGTTTTGACCCTACTACCATGACTTTGGCACCTTAAAAGTATAATTATATAACACAACATATAATAAATATCTGATAAAAATTAGTGCACAAAAGAGGGAATATTATATTATATAATAAAAGTTACCTTTTGTAACACCCAAACTTCTTAATGTTTGTTCATTTTTGGCTAGTCCTTTAATCATAACTTTCTGCATAGATTGTGGCACAGATATGATATTTTGAAGATAAGCTTTTAGTTTTGCCACTGTGCCATCAAGTGGAAAATTTACATTAATCCTTTGTTTATTATAAATCACTTTAAAATCTATGTTCTCTTGGGGTGGATCATGCGAGGTAGTTGCAATATTATTATCTCTCTTTTGTATGCCTAGAATCTGATGTTTTACTGTTGAGTCCTTTTTTTCCACCAGTAAATTTTCATTAGAATTTGTACTTGATACTAATTCAGCACAAGGAGTTGAGTTACAAGAGTTGTCGTTGCTTTTACTTTTTGCAGCATCTGTAAAATATAAGTAACTTAATATTTTTTAAATACAAATACTGTCATCATTATGTCATATATAATATGATATTATAATAATAAACGAGCAGTTATATTAATAAGATCTTAATAAACCATAGGTAGATTACAAAAAACAATGAAAATTTAGCTATCGAATAAACTACAAAAGGAAAAATTGTATAAATGAAAGGTTATGTTTAAAATGACACGTATTTAAAAGAAAGAACAGAGAAAACGCAATTCATGGAAAAAATATATAAATGTTAAATTTCATATTTTTTAAATAATTTCAAATTAGATTTATGCAAGATGTATAACAAAAATATATATGACTGTTTGTACGGAAATTAATCTAACATATACAATTGCCTGATTGTAACATATCACGGTAAGATTTTTCTGGGATGTAGATATATGCTTTATTTAAAAATAATTAATAATAAATACAAAAAAATGTAAAAAAATACTTATTGCTTCGAAATTGCTAATAAAATTCGCGAAAATCGTTAAATACGTACCGACGTACTCCATGATGAACTGTATTTCGTTGACCAATCAAACTATTACAGGATACATTGTAGTTCCTGCTATTCGTATTTACAGCGATCCTTGAAATGACTTTCAAATTTTTAAATATTTTCTAAAAACATAAAACAAAAGTACTTTCATCTAAATTTAAATGAATAAAAAACCTGGTTATATTGTCTTCATACTCTTAATGTCAACAAATTCTTTGTTAGCCAGATGCCATCAACAATTTCTCAATTCTACATAAATACAAACTACACATGCATATGTATATATATATTTTAAATTTAATTCTTCTGCTACATATTATATTCTTCTATCCTAATATTTTATTAGGGATATGATACATATTTTTGTACATAATACATATAAACATAGATTAACTTTAATCACAATTTTCAATGAATTTACTGTTCATATTCATCACAACATATTTCATAATATCGTATATAACGAACTATAAATAAGTTTCCAAATCTTGTTTTTACTGGTTAAATTTATTTTATTAGTGGAATTGGATTTATAATTGCTTGATATAATTCTTTAAATTCAATACTAAATTTCAGAGTTTCATATTTTAATTTATTGATTTTGCAAATTTTGAAATTGATTACCCACTGTTTTAAATATTTTAAGAAAAACGAATATCTATACATTATTGTAATTATATTTTTATATGTAATTATAAAATATCATTATTAATTATTGGAAAGACATGTCTTCTAATTTTATCAAATTACGAATATGTAACTATAACAAACCTGTTCATCCCTATCACAATTAATACTAATATCAGAGAGGAAAGTTTTCTCTTTATTAGTAAATAATGTTTGAAACCATAAATTATGTAACCTTGATGTATATAGGTTAAGTATTTATTCATATAGATGTTGGCTATAATGATCAATGTAACAAACAGAAATTCAATAAAGAAATGTACCTTCTACCCTGTTTTTCAATTTTAATTTCTACATATGTTTATCGAACAATATCTTACAATTTTGTTTACTATTCAACTTTAGTTTTTGAAATCATTATTCTTATTAAGAAAAATTTATTTACGTTAGAAGTCTTAATTATTTATAAAGCGATTACACGTATGCATTACTTATTAAGGAATTTCAATTATCAGTAATCGGTATAGTTTGGACAAAATTGAAAATTGTAATAAAATCGAGTGGCGTAAGATGGCGTTGTAATCAAGAATCGCCATCTTGTGCACCACATGACCTCGTTGCCGTGTCCCGTGACCAGCTCACGTGAATTTTGACAAATTCAAACGTTTTTGGTAGAAAAAAAAATGGATATTTTGGAGCAGCACCTCGAACAGCAGGATGTCAGGTAGTGTTTATGTTAAATATCGACTGGCTGATAATGCGAACACCTATCCCTCCTGTTTCGCTCGAGGTCTCCTCAAGGTCATCACGTAGTGCACTGTGCGCACTTACAAGACTTAGGACAACGGTCGTGGAAGTAATAGGCATAGACGTAATTCTATAGATAAGTTACATATCCATTCTTCAATGTGTTTATGTTTGTTTTACAGCACTGTTAACGCGAAGGATGACGGGGGCACGGGAATTGTTATTGAGGAAGCGGAAATCGTGGATTGTGAAGGTAAATAAATATTTGTCATAAATTCAAGAATGTCTATATTTCAAAAGTTGACAATTAAGTTTTATTTGATTAGAAATAAAACTGATCAATTGCACTTTTTCCTTTAACTTAGATATATATAAAAATATATCAAATATTTTATTAAGCTTGTTCATTGCAGATCGTAAAGTAAATTTCAAAGAAATATGTTTAAAGTCATGAGCTTTCTCTACTTTTCGATTTATGAAGTTGATTGATATAGCTTCTAAGCAGCTTAGTCATTAATTTGCAAAAATTTGAATTATGAACCAATTATAGGAGAACCTGTTGGGGAAGATGGAATGCGTTACCAAGAAGCTCTTGCTTATAGAGTGGTCCAAGTAAATGGCGCTACTGCTGGCAATGAAATAGAACTGCCAGTCACCCAACCAGGAAATAATACTGTACAGGTCTTAACATCCCCATTGAATGGACAATTTTATGTCATTGGAAATGCTAATGATGTTTTCACTACTGCGCAAACATCTAGATCATTGGTTCCTAGGACCACTACATTACAAATAGAAACACCAAGAAATTGTACTACTGTTTTGAAAAAGGTACATTTTTCCTTCACTCCTTAAAACTCTTTGAATTTTGTTTTATTTGTAATATATGCTTTAGAGAGATGACAGAAGAAGAGCAACTCATAATGAAGTCGAACGTCGACGAAGAGACAAAATAAACAATTGGATTACAAAATTGGGAAAAATTATTCCCGAGTGTAATGCAGGTGCAAATAGCACTGGTAGTGGCAGTGGTGAAGGAAAGGCAAATTATGAAACTCAGGTATTAAAATAGAACTTATGGAATTTGCAGTTATAGAAACATTTAACAATAGCATTTTTTCCATGAATTTCTTTTGTAGAGCAAAGGTGGAATTTTATCAAAGGCCTGCGAATATATAACGGAATTAAGAGCAGCAAATCAGGGATTGGGTCAATGTTTACGCGATAACGAAAAATTACGACAAGAAATAACTGCTTTGAAACAAGTTGTCACGCAATTGAAACGTGAGAATCTTCAGCTCAGGTCACAAATGTCACCCTCCACAGGAACGAATGTTGATGTTGTTCATTTAAGTCCTTAAAAGATTATTAGTTTGTAATGCAATGCTTCTTTTGTAAATATTAGGATATACAATCTGATCATACAATGCTCAGAAGAAGTACTCTATTTACTCTTAAAATTTTTGGTTTAATAGGAACCACACCAAATTTTATTATATTGAAATTCTGTTTTTTGAAGTATGTTACATGGTCCTAATGGTATGGTCGTAACTATCATTATAATCTTGTATACTTGTACGCGACATCCTTCATGTTGCGTCTAAATTGAACTTTCCTCTTTAATGCTTATTAAATTATTTGGTATTGGATATTTGAACATTTTGCCCCATTAAGATCTTGATTACGCATTCATAAGTGTATCATGGATAACATTTGCTAATTATCGAATGCTGGTGAAGTTATGACTATTCCTCATAGAACCTATGAAAAAAAGAATTATATATTTATGTATGCATATGCATTGGATTGAATTACCTCGTGTACGATGAACGAGCCAAGGCTGTGAATATTGAGCATTGATTTGTAACTTTTGGATATATATAATTTCAAACGATGTAACCAAAGTTAATTTGAAAAAAGAAGCAGGAAGAACATTCAGTTGCAATACAAACAAGAAAAATTATACATATATGACAACTGCATCTTTACAAAGAACGTTAAATATTTTTTATTTTTAATAATGTTTTAATGAGTGTAGAGTAGGTACTTCCATAAAAGAAAATGATCTAAATAATGAGAATGTAAAATATACTAATCGCACACGTATGAATGTGTATATATATTTATATATGCATATACATACACGTGTGTGTACATATGGATATACGTACGCATATAGCAATAAACATATTTTTTTCAACCCAGGATTTTGGATTCTATGACAAAAAATTAAATACTGGTTTGTAATATATCGTTGATGTATATACCGCGAAGGTTATTGTTATATTATATTATTATTAAAATGAAATTTATCGAAACGCTGTTATTTTTATTTAATCATTAACAATCTCGAAATTTGGCCTTTTTATGCATAATGTTTATTTGTTTTTTACATATGGTACAATGGAAATGTCGAAGTTACTGGAACACTGTTTACGATGCGTCTTTTTTTATACTTTGTTTTTAACGATAAAAGATCCTGCACCTCAACAGTTCTAACATTTTGACACCCTTTTTTTAAACTTTCAGACCATATTTCAACGGTTTCAACATTTAAAATAACATCTACTTTTATGTAACGTCTGCATTCGTCACTTAACGCGACATTTACATAATATACTATTATAATACAATATTTAATACTCTTTAATTGAAATTTCATTCCTTTGTAAAAAGCTACCATTTCATCCCATAATACAACAAAATACAGAACGATTACGATTTTTCTTTTTAAAAGAACAACATATAAGGATGAATGGAAAGCTTCTTATGATGCATTTACTCTCATTTTACATACATATGAGTTTTTTTACACTGATCCTTCCACGATTAAATTCCATTTACAGCAAATAAAATCGGAAGCTTGAGTCGCCAGGCATCTCAACTTTTTTTTCCAACAATTTAAATTAATTACATATAACTTCATTTCAAGGATTTGAAGTAGCTTGGTATAGCACTTAATATATAAATACTTATAGAAGCTGGAAATACATTTAAGGACGTCCTATAACCTTAATGATTCAGCCATCACGTATAATTTTCTGTTTAAATGTTAGGTTAATACACATAAAATTATTGTAGCTTTTATATTTGTAACACTTTTTATATATACAATTTTCTTGTAATTATTGAAAACTAATATAACAGTTTAATGTGCGATACGTGATTACGAATGTTCCATATATTTTTTTTTAGTAGATCCAGGACATCCTTAAATGACCAGCATAAGGTTCCTGAATGTAGAGAACTTATGTTTGTATGAATGTTTTTGATAATTAATCTTCTAAATTTCTAAATGCCTGTTGAATATCTTCATATAGCTGATCAAAATCAGCTCTGATCTTTGCTTCACCGTCTTGCACTGGATCCTAAAATGAAGGAAAAATATATAACATTTGTTATACACTTTTTAAAATATATAAATAAAACCATCCTAACCTATGCTTACCTTGAATTTCATAGAACTCAACTGATAGAGAATATTGTACATGCTATCCCTAATGACATTCCACGTTATTTTATTGTCTGATTGTGCCGTAGACTCGACTGCATGCCTTGCCATATCATAGAATGCAATCATGTTTCGTAACATTCCGACAGTTTTGTAGAATGGACAGAAACGATCGTATGTTGAATAACTACGTAGAAACAGAATAGTAAAAATGAACATCAATGACATTACCATGATAATAACATTACTGACTATGATGACTATGGCAGAATGATAATTCGCACCTGTTTTGTTGCAGGAAATCGTCTTTTAGAAGTTTTGCAACTTCTAAAGTGATTTTATCTGTTTCAGCAAGAGAAGCTTTACCGACTAACTGTACAATTTCTGATAAATCCTCTTCTTCCTGCAAAATTTCCTTCACTTTCGTTCTCAGAGGAACAAACTCCGCGAAATTTTTATCGTAGAAATCGTCTAAGGCTCGAAGATATTTACTGTATGAAATAAGCCAGTTAATGGATGGGAAGTGTTTTCGTTGTGCGAGTTTCTTATCGAGACCCCAGAATACCTAAGAAATGAACAAAAAAGCAAATTATACGGGTAAAAAAGCAAATTATATGGGTAAAAAAGAAATAAAAGGATAAGTTATGTAGATAGAAAATAAACATTAATTGCATCAGTACCTGCACAATACCCAGGGTTGCACTAGTAACAGGATCAGAGAAATCACCACCTGGTGGTGATACAGCACCTACTATGCTGACAGAACCTTCACGATCAGGATTACCTAAACATTTCACTCTGCAAACAATATTTGACATTAAAAATATAATGAACTAATGTATACGTATATCGTTATATTAAATGAAAATTGAACTTGCCTTCCTGCACGTTCATAAAAGCTAGCTAAACGAGCTCCGAGATAGGCCGGATAACCGGAATCAGCAGGCATTTCAGCCAATCGACCCGAAATTTCACGAAGAGCTTCTGCCCAACGAGATGTTGAATCAGCCATCATGGATACATTGTAACCCATATCTCTAAAATACTCTGATAGAGTAATGCCTGAAATATTTGACATAGGAAAGTGAAATACGTTGTCATCAAATTTGTACTGCCGTTCTCTTATTAATAGAAATACATTTACCTGTGTAAATGGATGCTTCACGAGCAGCTACAGGCATGTTTGACGTATTAGCAACCAAAGCTGTACGTTTCATGATAGACTCAGTGACTCCATCAATTTCCACTGTTAATGTGGGGAAGTCACGCAATACTTCAGACATTTCATTACCACGTTCTCCACAACCGACATAAACAATAACATCGGAGTTTGAATACTTCGATAAAGCTTGCGAAATTACAGTTTTACCGCAACCGAAAGCACCCGGAATTGCTGTAGTGCCTCCTTGTACGCATCTGCAATTTTTTATCAATAAATACTATAAATAGTGCATAAAGCAATTAAATAAATTCTTACGGGAAGAGTGAGTCCAGGACTCGTTGACCAGTAAGTAAAGGATGATTAGCTGGTAATTTTTCAGTAACTGGACGAGGTTGACGTACAGGCCATACCTGCATATGCAAGATCATATTAGCATGTATATATCAGTATTAAAGAAAAAATTATTCGCGTACCTGAAGCATAGTATACTTGTGTCTTTCACCATCAAATTCTGTTTCCAAAATAACATCCTGTAAGGTAAAAAATATATATCAGATAAATAATTAAAATAATTGAATTGCTTATTTATTAACATATAACTCACAGATACTGTATAGTTGCCAGCAGGTGCAACATAAGTTACAGTTCCCTTACTTTTTGAAGGTAAGATCATTTTGTGCTTTACTAATGTGTTTTCATAAACCACACCATACAAATCTCCACCAGTAATATGGCTGCCACTTTTTATATTACATGGACTAAATTCCCAAACAGTGCTTCTTGATAATGCTGGTACATTAATACCCTTTGGGATGTAAATAGAGCTTGTAAGCTCATTGATATCCTTCAATGGTCTCTGAATACCATCAAAGATATTACCAAGTATACCAGGACCAAGTTCTACAGACAATGGTTTTCCAGTACGTAAGACAGGATCACCTACAGTTACACCACTGGTTTCTTCATACACCTGGAACAAAATATAAATGTAAATGACATAATAACATTGTAAAAATAATATGATAAATTTTTAAATATATCAAAATAGTTTATTATACCTGAATAGTGGCCATATCACCTTCTAAACGAATAATTTCTCCTACTAATTCATAGTATCCTACCCTAACCAGCTCATACATGGCTGATCCCGACATTTTTTCAGCTGTAACCACTGTAGAAAAAAAAATATGTATATTAAAATTGAAAGCATAAATAAATTTCTTAAAAATACATATCGTATACTAACCAGGACCAGATACAGCATACACATAGCCAAATTTGGATTCTCTCTCTTCATTACTAATTTTTGATAACCCTTGGCTCGACATTGTAAATTGTTATTCAAGTAAAATCAACGAACAACTGAAAATATTTTGCATTATAAAATATAAATAAACCTACATACTGACCATATAATGAGAAACATTTATTTGTACGAAAGTTAAATTAATAGTATTCATTATGCATTTTCTATAAAGAAAAATATTAATATAATAAAATACAAAGTATATATGGTTAATCATTCCAAGGAAATGTAAGTTTTGATCTAAAAACAATTTTACAGAATTACATTCAATTTGTGAGATATAATCATAAGATTAAGTTGATACCATTTCAGTCTGACATCTAATCAACAGCAACTAATCACACATCGACAAAAATATGACAAAAACGAGGATAAAAAGACAACGCTCGTGAACAATAAGTATATTCCGGAAATGAGTACTCTTACACGCGGCCTAAGTCAATTACGACGACGAAAATCGGCGAGAAAGTTGATGTCAGCTAACGCATCCATTCATCAGAAAATTCACGTGAGCAGTTCATTTAAAAAGTAGGCGTAGCCCTCTTTAAGCCCGCGAGACGTCTGCTCACTTAATAAGAATGTCGAATCCAATTGATGTATTTTGTCGTCAAATAGAACAGCTTAGCTCGTTTTTCGTGTAATTATATACGATATTGGTGATCCCGTTTAATCGTGGACAGCGATTAAAACATACAAATTCATGTCCGGATCGAAAAACGATGGCGCATTCAAACTGGCACGATCGATACTATACGCGCCAGTCTTTTCTGCAAAAATCTCTGGTTTCCTCTATATAGTACGAAATCATTATAATCGCTCTGGCTATATAGTGAATCAAGGCGAAGCATGGTAATCTACAATCAACGAAACTAAATGACAGTAAGAAACTTACGAGACGAGAAACGTATCGAGGTAAGTCCAGCCTACTACAGCGAGTCAAGCTTCACAATCGAGCCTGCTATCACAAGACAGGTCAGCTGACTGAACGATGTGCCTGTTTTCAATTATCTAGCTCGCTCCTTCGGTTCAAGGCAGTACTCATAAGTAAGCGAAATTTTTATTATCTTTACCACGGTTTTCGATTGTTATTTTATTACTTCACTTTGGTAATCCCAATCTTATTCTTGCTTAAACAAAAAGAACATCTAATATTTAAAAAAAATTATAATATTGTATAAGATTGTAATATCGTTAAAGAAAATTATGGATAATATCGAGAAAAAGATAAAGAGTAACTATACCATTAAAAATATGCGTGTTGTTGCATTGATTTTGATATATCGGATATTTTTAAGAAGGTATTATTTTGAACAACTAAAGAAAATTACATATTTTCAAGCTAATATATTACATATCCATATAACACGCACAACAATTATAATTTGTATTCTGTTTATATATGTATGTATGTATGTACATATTCACCTTTGAACAGTGCCAGACACTGCTGATGAAAGGTGATTAAAATTAGAAATTACCTGGCTAAGGTAATATTTATTATCAGATTGTTATAATTATTACAGATTATATATATTCTACAACATTTTCTTTTAAAAACAATCTAATATACCATAAACACAGCCATAGATTGTTTAAAATTTTTCTCAACTAAGTTACAATATAAATCAAACATAAAGAAAAAACAAATATATGGTATTATTTTCTACTTTAATAAAAAAATCAATATTTAGATTTAGTACGTTTATTTTGATTTAAATACGCTAACCTAAATTATTGAGGATATACGAATAAAACAATTGTAAAATTAGAAAAAGAAAAATATACATAATTTCTATTTTCTTTGATTCACGCGAATCTAAAATGCACTGTCTATATATCATTATATCTATGGATCGCCATCTTTAACACATTCACTTGTTAGAAAATTATGTAACCTAGGCAACGATGAGTTTGTGTTCGTGTGTATATCTATATGCTCTATCCGTTAATGTTGGGTAAGTATATTATGCGCAGAACTGCAGTCAGTGAGGTAGTGTGGTACTAGTCAGTGTGGGTGTTGTCATTGCAGTGGAAGGAACGGAAGAAGTAACTAATTGTAATTCTTCAATCATATTGTCTTTTTATGATCGCTTACTTTGATATTTAACAATCATTTGCGAAATTGATCAATATTTTAACAACATATAAAATCTCCGTTTTGATAATTACTAGTGATAGGCGTGTATGACTGAACAATTTCAGTGAAAAAAATTTTTACTCTGTAAATAATACATTATGGATATCAAGAAATTGCAAGAATTCATGGAACTGGTAGGCAGATTGAAGGTAAGATCAAATTTATTACTATAATTGAGATACAAATTTTTCTAAAATGCCTTTGTGATAAATAGATATAAATCTATCATTTTGATGCATACATACTGTTACGAATTGAGTCCTGTTTTGCGGCCAAGTTTCAGGACAAAATACAACACACACAAGAATACACAAAAATCACGCACCAATGCGACTTAAACCCAAAAAAACAAAAAAATAAACGCAAAAACCGAAAACCCACGACACATATTAGACCATGGCTACGTCGTACCGACGCGTATCGGTACTTTTGCCTAATCCACCCTACAACCGAAATTCATTGTTTATTGTGAATAACATACACATGTAATACTCATCTTCTTGGACAATAAACGTTAAAAAAAAAAAAAAAAAAAAAAAAAAAAAAAAAAAAAAAAAAAAAAAAATACTGTTACGAATAGAGCTATTGGCATATTCTTTAAAATAGAATATGTAAAAAAAGGACTAACGGTCTCAACATCTTGTGATTGCGATTACCTAAATTCTACAATAGGAAGAGGTAACTGCAGGTAAGAGCGAAACTGCAGGAGGGTGCAGAAAGCTATGCTCTCTCCCTCACTAGAACAAAAGCTAGCGGACTCTGACCTTTCGCGCGGCTGTAACGCCAAGGGTACATGTCATTCATTGTATTAGGTTGTTCAAACAGTGTCTTTGTTTTACAGACACGTCTTTTACAACAACGCATCTTTATACAAACATGAAAATATTATTCAATTTTAAAAAATATACAATTCTAGCTAAGACTTATTGTATGTTGTATACGAGTGGCCACTTTTGGCATTCTTAATTAGCTATACATCATACTTTTGTACTAAATTATACTTTTTCCGCTATATTAAATATAATATATTTATTATGATATAAATATATATGTATGTATATACAATAATATAAAAAGTAAAAAAGTAAAAATTAAAAAGCTGTCATATATGCTTTAATCATTCTTACTTTACAAGATATGAAATATGAATTTTTGCAACATCTTATCAATCTTATTATCTTAACCTTATCTTTTAAATTAATGAAATGTTTACATTATATATCACACTTTATACATTTTTCTGTTTTTAATCACAATCTCAATGTTTTTTTTAAATATTATCTCTGCCTTTTAATTATAAATCAAAGATTAATATGATTTTTGTTTTGATTTGATTTCAGCATATGAAAAGAACAGGATGGGTTCATAAGAATGTGTCCGACCCAGAAACAATCGCAGGTCATATGTATAGGATGGCCATGCTTTCCTTCCTGGTGAATAATGACGAGAACTTAGATACAGTCAAGTATGAAATGGTATTATTTATATCATTCAGCTAACAACTATGTTGATGAAGGTTTTATTTCTATAAATTATTTTTTTTGCCAAATATAGAATCATGCAGATGTCTCTAATACATGATTTAGCAGAGTGTATTGTGGGAGATATAACACCTCATTGTGGTATTCCACCTGATAAAAAACATAAATTAGAGGATGAAGCTATGGAAAGCATTTGTGAACTCCTTGGAGACAGAGGACTTAAGATATTGGAAATATTTCGTGTATGAAAAATTGTTATATATTATACAGGGTATATATATATATATATGCTTTGGAAGTTATCCTACTATATTGTTAATGTTTACAGGAATACGAGAAGCAAGAAACTCCAGAAGCAAAATATGTTAAAGACTTAGACAGATTAGATTTAATTATGCAAGCATATGAGTATGAAAAAAGGGATAATATTCCTGGAAAGTTGGAGGAATTCTTTTCGTCAAATGATGGGAAGATAAGACATCCTTTCATCAAGAAACTAGCATCTGATATTACTGCAAAAAGGCAGGCTCTATGTAGCAGTTCAACTAGTTCAATATAAAGTTTTATCTGTTTATTACGAAGCAAAACATCACAAATTTCATAACTGTATTTAATAGCTAATATAATAATATAATATTTTGATGGAAAATAAAGATAAATATGTTTAGAGCTACTATTTCAAATATATTTCCAATTATTGACATAGTGATATTTTTCTTTATTTTCTATGAAAATAAAAGTCTATATAAATATTTTATTAACAAATTGTTTAATAGCAATATTTATAACAAATTTAATTAATAACACTTACAAAGTATTAGATCACTGTGACAGATACTTTGTGATTTAATATCAAATAATAAAAAAAATTGTACCTTAAGCTTATCATATATTCAATTTATCCATTAATCTACTATGGATGGCAAATAAATTATGCTAATTATTATTGTACGATAAATTGCAATTATGCAGATACAATAAAAAAGATAAGATAAATATAACTTTTAATGAAAATAAACAGAGATACAAAAATTGGCTGCATTTTAGGATACGCTATAGCTCTGATTGAAAATAGTCTCAGGGTAGCTGACAGCCCATGGTAAAGATGATTCAGAGTTTCTGGTAGGTCATATTAAAAATTGTTGAGAATGTAAAGGGTTAAGTTTATCTTTGTTTGATTTGGACGATATAATTATATCGATAATGATTGTTTTTTGTTATTTGCCCGACAATTTGTATTTTATTCAAACTCTTTATAGACTTACAAATTCATTTTTACCAAACCGAAAAGGATCAGTAACATTCATGAAAAAACAGATAATCACCACTCTGTGGCTAGATCCTTCCAAGGAATTCTATTATAACATCTGCGATTCTTAAAATTCATCACCCGAAACTTTTTGGTACATATAAAACGAAGATCATTGACTTCAAAACGATTCGAGACTTCTCTATCTCCTCCTATTAATTCTGTTGTTTTTGAAATTTACAATCTCGTTAACAACTCGAACAACTGCGTGAATTACTTATCGACACTGCATTTAAAAATAAGTAAATTTTTTAGTAAACTGTGCGAAAATATACTAAAAAGACGAGTCTTATTGTTGAGAATATGTCTATGCAAATTTATATTTTTATAAATACAACTGAAGAAATCAGTATAGAAATTTATTTTCTTCTATACATATTATAAGAAGTTATTTGAATATTTTCTATATTTGTGCATATTGTGCGTATTCTGTAAATTTTTACATATCTATATATCTGCAAGCTATAATAATAGCATTATTTAATATCATATAAAACGTACTTTTAAATATACTATTTTCGCTTAAGGAGAAACCTTGGATTTTATCACCTCTAAAATTATATTTCTAAATGTGAATGATAGGTGAAAAGGTTATTAAATAAGAAATTTGAAAACTGTAATCGTAAAGAAACGACTATGGGTAATAAAATGTGTTCAGAATTAGCATTGGCTACTTGCGTCAATATCGCGTGGATATCCTCATCTGTATTGGTCATAAATGCCATGAATCACGCATGGTTGATATTTGAAAACTAACCTTTACAGACGTATTTCTAGGAAAGAAATATATAGGATACATAACATATATCAAGAATAGACAAGTACTCCTATTTATAAACTTCTTACGTATCCTTCTTACGTATCCTTCTTACGCATTCTTTTTACTTGTTTTATAGGGAAACCAATTCCATACAACACAGAACAAATCTAACCAACGAAATCATTTTGAAACTTAGTTTTATTAATATGATAGATTCTTTGATGTATATGTTGAAAGATCTAGAGGATGATTTTAATTTTGAAAATTTTCGTGCAATGTGTTCATTAGTTTTTAAGGATGATGATATTCGAAAAGATGAATGGAGGATTCGAGAGATTTTCGACTTATTTGATTTAGATAAAGACGGCGTGTTGAAGGAAGAAGAATTAACGAGGTAAATATGAATTTATGTTGTTATCTCTTTCTTTTTCGTAATGCGAAGAATATATGTATGTATATATTATACTTACATACATGATATGCCGTAATTGGTTCATTTAGATGAAGTTCATAAATTCGTATAAGAATAATAGTTGTTATAATTCAAAGCATAATAACTAATTGGGAATAATTGGGATAAAATAAAATTAATTATTGGAATTAAGTTATAAGTTGACTCATAAGTTGCTGTAATTATACCTTACACAAAAAATTCTGGAAGCTATTAAAAAATAGAATACTGAAAAAGCATTAAAAAATGGTGAGAACTTCTGCAAGCATATACTGCTAGTATTCCAATAAAATAATGTATTATATTTAATATGTACATATTAAACTTCTATGACTTGATCAGTAATACTAGTACTTAGTAGTCATGATTTAGCTAACAACTAATAAGTATCTTTTAATAATGAACATCATATTATGTTTTCTCAAATGCACATATTAATGACAAATATATTTAGATCCAAAAAATAAGTGACAGAGTAATGACAATGAAATTACTAAAATACATAATAGTACAGTAAACAGTTGGAACTTCAGATAATAAATAATAACAAAAAGCTGAAATGTAACATCCATAATATACTTAGTTATATATAATAAATTTCTTATATAGTAATTTTATAATATATGAAGTAGCTTGTTGAATATTGCTTGTTGAATTATGTAAATAGTATAATAAAACATTAATCCATGACACTGTTGTTATCAGGTAAAATGGTTATTTGTACTATAACGTATTTGTATCTGTATCTGTAACGTAAGCTTGTGTGTGTGTTGAACAGACTACACCACTGTTTATAAGACAGAACAATCTGTTCCTCTTTTTTTTAAACGTTCTATTGCTATTTATAATATTATGTCCATAACTTAAAATAGATCTAATCCAAACTTAGTCTTAATGTATCTTGCATGTATGATTATAAATTCTTCTTCTTCTTCTTTGCATGCTCAACATTTTTAATAAATAAATGTTGAAGTAGTTTATTAAAATACAAAAAATTATACTATCTATAAAATTATACTATTATAATGAATATTTTTTTATAAGGATACACTATTATCCTTCACTATTAGTTACAGTTTCTCTACAATATTTTAATAGATTTTTAATTTTTTGCTCAAAGAATTCCTTTGGTGCAAACCAATTTGTGAGTCAGTTTTGCAGTTCCCTAATTTTTTTTGAAGAAGGCGATAGATTATCCACCATTCATCCAGATTATCGCGTAGACTCCGAAAATGCAAGTCTTATCTTTAGGAATTTAGCGGTTTAAAAGTTATGCATATGTAAAGTTGAGTGTTTTTAGCGTTTTCATAAAGTTAAGACTTGCATTTCTGCGCATTCTACGCGATTACGTGATTCAACGTGCGGATTTTTCTGCGTGACGAAGATTATTTGAATGACAAATAAAAAAGGTAATAATTTTATGTCCTTAAACCGAAGTTCGGTCAAACTTTCATATAAAGTTTTATATTTGTCATAAAAGAAAGAAACAAAAGCTGTCGAATATAGCAAATAAGCAATGTTATGATTTATGTGCTTTCAATAGGGAATGAAAACTGCAAGAATTTATGGACCAAACTAATATTCGTTTGTCTATTTTAACACTGAATTAGATAAAGTTATGTGTTTTATTCAATTAACAGATTTGGTGAATGGACACAAAAATTAAGCATGCCTAAAACCGCTTTTTTAATAGTAGACGTTCAAAATGATTTTATCGATGGGTCTTTGTCTCTTCGTACTTGCGAAGCCAAACAGGATGGAGTTGATGTGGTGGAGCCAATTAATAATTTGTTGAAAAATGGATCTTTCAATAAAATTATTTATTCGTTAGATTGGCATCCGGAAAATCATATCAGCTTTTATGAAAACTTACATTTACGGGAATTATGTCCTAATTCAAAGGTATAAAGTTGGAATTTATCACATTATTACAACATTGTATCATAATATTAGTAATTAGACTGTGAATTTTTATGCAAAATGCAAAATATATAAAATATCTAAATTATAATACTTATTATAACATATAATACATATGTAAAACAATTTTGTAATATAGACAGTATATATAGATAGTAGATAATGGTATAATATATATTACAATGGTATCGTGTTGCAATCTGTGAAAAGCGGTTCTTTCAGAAAAAGATTATCCTTATTTATACGATTGTGTTATTGTGTTTCGTCCGTATCATATTTCACGTATTTGTGTATTTTACATACTATACTTATTATTTTGCTATAAAAAATCGAAATACTATATTTTTTTTGTATAAACACTACTCTCGTTAAAATGTTAAAAATTTTTAATTATAAGAAATTTTCGTATGCTAAACAATGAAAACGTTTTTAATTATGCATAGGTGAAAAAAGAAGATGCTAAGTTATTTGATACAGTCATATTTGCGGATCCTTATCTGGAACAGATTCTTTGGCCTAAACATTGTGTGATGAACACATGGGGAGCAGAATTACACAAAGATCTTGTGATTGCACCAGGTTCCATACAGGTATAAGTATGTCGGGGCCTTTCTTTTGGAATGTTTGGGAAGGTCCCCAATACTTTAGTCCAGACTTTTTATTATAGCTGTATTTAAATAATAAAACTGAGAAATATTTACGATTTAATCGGGTGCCCAAGACAAAGTATTGGGGACCTTCCCAAACATTCCAAAAGAAAGGCCCCGATGTCATTTCATCCCCGACATGTATATCTTAGTTCTTCCGTTATAGTAAAATATCCTAATTTAAAATTTATTATAAAATGAAAATAAAATATTAAAATTTTAATTATATTTGTTTTTTTAGATACGTAAGGGTCAAAACCCGGATATGGAAGCTTATTCCGCATTTTTCGATAATAATTTTAAGGGATCAATGGAATTGCACGCAATTTTAAAAAAAGAGGGTGTGGACTATGTTTTCGTATGTGGTCTCGCTTACGACATTTGTGTAAAATCCACATGTTTAGACGGTCTTCGGTTAGGCTATGCGATAGCTATAGTCGACGACTGTTGTTGTGGTGTTAGAGAATCTGATACTGAAGAGACTAAAAAATTAATTCTTGAGAATGGAGGTCTGATTACTAACAGTGACGACGTTATTGCAATGACAAATGAAGGAAAAAAAAGCCTCGTCCTGGCCCACAAAATTGCAAAGTCTATGACTTCGATTGAAAATTCTATAGAACCGGAAAGATAACATTTTATAATTGACTGATAAAAGCACGGGTTGTTTCGGAAACAAGGTTTGTTCTTAATATGAAAGTGATTTGAAATTTATTTTTAATTTTCTGTTTCAACAATAAAATATTTCTTTTTCAGGAAATTTTGTTTCATACGAGCTTGATTAATCATTCCTAATTTATTGTACTTACATAATTTGTATTATTTATAATATTAGTTGAACTTAATGTACCAATGTACAAAGAGAAACGGTGGATGGTTATAAAAATGTATGTACTTAAGATATGTGATATGAAGCGGCCACTAGCTATGCAAATATAATTAGACGGATCCCAATAATTCTAAGGAACTGTCATAAAACTAAGCACTTATATTTTATCGTTAGGGCACGTAGTTGTTATAAAATATATTCAAGTCGAGACATTCTTTATGGTTATTTATATATTTATATTATATTATATTTCCCACGTTCAACGGTCATTTCCACCCGTAAGCGACCAGTGGTGGGACGATCAACACCCAGCAATAGTTCTCCTCTGCGATAGTATTGTCACCGAACTTCATTGGTTTATTTGCTTTAAGTGAGTCAACATCTATGGACTGGTTTATCTGTCTTAAATCAGTCAACATCAACATCTCTTGACTGGTTTTTCACTCGTTGATCAGTCAATGTCTTGACTAGTTTTCGTTCAATGATCAGTCATCGGTTGTAACTTACTATTTACACATCTTTGAGAATATGTCTGTACGCACGTCGCATAATTATTTATATCTACAAGTTGTTGGAATAAAGTATATGTTATAACCTGTTACTTCAATGTTATAATCAGTCAACCACCTCTATTATCCTAAACGAAATAGGGGATCGACTAATTCGTGATGTCGATTATCGAATTGTAACGAAAATTTAGGACTCTCGTTTCTTCGTGATCGCGTCTCTCCGCGAACGGTCGAACAATATATATTTAAGAAATTTAACATACTTAATGTGAAAAAGGTGTTTCAGTTATACCAAATAAAAGCATATAGTAAGTATTTTTTAACTATATTAAATATGTACATATATATTAAGCCTTTAGAATTAAATAAATGTAGATACAATAAATAAAACTAGTTACTATATATCAGTCTATACTTAATACTATTCGTTCATTAACATCCTTGCGGTTTTCTCAATTTTGTTTGCCGATTCGTCGTCTTTTGATAATTTGCAAGCATATCTGTGTCTAGCGCCGCAATCATCACTTTGATAAGAGTATAATCTGGACGTTATATTGTAAGACAATTTTAAACACCTAAATATACAATCACAGAATTATAAATATTTGAAAATATCAAATATATATTAAAACTACGATAAGTGTGATTAATCATTAATATCAATTAACAAACAAATTTACCTGCCATCACCAGGCACAGTTTGTTTAGTATTTTGGTAAACTGGTTTTGCACTACTAGCCCAAATCCAAAGAAGACCTGGATTCAATCCCCCTGTCCAAAAGGTTTTGCCTTTTAATTTAGAATTTGTTTGCAAGCTAGCTAATATATCGCGCTTTTCGTCTTCCGTGTCGAATTCCAACAAATGGCCACCCATTCCTCGGCAGAGACTAGCTGATGACTTCCAGTCAAAATCACGATTACTAAAGTGGTAGCAGTTTTGACCAATTTTGGTATAATTAGTAGGGCAGGGCTCTGAAGAGGATAATGAATTTATAATGAAGAGAAAGAGTGAAGAAAACCTGAGCTCTTTTACAGAATAGAACTAATATTATTAGCGAAATTCTACAAGTCACAAGTTACCAGTGTTGATAAATATCATTGCATAATATTAACAAGTTTGATAATAAGACAAATGTTACAAGTAAATTGTACAAAATTACAAATTATTGAATTATTCTATTTGGTGATAAATTATTAAAGAAAAATCTATAATTTGCAGCTGGTAATTTGTAATATTAATTAATATTATTATAAATTATTGTGCGAAAACACTGTAATTTACCTTTTTTATTGATGTTCCCAGAAATCACATAATACAGGAGTTCTTCCGCTCTTCTGAGACGACTTTCTAGAAAATCCACTCTATAGACAAGCTTCTCTATCGCACCTAGATATAACAGAGAATAATTTATATAATTTCTAAACGGATAGATAATAATTATATTAATACTAAAATTTTACCAAGTAGATAGAGATCGGTTTCAGAGACTTCTCGTTTGTTTGGCGTCGATATTTTACTCGTTATAGTTAGGCTCTTATCTCCTAGTTTCATCACCTTTGACATCCTCGTTAATTTCGAATCAGAAACAATCCAATTTTCTAGAATCTCGCTCCATAGTTCTGGTGGCTTGATTATCGAAACGTTAGATGAATTTAGAGCAGATATCGAGTACAAATCGCCTAAAAATACATGAATAATTTTGTTAGGACATTTTTCCATTTATATAAATGATTTAGTTCTTTTCACATACCCGGAATTCCTATACCGAGGCATAGTTGGAAAATCATGAGAAGAAACAGACTAAGAGACATTTTATGCTTCATGATAAACCTGAAAGTAGGGAACGAATTAAGAAAAATATGGATACGGAAATACGGAATGACGTTTTTATTTCGACTGTGAAGGCTATCTTCAACTTTCCTTAAGAAAGTTTAAGTAGCCAGGACGATTGACTGCTTCATGCAAATCGTTTCTTCGACATTCTTGCTTAATGTATTTTAATTAGTTTTTGATCGCTTACAATTAAATAGAAAATCGTATTTATAAATGAATTATTATTAATAGCTTGCGGATATTTACTCAATTTTATATCTTTATGAACATAATTAAAGAAATAGAGACGAAATAAAAATGTATTTGACCTATGAAGTATTATATTTAATATTAATACTAATATTAAATTATACATTTAATATTATACTAAGTATTTTTCTAATTGGATATTTTATTTATTTTTATATATTACGTTCATTGTGTAGATTTTTACATCTTTAAGTAATTTCACAAAAATGCGTAAACATCCGCAGTTTGATCATTAACTATTAGAATTATCAGTTTTTAATGTATACTTACACCTGTTATACGTATATATAAAAGATATATTAAAAAATAATATACTATATACACTAGAAAAAATGTAAGTAAAGAAAATTCACTTACGTAATATCTATAAAATGAAAACGACCTCTTAGTTATTATCATGCCACTCTTGTTTTCTCCTAAATGCTGTTCACCTGTTCGATCCGTTTCTGTTCAGAAGTCACGTAAAACTATCGAGAGCTGAGGCTCGTGTACTCTTCTGCGGGGCACTTTCTCTCTCCTCTTCGGAAGAATGAGTCACTTTCTTCGTTTGATTTGGCTGTGTCCTCGTATTTTTGCGGTGACTTCTTCCTCATATCTTCCTTCTTCTTATTCACTCACTTTTTATTTCAATCAAGTTGCAATTACCACTAATTATTTCAATCGAATTTCGTTTTGTAGGCAAAAGTTAACTAGCTTTTTGTAAATCACATCGAATTTTGTAATCGTTAGAAATACTTATGACTGATAAGGAATTATACAATGAAAAATGAAACGAAAATATACGAGGACTTTGAAAAACTGCTACATAATGTATTTTAAAAAAATTTTTAAATGTTAAATATAAAATGAGGATTTTGAAATTTTTTTGTTACTTTTTACATACTTTTTAGGCAGAATCGCGAGGAACGCGGGATTTCTTCCAGATCGTCCTACTGACACGGTTTTTCGCGTGAAACGGAACTTTGTCCTTTTCTTAACTTGGCCTCCGTTATTCGAACGTCTTTCACAGAGAAAAATTTTCCTCCGCTAAGTTTAATTTATTTAGAAAATTTTCTGTGTCTCTCTTGGTCGGGTTAAATGTAAATTAAAGGTATTAGAATCGTTAGAAAGAAAATCTGTTAACGTTTGCATTTCTTTAATAAAATAACTATGAATAAAGAACATATTTGCATTATCGTTTAATGCAACTCGTCTGTAACTATATAGTATAATTCTCTATACATTTTGTATGTACATTCTATTTGAATTGATTCAGTATCTGGCAATTATATAGCGCATTTTAATAGTGTCTACTTATAAAGGAATTATTTATCGAAGTGGTCTATCGATAATTTTTTCGTTTGACAGACGATGGAGTAATTAAAACCATTTTATTTCTCAGTCTTTCATTTTCCGCGTGATTAAAAGTACACGGTGAGATTAAGTCGTTCGTTTCCGACCTGACTGTTTCTGGACATTGTTTCTGCTGCCACTTCTACGCTATCCACTGTCTAAAAAAGAAAGAGAAAATATTTTTACACGTAATTTAATTATTTTTTGTTATCTTCTTCTTATGTTCTAGCATCTACCGATATTTTCATTTATAACAAATCAGACTAGTTGTGTTCTATGTAAAATGTATTCATTGAAATATCTAAATATTTATTATAATAAAAGATACGATACCCTATCGTCATCGTCCCACGATAATTTTTTGACTCTCTGTGAAACGGAGCAAGCTGGCCACGCAGGTACCAAAGAATCTGGGAGATCTCCGGAATAATTGGAAGATTTGCAAGAGTCAGCATTTAGATTAGTTTTTAAACTTAAGTCGTTCATGTTCTGAACTAAACCGCCGATATTGGGGATATTGGACGTTGCTGATAAACCTGGAGGATTTGGAGCTGGGGCCACCTTATGTCTTGCGTAAAGAGGCAGTTGTCTAGCTGATGTTACACCTAATTTACGTAAATAAATAATAATTGTATGAGAATAGAAATTTATAAGAATTTTAAAATGAAGTGAATTTAAAATGGACGGCGTGCCGTTAATTAATAAGTTAATAGGCTAATATATTCTTTTTTAATTATAAATTTTAATAGTATTCCGAGTAATTCTTAATTCATTGCTTTGAATTACTTTTAATAGTGGCATTGTAGTTCCTAGCTGCAAAAACCGGATTCTCGACGTCATTGTTATCATTCTTGACTTCTCGAGATTCACTATTGTTACTGTCGTCTACGATCTCTTGATCAACACGATCATCTTCCTCTAGGTCGTCTCCAGTATCAGCCTCTTCGTCATTTTCATCGATATTACGCGCGTTCTCCATTCGATTTCCCCTTCGAGGTACTTCCAAAGCATCTTGAAGCATATTTGCTCCGAGTACTTGAGGTGTCGGGCTCAGAGCAGAGGGAACTGGCGATTTTTCTCTGTAGCCAGTTCCTACTGAACTTACTGAGCCACTGGTTTTTGGCCTTTTACTGCAACACGTTGTAAAGATTTAAAAATCTAGAATCACGCGTATCGTTAGTTTAAGAATACTGTTCGTTGATATATACAACTTCTTTTATATGTAAAAATATAGAAATAATGATCAGTTTACAGCTTTCTTCTTTAATTTGAATATCTATAGGTTGACGCGGAAAATAATTCTTAATAGCCGAAGAGAATATTTCATAACAATTTTAGAGAATGTTATACGAGAACGTCCTGTTATGGTTGGGGAAAATATTAAAGGAAAGAAATAAGATAATCTTCCAAGTGATCAGCTTTACTTACTTTTTATATATGTACAAAATTAAAACAAGTATTATAACACCAAGTAGACCCAAGACAGCGCCAAAAACAGCAACCAGGAGAACACTGCTGCCCAACCAAGCAGGTGCAGCTCTCGCAGCAATTGGCAACGAGCCACTATTTGGTATATGCACGATCACTGGGATCATACTAGACCTTTAGAGAAAAAAATTCAAATAATTATACGAATTATATCGTATCAAATCGTAAATACATTTATTTTATTCTACAAACCTGGGGGGACGACCAGAATCAGAGGCCACAGCCACTAACCTGGCCAAAGTACCATTAATGGTTGTTGCTGATCTGAGAATTAATTCTCCATTATCACGTATTTCGAAGGACCTGTGTGATCATTCGTTATTTATTATTGTTGTAAAATTGAAATAGGTTTTGTTCTTTATTTAAAAATAAATGTTTATCATACCTTGCATCTGGACCTCTAAGAGATAGACTAACTTTGTCGTCTCTGTCACCATCAGCAGCTTCCAATTTTCCTAAGGATAATATAATTAAAGAAAAATGTATATATATAAATGAAGATGTAAATAAAAACTATTATTATTGTATATATATATATATTAGTTAGAATGTTAACTCACCGACGATGGATCCTTCTCTCAAAGTTGCGGCGTGAAATTCGTATCTGGGATGACGAAACCTGGGTTCCCATTCATTTACATCCTCGACAGAAACATTGACGCGTGAGGTGTCGTTCTGTAATATCATATTTAAATAGTGTTGATATTTAATAATAAATTTAATAATAAAAGTTGAAAATAATTAATAATAAATATTTTATTGCTAATCTCAATTGAAGCTATCGTATTTAAATGTTGTGACATATACGTATATTCATTTACAACGATAAATATTTCAATATTAAAAGTCGAGTTTTATTTTAACGATTAAATTGTTGAAAACGTACATGATGGCCGTCAGTGACACGAACCAAAAAACTATGTTGGACCCTCCTCTCGTAATCGAGAGTGCCTTTTAAAATCAGTTCACCGGAATTAGTGATGGAGAACCTTTCCAGATCTTCAATCGCTCCCACAAGCCAGAATCTTAAATTCTAAAAGTAGAGAAATGACTGACATTTGCGTAACAGATATAATAAATTCCCGTGTCTGATTCTGACTTACTGAATCTACTTTATTCACTCCTGTCGTTAATAAAACGCTTCCTGGAGGGGTATTTTCTGGAATACTAGTTTGATGATCCTTTCGTATGAATCTCACAGGTAATCTGCCACCTAATTAATATCATTTCCATTTAATCGTTTTATTTTTTTAACGACGAGATGGGCCTCGTGATTCTAGATCTGTTCGCTATCAGAGCTTGAAATCTTAAGAATAGATTAAGAAATCACCTACCAGCAGTGGGTTCCACGTTCCAATCCGACTCTCGAGAAACGACTATAGTGGAAAGAGCATATTTATCTGGATTGTCTATCTGCGTAGCCTGTAATTATTGAGAAGATGAATAAAAAATTACTAAGTATCAATAAATAGAAACAAGTAATTAGTAAAAAATTTATATATACGGCAGATATTTATAATACTTTATTAATTAATTTCTACTGTCACAATGCTTGCCTTCGCCACGATAGTTGCTGGTGATAAAAGTTCATGCTCGTATAATGGTCGTGTTATGGCGACTTCAGCTGTTTCCGGATTCAGTGTGAGGAACGGTAGAATTCCTCCTTGAATCGTATACTGAACCGGAGCATTAATTCCTACATCCTGATCTACTGCTTTTATTGGCGCTGGATCAACTTTCAGTATCCTTCTCTGAAAGAATGAATCATGTATTATTTCATATTATTTTGAATCGCTTACTTTCCATCATATCTTTACTTCTTTTAATTTAGAACGCACTAACAACTCAGTGGAAAAGTACAATATTGCGTATACGTAACATCGACTTGTTAAAAAGTGTTCAATTGTACCGTTTTAATATTTCGAGGGATGAGAATTTTGTATTGGTCATTTTGGAAGGCAGGATTTTGGTCATCCGCGTCGATAACATTAACATAGAGGGTTGTAGTCGATGATTTGGGCGGATTACCCTGGTCCTGTGAGTAAAAAAGAAAAAAAAACATTAAAGCGCATTAATAGAGTTTTTGGAGAATTAATCTTTACATTTAAGGAATCGTTGCTTACCTGTGCACGGATATCGACGGAAAAATTGGCAAGAGTTTCATAATCTAGCGGTTTCCTTAGAACTAGGGTGCCTTCTAAAGCATTCACGAACACGAAGTAATCCTACAAAAGTTTATTAAAATTTCTTCTATGTAAAACAAAAGAATAAGATATAATAGAAGGGGATTAAAAAATTACCGAATGCGGTCCAGGCAAAACGGCATATTGTACAGTAGAAAATGGCCCTGGTTGGTCAGCATCCACGGCTCTCACACCTTGAAGAACCCTCGTGCCAACTACCGTGACCTAAATGTCAAAAATTGTCGTCAATAAATAAAAAAAAAAAAAAATATTCCTTCTAGATGAAAGAAAATTTCTGACTGTCAAACATATCTAATTTCTCACCTCAGAGATATTTAGAACGTAAGGCGCATTTACAAATTGAGGTGCATTATCATTGGCATCAGTCACGCGAATATTGACTGGTATCACGAAACCCTGTAACAAATGCGAGTAATTAGAACAACTATGTTCCTTAAAATGTTAATTGTGTATGTTGAGTAAAGAGGATATGTTAAACCTACAGGATCTAATGTATGTTTCCGTTCGCAAATTACGTTCACATAAACGCTGGCAGGTCCATCGATGCCTTCTTTATCTAGTGGCCTGATAAGAGTTAGATTCTTCGAATACGCTGAGAAAGTTACTGGACTATCGTGCTCCTGGAGTCTGAGTTCGATGTCACCCTGTGGTCCAGGATCACCCAGCACTCCGAGTACACCCACGGTGTCACCGACCGGCAAATCTTCGCTGACGAAGAGATGTGCAGCGGTGGCACCGTTTTCCAGAAAACATCTCGCATCACGGATCACTATATTTAAATAAATACCATGTTAATTCGATTAATTGTACTGGATCATTATAAAGAAAATGAATCAGAAATTTGTATGGATATTAAATTCAATTTAGCAGATAAAAAGATAGAATTTTTAGCATAGATTATGAATCTGTGTACACATACACATATTAATTACATACTAAAGTAATTCGATTATTTATGAATTTTTGTACATGTAAATTTTCTTGGAAGTGTCAAATGTTATAAATTATATATGTGTTTACTTTCATGATATCAAATTTTTATATTAATTATATATTGAATTTTAATAATACGCGATACGTTGGAAGATATTAAGAAGAAGAGAAGGATTCTTGCAGAGCGGAAGTGATATGTAAAATATAGCGACAACTGGGAACAGGTTCTACCATATTGAGAGTTAATATGCATTTCTTTAGCTGCTTCGAACGAAGAACGATCATGTTCCTTTGATCCATATACGGCTATTGTGTGGTTTTTGGGTTTCCGGGCTTTTTAAAGAAGCGGCTTACCGCTGGTCTTCCTACCGATAGATCTTTCGTCGTCGTAATTTATTAAAAAGATAGTAATAAAGGTAAAAGATTTAAATTTAAAAAAATTGTAGGAAAAATTATATAAGGAGATTCGTTGTATAAATATTTAAATTGTAGGGTATCTAGAAATTACATTTGAATAATTAGTTTATTAAAAGACTAATTATAAAGAAAAAAATTGGAAGAATGTTCACAGATATTTAAATTACGGAGTATTTATAAATGAAACGTTTAATCCTTAGTTAACTCTAACTGTTTTTGTAATTAAATGCAAAGAGGTTCTCTGGTTGGAACAGAACGATTTAATTTCCTCGCTTTTGTCGAGTAAAAGGAAAAGAAGAATTTTTCTGTAGTAGCTATTTGAAAAGTAAAAAACGATCAAGATAACCGTTCGTAATAAGATCGAGACGGTCAGTGTAAAGCGATCATTGCCTCTAATTCGTCGTGCATCAAAGCCCCTGTTATCCGTTATTTTTCCAACTTAGCTGTATTATGCGTGATGCTTTTGTATTTTCCAAAATAACCATACAACCAGTCGATAACTAGATCTCTTAAATGTATCCTCTGAAAGGGAACAGAAAAACTATAATGTTCCTCTTATACAAGATGATACGATCCTGATTCTATAAAAATCTTACGATATTCGATTTACTAGAATCAACATGTAAGTTCTGTTTTATTCTATCCACCAACATTCGAATATCAATGAACTATACTGTTTTGTTCTCGATCAAAGCACCGTAACATGTCATAGTAGAAACCTACATTTCGATGGTCAACTTGGTAGATGTGATCGTGTCTATCGTCTATACATTTGGTATATGTGGCTGTTCACATTTGCAAATGGTTTGCACGGATAAAAAGCCGAATTAATACATAGTAATAAGTGGAAATATGTGAGTGCTACGAAAAATATGTGTATATAGAAGTCATTTAACAGGAGCGCGTGCACGAGGAATTGGACGTGTGCGCTCCCTTGGAGCGGAGTTCCGCCTGCTGCCAGCTCACGGCGTATCGACGACGATGCAACGTTCCGGCGTTGCCTTTCGTAATCTTTTTCCCTTTTCAGTCAGAGACTTTTCCAGAAGAAAATCATGGTATTGCTTCTGACACGATGAAGGGAGTATATAGGACTTTTATGGTTTAAAAACATTGCGTTCAAAGTTAAGAATTTACGAAATTGTTTGTTGTAATACACAAAGCTTCAAAAAATTTATAGAGAAGCTAATTCTGTATCTTGCAAAAGAAAAAATTAGTATTAGGGAAGAAAGAAACATTTCCTTTTACAATTATCCCGATAATTAAAATCCAATAACCCCTTTATAATAATTCCAATATCTCTTTTTCTTTTCTTTTGTATTTCTTTTTGTATACGAGCAATAGCAAATAATTTTCTTGTGTTAAATTAGAAATCAATTCCTTCGACATCATCACAGACACGCGTCAATGGTCGAACTAGTAAACCGGAACGAATTACTTTATTGCGATTGTTCATCGTTCTATTACGCGCTGGATAAGAAAAGCAGAAAAATAAAACGAGTTCGCACGATTATGCGAGGGGAAAAAGTAAACGCTCGTTTAAGCGTTGTCTCGACAAACTTCCTGACTCTCAGATAACAACGAATTGTCATGTAAATGAGAGACAATGATTGCACGATGGAACTTATCAACCTTCTCTACAAGCCACTGATTGTAAGAACATACTGTAAACTTGTACACGGTTGTAACTAGGAAAAACTCACGTATATTATCATTAATTGTACGCAATTGTACAAGATAAGGTTCAGTCATGGTACAAATAAACGGCTGTTTCTACGAAGAAATTAATTAAACGAGTTCCTATGGTTACCATTCCAACGAATGCTCTTCGGTTACCTATTGCTGATTCTCAAGTTTTAATTGAATCTGGTTATTCCGGTCGATAAAAACGAATCGAATTATAAAGTTAGGAGCGTAACAAAACGGAGTTTCGAAAGTATCGCTGGTTCTCTTTTATTACGGCCTAATTACCATGCGCGTAAAATAGCCGGCAATTTCTACGAATGTCCATCGAGGAAGGGAAACGGAGACATTAAAACTAGGATATCTCGATTGTCGCAATGCAACGGCTTTCTAAGTCATTCGATCCTTATTCACGACTGGACATGTCACGAGAATCGTCGAAGGGAAACGAACAAGCTTACTGCGAACAAGCGATGTAACGCGTCGTTACGTCCTCGCACTAGTGACATTTTTTGATTGGACAAATTTCTACTTGCAATAGACGAATCGTACGTTCGTGTGGATTTCCTCGTTGGATTCGCCAAATTTTTATTTTCTATGTAGAAATTCTACATTTGCTTGGATTTCGTCATTAGAAATACGAGGCACAGCGTGGACAAGCAACGCGATATTGTTGTCATTTCTCGTGGGTGACGTTATGTGATTCGAGAGGTTTATATTTCTAATGATGTAATGCAATGCGAGAAAAATATTTGTCACATAAGTAGAAAAGTTAGTGAAAGTATTAATTATGGTATTGGTATTAGTATATAAAGTATTAATTATCGTAAAATAAAAAATAGTTTACACAGAAACTCGTTCACGAGGTAAGACAGTAGAAGACGAAAGAAAAACTTGACAAATCATTAGGAAGTTAAGCTATGAAGAACTAGTACGTACATGTACATATTCGATCTCATAATAATAAAAATCTCACTTAATTTGAGGTGGAATTCAAACAAATGGAATTCTATCGTACCGTTGAAACGCACGAGGAGTGCTCGCGCTACAAAACTCGTTCATCTTCATCGAATTTAAGAAATATAAAATCTATCGAATCGCATAATGTGATCACTGCAATAGAAATCGTAGAAATATAGACTCGTTCGTTAGCACCAGTTGTAAAACCGAGGACATTCGTATACGTCGAATTCAAACAGTCCAGTTTCCTTTTGCAACCGCAATTCCTTCGCGTTCGCACGCGATCAACCGTGTGATGAAACGGAAGACGGTGCGGCGCGATTAAGGTCGCGACCAAAATGGAAAGAGGAAGAAGGTAGACGGCGGACGAATTGTGGAACAGAAGGGACGAAAGGGGCGAAAGCAGGTGGCGTGAGAAAAGTCAAAAGAAGACCCACATTGTCCGGTGTGTAAATGCAACGTGCAAAAGAGGATAGGCAGGATCTTCAGAATGTTGTGTTTCATGGCGATCCAAGGACATCCTTCATCGATCCAGGCAACGGCCGATGCATCTGCAAATTGATGCAAAATTTATGATTACGCGTTGCACATTGCAAATAAGTGTACAAACAGCTTGAAAGTTAGACAGCGTACCTTGCAATCGAAGACTGTATTCAAAATTTGCTACTTGAGTGCATCATGATATTGTAATGTTGAAATGTAATAGTAGTAAATGGAGATGGATCGCTCGAAACCTCGAAACCTCGAAACCCCGAAACCTCGAAATTTCGGAAAACATTCAGAAAACAATACGAAACGTTTCTCGAATTACAAGTCAATAGTAATTTGTATAAATAGCTTATGAGAATATTGCGACGAAGATGAATTTATTTTTATTTAAGTAACGATACTCTAGTGGAATTTATATTTAGATTTCAGATCCGTTTGAATCGGCGCGATTCCACCGATCTCTTATATGCGTTTATATCAAGGAAAAATAACGTGATTTTGTGAAAATCATTTGTCGAAATTGTGGTTGCTGAAAAAATAGATACTCCTTAGAAAAAAGAAAAGAAAAGCATATCGACTTTCGGAAGCTTCGAGAACTGCGAGATCTCACAAAGTTTCAGATTCGAGTTCTAAACACGAATCTAAAAATCAGATTTCGACCCACCTTTAGTGATAACCACGTTGTCATACAGCTACTCGAGGCCACTTATAGTAATTTAAAGTCGCTAACGTGACATAATCGATGTGATGGTGGCCACTTATGACAATCGTTGTTTACACATTCGTATTTGCTTTTAACTAGCCATGACCGTTTACAGTTACTTGTAACCATTTGTAGTTAATCACAATTAGAATCATATGTAGTTACTTATACTATAATTAGTCATAATTGTTTCTAATTATAGTCATTTGTAATCATTCATTTATGGCAGCGTTTAGCTACTCATATGAGACACAACTATGCATTATGAGAAGCTCAGCGAAAAAGGTGACTATCGTTCGTAGTCAGTCGTAATGATTCGATATAATTACATACAATCTTTAGAATATATAGTCGTATTTAATTATTTTTACTAATCTAGCTTGCAGCTGTTTATCATTTTATCATCAGATGTTAACACCCTTCGTGGAAATTATTTTCATACGAATACTTCGAAGTAATTCTTGTAAGCATGCTTCAGGCGTAGCTCTACGAACAGTACATTTTGGAGGATTTGAATTATTCTTGATAAAATAGATACGGAGAAATATTTGCGCCTTTTCATATATTTCCCTGTCATTTTGATTTTCTTTGACACGAATTTCATATCTGTTCGTTATCGATAGTTCTAACGTTATCGAAGATTCGCTTCGAGTAAGTAGCGTGACTATGGGCGATCTCCTACAAACGAAAAGCGAGTGCAAACATTTGTCTGATCGATGTTGGATCCACGGAGTGGCGGATCGAAAAGACACAAAGAAAAAAGAAATAAAAAAAGAAACGACCATGTGCATTCGCAACTGGAGAACATAACGCGTGGTTAGAAAGCATGCGAAGAAACTGCTTTATTACGTGAAACCTAGATACGTGGAACGACATTAGCATCGCGAGTGGGGGTGGCGAGAGCGATAGTTTGTCGATCCTGCGTGTTCGAAACCAAAGAAGGGCAAAGTGAATCGAATCGCGGAGGTAAAAGTAGGCTCATGATTGCAAAAAGTTCACGGCAGCTTGAGAATCGCGATTACCGCTTCCTCGATTCGACAATTTTTTTTCCTCGCCTTATTTCGGCGCGGTCTCTTTATACGGAACTATTTCGAAACACGAATAACAATTAAACAGGAAGCTAAATATCTTGTAACAAACGTGACCTGTAAAAACAATTTATCTTTATGTTCTTTTCCATAAATAGTTACAGGATCATCGATCAGTTTAAAGAATTGGAATACATCGCTTGAAAAAGTTTTAGTCATCAGTAATGAACGATAATAAAACAAGAAGCTAAGTATTTTGCACGAGACACTGTCTACCAAATTGTCAATCTATATAGAGATTAATTTTAATGTTTTCACTTGGCCGTTTAATTTCAGAATCACATAATCAAAACACTCAAAAAATCGATATCCATTGCTGGAAAGGATTCTAGTCATTCATAAGGAGCAACGATTAAACCAAGTGATAATTAGTTTACACGAAACGCGATCTTAAAATTTTGTCGATCTATTTAAAAGTTTATCTTTAAAAACTAGTTACCTATGAAATGTTTACCTATAATTCATTCACGATATTTTAAAATCCTTCGCAATCAGTAATTACAGAATCATCGATCAGAACCTCTAAGAAATTGAAATCTATTGGTTAAGAGAATTATGGTCATCGTGGCGAGTCGAGGTAATCGACGTATCTCCGCTTAAGCCGGCAATTACGTCTCCTATCGGTTGGAACAAAGCGGTAAAAGCAATTCTTCGGCAGAGTAAGCGGAAATAATCCTTGAAATCGAAGGAAAAATGGATCCGCGGTAGGGCCAAATGATTTATACGGTATACACAAGCCGGATACGACGGTTATGTGGGCCACGGTACTCCTCAAATTCACCGACCGTAACCTGAAACGCACTGCCATGGGCAACCGGCGTAAAGTCCTCCCTCCTGTTCACGATCCGCGATGCCACCGATTCGATGCTAGCCGCTAACTCAAGAAACAGCTCGATGAATCACTGTACTGTTGTTCTGTCTGTGCTTCTAAGTATGTACTCTTGACATGGCCACTTTCACGATCGAAAGTACGGAAACGTATCTATTTTTTTGGATAGGAAAAACGAGTGGAACATCGATCTATAATTAAGCAGCACTCAAATTTTGACGAAACGACGAGACGTAGTATATTGGGGTGAATTTAAATAGGAGAAATATTTCGTCTTGTTTAGGTTATTCTATTGCGCGTATAAAATATTATTTTTTCTAATTTAGCGATTATCTATTTTGCTTTATTTAATTAAAATAGTTTATCTTTTATTTAGAAACTACAGAATAGTTTTATTATTCTCTTTATGCCACTTTCATTTCCCTTCGCCCAATTTAAAAATGTTTAGTTGTCGTTTAACACAGGTTGCACGATATAACTTTATTTGAAAGATAAAGGCACAGGAAATATCAAATATTTCAATATATCTTGAAAAATGAAAGAGCGTTAGACATGATATTTTAATTAAGGGGATACATCAGGTTACTGCGTATAAAAATATATTTCTTTCTAAATTTGAATTTCGCGGAGACTTTATCCTATCCTTGGTTATCAACCGGAAAAGAAACGTTCTGTAAATTACGTACATAAAATGTTACAAAGATTAATGATAAAAGTATACGTATAAGTAACATTTCATATGCATGAACCGAATAGATATTGTTGACCCGTATAATTAGCGCTTTGTATTGGAAACAATCGAGCAATTAGTCTAACTTTCGAGCTGCTTCATCATCCACACCCTCTGTACAAGATCCAGCCACTTACCACAAGAATCCTATTAGACGATCAGAATCAGCAGTGGCACTATTTCACTCTCTACCACTCAAACTTCCAGTTCCGTCTCGCTTGTTTCGCGTATCAACGATCGGCAGCGAGCATTCCTCTCAAATCATCATCGTTTTTCACTAACAATTCACTGTAGTCAACATAACGTTTTGAAAAATGATACTTTCAACCCCTCTTGCAATCATTTCATCACAGACTAAAGCTTTTCGGTAACATCGCGAAGAAAACACCGTCGGCGTCGCGTTGTCTTCGTCAAACAATTGTTATAGCGTACGTTACATGTAAATTAAACAAAAAATATTAACTATATATCACGTGTGAATTTTTCAAAAATACACCACGGACAAATATCCGCAAATAAATATCGAAGGAATAATCTCCGAGTTCTTTCACCCTGTTTCTTCCTATTTCTTTGATTTTCACGTTTGAAGAGCCGTAAATTGGACTCTGCTGCTTTCGATATTTATTTTCCCAGATATCGTAGATTCTTTGAATATTTATTTCAATATTAATTTCCCTACATGTACTATAGATTTTTTGAATATTATTTTGAATAGTAACAGAGGATGCTTTAAAACTAGCACCTGTTCGCTTTCGACCGGCAGAACTCGCTACTACGAAACATGGACGAGCAAAGAGACGCGGTAGACCGGCACTCGGGAAGTCGGTTCTCCATTGTTAGGAAGGGGGAATCGACGACCAACCGAGCGCCTTCCTGGCCCTGCTTCGAACAGGTGTTTACTTTCGTTGGCAGGAAATTGGACGACTACGTGTCTGCCATTGCACATGCAACTGCTCCTTCCCTTTCCTCCTTCTGCTTTACGTGAAAGCCGAAAATTTTGTGTCTGGGAAAACGATGGAACGATTCGAACGGTGACTGTTTATGGGGCACGGCCCATTGTTCTGCCATTTCTGTATAGTATATGTACTTTTAATTGTACCGTTGAATGTTTCTGGGGAAGGGATAATTGTGTCTCGTTTGGTTTCAGTGTGTGTACGCCATGGAAATTATTGTGAATGGAAGGGGTTGACGATGAAAGGGATGAAGAAGGGATAGACGTCTTAAATATTGTCAAAGTGCAGAAAATTCGTTGGTTTCTTGAAAATGCGTGATGTACGTATGGTACGTAAGTGGTAAACTTTTAGTGAATGGAAAAATATTTAAGTTACGTAAAAGTAGAATATGTAAAGTAGAGAATTAATACACGTATACCTAATCGATTACAAGATAAAGCTGGTTGTATGCAAGAATTTACATATTCGTTGAATTCTCTATGCGGGCGCGGATGATGGACTTTTAGTGAATGGAAAAAATATTTATTAGGTAAAAGTAGAGTAGTTGGTTAGAGGATAAAGTTGGCTGTATGCAAGATTTTATAGAGAGGAATTTATCGTGAGGTGATTGAGAAGGCGTTGAGCTTCACGCGATCGCGTGTTGAAGAGTGTTCGATGAATGCACGAAACGTCGATATCTGTTTCATGAAATTTTTGAATAATATCTTAGGCGGATCTTCTTGCCCGAAGTAAAAGTAAAAAGTAGAAGATCGATGGAAATAATCTTTTTTCTCGAAGCACAGAAATTTTTACAAACATAACTATAATGTATATAATCTACTACGATCTAAACAAAGAGCCTAGAACGTTATATTTATTTTTCAACTAAATTTATAGAGAGACACATATTGATGCATTCACATTAAGGGTGTTCCATTCCACTGTATGCAAGCATCTTGCCATCTGAAAAAAAGACAAAAGATTTGAACGTGTATAGAAACTTTTCCTGGATATATTACGTGTGTTATGCAAAAGATTTTGTATGACATACGACCTGGTACGACTTACGATATCACGATTACATTGGTAAAGTCTAAACCAATACATATAATATTCACAAAAATTTTCTATGATAAATGTTCAAACATTTCTATGAGTCATTGTGCAACGAGAAGTATTCAGAAATGAATAAAAAGTGTAGTAATTATTCACTTGGAACGAATGAGTTTCTCCAAGGGTGTTGCAGCAATGTCCATGCATTCTTTGCTTGAGCCCTCGAACTCTGAATCATTTCCGGAATTCGACCTGGTGTCCACGGTCAAAATGGCATGGCTGCCGCCGCATGTGAAGTATTGAATCTCGAAACTTGCACAAGTAAATGAAGAAAATTACTTAACGAAGAATATAATGCTATCAATAGACTGCAAACTGTATACATTTAAGAGAAAATATATAAATATAAAATATATAAAGCTTGCAAAATAAAATTTTATTATAATACTTAAAGGGTGAAACAAATCTCTATTCAAATTACGTTTCTTTAATTTACGAAATATACATTTTCACAGAAATATAAATTTGTATAAAAATCCGTGGTCGCTAATTAACTATATATGTTTCTTTCTACGATACAATATTATTCTTTCTATCAATTACCATAGATAATAATTAGACAAACGTTTTGAGTAAAAAAAGAAGAAATAGCATACCGTCGTTCAGCGTGATAATTTCTAAGTAATTCCCGGTTGGTATTGAACAAGACACCGTGGTGGCCATGACACAGAGTAACCCAAATTGGTAAATTCGGGGTTTTCAAACGAGAACCTGGTTGTTTGTTCAATTGTCCATCACCCTCGAGCACCAGAAATCCTACTTCGCTCCTCACAAGGACACCCCATTGTGGTATAGCCTTGACATTTACACAGGAATATCAAAATGAAGCTTGGGAAAGAGGAGCAAAGGAACTACTCACGTATGTGTTTTCATCCCCAACGTGTAGCACCCCATTATGCAGATGAGGCGAAGCACGACCAGTTAATGAGAGAATTACAACGCTTATGGGACCTTCCTCTGGACAACCGCTTAGTATCGAGCCTTTTGGATCTTCTAGATCGGCTTGTACCCTGTACGGGTAAAAATAGATCGTTTTTTAAACATAGCTTTTATAATTGTAAAATTAACGATCGACAAGGTACAAATCAACTCCGATTGGGTTGACAGCCATGGTATAGTTTATTTTTATAAAACATTATACGAATTAAAAAGTAGGGAGTCTATGAAGAAAGATATTATTATTTATACTCAAAAGTTAAAGAAGTTAGCAATCTTTTTAAACAAACATTCTCATTATGATCCTTATTACGTGAACTTATTAAAATATACAATAGTATAGAATAAATATTAGATGTATAATGTAATGTATATAGATGTGTAAAAGTTTACTTAGAAAATCCTCTGGAAAGCACAGCGCTGTACAATAATAATTTAGCACCAGGGCCACCCTCGTCTTGAAACTAGAGTAATGTCACACGAAACAATTTAATTATAAAAGTTCTTGACACGTTACTAACAGAATATTTACCTAAGCTTACCAAATATAAATATCTTTTAATAAATATCTCCAAGTCTTCCAAAGAATCAAACTCGAACAGGTGCAGCTATAAATAAAATGTTTCAAGATATATGAACTGTCTTATGAATTCGTGGCAGAGAATAAAGCCATTGTTTGGATCAGTGCCAATGATCCAACGCAAACTACAACTTTATCGAGAAACCAATGACCCGCTAATGCGACGTTATTAACACATTCTAGTAATATGTTAATACATATTAACGTAACGTATATAAACGTAGTTGTTAATAATGTAATTAGCCACCACACTGATGACATTCATTATGATTCAATTACAGGAAAAAATTTCCATTTTCTATTCTTTATTTATTCACGTACGGTCTCCGTGAGACCATCCTGGAAGTATTGCACGCTATGTTGCACATAGGGCGTCTCTTGCGGCAGAGCTACCACGGCCCTGGGCGCATTTGCGTTTCCCGTGACACTCTGATTTGGCGAATAACCAGTACTTTGCACGGCGAATCCACCGGCGCAACGCCAAATGATCTCTGCTATCGTCAATGTCAAGACATCGATCTGTCTATCGTACGATGGCTTCAGCATGCTAATTTGTACAGAAATAAAATTATTTAAAGTATTCTTCGCTCAGAAATTTTAAAATAATTAATTACAGATAACAGATAACTAATGAATTATGCGTTTATTATATTAACGCGTAAAATACAATTTAAAGGATGCAAATATTAAAGATGCCTAAATGTATAAGGAATATAGTGGTTCTAGAAGTGGAACTTTGGTGTACTACACGTTGAACAGATTTTACCTTTCTGGATTAGCATGAGTGTCTTGTCTATTACATTTAAACAGGAAATGCTTGAGCATTGTAGCCTGTACAGCAGTTACGAGACCTCTGGTCGTATTTCTCGGTGCTCGTAATCCAAATGCCAAGCTTTGTCCGTAAGGTCGTAGGGTGAATCCGGTTCTTGCCCATTCCGGTCTCGGTGGACTGGCACAACTTCCGAAAACCAACGTTCTCAGGGTCTATAATACAAAACGTAAAAGAAAGACAGACATTAAAAATGAGAAAATAATATTTTTCTGTCAAAACGGCTCAAAATTATACATATACGTATAAAGGAGCGAAAAACCTTTCGAATACTTAAATTTCTAACAAAGTTTCAAGCTTTTAAATGCATATCTTGCTGTTTAAAATTAGTAAGACTGGTAACATTAAAAAAAGGAATATACTTAATAAAAATAATAAAAATTAATAAAAAAGGATCTATCACCCAGGAGGAGTATCTAAAAAATTGCTTTCTATTTTAATTCGAATTTCATTTAAACGAATTACCATGCAAGTCTTCTCTTCGATAGGTTTTCCTCCAATCACAACTGTCTTGACCAGCGTCCTAGTGCTCCTCGGATAAATGATCTTCTCTGTAACAGAAAAAACTCAAAACATCATCTTCGTCATCCTTTCTGCTTCATGCACAATAATCCTTTGAGTTCTCCACCTGGATACAGTTCGTCAGGCTCTCCCATCAGAGCCGCACACCTGGCTGCTCTAACAGACAGCAACATATTTCTTAAATTTCAATCTCACACATCAACGAACACGCTGGAATCATTTATGAAGTATACGATAAAAAAATTTACATAATATAGCAAGCAAATTTATTCTAACAATAAAATTGGGGATTAAATCGTAAAGAGCGAGAGATTTTCAAAAATGAAACATTTAACACTCGAACTACCAATGTCTAAAGCACGAAGCTTGAAACGAAATCGAAACGAAAGGTAGGAAGAAATATTCTTGCAGGAGGATTTTTAATAACACTATTCATATTACTAAATACATGTAGTTTGAGCCCAAGATAAAAAGAGAATCATGCTATTTGAAAGAACACGGCCAAAAAGGTTTGACGTTACAATTTCGGTACTTGTAGAACTTTCTACAGACGTTTAATTTTATTTTACGATTTCTGATAACACTGTTACACTGCTCAACATGCAAAAACTTTGTTGATGTATCTAATTCGCACTTTGTGTAGTTCGCACTTCACCAAAAAACGTTCAAAGCCCTAAAAAATCGTCGTTCTCAAAGCTGTGTCTAAAATTTCGATAAGAACTTTAACGATAAGAAAATATTTCTATAGGAATGATTTTTAAATGATAGAATGAAAACTTATTTCTAGAAAGATTATTTATGTGGAGAATTATAAATTGTCATTTTGTCCGCTCTGGTAGTTCTAGTGTTAAATAACCGAAGGGTGAAAGGAAACTTGTGGCGATTGTCACCCGCTGCACACTGGCACAGCCGACACACCAAGCAATCGAATATCAATTGGGATTCGTGCCGAATTCCAGGTCCCTTTATATACACCGATCCCAGCTTGATATCGCGACGAGTCCGTGAAACTTTTGGCCGCACGAAACTCGTCAATTCGGACGTCCAAAGACACTTTACTCGCCAGGATAAGCGATAGACATGCCCTAATAACGTCTGCCTGTCGTTCTACCAGGTGCACGATGTGTCTCGTGCCACGCAAGCAACTTAATCATCTGTTCTAGGATGAAACTTGCGGTCTGAAACTCGTGCAGCTTCTATTGGATTCGTAGATGTCAGATTATGGTAATTGAGATGTAATTGATAACACGGGCATTAGTACGATTGAAATTGAATAATATGCAAAGAACGAGCTAGAATATCTTATTTTATTTATAACAATTAGATTGTCATATCTTTTCGAGATCTTCAGTATTTTTTATCAGGAAAGCTCCTATTGTATTTTGTAGCATCGTGCCATCTTGGATGACATTTATAAACCTCGTGACACGAAAGCCTATAAGACCAAAATTTTCATAAAACTTTAGATAAATCCCTGAGATTTCAAAAATTGATTTTTTATCGATATTAAAATGGTTCGTCCTATATGTATATATCGATTTCCGTAAAAAATGTATTAAATGTACTTTTTATTATGATACAAAGTGCAGGTCATTGTTTAAAAAAATACAGTTAAAATTGATCATACATCGGATTATATATGCTGTGTATTAAATTTAATAGGAAACCTACGTAGCTTGCCACAAAATTAGAGACACTAATAGGACTAAATTTTTAATGCAATTGTTGCAATTACTCGAATCACTGGATGTAAAGCTAGCTTCCGCAATCTTGTATCTAGAGCGAAGGAAGATCGAGAAGAAGAACGAGCGATATTGTTTCACCGAAGTAATCGCGTTATATCGTAAAGTAATCGTCCGCCCTCGAATCCGTTCCTCATTTCATTTACCATTTCACTGTTCCCTTTTTACACGTATGCCATTTACCCGACGTGTATTGTTTCACGCGAATCGTTTCGCGTGGCACGCGAGCTTTAAAAAAACGTATGTACGTGTGGATCGGATCCTTTTTAGCCTATACGCTGTTACGAGGTTCATTTTCGTTCTCTAATAATAGTTCTGGTACCTGTCTGCGATCCCCGTTACTCGAAACATCGTTTTTAGACAAATGGATTTTCTAGATTTGAAATATACTCACGTATTAGCATATGCACGTATAGTGGCTCACGAAAGTATTCGAACACTCTTAGAAACTTTTTATGGTGCAGGAAACTTTTTAAAAACTCATTAGCACAATGACGAGACACGGCTCAATTATATTGGCAAAATTTTAAATGGACTTAAAAAAGTATATGTAGAAGTTACAATGATCAAAGTACTCGAAGAGTCAATTACTGACTATGTTAATGAGCCTAAATGTTAAGCCTATGTTAATAAGACTAAATTTTCATTAAGTGTATGTTTACAATAAACGTCTTGCAACTTCTTCGGATATTCTTCTTCTTCTTCTACATTTTCCGATTGGTTTCAAATATTACTATTGTAATTATTATTATTATTTTTTTAAACAATGCACTTTGTGTCATAATAAAAAGTACGTGTAATACATTTTTTACGGAAATGGAGATATACATATAGGACGAACCATTTTAATATCGATAAAAAATCAATTTTTGAAATTTCAGGGGTTTATCTAAAGTTTTATGAAAATTTTAGTCTCATAGGCTTTCGTGTCACGAGGCTTATAAATGTCATCCAAAATGACACGATGCTACAAAGTACAGCAGGAGCTTTCCTGATAAAAACGCTGACGATCTCGAAAAGATATGAAAATCTAAGTGTTATAAATAAAATAAGATATTCATAGAAAGATTTATCCGAGGGAATTTTGTCTGAGACCTAGATAACTCCAAGCGAAATGAGAATAATTAAAACTATGACTTGATTAATTACGCGTGTTACTGTAAAAAGCGCACGTTTCAAACGCAATCATATAAACCTCATTTTCATAGTTACTTATTTTTTCATTCTACTTATTCCTACTTAATGTCCATAGTAACTCCTTACTTAGTATTGTTCGATATTTAAACAATTGAGTCTACAGAAATTTATTTTCTCTTTCAAAGACATACCTATACATTCTATTCTACGTAATATTCTCTAGACAGATTATTAACGGCGAATAACACATGATTATTCGTTCTACGAATTAACGGATAACGGAGAGCTGTTCTCTAGTATGTGTACGTCTCGAACGTACTTTTCAGAATCGCGTGCTCGCGTGTAATCGAGTCTATCGAATTACGAATTCACGTCGGAACAGGCATCTGCATTCGTCGATTACACCTACCGATATAATGCGGTTTAATTTGCACCCGCGATCCATCGATCTAATTCGTCAGCTAACACTTGACGATTCTTGGCGAAGCATCGACGAATTGGCCCATGGAAGGTGAAATTTAATTCATTCGTCGTCAAGCTCTCCATCGCTCTGCAACGTTTCCGTTTACTTCTTCTTCTATAAAACTGTGCTTCTTTGTTTTGCAATACCACAGAGAAAAAACGCGATTCGCTCGTTTCTTGCGGTGTTGAACGAGACTGGCAAAATTAAACGTACAGCGTAACATTTGGTTTACCGACAAGAAATTTGTACTTTTGAAGGATACGATTTTCTGTAAAGTCAATTGCTTAAAACTACTATCTTCTTTGTGTTATTTTAAATTCAACCGTGTTTTCTTTCGTTCTTAGCGAATCTCTTGAATTTGAGAAGAGTATGAAAGGAACGTTGTTGGATCTCTTGAAGCGTTAAAAATCTCTCTGCTTGTTAAACGAAAAGTGTCTTTTGAGACATAAAAATTCGAAGACCACAGAGCAGGCTTCAGTGTTAAATAACGCGAACAATTAAATGAAACGAACAAATAATTATAGGAAAGTGTACGTGACCGTGTTTTCTATCTTTACACGTGCAATTAAGAAAGTTTACAGACAATGATACATGACTGCATCGTTAATCAATCAAGTCAATGTGCGAAATTGGATTTCAGAAGTGTCAGACTCGGATAACGGTGAAGGTGAGCTATGCTAAAAATTGGAATTGAAAATGTGGAAATTATACGTGCGAATAAGCAACGTTTATTTGCATAAATAATTAAAAATAATAATTATAATAATTTTAAGTAATTAAAAATTCCCTAACCGTTATTAACAATCGTTATATCCTTTCACAGTACCTTTTTGCCGAAGGTACACCGGTTTCTCCGATCGCATTTCCGTACAGTGTTTCTTGCCACGCACCGTCGTCGCTGAGGACGACGTGGACGTTGAACACGAGTTGGTACTCTCCTCGATTTCCTCTGCTTCCTCCATGTCTTCCAATTCTCTCAAAATCCACTCACGAGTCTTAAAGGTTCATCAAACTTCTACAAACACTTTAACATAATCTACGGAACGTGAGCTCGTTTGAATGTAGAACGATAACAATCGTAAAACAATTAATTCATCAATCTGTGTATCTTACGAACGAAACATAATTACTATCCGCTACATAGAATGCAGTCTCTATATTTTATAAATGAAACGTGATTACAATCCACTAAATAGAATCAAACGCCTTATTCTTTTCTTGTATATAAACATTTTATTTACTTATATCGAAGCAGAATTGTTGTTTGGTCCAAATAACGTTTGTCTTTCTCGTAGGATTTGATATGCGTGAAATCAATGGATATTCTTTGTTAAAATAATCTTAACAAGTGGAGGAAGCAGTCAAGTGCTCGTTGCTGCATCGAGCTACCCAGACTGACAGGAGTTAATAATTCCAGTAGGTTTTGGCCGAGTCGGTTCATCGAGCCGCGCACGAGCTTACCATCCCACCAAGCTAACGGATACGTATATGCATAAGAGCGGGCCATGAACTCGAGAATTCGAAGGCCCGACTGATCTAACACCTCCGTCAACTATTAAGGAACGAGAAAATCCTTGATCCGCTCGCTGGAAAGGAGATTCGTGCCTCAGATTAATCAGTTTAGTCTTCGGTTAACTCTGCTATATTTCGCCAATTATTACGTTTGACGAGTTATACAAAATCACGTAACAATAATTGATCAGCGAATTTTTCATGCGCTTTTATATCTTTATGACGATAATTAAAGAAATGGAACTTAAATAAAAATTTGTCTCATCTACTAAAAATCATAATAAATACTTTACTTTGAATATTTTATATATTTCCGCATATTACATGTACTGTGTACATTTCTACATTTTTAAATGTCCCATAAATGCAATAAAAGTTTGCTACCTAATAACAAGTCATCTTTTTTTTGTGGTAATTATTTGAAATCTGAACCTATTCGATACGTCATACAAGAATAACATAATAGCGCTCGCAAATGATTCCCCATGAAATAAATAAGCACTTCATATTACTTATAATCGCTTATATATTCTTCATATTCGAAGATCATTCGCTTACTGAAATCCTTGACGAACTCGAATAACGCCTGTATGTATGCACATTGCCCATCACGAGTGCATTCTCGTAGGATACGGTTGTTTTCACGTGCAACGTGATAGTTCGTCTCGCATACGTGTTATCTGGTGACTTTATCGCAGTTACCGATCTTTGCATGCGTTTCGTGCCATTTTCGTTCGATCGGAACAGATAATCGAGAACATGTAAATGTCTGTAAATAGATCTGTTTAACATTCGAAGGCAAGAAAGTGAAAATACTTCGTAGCAAAAGTACTGGAATCCTCGTCGTACACCATCGTAGAACAAGCAGGCGAAAGGTTTAATTTTTTCCCGATCTCTTATTATAATCATACTTAAATACCGATTAAATTTACAAGTACGTTTACAACACTCGACGTTAAAACTAGATACTATAATTGTATCGCAATCTGTATATGAAACAATTTCAACCAGATCCCTATTTAGGATTCATTAAACTTCGTGCAGGAAGCGTGTCTTATCATTCTCTGTCATAATTGCTAATTTCCCAGCTATCATGCCGCTATAATCAAGATTACGTCGACTGGTTAAGTTCAAGTTCGCGCTGGTTCGAAATAGACGCTCTATATTCGGCCTTCGGAAGTACGATCCAAAGTTTCGAATTCGAGCGTATTACATGTGTACGTGCATGCACATTTCTGCTACAAAGTGTGTAGCGCCAAAATACGCGGGTCGTAAAACGCGCCAAATTCGAAAAAGACAAATTCGTGACTTTCACCTGTAATCCTCAATTACGTTATGCCAGCGATTATGTCGATAAAGTAGATCATCGTCTCATTAGTGGATGAAATTTTTATAGTATCTATGTATAATAATAAATTTAAAAATATTGTACGATATATTGAAATAAAATTTGGAGGTTTCCTTTTTCGGTATTTAAAAATTTGGTATTTTAAAAAGTATGCGATCTATGACTACGTGAAAATATCAAGTTCTTTATCACTCTGGACTCGGATATCATTCGACAGTAATTTGCTATCAATCCTACGAAATGTACTGTACTTCAATGCGTGAATTCGAAGAACTGTTTGCATGTCTACATCTACGCGTCGTACATAGCACATAGTGTCTGGTCTATTGCCAAAGTGCAATATGAAATTGAACTTAGAGTCGGGTGGCGTAGTACCAGGAGCGAAGTTACAGATTACGTGTTACTACGAGTATGTGGTTACTTAATGATCGATTAAATTTACACGTTCCTGCGAGAATGTTAGAAATTGGCGAGTCTAGAATCGATTAATCGTAGGCGTGTATTGCGTATAAATTAAGTAGAGACCTTAAATGATGGTCCATATTTTATAACTTTAAAGATGTTCAAATGAGAAGTATAAGACTTAAACATAATTTACAGCTTTATGTACATATGTATATGTATTGTATTGAATAAAAAATTCCAAATATACAAAATACGGCACTTTTAATTTTTTAATTACATTGTTCATTATTCCACTGTATTAATACAATATTTTCATTAATCTAAAGTTTTTTTCTCTAATTTCAATTATATCTTTATTAATATGTGTTTCTTAAAAATACATTTCTTTTAATATCTCATTTTATGACAACAAATGTTACCTATGGTCGGTAAGTAATTAAAACATTGACTAAGTACCTCGTCTGTGATATAGATGTCTCTATAGTCTTTTAAAAGTGCTCCAAAAATTCCCAATATTATGGAGATGTGTTGAATAACTTATTATAAATTTTTATATTTATATAAAAGATATTTCTCTTAATGTTATAATATTGCATAGTTTTTCGATATATAGAATATGAAAGACGTTTAACAATTTGTTGAAAAAGCTAGGGTAATGATATTATATTAGAATTTATAACTACAATCTACAACAACTTTTGCCTCGCAAAACAGTGTTTTTAATTTAATAGTACAGTTTGATACAGACCACGATCATCATATAAACAGGTTTTGACACTCCCTAGGGAAAACCGTCCGTAAGTTGAATCGTGAAAAATCAACATAGAATACCACAAACTTCTCGTTCTGCGTGATAAACAGAGATAAATAAAATATTTCTGTTTCTGTCTGAAGCATTGATAGTATGTGACGCATGCGCAGAACGAGAATCTTATTGTCTTCCATTTTGATTTTTCATGACTCAGTCGTCGGACATCTCCTTTCTGCATCCGGTTGCTTTCGGAATATTAGCGTAGAAACTTGTTTATATGATCGTGTTCCAAAACTCTTTTCATAATTGTGATACAGTTTGATCGAACTTCGTCAATTAATCAGTTATAGTAGATCAATTCACTGCCGATTAAGAAAATGGGTAAACACGAAGTGGGAACACCAAAGTACATTGCTAATAAAATTAAGGCAAAAGGCTTGCAAAAATTGAGATGGTATTGTCAAATGTGTCAGAAACAGTGCAGAGACGAAAATGGATTCAAGTGTCATACTATGTCAGAATCTCATCATAGACAGTTATTACTATTTGCTGACAATGCATCCCGGTATATGGATCAATTCTCAAAAGAATTTTCTCATGGTTACTTAAACTTATTGAAAAGACAATTTGGTACCAGACGTGTACCAGCTAATCGAGTTTATCAGGAATATATCTCAGATAGAGGACATATACATATGAATGCTACAATCTGGCTTACGTTAACTGCATTTGTTAAATGGCTTGGACGTACTGGCCAATGTGTTGTTGATGAAACAGAAAAGGGTAATTTTAATAAGTGTGATATTTCATATGTTCTGTAAAAAATGAAAAATATTAATTATTCTTTCTAATCATTGTTTTCTCTGTCTTTAGGTTGGTATGTAACATATATCGACAGAGATCCAGAAACATTAGCAGCCCAAGAAAGGAAAGCTAAAAAGCAAAAAATGGATAAAGATGACGAGGAAAGGATGATGGAGTTTGTAGAAAAACAAGTAGAAAAGGGTCAGCAAGAAAGTAACGGACAATCTGAAACTGTTAAAGAGCCGTTAACACGACTTGACAATGATACACCTCTAGTTCTTAACATGAAAATAAATAAAAAGCCAAAATTGCTTCCTATTATAAAAATAGAAAAAGCAGATAAAGGTTCAACTAGTACTGAAACAGTCTCTATGATTTCGAATATAAAATCCGAGGAATCAAGGAAGGGGTATATGGACAAAGAAACAAGATCAATAAAATCAGAAAAACATACATCTAAATATAGCAAAGATGAAGATAGTAGAGAAGGATGGTTAAGGGAGGGTTTGATGGTGAAAGTAATTACTAAGACTCTTGGAAACAAATATTACAAGTCTAAAGGAATAGTTCAGTCTGTTGAAAAATCCAACTTTGTTGGGAAGGTCAAATTGAAATCGCCTGAAGAAGTCGAGAATCACGTTATAAAATTGGATCAGGAGTATCTAGAAACTGTAATACCCGCCTTTGGAAAGCAAGTCATGATTCTTTGGGGAAAATACAAAGGCATGATGGGTGTAGTATATAAACTTCACATAGAAAGTTACAGTATTGATGTAAAATTAGAAAGGGATGACATTATTGTAAAAAATTTACCATATGAACAAATTTGCAAATATATGATATGATTATTAGATAAGATATATTATTTATAACGATATCTTGGTTAGCATATGATAAAGTAAAACATTATTGTTTCACTTGTATTTTAAAGATTTTTAATATTTATGATAATATTGTTTAAATATTCCATTTGTATTCTGTATATACGTGTATATAATAAAATTTATATACTACTTTAGTCTGTGCTAACTGATAGATCAAAATAATTTATATATTATGTATAGTCACTTAAATACCTAAAAGAGCACCTGTGTACAAAGTTTACAGCAAATGTGTAAAAAGCGTTAACTTTTTATGTACATTTATGTATTTTCCAAATAAAATGGATTTTTTAAATTATATTTGTTAATATAGATGTTTATATTTACATTAAATAACTAAATTAATTAAAAATTATAACATCAATATATATATATGACTAAGTATTCTGGAGATTAGAATAGTTTTAATGAATATATAACCTCTTAATTAATAGATTAAAAAAAATAATAATTTTATATTTTATATATATTTTATATATTGCAGATATAAAAATTGTTTACTTATTTTTCAATAAGATAATGATTTAACACATTTTATTTCAATAATAAAAACTTTTTATAAAGTCCCTAGACAGAGGAAGGCGACATATGGCTTTTCGTTCCTTCGTAAGATAACCTCCTCATTTTATTCTGGTATATTATATATCAGTGTCAGAAGAACAATTTTTATTTTTCGTAATTTGGTAAATTTCACTTATAAAGAAATTAACACTTTTTTATAATTAATTTACATCAAGAATTAATAAAGTATTGTATGTTATAGAAATCGAGTGTATAATATATAATTGTTCACTATTTTGCATTATTGTATTAATTTCTAATACTTCCATAATATGACTACTTTATTTAACGGTAATAATTCTGATTCTGATGAAGAATTAAAAATAAATACGGATTATGCTAAAAACTATAACAATTGGCGGCAGAAGGAAGAATTAAATAAGCGTAAGTACATATAACTGACTTTATAACCTCGTGCATTAATGGCTATTTCTGTCTAACAATCCTATATATTTCAGTAAAAACAAAATACGGAGACGTTAATGACGATAAGAACTTAGATGACAGTTCTGACAGTGAGAGTTCTTCTGAAAAAGAAGAAGAAAATGTAAAATACAATATTTCACAAATATAACAAAATTCTGTATAATTTTATTAATTACATTTTTCTTTCGTAGAAGCTGATACAGCAATTTGATAAAGATTTTTATAAGACACTAGCCCTTCTAAAAAATAAAGACCCAAAAATTTATAACCAAAATGAAACATTTTTTGACGATACTAATAAGGCACAGGAAGTATATATTGAAAAGAAGAAGCAAAAGACTAAGAAAGAAAAAGCTATTTTTCTAAGAGATTATGAAAGGAACATTATCGTGGAAAGGGAAGGGAAATTTAGCGACAGTGAGGATGAAAGTATACTGAAAAAAGATAAAGCAGAAACTAAAAAGATCACATATGCACAAGAACAAAAAGAACTAAAAGAAAGTTTCAAAGGCGCATTGCACGATGAGGAAGAGGAAGATGATTTGTTAAAACCAAAAACCAAATCTGAAAGTGAAAAAGCAAAAGTAAGCTGTTCTTGACATTTTCTTATTTTTTGTAACAAAACTGATGTTATGTTTATTATTTAGGAAGAGGCAGATTACAAGGAATGGTTGAAAGGACAAAGCACAAATATAAATGAAAATGAGCAGCAGGTACTTAAACCTCTGCGTGATTTTTGGTCCAGCTCTAATTTAGATGCTAATGAGAAATTCTTAAGGGATTATGTGCTTAATAATAAATATCTAGATAAAAATACGGGATCAGATGACGATGAAGATGACGGTGAAGGCGGAAACTACGTAGTTCACGACAGTGATGAGAATTTGTCAGAAGATGAGAAAAACATCGAAAAGCAAGAAGAATTTGAGCTTAACTATCATCATAGATTTGAAGAACCCGATCAGGAATTTCTTAAACGATATCCGCGTAGCATGGAGAATTCTTTAAGAAAGAAAGATACTCGTAGAGCCGAAAAGAGAGCAGAGATAAAAAAGAGAAAAGAAGATGAGAAATTAAGGAAACAGGAGGAACTTAAGCAGTTGAAAGCATTAAAGAGAAAAGAAATCGAAGAAAAAATAGAGAAATTGAAGTTGATTACAGGGAATGACGATATCCAATTTAATGACATTGATTTGGAGGGTGATTTTAATCCTGCCGAATATGATCAAAAAATGAATCAAATTTTTAATGACGATTACTATGCAGTTCCCGAAGGGAATGTCAAGCCCGAGTTTCAAGATATTGACGAGGAACTAGGAATCGAGGATACGTGGGATAATTATGATCCAAATACAGAAAATTTGGCAGATGAAGATGGATATGAAGGACCGCATTGCGAGGATCCAGAATTTAATGTAATTTATTTATATTAATTATTTTTATTACAAGAAAATAAATCTAAATTACATATAATTTCAGATGGATGCGGATTATAATCCATTGAAAAGAGTTCAGGAAGAAATGGAAATGGATTCTAAAAGAAGAAAACGTAAACGGAAGTCTAAGTTCGCAGAACTCATAGCAAAAGAAAAGCCGAAATTTGATCCTCAACAACATAAATCTTATGAAGAATATTTCAATAAGTATTACTCGTTGGATTACGAAGATATGATTGGTGACATACCATGTAGATTTAAATACAGAGAAGTTGTGCCAAACGATTATGGTTTGAGCATAGAAGAGGTAAGTATATATTAATATTATTTTTAACGCTTTTATTTTTCTGTAAAACACCTTAAATACGTCCCTTTTATTAGATATTGGTGGCCGATGATAAAGAATTGAATAAATGGTGTTCCTTGAAGAAAGCTCTTCAGTACAAACCAGAACATGCTGAACTAAATGACGTCCAAATGTATAAACAGAAAGCCAAGAATGAGGCGCTTAAAAGAAAGATACTTACAAGTTTATACAAGTAAGGCAAGAAGGATGGAAAATTTTTTAACTGAGTTCGTGCTATTTACTACAAACTGTATTTAACATTTTCCAGGGAAGCCGAGGATGACGAAGAGGGAGACAAAAAAGAGATCGCAACTACTACCGCCGTTAATGAAAGCATAGAAACAAAAAAGAAGCGACGAAACAGGAAGAAAAAGACACAAAACGATCAGAACGATTCAGCCACTGTCGAGATTAATCACGAAATATCTAAATATAACAAACAACCTAATGAAAGTGATGAAAAGATAAAAGGTAACGTTAATGCAACACAAGAAAAATCAAAGAAACATGTGAAATGTGAAAAGCGGAAGCCAGAGGAACAGCGTGAGCAGCCAAAGAAAAAGAAGCTAAAGATTAATAAGCTGGAAGAATCTGTAAATTCCACCGAAAATAAAATTCACGAAGAAGAAGAAACTACAGGCAAACCTACCGATAAAGAATTTTCATCTAAAAAGAAAGTTAGTGATCAAAATCACAACGAGTCAAATGTCAAACATTCGAAGAAAACAAAGTTAAAGGAGAAGATGATGAAGAAGAAGCTCGACAAAAGGAAGGAGAAGAATGGGGCAAAGGACGAAGAAATTAGTAGTGACATTGCTTCATTAAATCCGGAAAGGTTAAAGGTATATGGGATAAATCCAAAGAAACTGAAAAACAAATTGAAATATGGAAAGAAGAAACAATAACTATGTCATATTGTGAATAAAAATATGTACATATAATTTTTTATTATAATCGACTATCTTTATATTCCCCATTTTCTTACGCCGTCGCGCGCGCCCTGTTCAATATCAATAAACATGCGGGGTAAATGTTTGGCGAGGATTCAATGTGATCGAATACCCGCACCCTCAAGTAGGAGTGTCCTGTTGTTAGGGTAAATCCGTTTCGACATGATAAACGACGTTTGCGGATTATTAGAATCGTAGCAGTCTGTTTGAGTTTACTTTTCTAAAATCTCCATCTTAATCCATACCATATGCCTTGGTCAAGGAAATCTATCTTTCTGTTTCTGTTCAATGACCATCAGCCTTCGATATTAAACAAATATTAACACTATTGTTTTGTAAAATCATTATTAAGAAATTATATTTCTTAAATTGATATAAAAAGAATCGCTTTTAAAACTGACGTTAAAGAAATTATAATATTTTTCATAGAATACATGCATGTATGTAGAGTAGAAAGAAAGACAATGTAATATTTGTCAATTAGAATAAAATTCGAAATTTAAAATTAACGATACGCTTTTGTACATGGCACTATTATACATGCAGACTATCGTGGATTCGATCGCATTGACTGGAATAATTTAATCGGCAACAAAGCCCAGATATCTCTTACGAATGTTAGTTAACGAGAGGGGAGAGGATTAGGGATGACACGGTACTTGCACCCATCTAAACTGGTCTCTCTGTCCCCTTGGGTACAATATATCAATTCTCCTAGCCCCACCAGTATTCCATGGTAGCAGGTGGCTCCTGACGGCTACGCTCGTTCGCACCCTTAATTCTCAATTAATGTTATACCCGTTGTAAACGTGTATTTTATCCGTGCCGCGTAAGTTACAATACTAAAATGAATTACATAAACACATATACACAAAACAAAAAAAAAAAAAAAAAAAAAAAAAAAAGAAAGAAAAGCTATATCGCGACAAATAAATAACGAGAATTAACAAAAGAGTACGGAGATCAGACAGAAAAGTTTGAAATATAATTTACCAACTGCCTTCATTTTATCGAAGAAAAAGATTTTGTGATATTTTAGGAAAATGTTTAACGTAAAATTGGAACGTGAAATTGTGTTTAAATTGCAGATATTTTCTGACGTTAGAAAAATATGTTTATTTGAGTCGAAAGTGATCGAAACAAGACTCCACGGTTAATGTAAATTTCTTTTCTTTTCCTCCTATTCAATTACTTGAAAATATTACGTGGTAATAGAACTTTGGAAGCTTTCATTTTTTACTAAAATCACGCAGAGTTTCGAAAAATTGAAAGTCAATAGAAAAACATTTTAGTTTCATTTCTGAATATTTTATTTTAGATTCTTCGGAGAGTAATTCAATTCAGATTTCCAAGACTGTTTAATCGCTATTTTCGCTAAGTAAAAATCGGTTAGGGGTTGTTCGAAGTAGTAGCTATTTTCACCGAATTACGAGCTATCCAGTTTCAAGATTACCAAATTTCACGGGCTAACGCCTCCATCTGGAATCGTATAGGGCGTACCAGGGGGTAGTGTAATTGAGGTATCATCCCTGTCCACGTCCTAATTGGCGGAAAATTGTCAGGGCGAATATCCGAGTAACTTGGTGAAGAAAGTCGAGTTCAAGATACTATTTTGGTCCTTTCGACGAATTTATCATTTTTTGCGGGAAAATTCAACTTACACTTCGATTTATAATTGACGAAAACAATTTGTAACTTTATTAATTGATATTATATGATTTTAATAAAAGAACTGAAAGAAATTGAATTTAACTTTAAGTCGAGTACAATTTCCACCACCGAAATAGATTTCTTAGAATAAAATCTCATCGGATTCATTGTTCGGAGTTTTCACGGTTTGTGACTTCGTCACATCGCCCACTTGAATCATAATTATCAGATACGTGGTAATCGTTCCAATGACCTGAAAAAACAAATGTTGATTAAAGGATGATATAACTCACTAACAACTATATATTAAAATTGAAATGAAATTTAAAATTATAGCTTGTAAATGCTAAATTCTATTTCTTATTTAATTAAAGGTCCATGTACTGCTTGAATAAACGTGTGGTCCAGGTTGAAATATCCATGAGCTGTGAATACCACCGGATTTTGTATCAGCTGTAGAGTGAAATTTCGAATCTAAAAATGTCATTTTTCATCTGAATTTAGTGGATGTGTGTGTTTTTTTTTAATAATCTTACAACATATCTTTTTATACAGGTCTTGAATATTTACCTCTGTTCGAAATTCGTTGCTGGTGGATGGTTCGTACAGGTCGCAAATAACATCGCCCATAAATGTTACCTGTGAACAATTAATAATAGCAATTTACTTTCATGCTTTTTAATTTCTTTCAACTATTTTAATCTTGCACGATTTTAGATATATATTTTGAGAAACATAAATAAATAATACTTTTCTCTCTTTTTTTTTTGATATTCTTCTACGTTCATTAACATCTTTAAGCTTTCAAACGTTTATCGATGTGTATCGATAGTTTCTTCTGATAAAATGCTGTACCTCTAAGTTCGTTTTAGCACAAACGTGATTCACATGAAAGATTTGCGACGCGTAAACTAAGAACCAGCAAATCACGGAGACCAGTTCTTTTATAAGTTCATCCATGGTCAGATCCAGCCATATAATTCTGTACAATATGTAGAGGAAAGTAATGGTGAAGATAACCGATGTGATCATCAGCAACAGAATCTGCATCCCGAATGTGTCATTCACGACTTTCACGATCTTGATTATCTCTAGATGCATTTGCCTTTTCGAAAAAAATGTATGTTCGTATGAATGAATGATTTAATATCGCCAAAACTATTTATCGCACACTCTCTTTTTCAAAAACTGAAATTTATTCTTAAAAATTCACGTTTAATACTTTCCTCGATATTAAATTATCCATTGAAGTAAAATTTAATCTATTTCTTTTCTACGGTTTTATTTGTCTGCTGCAAAGACTAAATTTGAAGAATTTCGGAACGATATATTTACCGCAGTGCCGTTAAATTTCCTGATACATTTCAACTGTACAATTCGACAGAAAATTCGTTTCTCAAATATTTCGAACGAAAAGTTCTTTATCGAGTTTAACAATTTTGTAAAATCGCGGCGAAAATGCAAACGCGTAACCTCCAATCTTCTCTCACGCGTTATCAAATATTCCTATTAAACAATTTTCTATTATCTTTTGTCACACTAGACAAATTAACGTATAACATATGAGAAACGATACAGAGAACGTTTTGCGGTTTTTCGCTCAACGCAGAATCTCACTTTATCGATCTTATCTTGTTCGTGTTTCCATGGCTCCCTTGTTCATTCCTCAACGACCAGAAATTCTTGTTCTCAAAATCGTTCTTCATCTGTAGAAATTTTTTATGCAATGACGATTCCGATGTCATCGTGGCCAACATGCTATGAAGCAATTGATTCAGTTGGTGAAGCTTCAACCTCAAGCACCTATATTTTATACATTGTATTTTTTATAGTTTCATTAGAACACTATCATAGTAGAACTCTATTTATCGTAATTTGTGGCGGAGTAAATGGTTCATCATTGTCGCGGTTCTCGTTACTAGTGATGATTCACAGAACATCTTTGTGATGATAACGCATAAGTATAATTGGAATGAGTTCATTTAATCGAGTACTGATTAAAATTTCATTTCTATAAATGGAATTCTACCGTAATTAAATATTTTTGAATATTTGAATAATTGAATAATTAATCGTTTTTGAATATTTGGTTTCATACGTGACCCAAAAGCCGAAGGTAACGCTGGAAACGTAGATGACTATGAATGGAACGTGGGCTACGAAGGAAAGGCACAGTTTCATCATCGTTGGCGTGGCTGTTGCAAAATGCCATTTGGAAGTGACTGCGACGAAAACGACTGTGATAAATCCGTAAATCACGAATTCCTTTATCTGATACACGAACAGCGCACGATACATTCGTGGCAATCCTATTTTTTCCATTGCTTGATCGTTCGATTCTACAAGTGCGATCAAACTACGTAATTTCTAGAAGATGAAAGACATATTAAAATTACGAATAAATTAACCGGACGTATGGTATTGGAACTTCGACTCTTTAAAACTATCTCGGATGAAAATTTACTGCTGTACATATTATTTTTTCTTTTTTTTCTTTAATTAAAAAATATGACGATAAGAAAGAGAATGACAAAGATATACATCTAATCCAAGATAAAAATATAATACGGTCAATCTGAAAATAATTATCGAGTGTTTTTAATGTATCGAATTTCAAAGCTGCTGCGCCATAACATCCGAAAAATATGACATACAGTGCTGGACAAAAGTATTGGCACAGCATGATTGTTATGATAGAAATGCTTATAACTACTAAACAAATTGATTTAAACAAAAAACTTTTTGACGTATTTATTTATTATCTATTCTAGTTTATTACATAACAAGAGCAACAATATAAATAAAATAATACGCAAAATAATAACAAAAATATATTTTTTGAACATTTTATGGGTGGACAAAACTATTGGCACAGTAGAATATTTACGCTTATAACTAATTACATAATAAACTTCTAATATTTTGTTGGCAGTCCTTTTCTTTTAAGGACTTCCTTTAATCTTCTGGGCATCGAGTGGACTAATTTTTTAGTGAATTCAGGTACAATATTGCTCCATTCCTGCAGAAGAACTTTCTTCAGTTCAGACTTGCTTGTGATATTATGTTTCCTAATTCTTTTTTCCAATTCGTTCCACACGTGCTCAATGGGATTCATATCGGGACTTTGAGGTGGTGTGTTTAATGTGTGGGCAGTATTATATATTATCCACTGACGAACAATATACGCCATATGTTTAGGATCTCGATCCTGCTGAAAATAGAAATCCCTGGGGAGGTTTAATTTTTGAGTACTTTTCAAAAGATTTTGCTTGAGTATATTTAAATATACATATTTATCCATTATCTCATCAATGAATATAAGTTCTCCTACACCCGATGATGCCATACATCCCCACACCATTAAACCACCACCCCCATGTTTCATGGTGGCTTGCAGATTCAGTTCGTCCATCTCTGTGTTGGGTTTTCGCCATACTAATATTCTGCCGTCAGATTTAAAAATATTAAACTTACTTTCATCTGAAAACATGATCTTTTCCCAAAAATCAGTATCTTTCGTAACAAACTCTTTCGCGAATTCCACTCTTTTCTTTTGGTTTATTTTACTGATGTAGGGCTTTCTTCGTGCTGCACGGGCAGAATAACCGGCATCCTTCAATACCCTACGTACAGTTTTGGTACTTACTTCTTTTTCACACTCAGCTTTTAACATCGAAGCAATTTCAGTCGAATTAGTTTTTGGATCCTTCTTTACAATATTTACGATTTTCCTTTTTTCTCGAATTGTTACCTTAGAAGGGCGACCACTCCTAATTTGATTCTCTAGATTTTCTTCACTTTTAAAGCGTTTTATGACTGAACGCACAGTAAAACGACTTCTGTTTATGATTTGTGCAATTTCGTTGTAAGATTTATTCATCTTATATAAATTTAATATTATTTTTCTTTCTTCAATTGTGGTTTCTTTCGTTTTTCTAGACATTATTACTCTTTCTTGGTTTTTTGTTGTTTAATAACTGAAGTCTCCAGTTTCACTGATCGAGTGTTATAATTAAGAAGATTAAAGGAAGTCCTTAAAAGAAAAGGACTGCCAACAAAATATTAGAAGTTTATTATGTAATTAGTTATAAGCGTAAATATTCTACTGTGCCAATACTTTTGTCCACCCATAAAATGTTCAAAAAATATATTTTTGTTATTATTTTGCGTATTATTTTATTTATATTGTTGCTCTTGTTATGTAATAAACTAGGATAGATAATAAATAAATACGTCAAAAAGTTTTTTGTTTAAATCAATTTGTTTAATAGTTATAAGCATTTGTATCATAACAATCTTGCTGTGCCAATACTTTTGTCCAGCACTGTAGGTGTATCGTGTCTTCCCCTGTGGTCTTTGTATTTAAAATAAAACTTTTTCGAAACAAAGCGCTCAATTTACCTGCGCATTTAATCTGCTGGCGACGATCAACGTGCTTAATGTCCAAAGATTCGCATAAATCAGTAATTTGAACGCGATTCGACTTAAGCTGAGCATGCTAATTATATAATATTTGTTGAAATAAGGTATCATTAATATACCACCGACATTAACCACTACCAAAACACACAGGGTGTACGCGTACTCTATCAGTTTCGATGGCTTTTTGCTAAGAACGTCACTGATACCCATCCCGAAAAGAAAATTCATTACCAATGATGGCACTATGGTTTGCCTGAGAGTTTTCGGCTTGAACATCGCGGATCAAAGACGCGAGAACTTTAACAGTGGATAAACTTGAACACTCTACTTCTTTGCCATCCTTTCTGAATAGTTTTGACGGATCATTATCGTGTCACGAATGTTAAATAGGCTGCTAAGTAATAACGAGCACAACAATTGCCTGCTCGTATCTGGATCGATATCGTTACGAGGATGGAATTGTCATGAGGAATAGTTAATGACTAGTCTATAGGATGAAATTGCGCATAGTAGAACTGTCTGATTAATATCGCAAAAGTAAGAATATTACCGTTGGGAAGGTAAAGGATACGATCTTATGCAATGTATTTTTCCTTAGGTTTTTCTAAGAATATGAATCATGTTTGATTAGCCAATACAAAAAGTTATACCGATTTTTTAGAATAATGTGGAGCACCTGGAATCGAAGGTGTACAAGTGGCACTGACGATGTCAATAATTTGCTAAAATAACGAAGAGATAAGAATACTTTTGTAATTCATGTGGGAATAAAAATATTATTTCATCGTAAGTGGTTTTTTTCCTTTAAATATATTTGTTACGATACATACAAGTTGTGGTATTTCACACTGAATCAAGCTCGAGTACACACACACTGCGTCTCGTAAAGTCCTCAAATACTATCATTTCTTATACATTACTAGATGTATATCTTATAGTTACATTAACGCGATAAACAATGATGATTTTTTTAATTAGATTTTGTCACGTTGTATGTGTTGTACCTTGTACCTCTACATATTTATGTGTAAGGATTGCAAAAGGTACGACAGTTTTGCGAGAGGAATGTTAATTAAGAGACGCATTGTATTACTATTTAACACTTGCAGACTTTACCTACGTGTTTCATAATTCTACAATACGATTCTATCGAAAACTATGCATAGTTATACTACTACACTTGTATTCTCGTATAAGGTGGTGGTCTCGTTTGTGATTAATATTGGACCGTTCTTTATCAAGTTTTGGCTCCATTGTACCATAATCACCAAATAAGATATTACGAAGTTGAGACACTGTAGAAAGTACATGAATCAATTCTTAATAAATTCTAGGCAAACAAATCCATGTAAAGAAGTATACTAACGTAACGAACGAATCCATAGTTCAATATATAATGAACCGATTTCGTCTTTTCAAGTTGCGTGTACGATATTTGCCAAGAAAAATTGAGGATCTAGAAATAGATTAATTGTTCGTTACTTACGATAATTTTATTTTGATCTGTAAACGAATAAAATTTCCATTTTTTTACCTCATCTGTTAATTCTGCGTTTCCTTCGTGCACAGGATATGCGTGGATGTTTCCTATCGTTTTGCTAGCCTGAAAATCGATTGATCGTGTCAAACCCTGTTACTTGCTTTTCCAAAACAGAGGAAAATTTTATTTCATTTTTGCTAAAGAATGTAAACATCTTATAACAAACAACACATTCGTTTTAATAAAAATATGACAGTTGTTCTGCAGAAAAATCTGTCATTATTGGCAAATCGAATAATGGAAACCATTTAAGATCGAGCTACGAATGGTGGTATGTATTATAGTCTTTGAAACGAATCAAAAATAAATGTTAGTATTTTTCCTAACGATATACTAGTTTCCAAGTAGCAAGTTATTATGCATAATTTAAGAAAATATGATTTGGTGAAAGATGAACAATGCAACAGAGTTAAAGAATTAAAAATATATTTTTTACCTGTCTCATTGTATATTCGCAGTCGTAGCTCATTAAAGCGATCTTCAAGGTACTAACCACGCTATCCAACATATATAACGATACAAAATCCAATCGATCTACTACAATATTAAATCCTCTCTGAAGATCCATGTACAAGGCGTAGACACATATAGTACAATATAGCAGTGTCGTGATCGTGTATATTAATATTTGAGCGTTGAATATATCGTTCACCATCCTCGATACCTTGCACACTTGTAGATGCACGAACCTTTAAATTTGCGAATTTCCATTTTTTTTTCTTCTGTCGAAATACGTAAAATAATATATACTAACAGCAAATGAATGGTCAAATTTGAGTTGCATTATGCAAGAGAATTTACAAATTCTCAACTCAAAATTAGAGGGGTGTATCAAATGATACGATAGGTTTATTCGACGAATAAAATTTTGTTTTATAGAATAGTTTCATGTCTTTCGCCGCCGTTTCTTCTTATGTTTTCAGTGGAAAACATGAAAAAACGGATAACGATGCGTTGCTGTAACTGTTATCAATTCGTTTTTTATTTACCTAATTTGTCGAAGTATATGAACTTTTTCTTGGACGATTTTTTGTTTCACATTCGAAACGCTGCCTGACGTAAATACCCCTGAATCATTTAAAGATCGTTCGGACAGCCAATCGTTCGATTCAAATCTATTTCGAAAATTATGACTTGGTTCGAAGATGGTCTCCGTATTGGATTCCTGTGTTTTTACTTTGCGTTTCTCCAAAAGGAACGTTTCAAGAAGATCGTTTATCATCTTAAATCGCGATCCTAGCCAACTGTAAGAACAATAAAATTTCGAAAAATAGGGAAACGAATTATTTTGAAATATTTTATAGCAAATACTTAACGAAAATATCGAATATAATCAAATGATGGATGATAGTACAGATGACGAGCAGTATTTGTTTTTAATTGTTTACGTACTAAATCGCTGTGTTGTAGTCGTATAATACAATTGATTGAGCGCTCGATATGTAACATTCAATAAAGATAAGATATGCTATCAGAGGTGGTAGAAGGTTTTGTATTAATATCTTTATGAAAATTGCAGATGTTACGACCGCATTTAGTAACCAGAATGATCCGACGATCGTTATATGGCGAAGCAAACTGCGATACTCGATTTCAACTCCCAATTTCTTCAAACGTACATCCACTTTGTCGATCTGATTCATCATCGCTAATACGTTCTGAATAATAAACGAGTAAAGACAAATGTATTGGAATTATTAAATTTGCGTAAAAATTTCATTACTATATAGTTAAACGAAGATCCATTATGTTTTCACCTTGGATTGGTATAGACCAATGACCATTATGCTTGTGTATCCAAGTACATGCGTGGTATATTGGAACATGTATGTGACGCTTTCTATGTTATGCGCCATGTGATATTCTGTATTTTGTATTTCTGCATGAATTGCGAAAACAGAAAGCACAAAAATTAGGAACGTGTTCCAAATCCAGCTACATATAAATTTGAGTCGGTGTTTTCTTGGATCTATGAAGTTTCGAAGTGCCACCATGTAATTCAATATGGTTATTATCCTTGTTGTTGTCTCGTAATTTTTCATTCTTGTTGTGATCTATTTTTTAAACTTCAAGTAGAAAACGTGAATAATTTTTTAACTTTTCTTCAACGATATTAACCCGCTGCATTAACGTGACTCGTACTCTCTGTGCAACTAAATGTGATAGCGACTCAGGTATTGCATATGCAACTATTAAAGGTTAGACAGAGTTTCATTGATAAAATGTCATAGGAATGTAGGAAGTTATAAAGTAGGAAAAGCAATTAGTTTGATTTCATTCGTTATCGACGAATCATACTTCACGGTAGAAAAATAGTTATATCCGGAATGATTACGATCACTCCAGAAAATTACACATATTGCTGCATTCGATATACTTGGAAGATTGTTAGTGTTCTTGAAGTGTTTCATTTGTTATTGCGTGGCATGAATACGTTTGCGTTGATGCATTACGTATGTTTGTATGTCGCAGTCAGATAGGAAGTAAATAACATAATATTAATGAGAAAACAGGAAATTATTTCTAACCATCTCAAATAGAACGAAGCATTTTACTTTATGTTTTCACATTATATTATTTTAAAATCATTTACTGCATGGTAAAAACCTTCCAAGCATCGGTGATATGACGTTGAAGAGAGAATGGTCTGATGTTATTAATTTTGTTGGCAAACATATACTTTTTGATGTACAAACACTTCTCCCGATCCATCTCGTTATTTCATATAGGAAAATATTAACTCGCTTGTGCCAAGAAACAATTTGCTTCGGGCATATTTTAATAAGTTATGCATTTGAAACGACATAACGAAATAAAAGCATCCAAAAATTTTCAATCTTTATATACCGTTGTATCTCGAAATGTTGAAGGGACGAAGAACAAAGATGCTTTTGATTATATTTTGTCTCATTGTATCTTGTACCTCGTACCTCAACATACTTTCAACGATTTAAGGTCCTAAGGTGAACGTTTAAAAGAAGTCTTATTTGTGACGTGCAGTTTATTAATGTTTAATTACAATTTTTATGTGTGGCCTTTATAATTCCATAAGATGACGCTATCGAAAAGTATCCAGCGTTATACTATTACACTACTATGCTCGTATTCTCTTGTAACGTTTGGTAGGTGGTGGTTTCGTTTGTGACTATCATTGGATCATTCTTTATCAATTGCTGGCTCCATTGTATCATAATCACCAAATAAGATATTACGAAGTCGAGACACTGTAAAAATTATACGAATAAATTTGTAGTAAGTTCATGGAAAAAACAATTCTTTGTAAAGAAGTATACTAACGTAACGGACGAATCCATAGTTTAATATGTAATGAACCGATTTCGTCTTTTCAAGTTGCGTGTACGATATTTGCCAAGAAAAATTGAGGATCTAGAAATAGATTAATTGTTCGTTACTTACGATAATTTTATTTTGATCTGTAAACGAATAAAATTTCCATTTTTTTACCTCATCTGTTAATTCTGCGTTTCCTTCGTGCACAGGATACGCGTGGATGTTTCCTATCGTTTTGTTAGCCTGAAAATCGATTGATCGTGTCAAACCCTGTTACTTGCTTTTCCAAAACAGAGGAAAATTTTATTTCATTTTTGCTAAAGAATGTAAACATCTCATAACAAACAACACATTCGTTTTAATAAAAATATGACACAGACGATCGATACGTATACTACAAAAATATGACAGTTGTTCTGCAGAAAAATCTGTCTTTATTGGCAAATCGAATAATGGAATCCATTTGAGATCGAGCTACGAATGGTGGTATGTATTATAGTCTTTGAAAGGAATCAAAAATAAATGTTAGTATTTTTCCTAACGATATACTAGTTTCCAAGTAGCAAGTTATTATGCATAATTTAAGAAAATATGATTTGGTGAAAAATGAGCAACGCAGCAGAGTTCAAGAATTGAAACTATGTTTTTTACCTGTCTCATTGTATATTCGCAGTCGTAGCTCATTAAAGCGATCTTCAAGGTACCAATCACGCTGTCCAACAAATATAACGATACAATATCCAATCGATCTACTAAAAAATTAAATCCTCTCTGAAGATCCATGTACAAGGCGTAGACACATATAGTACAATATAGCAGTGTCGTGATCGTGTATATTAATATTTGGACGTTGAATATATCGTTCACCATCCTCGATACCTTGCATACTTGTAGGTGCACGAACCTTTAAATTTGCGAAATTTCATATTTTTCTTTTTCTGTCGAAATACGTAAAATAATATATACTAACAGACAAATGAATGGTCAAATTTGAGTTGCGTTACGTAAGAGAATTTACAAATTCTCAGCTCAAAATTAGAAAGGAGTATCGAATGATACGATAAGTTTATTCGACGTATAAAATTTTGTTTTATAAAATAGCTTCATGTCTTTCGCCGCCGTTTCTTCTTATGTTTTCAATGAAAGACATAAGAAACGGATAACGATCCGTTGCTGTAACTGTTATCAATTCGATTTTTATTTACCTAACTTGTCGAAGTATATGAACTTTTTCTTGGACGATTTTTTGTTTCACATTCGAAAAGCTGGATGTCGTAGATACTCCTGAATCATTTAAAGATCGTTCGGACTGCCAATCGTTCGATTCAAATCTATTTCGAAAATTATCACTTGTTTCGAAGATGGTCTCCGTATTGGATTTCTTTGCTTTTACTTCGTGTTTCTCCAAAAGGAACGTTTCAAGAAGATCGTTTATCATCTTAAATCGCGATCCTAGCCAACTGTAAGAACAATAAAATTTCGAAAAATAGGGAACGAATTATTTTGAAATATTTTAGAGCAAATACATAACGAAAATATCGAATATAATCAAATGATGGATGATAGTACAGATGATGAGCAGTATTTGTTTTTAATTGTTTACGTACTAAATCACTGTGTTGTAGTCGTATAATACGATTGATTGGGCGTTCGATATGTAACAGTAATTAAAGGTAATAAATGCTGTCAGAGGCGGTAAACGTTTTTGTATTAAAATCTCTATGAATATTGCAGATGCTACTAGTGCATTTAGTAACCAGAATGATCCGACGATCGTTATATGGCGGAGCAAACTGCGATACTCGATTTCAATTCCCAATTTCTTCAAACGTTCGTCCACTTTGTCGATCTGATTCATCATCGTTGATACGTTCTGAATAATAAACGAGTAAAAACAAAAGTAATCTAGGTATTAAATTTGCGTAAAAATCCATTATTATATAATTATTAAAAGATCTATTTTGTTTTCACCTTGGATTGGTACAGACCAATGATCATTATGCTTGTGTATCCAAGTACATGCGTGGCGTATTGGAACATGTATGTGACGCTTTCTATGTTATACATCATGTGATATTTTACATTTTGTATCTGTACACGAATTGTGAAAACGGAAAGCACAAAAATTACTAACGTGTTCCAAATCCAACTACATATAAATCTGAATCCGTGTTTTCTTGGATCTATGAAGTTTCGAAGTGCCCCAATGTAATTCAATATGGTTATTATCCTTGTTGTTGTCTCGTAATTTTTCATTCTTGCTTTGATCTATTTTTTAACCTTCAAGTAGAAAACGTGAATAATTTTTTAACTTTTCTTCAACGATATTAACCCGCTGCATTAACGTGACTTCTACACTCTGTGCAACTAAAGGTGATAGCGACTCAGGTATTGCATATGCAACTATTAGAGGTAAGACAGAGTTTCATTAATAGAATGTTATAGGAATGTGGGAACTTATAAAGTAGAAAAAGCAATTAGTTTGATTTCATTCGTTATCGATGAATGGTACGTCATGGTAGAATAATTGTTGTAGTCCCAAATGATTACGATCACTCCAGAAAATCGCATTTATTGCTGAATTCGATATACTTGAAAGATTGTTAATGTTCTCGAGGTGTTTAAATTGGTATTGCGTGGCATGAGTACGTTTGCATTGATGCATTATATTTGTTTGCATGTCGCATTCAGATAGGAAGTAAAAAGCATAATATTAATGAGGAAAGAGGAATTTATTCCTGACCATCTTAAAAAGAATGAGGCGTTTTACTTTATGATTTCACATTATATTACTTTAAAATCATTTACTGCATGACAAAAACTTTTCAAGCAACGGTGAAATAACGTTGAAGAGGGAATGCTCTGATGTTATTAATTTTGTTGGCAAACATATACTTTTTGATGTACAAACACTTCTCCCGATCCATCTCGTTATTTCATATAGGAAAATATTAACTCGCTTGTGCCAAGAAACAACTTGCTTTGGGCTTATTTTAATAAGTTATGCCTTCGAAACGACATAACGAAATAAAAGCATCCAAAAATTTTCAATCATTATATAACGTTGTATCTCGAAATGTTGAAGGGACGAAGAACAAAGCTTTTTTGATTATATTTTTTCACGTTGTATCTTGTATCTCGTACCTCAACATACTTTCAACGAATTAAGGTCCTAAGGTGAACGTTTAAAAGAAGTCTTATTTGTGACGTGCAGTTTATTAATGATTAATTACAGTTTTTATGTGTGGCTTTTATAATTCCATAAGATGACGCTATCGAAAAGCATTCAACGTTATACTGTTACACTACAATGCTCGTATTCTCTTGTAACGTTTGGTAGGTGGTGGTTTCGTTTATGATTATCATTGTATCGCTCTTTATCAATTGCTGGCTCCATTGTATCATAATCACCAAATAAGATATTACGAAATTGAGACACTGTAAAAATTATACGAATAAATTTGTAGTAGGTTCATGGAGAAACAAATCTTTGTAAAGAAGTATACTAACGTAACGGACGAATCCATAGTTCAATATGTAATGAACCGATTTCGTCTTTTCAAGTTGCGTGTACGATATTTGCCAAGAAAAATGGAGGATCTAGAAATATATTAACTCTACGTTAGTTACGATAATTTCATTTTGATCTGTGAACGAGTAAATGTCCATTTTTTTACCTCATCTGTTAATTCTGCGTTTCCTTCGTGCACAGGATACGCGTGGATGTTCCCTATCGTTTTGCTTGCCTGAAAATCGGTTGATCGTGTCAAATCCAGTTACTTGCTTTTCCAAAACAGAGGATAATTGTATTTTATTCTTGCTCAAGGATGTAAACATTTTGTAACAAACAACACGTTTGTTTCATAAAAATATGACACAGCCGATCGATACGTGTACTACAAAAATATGACAGTTCTTCTGCAGAGAAATCTGTTTTTATTGGCAAATCGAATAATGGAAACCTTTTAAGATCGATCTATGAATGGTGGTGTGTATTATAGTTTTTGAAACGAATCAAAAATAAATGTTAGTATTTTTCCTAACGGTATACTAGTTTCCAAGTAGCAAGTTATTATTCATAATTTAAGAAAATATGATTTGGAGAAAAATGATCAATGCGGCAAAATTCAATAATTGAAACTATATTTTTTACCTGTCTCATTGTATATTCGCAGTCGTAGCTCATTAAAGCGATCTTCAAGGTACCAACTACGCTGTTCAAGATATATAGTGATGTCAAATCCAAATGATCTGTCATAGAAGTGAGACCTCTGAGAAGATTCATGTACAAGCTGTAGACACATACAGTACAATGTAGCAGTGTCGTGATTGAGTATATTAATATTTGAGCGTTGAATATACCGTTCACCATCCTCGATACCTTGCACACTTGTAGATGCACGAACCTTTAAATTTGCGAATTTTCATTTTTTTTTTCTTCTGTCGAAATATGTAAAATAATGTATACTAACAGACAGATGAATGGTTAAAATTGAGTTGCGTTATATAAGAGGATTTACAAATTCTTAGCTCGAAATTAAAAGGGTGTATCGAAAGATACGATAGGTTTATTCGACGAATAAAATTTTGTTTTATAAAATAGTTTCATGTCTTTCGCCGCCGTTTCTTCTTATGTTTTCAGTGGAAAACATGAAAAAACAGATAGCGATCCGTTGCTGTAACTGTTATCAATTCGATTTTTATTTACCTAATTTGTCGAAGTATATGAACTTTTTCTTGGACGATTTTTTGTTTCACATTCAAAACGCTGCCTGACGTAGATACTCCTGAATCATTTAAAGATCGTTCGGACAGCCAATTGTTCGATTCAAATCTATTTCGAAAATTATGACTTGGCTCGAAGATGGTCTCCGTATTGGATTCCTGTGTTTTTACTTTGCGTTTCTCCAAAAGAAACGTTTCAAGAAGATCGTTTATCATCTTAAATCGCGATCCTAGCCAACTGTAATAACAATAAAATTTCGAAAAATAGGGAAACGAATTATTTTGAAATATTTTAGAGCAAATACTTAACGAAAATATCGAATACAATCAAATTATGGTCGATAGTACCGATGATGAGCCGTATTTGTTTTTAATTGTTTACGTACTAAATCGCTGTGTTGTAGTCGTATAATACGATTGATTGGGCGTTCGATATGTAACAGTAATTAAAGGTAATAAATGCTACCAGAGGCGGTATACGTTTTTGTATTAAAATCTCTATGAATATTGCAGATGTTACGACCGCATTTAATAACCAGAATGATCCGACGATCGTTATATGGCGAAGCAAACTGCGATACTCGATTTCAACTCCCAATTTCTTCAAACGTACGTCCACTTTGTCGATCTGATTCATCATCGCTGATACGTTCTGAATAATAAACGAGTAAAGACAAATGTATTGGAGTTATTAAATTTGCGTAAAAATTTCATTATTATATAATTAAACGAAGATCCATTATGTTTTCACCTTGGATTGGTACAGACCAATGATCATTATGCTTGTGTATCCAAGTACATGCGTGATATATTGGAACATGTATGTGACGCTTTCTATGTTATACACCATGTGATATTTTATATTTTTTATTTGTGCATGAATTGCGAAAGCAGAAAGCACAAAAATTAGGAACGTGTTCCAAATCCAGCTACATATAAATTTGAATCGGTGTTTTCTTGGATCTATGAAGTTTCGAAGTGCCACCGTGTAATTCAATATGGTTATTATCCTTGTTGTTGTCTCGTAATTTTTCATTCTTGCTTTTATCAATTTTTTAAATTTCAAGTAGAAAACGTGAACAAATTTTTAACTTTTCTTCAACGATATTAACCCGCTGCATTCACGTGACTCGTACTGTCTGTGCAACTAAAGGTTATAGCGACTCAGGTATTGCATATGAAACAATTAGAGGTAAGACAGAGTTTCATTAATAGAATTTCATAGGAGTGTGGGAAGTTATAAAGTAGAAAAAGCAATTAGTTTGATTTCATTCTTTATCGACAAATCGTGCTTCATGGTAGAGTAATGTTTATAATCCCAAATGACTATGATCACTTTAGGAAATTGCACTTACTGCTGCGTTTGATATACTGGAAAAATTCTTAATTTTCTTGAAGTGTTTCAATTGGTGTTGCGTGGCATGAATATGTTTACATTGACGCATCATATATGTTTGCATATCGCGGTCAGATAGGAAATATATAACATAATATTAATGAGAAAACCGGATATAAATCATTTACTGCATATCAAATTCCTTTGAAGCATCCGTGATATGACGTTGAAGATAGAACGGTCTGCTGTTACTAATTTTGTTGACAAACATATACTTTTTGATATACAAACACTTCTTCCGATGCATCACGTTATTTCATATAGGAAAATATTAACTCGCTTGTGCCAAGTAACAATTTGTTTCGGGCATATTTTAATAAATTATGCCTTCGAAACGACATAACGAAATAAAAGCATCCAAGAATTTTTAATCTTTATATATCGTTGCATCTCGAAATGTTGAAGGGACGAAGAACAAAGATTCTTTTGATTATATTTTGTCACGTGGTATCTTGTATCTCGTCCCTCAACATACTTTCAACGAATTAAGATCCTAAGATGAATGTGTAAAAGAAAACTTATTTGTGAGGTGCAGTTTATTAATGATTAATTACAGTTTTTATGTGTGGCTTTTATAATTCCATAAGATGACGCTATCGAAAAGCATCCAACGTTATACTATTACACTTCTATGCTGGTATTCTCTTGTAACGTTTGATAGGTGGTGGTTTCGTTTGTGATTATCACTGGATCGTTCTTTATCAAGTGCTGACTCCATTGTATCATAATCACCAAAGAAGATATTACGAAGTTGAGACACTGTAAAAATTATACGAATAAATTTGTAATAAATTTAAGGAGAAATAAATCGTTGTAAAGAAGTATACTAACGTAACGGACGAATCCATAATTCAATATGTAATGAACCGATTTCGTCTTTTCAAGTTGCGTGTACGATATTTGCCAAGAAAAATGGAGGATCTAGAAATAGATTAATTGTTCGTTACTTACGATAATTTTATTTTGATCTGTAAACGAATAAAATTTCCATTTTTTTACCTCATCTGTTAATTCTGCGTTTCCTTCGTGCACAGGATACGCGTGGATGTTTCCTATCGTTTTGCTAGCCTGAAAATCGGTTGATCGTGTCAAATCCAGTTACTTGCTTTTCCAAAACAGAGGATAATTTTATTTTATTCTTGCTCAAGGATGTAAACATCTTGTAACAAACAACACATTCGTTTTAATAAAAATATGACACACACGATCGATACGTATACTACAAAAATATGACGGTTCTTCTGCAGAGAAATCTGTCTTTATTGGCAAATCGAATAATGGAAACCTTTTAAAATCGATCTATGAATGGTGGTGTGTATTATAGTTTTTGAAACGAATCAAAAATAAATGTTAGTATTTTTCCTAACGATATACTAGTTTCCAAGTAGCAAGTTATTATTCATAATTTAAGAAAATATGATTTGGAGAAAAATGACCAACGCGGCAGAGTTCAATAATTGAAACTATATTTTTTACCTGTCTCATTGTATATTCGCAGTCGTAGCTCATTAAAGCGATCTTCAAGGTACCAACTACGCTGTCCAACATATACATTGATGTCATATCCAAATGATCTGTTATAAAAGTAAGGCCTCTGTGAAGATTCATGTACAAGCTGTAGATACATATAGTACAATGTAACAGTGTCGTGATCGTATATATTAATATTTGGGCGTTGAATATATCGTTCACCATCCTCGATACCTTGCACACTTGTAGATGCACGAACCTTTAAATTTGCGAATTTTTATTTTTTTTTCTTTTGTTGAAATACGTAAAATAATAAATACTAACTGGCAAATGAATGGTTAAATTTGAGTTGCGTTATGCAAGAGAACTTACAAATTTTCAGCTCAAAATTAAAAGGGTGTATCAAATGATACTATAGGTTTATTCGACGAATAAAATTTTGTTTTATAAAGTAGTTTCGTGTCTTTCGTTGCCGTTTCTTCTTATGTTTTCAGTGGAAAACATGAAAAAACGGATAATGATCCGTTGCTATAACTGTTATCTATTCGATTTTTATTTACCTAATTTTTCGAAGTATATGAACTTTTTCTTCTACGATTTTTTGTTTTACATTCGAAACGCTGCCTGACGTAGATACTCCTGAAACATTTGAAGATCGTTCGGACAGCAAATCGTTCAATTCAAATCTATTTCGAAAATTATGACTTGGTTCGAAGATGGTCTCCGTATTGGATTCCTTTGCTTTTACTTTGTGTTTCTCCAAAAGGAACGTTTCGAGAAGTTCGTTTATCATCTTAAATCGTGATCCTAACCAACTGTAATATTAATAAAATTTCGAAACATAGAGAAAAATATCATTCTGAAATATTTTAAAGCAAATGTGTAATGAAAATGTCGAATATAATCAAATGAATGATTATAGTACCGATGATGAACAGTATTTGTTTTTAATTGTTTACGTACTAAATCGCTGTGTTGTAGTCGTATAATACGACTGATTGGGCGTTCGTTATATAATAGTAAGCAAAGGTAATAAATGCTGCCGGAGGCGATAAAATGTTTTGTGTTAAAATATGTATGAAAATTGCAGATGTTACGACCGCATTTAGTAACCAGAATGATCCGACGATCGTTATATGGCGAAGCAAACTGCGATAGTCGATTTCAACTCCCAATTTCTTCAAACGTACGTCCACTTTATCGATCTGATTCATCATCGCTGATACGTTCTGAATAATAAACGAGTAAAGACAAATGTATTGGAGTTTTTAAATTTGCGTAAAAATTTCATTACTATATAATTGAACGAAGATCCATTATGTTTTCACCTTGGATTGGTACAGACCAATGATCATTATGGTCGTGTATCCAAGTACATGCGTGATATATTGGAACATGTATGTCACGCTTTCTATGTTATACACCATGTGATATTTTATATTGTTTATTTGTGCATGAATTATGAAAACAGAAAGCACAAAAATTATCAACGTGTTCCAAATCCAGCTACATATAAATTTGAATCGGTGTTTTCTTGGATCTATGAAGTTTCGAAGTGCCACCATGTAATTCAATATGGTTATTATCCTTGTTGTTGTCTCGTAATTTTTCATTCTTGCTTTTATGGATTTTTTAAATTTCAAGTAGGAATCGTGAATAAATTTTTAACTTTTCTTCAACGATATTATCCCGCGGCATTAACGTAACTCGTTTGTCTGTGCAACTAAAGGTGATAGCGACTCGGGTATTGCATATGCAACTATTAGAGGTAAGACAGAGTTTCATTAATAAAATGTCATAGGAATGTGGTAAGTTATAAAGTAGGAAAAGCAATTAGTTTGATTTCATTCGTTATCGACAAATAGTACTTCATGGTAGAGTAATTTTTATAATCCCAAATGACTATGATCACTTTAGGAAATTGCACTTACTGCTACGTTTGATATACTGGAAAAATACTTAATTTTCTTGAAGTGTTTCAATTGGTATTGCGTGGCATGAATATGTTTACATTGACGCTTTATGTATGTGTGCATATTGCGGTCAGATAGGAAGTATATAACATAATATTAATGAGAAACCCGTAAATAAATCATTTACTGCATATCAAAGTCCTTTGAAGCATCCGTGATATGACGTTGAAGAGAGAATGGTCTGATGTTATTAATTTTGTTGGCAAACATATATTTTATGATATACAAAATCTCGTTATTTCGTACAGGAAAATATTAACTCGCTTGTGCCAAGAAACAATTTGCTTCGGACGTATTTTAATAAATTATGCCTTCGAAACGATATAAGGAAATAGGAGCATCCGAAAATTTTCAATCTTTACGTATCGTTAGATCTCGAAATGTTGAAGGGACGAAGAACAATGATTCTTCTGATTACATATTGTCACGTTGTATCTTGTATCTCGTACCTCAACATAGCTTTAACGATTGCAGATCCTAAGGTGATTGTGTGAAAGAAGTTATATTTATGAGGTGCATTTTATTAATGTTTAATTACAGTTTTTGTGTGCTGCTTTTATAATTCCATAACATGACAGTATCGAAAAGCATCCAACGTTATACTATTACACTACTATGCTCGTATTGTCTTGTAACGTTCGGGAGGTGATAGTTTCGTTTGTGATTATCATTGGATCGCTCTTTAGCAAGTGCTGGCTCCATTGTATCATAATCACCAAATAAGATATTACGAAGTGGATACACTGTAGAAAGTACATGAATCAATTCTTAATAAATTCGAAGAGAAACAAATTCATGTAAAGAAGTATACTAACGTAACGAACGGATCCATAGTTTATTATATAATGAACCGATTTTGTTTTTTCAAGTTGCGTGTATGATATTTGCCAAGAAAATTGGAGGATCTACCAATAGATTAATTCTGCTTTATTTATGATAATTTCTTTTATTAAGAATGTAAATTAATATAATTTCAATTTTTTTACCTCTTCTATCAATTCTGCGTTTCCCCCGTCCACAGGACATGCGTGGAGGAGTCCTATCGTTTTGTTAGCCTGAAAATTGATCGAGCGAAGCTTGTTACTTCTTTTCACGAAAAATAGTGAAACTTGGTGTTCTCAAGCAAAGGGTTATTCAAGCAAAGATTTCACAAAACTATGACTTCACCGACTGGTATGCACGCTACAAAAATATGAAAATTGTTTCTATTGCGGAAACTTGCTTTTATTGGGAAAATAAATAGTGGAAAATGTTTTAAATTAACGCATGAATGATAGTGTATATTACCTACAGTATTCGAATAAAATTAATTAGTAGCATTCTTTCTAACGATAATGTATCAATTGTAATACGCCGTTATTCGTAATTGATAAAATTTTCCAGTATAACAGGAAAATACGTTTTGCTGAAGATTGGAAGATTAAAAATATTGAAAAACAACGTTTTCACCTGTGTCATTGTATCTTCGCAATCGTAGCTCATTAGAGGGATTTTCAGTGCAGCAAGGACGCAGTTCAACACGTACATTATCATTAATTCTATCGAATGTATGAGCTTAGATGGTCTGGAGAGTTCCATGTATAAATAGTAGACAGACATACTACAATTTAGCAGTACCACGGTCGTATATATTAATATTTGGTCGTTGAATATTTGGTTCACCATCTTCGATACGTTGCACACTTGCAGATGCACGAATCTTCAAGTTGACAAATATTCAAATCTTGTTATTTGTCCAAAAGTTCATAATAATATGTAGTGACAAAAGACAAAAGGAAGTTTAAATTACATTTTACAAAAGAATTCTCGAACTCTCGATTCAGAATTAAAAGAAAAGGTCATATGGTGCAATTGCTTTAACCGGCAAAGACAATTTCGTCTCATAATATTGTTTTATCATTTTCTTTCCGTGTTTTTATACTTGCCATTATCCGTGGCTGTAATTGTTATTAATTCGACGTTTATTTACCTGATTCGTTGAAGTAAACGAATTTTATCGTCGGACAGTGATCTTTGTTTTAACTTCCGAGTGTTGTTAGTGGAATTTACTTGTAAAACTTTTACAGTTCGTCCGGACAGCCAATTGTCCAATTCAAATCTGTTTCGAAAATTATGACTCGGCTCGAAGATGGTTTCCGTATCGGAATCCTCTGTTTCTACTTGAGAATTCTCCAAGATAGACGTTTTCATGAGCTGGTTTATATTTTTAAATCGCGATCCTAGCCAACTGCAATAACAAAAGAATTTCGAAAAATAGCAACGTTTAAACTTTGAGGTGGACTAAAAATGACTTTATTAAAGAAGATTGTTTACGTACTATACGGCAGTGTTGTAGTCGTATAAAATGATCGATTGGGCGTTCGTAATGTAGCAGTGAATGAATAGAAGATATGTTATGGTATACAGTGTGTGTTGTATTAACATCTTTATGAAAAGTGCAGATGTTACGGCCGCATTTAATAACCAGAAGGATCCGACGATCATCATGTGACGAAACAAACTGCGATACTCGATTTCAATTCCTAGTTCCTTGAAAATTTCGTCCACTTTGTCAATACGCTGTATCAACGTCATTGCATTCTGAATAATAAACGAAAAATTTAGAAGCGATCGAATCGTTTAATGTACGTAAAAATGTAATTTTCTCTTTTCGAGGTTTTGTACGGTAATATTCAGTGAATAGATTTTGATTATTTCAGATGTGTCAAGTAAATAAACATTTTCTTAGCAAGTAAATCAAATTCATCTTATTTGAAAAATTAATACTTCGTCTACTTATATTATTTATTTGCTTACAAATATAGAATAAGAAATAAATATATAGCATTATACTTTTTCATTTTTCGAGAGAAACAAATTATACTAAATAATTGAAACAATTTACCTTAGACTGGTACTGGCCAATGATCACTATGCATATGTACCCAAGATCATGGATGATATATTGGAACATGTATGTGACACTTTCTATGTTATACGCCATGTGTTGTTTAATATCGTTTATTTGTACGTAAATTATGATGGGAGGAAACACGACAATCAAAAACGTTGTCAAAATCCAGCTGCATATAAATTTGTATTTATGCTTAACTGGATCTATGAAGTTTCGAAGTATCGCAATGTTATTTAATATGGTTATTATCTTGGTTGTTGTCTTGTAATCGTTCATACTTGTTTTAATTTATTTTTAGAAATTAACGTGGAAAATGTTAAAAATTGTTCAACCTTCTAGCGCGATATCTACACGCGATATTAACGCGACTCATTCCTCTATGCAACTGAAGGTGATAGCGATTCCCGGATATATTGAATACCGGATATTCAATTATTAGATATAAGAAAGGTTTTCATGTTTTCAATATAATGTAATCTATGAAATTATGACGGAGGAAAAGTGGATAATTTACCTTGACGTGACCTTATGCGATATCGTCGGAACGTAAGTGATGATCGAATAATACTTTCTCCAACGATTACGATCACTTCGGAAGATTGCACTAATTGTTTTATGAAATATATGTGAAAAATCGGTAATGTACCAGGTGTGTTTCAATTTATATTGCGTCGTACATGGAATATTAGAATATTTTCTAATTAATTTAATTTATCTTTAATTTATCAAAATCTCCACAGCGTGATTGTACATTCTCGGTATGGTGAAGCTTGCCCCGAAAGGTTGCCACAAAATTCAACTTGATCGGAACTTCGTCCTTGAAGTTCAAGGACGAAAGGTTAACATTTTTTCTGCCTGCGTCGTATTTTGTGCTCGAGAACCATAGGTCGCGTTAAACCATTCTCTCGAAAAATGATGTTAATTTCCACTAACACTCCCAATTGCATTATTTACGATATGTTTAAATTTCGTGGTCAAATAGGAAGTAATTACCATGATATTATCGAGGAAATAAGAGGACATTTGTCATGTGATATAGCCCATTCCAAATAGCATGAAGTATTTTACTTTATTAGTTCACGTTATAATAAAATTATTTACTGTACGAGGAAAACGTTTGAAGCAAGAATTGAATGGCGTTGAAAAGGGCACGTCTCGATGTTATCAGTTTTTTTGCAGATGGACACGTAGTGGACATATGGAGGTCGGATATGTCTTATATGATAAGACGATGATAAACGAAAAGAACGAAAGTAATTACGGTGTACAATTTGAGTGAAAATTTCATTTTGCGTTTCTATATTCTTATACTTGCTTTAGCCAGTAATACTCGGCGAATAGGTTTTCATTGTTTTAGATATGTCAAATAAATAAACATCTGGTTCTTTTAGTAAATAGATTAAATTCTCTTAAAGATAATTTTTAAAATATTTAATCGTTTTAAAAATTAATACTTCACTAATTTACATTATTTATTTACTTCTTAAAATATAAAATAATAAAGATATCAGCAAATATACTTTTTTATTATTCAAAAGAAACAGTGTGATGCTTTATACTATACAATTAAAAAAGATTCATTACGTATTCACCTTAGATTGGTACAGACCAACGATCGCTATGATTATGGCATTTTCTATGTTATACTCCATGCTATGTGTTATATCGCATATTTGTCGACAAATTGCAACGAAAAAAAGCACAACAAACCGCAACACGTTTCAAAGTCAGTTGCGTATAAATCTGAATTGATGCTCTGTTGGACCTATGAAGTTCGGAAATGCAATCGTGTAATTCAATATCGTTATTTTCTCTGTTGTTGCCACGTAATTCGTCGTCCTTATTTTAATCTATTTGTAGAAATTAACATAGAAAATATTAAAAGTTATTCAATTTTTCGATCGATTTATACGCGCGACATTAACGTGACTCGTTTCTCTGTGCAATAAAAGGTAATAGCGACTCGAGTATCGGATATGCAATTATTAAAAGTGAGAATGAGCTTCATGAATAGAGAATTATAACGAAGAAATTGTATTAACTTGCCTTGACCTTATGCGTTATGCACGAGACGCGAGTGATGATTGATTAATATAGTTTCGAGTGCTTACGATCATTTCAAGAGATTGCACTAATATGTGATCAAATAATAATATCCGGTATACGTGAAAAATTATTAACGCGTTAAATGTGTTTAATTTTGCTATTGAATCGAATACAGAATATTATATTTTAGTTAATTTAATTTATTTGTAACGTACATAAATATGTATATGTCCTCAATTGTCTTATATATAGTATGACACAAAATCATTATTTTCATTCATACGTTCTACACCGTGTTATATATTATCTGTATGAAATACTGGAATACTTACGCGTATATTTTTTTCTTACTAACAGAAATTGTTTCAACTTGTGTATCAAAAGCGTTCTCAGTTCCGAGGATGTCGTGGCGAAAGTGCCGAGTTAAAGACACTTCTTCGCATGAAACTCGTAAGAAAGTAAAAATGAAATTTTTAGAGCTTTGTTTAAGACTAACACAAGTAAAAGAGAACCATAATGGATAATGGAATATTTCTTATTTTTATTTCATTTCTCACGAGACAATCGGCACGTGTTCGTATCAAACTCTAAGGTTCAACGTTCAGGCCTTTTTACGATGTTCGTTGCCTCGCCTGATTATTTATTATTCTTATTTAATTTATTTCCTCAACGATCAACACAGTAACCAAGGATATACTAATGTAATAATATACTAGTATACGAAAACAGAAAGTTAACATCGTACCTTGCGAGAGTTCCTTCCCTTGCAAAGAAAATCGAGTGCAATTCGTTATCATAATGCACTTTGACCAAGCAAAACTCCATAAAAATTCCACTTCCATTATTCTCACGTCGAATCTCGTGGAAAACGATTGCAGAAAAAAAAAATGGAAACGAGAAGCGAAATCGACGAGCCGTGAAGTTACAGCTCGTCTCGTTGTGTTACAGTCGAAAAGTCTGTTTCGTTCGATGATGGTCGGTAAATAGGGAGGTTCGGTGAGTTCGATTGTACGACTATGCGAACAGAACGGAGAATTTAGGATACGTGGACTCGTGGGGCGTGAAGATCCCTCGGGAATCGGGCTAATTCACGGAACGAGATTGATTTAAGAGTTTCGGTCGTTCTTCCGGGCAATTTCGAATACTTGCACTTGAATATCCTTCGAGTATGCGACACTTGAAACGATTGAAATACTATGACAGTGATAGGAATTATCATGGAACAGGTTCTTCTTTACAAGAAATTAGTTCTATAAACGAGATGATCGCTTTTTAACGCATCGTTGATCAGTCACGAGTAAACTCGTCGTGTTTTCATGCGTAAAGTTAAGTTGTTAGATTTTATATAAAACAGCCAGTCAACAAAATATTAGTATCATTTAACAAAGTCTTATTAACGTTTTAAAAGAAATGCCTGGTTATTTTTATTTTACGTTGGAACTTAAGAAATGAAATTGCAATATCCAAAATGTATAAAATATTTTACGATAAACACAGTTTCTGTGAGAGTGTTTCTTAATCGCAATCTTTTCATGGTATTTAAGAAGAGTGACAAAGCGATTCGTATTAATTTAATATACATTTGCAGCATAAATGTCGCATTAATAAGAACGATGTCGATTTTCAGTGATTAATTGTTACAAATTCCTATCAATTGGATTATCTACAAAAGATCGAGTTACGTATATGTATATTAATAAAATATTAAAACTGCGAAGGTTTATACTTTCTTCTGCCGTGATTGAAGTGTCATGCCGGATGACACAGGATTAGGTTTTGCAAAAATAGAGTGACTCCTGCTGCTCCTGGTCGGTTCAAGCTTCGAGGACGTGGTTCAAGTAGGCGATATAGCAGATGGCCAGTCGTAGGATCTCGATCTTCGAGAGTTTCTTGTCTGGTGGCAAAGTTGGCAGAAGCTTCCGAAGCTCTGCGAAGGCTAAATTGAAAGCTTCTACTCGAACCCTTTCCCTGTGACGAATAAATAATTAACATGCAAAGTTCCAACTCTGCAACGAAGGTATCAAAATATTTATACTTGATTTAATAAGATTTGATAAGATTTATACTTAAGATCTTGATTGTCCAAGAAGGAAAAATCGCGGAAGCGGTTGAAATTAAATGGTTAAAGCAGTTTCAGTAATTTCGTAAGATCAACGCTGTACATTTATGTAACAAATACTTCTACTAAAGTGATATAATAGAGTCAAAATTAATAAAACACCGATCTTTCGATCAAAATTGGAAGCTTTAAGCGATCTAGATGATACAGGGAGACGCAGGAAGTGTAAAAATGAAAGTTAAACTACATTAAATATAGGAGATTAGTAGGAAATGATGACAATTAACGATAATTAAAGGTATTTACACGTATAATTTACACGTATGTTTACGCAACTTTTACCTCGTGGCGTGTGCAGTTCGATATTTTTGCGTCGCTCTTCTGCGTCGACGTCTTTCTTCTCTCGAAAGGGTGCCAGCACCAGGTGCACCAACCCCATTTACAACCACACCGTGACCGCCATTCGCCATTTTGCCTTCGATCAATAGGAATTTGCGAGAAGAAAGATAATTTTCCTCTCCTCTTCCTTCTCCTTAATAAATTAACATTCAATTTCTTCGCGGATAAAGGCTCGAACTATTGAGAACGGATATTGCCAGTGAAGCATCCATTTTTATGCTTTAAACCTGAAACGTAATATATCGTTCGATCGTGTAGATTCAAGATAGATTAATAAATAATCTGTCAGTTTCTGTCGTCGTTTCGACGATGTTCAGAGTTACCCGTTGACGTGTAATCGAATCTCAAGGGAATAAGCGTTGAGGAAAAATTCGGAATAAAGGGGAAACGTAATAAGTTGGTCAAATATTTGCCATACGTATTCGACACACGCGTGAAAACAAGTGCAACGGACAACAGAAAGGGTTAATCGTTTCTCTAACGTACACGCTCTTTCGTATAAATTTTCTTTATCGTGAAATATCAAATAAAATAATAATACCTGAAGAGTACTTTAAAATTCTCGTAGATGCGAAGCGTATAGAATTGAAGGAAATCGGTTTAAGAGAAAGACGTAGTATGGATGAATAAACGAGGAAAACCAAAGGCAAACAGGATGCTATGAAAGAAAGAATAGTTTCGATGCTCAGGGGGCTCTTAAATTCCGAGAAATTCGATGGAAACCGACGAAAAGTGTCATTCTATTATTCAGGAAAACTTGGCTCGTCCGCATGACACGCAACCCATCCCTTTTTAATTATTTACACAGAACAACCCCCGATCTCGTTCAATCTGATTCTTATGGTAAACCAGCAATTCGTATGGACATTTTCTCGCGGTTGCTTCAATATTTCATGAAATTTGCCAGATTTCGATGCCGTTTCACTTTTATTGCCAACTTTTCCCCACTCAATTCTCATCTTTTTCATGCAAATTTTAGTATTCGACGAATGTATCGGAATTCGAGTTGCGGGCTCTTCGCTCTATTTCATTTTTTATAATTAGAATCGATTTTAAATTTTAGACATTCGATTAAGAAGCAGGCGAAAGCAAAGTAAAGCTTAGAAACTCACCAAATGATCACTGCACAGTTTCTACACCCGTCTTCGATAAGTCTTCCAATTCTTTGAAATAATTCATTTTTCCTTCGCCGATAATTAACGTCGAAAAATTACTTGTCTTCCCTCTGTAAAAGTATTTCGTTCTTTATAATTGTACTATACCTCGTATCGAGTAAATGTATCTGCCAAAAGGAATATTGTAACACACTTTTTACACCTCGACACTATCCTTTCTGTTCACACTATGTATTTTTCAACGAATATTTAATAAATTTAATAATTGAACGATTATTTAAATTATCTTTAAACGTATCCATGTTACAATAAACATGGTAATTCACTGAAAAAGCACTTCGATGACACATCAAAAATCTTTATGAATCTAAAGCAAAGTTTTCTCGATATGTTTACTTCGCTCTCTCTCTCTCTCTCTCCCTCTCTTCCTATTGATATAACATAACAATTCCTATTAATCAAACTTTTAAACCAATTAAGAAACTTACACCTGTATTATTTGAGACTTCAACTGACCACCGTCACTCACAGATTATCAATTTCTTTACATAATTCGAAAACATATCACGCCACTGTATTCGATGCTTCGTATCTTCCAAACTTTTTTTCTTACAAAAACATCCAAGCATAAAAATACCTTTCACCCTGTGAATCAGTCAAACACGATCACTCGACGAGATAGACGATGACTCTGATAAGATTTCTGGCTGTCGCGTGGACAGGATGCACCCCGAGGAACGATTTCAAGGATCATCTCGACGTTGCTGAAGCCACGCCCCTGAAAACATCCCTTCGTCGTTCATCGTTCGGTCTCTGTTCATTCGTCTCTCTCGTGCAGCATCCCCTTGGTTCTCCAATGGCATCGCGAGAAACAGGGGGTGAGACCGCCCCAAACCGGTCGCCATCGCGTCGCTGTCACGGACCATGGGTCGCTTCTGCTCCTCGTGGATGCTAGTACGGGAATGGATGGACCATTTTATCGATCATGCGAATTGTACAGCTTCTGCGTGCATGATCGGAGGACTATAGGTGAGAAATTTGGAATAGTGATTGTCGGGCAAGCGTGAGATTATTTCATGCCAGTTTCTACGCTTTCGTTTTGTTTTCTCGTCTTTTCGTACTGGTATTTTTGAGAAAAAGAGAAATTGATTTTAACAAGGTGCATTCTTCTTCCTTCTCTTCAGAATCGTCCAACTTGTGCGTTTCTGATCGGAGGATTTTACGCGAGGCAAAGTGATCGTCACACAACGTTGAATTATTTGACAGCAGTTTGTTTGCTTTGGTTTTGTTTCTTCTTCTTGTTATATTGGTATCTTCTGGGGGGAAGAGAATTTGATTTTTACAAGGTGCATTCTTCTTCCTTCTCTTCAGAATCGTCCAACTTGTGCGTTTCTGATGGGGAGATTTTATATGGCACTGTGATCGTCACACGACGTTGAATTATTTGACAGCAGTTTGTTTGCTTTCGTTTTGTTTCTTCGTCTTTTTATATTGGTATCTTCTGGGGGAAAGAGAATTTGATTTTTACAAGGTGCATTCTTCTTCCTTCTCTTCAGAATCGTCCAACTTGTGCATTTCTAATGGGAAGATTTTATATGGCACTGTGATCGTCACACGACGTTGAATTATTTGACAGCAGTTTGTTTGCTTTCGTTTTGTTTCTTCGTCTTTTTATATTGGTATCTTCTGGGGGAAAGAGAATTTGATTTTTACAAGGTGCATTCTTCTTCCTTCTCTTCAGAATCGTCCAACTTGTGCGTTTCTGATCGGAGGATTTTACGCGAGGCACAGTGATCGTCGCACGACGTTGAATTATTTGACAGCAGTTTGTTTGCTTTCGTTTTGTTTCTTCGTCTTTTTATATTGGTATCTTCTGGGGGGAAGAGAAATTCATTTTAACAAGGTGCATTCTTCTTCCTTCTCTTCCGAATCGTCCAACTTGTGCGTTTCTGATCGGAGGATTTTACGCGAAGCAGCAGTTTGTATGCTTTGGTTTTGTTCCTCCGTTTTTTTTTTTTTTTTTTTTTTTTTTTTTGTATTGATATCTTCTGGGGCAAGAGAAATTGATTTCAACAAAGTGTATGTTTCTTCCTTTTCTTTCGCTACTTGCTTCGATCTCTTTTAAGTACACGATAAAAGAATTGGCGACACTTTGTGCTTCCTTTGACAGCTACTCTAAAAACATTCGCATTCACTTTCTTTCCTCTTACGATGTTTTATTAATTAAGTTCGCTTCAAAGTCTCAATCTTCGTCATTAACTCTCCGTTCTTTGCGTCACTTTCGATACATCCGTATCTCCTTAATGTAAGAAAGTATGTCAAGTTTGGGAGAAATATAATCAAATTATTATTGATACGCGCTATTTCTCCTCTCAATTCTATGTTAAAAGCTTCCTGGAATCATTAAAAATTTCTTCGCTCGTTTACGTAGGAACAAGATTGAAACAGGTGAAAATCGAAAACTCCTTTTTGTCGACAAAGAAGATATTATACAATACAATAAAAAGGAACGCGAATAACAAGTTTTTAAGGTAAAAGGGTCTATCGAACTACGAGATACAAATGTAGAAATTACACAAATTCTTCTGACAAATTACAAGGGCTGGACGATAAAGGATTCAACAGTGCTCCGAATAATCACATTCACACGACGATATAATATACATTATGCCATGCAACACGTGTTGCAGATTACATCCTCGTAACGAGAGACGAGATGAGGCGAACCGCACTTGAATTGTTCGGCTTTCGATTAATGTTTCTTCTGGTCGCGCATGTCATGACATAGTTCACGCTTCGTTACTCAACCCCTGTCTTTTCGACGCCTTTCCTCACCCCTTCCTGGCACGTGACTTTTGCCACGCGACTTTTCAAAGGAACGAATTTCAAAGAAGGGGTTGTTGTATGATTTTCCTCTCTATCTATCTATTATACACTCGTTTGGTGCTTCTTGCGTGCTGGATAGATTGTAACTGAGCAATTGTATAACCGTGTAGAGAACTGAACGAAGAGATAGACAACTTGAAAAGCGAACATAGCGATTAAGGAGAAGGTGAATAAAAGACAAGGAATAAATTTTCGAAGTATCGGTGAATACATTTTTTCATGGAAATAAACAAATCTAATGTAGCCTTTTTGGACTGTAATCAAATTTCGTTCTCACGTGTGTGACACGATATTACGTATACGCGATGTTACATGACGACGGGTTGAGAAATATCGAAGGGAAAAGAAATTAATGGGGGGAATCTGAGAATTTCGAATTAAAAAAACAGTTTCTTGAAAGAACAAATGTCACGGAGTGAGCGATAAACGCGAGGGTGCAGCACGAACAGGGTGGCATCAGGAACAGTGTGATCGATATTTCAGTGCCTGTTGGTATATAGGAACGTACGTCGTATATACGACGTAGTCGTCGTTATCGGTTGAAAAAGTCACGTATTTTCTTGGACAAATGTGCTTTAATAAAGATATATGCACTGTACCAATGATAGGAATAATTATTTTCATTGTATTACCAATTGCATAAAATATATCATAGTTGTACGATACATACTCCTCAACGTTAAAACTATTACATTGGAATTTTCTTTAAACGATAAGATAAGATTAAACGATAAGATTTTAAACGATAAGTTGTAATGAAGTGATACAAAAATATATAAAGCTAAAGGCTACGTATTATCAATTATAAAAATAGAAAAGAATCAAAATACGGCCAACTGTAAAATTTATAATTATACCGTAATACGAAATTAATTATCACACATAGAAGAACCTCGATCTACCGAAGATTTAAAAACAAATAAAATACACGAAAAAGCTGGATACAAAGATATAAAATTCGCGGATATAAAAGTATTTGTTTTTAAAGCTGCTTCTATCTTGTCTCCATTTCTAGCATATTTGGCCAATAATCGTTCGATCGTAATGCATTTCTCGCAGTGGTACCAGTGACTGCTGGATGATCATAATCGTTCGATTGTCTGCATTGGCGAGTAGATCTTCTTCTTCTCGATTCTCGAGACGCTGACAAGCAGAGGTTCGCTTTTTTCGACCATCTTATCCTCCAAGCTCGTTTTATTTCCGTTCTAACTTCGAGGTTCAGCAGACAGTAAAGCAGTGCCACGAAAGAACCCTGAAGAAACGGTGCATTTTCTTATTTTCTAAGTTTACATACTTTTAATTTACAAACTTTAATTTTTTTTTAAGGCTAATAAAAGTACTTGGAACGAGGCGAAGAATTGATCGAAGAAGAGCCAAACGAGCTCCACGCGGTTATCTTTGTGATAGGAGAGCCCCAGGAATAGAGTATAGTGAGCACCAAATAGGGGAACCAATACCAAAGTAGATTTGGCCCACCTGCTGTGTAAGAGAAACAAATTCATATATTCTTCGCTGTAATAATTCATCTATTCTTTTATATCGCAATAAAAGTACGTTCTTCATCTTCAATACAAAAAGTTGCGCATCGAGCAGCAATAAACGAGTACGAAAGAAAGAGTACAAGTTATAAATTTACCTGTACTGCATCTTTTTCCGTTGCAAATGTACGGACGTCTTGAATTTGATGAACAGGACACGTACAATGTTGAGGAACAGCAGAAAGTTGAACTAATAACATATAGTTCATTACATTATTAATTCATAATTCTTATTTGCGGATATTTTCTTATAGCATCTTCTGTCCAGGAGCGTGAGGAATCTTTTGCTTTTAACTCAACGAGCTTAATTTCTCATTCAAAGGTACGTCACTTACCAAAATCGATATTACGATGGGGATCCTTATAAGAAGAAATAAAGAAGGATTTTGGTGAGTGGTCCAGCAAAATGTGTCTTCGATCGTGGCTCGTATTATTATCCAAGGAACAACCACGAAAACAGGCAATCCTTAATTGTACAAATAAAAATCACGTCCTATTCTTGTCCTTCGTATTTCTAACGTGTATTACGCGATCTTTACTGAACACGTAATATGTCACTGTGTACGTGTCAGGATTCTTTAAACGACCTTGAATGTTTTTTTAAATAATTCGAAAGATTTTTAAATATTCAATTTTATGACTTTTTAAATTACTTTGATGTAAATTTGGGAAGACGTTGGATGAGCTTGATTCGATCTCGAAACCACCTTCAAAGACTTTGAATTAATTTTACAACGACGTCGAATCAGTTTATCTTAATCTTGAAATGTACTCGAATGATCTTGCAACGTGGTTAAATAATCATGTACTTAATTAATAAATAAAATAAATTACGTCTGTATAATCTTACCCCAGCCCAGTAAAATATACAAATTAATGGCTGAACTATCCGCACAGAACGCCCAAACGACCAGATTATGCAGGTACAAACCCTCCATCAAGATCCAAGAATAATTAGCAACGATAAAATACTGCCACACACTCGTGATGCCCTTACAGATCATTGTCTGAAACTGATTATCTTAATTGTACGGCGATTTCCATCAATTTTCTCTTCCATTTTATCTATCTCTTTTAATCGAATATTTGACATGCCTACGTTTCGTTGCTTGATAAAAGCGTTTTTTTCGTCGAGATAAACAACGTCCACTGTCCGTCTAATGCCATCGACGAAGATCCAGTCTCTGATCAGTGCCATGAACGCTCTCATTATGAAAGAAGCGAACAGATGCATGTGAAGCCTGTTTCTGGGATTTCTGAGTTTTCTAAGCGAGGCAATCGATTGTTACAACAAGAACCGAGACAAGGAAAGAAACACGATTAGTCGAGTACCTGAGTAGAGAGAAAATGATCATCGCGATAACCAGCATAGTGAAAGATGTGGTATAGCCGATTTGAGAGACGAGCCTGACGATAGGCAGCCATTTCTACGACAAAAGCAGAAATTAAATCTATAGAATTACATTTTGAAGAACTTATAATTTTATTAAATATAAAATTCGTCGGTTAAATATAACTATAAAATATATTAAATAGAATAGATGTTTTAAAAAATTATAGTGCGCGGTATAAATGGCAGAAATAATTCCGAAAGCTACGAGGAGTGATTTCACTTTCTTGTACAATGGATAAACTTTAGCGATGTAATCTTCTTCTGCGAGGAAGTTGGCAAAAATTTCTTTTACGCGATAAAAATATAGACAAAATAATCTGAAATAAGTTAATTTTAAATAAACGCGTGTAAGCTCAAAATTCTTACAGCCAGCAGAAAAGATTCAAAGTTCCTGTAGTCTCGAGGGTCGGTCATCTCATCTATTTCCAGGATGGTCTCCATGAGGTAGCGAGTAGTGAATTCATCGGGCAACTCGCATAAACTGTAATTACTCCCGGGAATATTGTCGTAATTTGTATACCATTGACCATTTGGAAGACAAGCTTTCGTTGCCATCGCTATAACGCGAACATTCGACTCCAAATTGTTCGCTGCGGAATTTAACTGGTATATCAGGCCAGTTTCAGGAGGACAAGGTAGAATGGCGATGGTTGAGGCCTCGGTATACGACCAGCAAAGTAGCCCATCAAAATGAGGCGGGCAATGACGATGTTGTAACGTTGCATTTTGTGACGTTATGTTCCGATCTATTTGTTAAAGATACGTAGGCGATTAAATGATTATTTTTTATACCCACTTTGAAAGACTTTCGTCTTTCTCATGGAACTTTCACTGTTTCCTTTTTATTCTCGGAATAGGAAAAAAGAAAATGAATATAAAAAACATCAGTCACTTTGATAGACTTACATTCTGTCATCAATCCATCGCATTTCTGTTTTTGTTCGATAAAGAAACGTTCGATGTTCGACGTTGCGTTGACCTTCACTACTGGTTCCGTTTCAGTCGATGTCATTTCGTACACTCAATGTCATTCGAGATGACAAAATTTATTAAAAAGTTGACGGTCCAGAGTACGTTTGGTGAAACGTTAGGAAAACTTTGTAATATGAAATATATCTTTGAAGTATCGAATGGAAAGAACAAACGAGTAGCACAGAAACACTGATGCGAACCTTTTGAAATCTGGTATTGAAGTGACCAGCTCGTGGATTACATGGCTATGGGAATGTTTGCGATCATGCCTCGCCCTTTGTCTTCTCCTTACTATAGCTATATCACTATAGTCACCTGGAGGAGGGACAGACTGGAAGTAGAATAAGTCAGCTACGTGTCAGCCAAATATCTTCCACTGTGAACATTTATCGAATCGAATCCTCTCTCAAAATAATTAACACGTAATATTTTTCTGACAAACGACTTGTTTGTTTATTAAACTCTTCCCATTTATTTGCAGAAATATAGATACAAAATAAAGAATAAAATAAAGATCATACGAGAAAAATACGATAAGTTCATTTTTGTCGATCTTCTGCTCTTTATATCGCTTGGTAACTACAAATAAGTAATTTAATATGAAATAGTCGAAGAAGGAAATAACTTCTAAAACTGGTTAATTCTACAAGTCCCCTGAAAATAGGCAATAAATTCACCTGTGACCTTCAAATGGTGGTTACAAATAATTTTGCTGAACTTATACGTCTGATCGATAATGATATACCTTGTTGAAAGACTAATTGTATTTATTAAGGGGCAATGGCACAAATGTCGCTACTTACTGCAAATTGTGTTGTACAATTTAGAAGATAAATGCAATAAAGCAAATCGATTGGCCATCGCGTGTACCATCCATCAAGACGATGATAGACCAAACAGTCTCTCGAGGTTCTCAGCCAATATTGATAGAACCACCAAGGAGCAATCGATCATCCAATTGTATCAGAAGTATAGGTAGACTAAAGCTATTATTTTAGCGATGATTAGAAATCAAACAACACCTGAACAAAGACAAAACTTTCATCGATCGCAGGAATGATATTGTCTTTCCTATCAGAGCAGAGTAAAAATTATGAAAAATTCGATTTACAATTTCTTGATAATTACCAAAACAATTTCTCTGCATGATTTTTGCGCTTACATGAGAAATCACGATCGAAATCATATTTTCCAGCGTGATTTTCTGGACGGACAAGATGGAGGAGGAAAAATTCTCCGGGGTACAAATGAACGACGAGAACCGGTGTATTCAAAATTTGTTTTATGTTAAACTTACACCAATCACACTTTACAACAGATTGCATTCCTTCGTAGATCAACTTGGGGAATCATCCGCGTGCAATTTTCATCGTTTCTTCATTAACGTTTTTCAAACATCGAAACAATTTTACAGACAACGTGCTAAGTTATTTCTCTTCCTTTAAAAATCCTTTACAAATCTTTTAAATGATCGAAAATACCCAACAAACGTCACGCAAGACGCCACACACAGCGAATGATTTTCCGCACCGGATCCAGCAGGGTCAAGCTTAAAATCACTTCTATGTTACAGCCATCGATGTCGCTAAGTTGTTAGTAAGTACATACGATTCATTTTTCCTCCCGTTATCGTTCTATTAATTATCTAGTTGCTCTTCAGCCACTTCCAATACGATGATCGTATTATTTACAAATTTTCACGGCTATTCATCATCAATAGGCCATTTTTATATCTCTCGGAGGTAGTATCTCGTTAACATCAAGACGAACTCCTCCGAACGTGTTTACGATTAATTAGAAAAGACACGAAGCACGGATTGGACGCTCGGTCTTGCAGATCCGCGACAATTCTTCAAGAATTGTTAAACGACTCTCTCGATTCCCGATGTTTCTTCGTCAAGAAACTTTTTTTACATATAATAATCTGACAGGGCTTCTTCACGGTCCTCGTTACGAACGGGAAGGTAATTATCGTACAAAGTATCGTGGTTTCTTTGGCTTCGAGGGATACGCGTATGCTGCCAAAGAATGGAATTCCTTGAACGTTTCCTCTTACACAATTCATTTTATTACTCGACTATGTTCTTCATTTGGAATACGGTTTGGTATTTGTGGGATTTTGTTCTATGTAGGACCTAGGTCTGGCAGTTTAAAGAGGGAAGCCTATGCGGATTGGCGCCGTGATTTCCGTTTCTAACGGCCACGCTTCGCTTTATCGTGTGACAAATAATGGTATATTTCTAGTCTCCTGATCACAGGAATCCTTTAATGGAGGAAAGTAGCCATAAGGATCGGTAGTGTCTTATGTCGAACGTCTTTTTTCTCCTTTACCGAGTGTATGGACTGTCTTTTCTAATTTTACCACCTTGAATGCCGTTTCTATGCTTTATGCGATGGTATGTCTTTGCCTAGACTTTTTGTCGTACTTAATTTTTTAGTAGAAGTAACAGGAAATGAGAGTTTTCGTTGATCAGATAGTATAGGTTGAATAAACGAGCGAAAGCTTACAAACTCTTTTTCAACCATCCATAACTCGAAAACTAATGTACGTTAGACATATATCGAGATGGCGTTTTCTAATTTATATAAGTGTGATTACTCACTCATAACTCACTCTGTATGTACAAATTTTATTGGACAAATTCCTCGGCTTATCGTTTAAGTTCTTAACAAGAATTAAAATATACGTATAATAATTAAGATAATTGATATTAGAAAATTCCTCCAATATTCTAAATTATCTTGCAATATAGAACGCTTTGAATAAGACGTGTCATTTAAAATCGCTAAAATAAGAATTGATAGCTTTCACTATTTCCATTAAAAATGAAATATCAAAAGCATCTTAGAAAAATTCCGGAGCATCAAAAAGACACTCAGAGGTGGTAGGATTAGACGAGCGGACGATGCGACGATCTCGATGCCTGCCATCGAGATCTCTCAATAGGAACGCGCTCGGTGTTTACACATGAAATCGTACAACAATGAGTAGAATTACAATTGGAAAGGCACTTCGAACGAAAAGTATGGCATCGAGCTACGACCAGGCATCGTGTAACATTAAAAAATCGCGCTCTGTGTATCTTTGAATTGACCTTGTTCATTTTATCTTCCTGTATAATCTGTCGTACATGGTCTCGTACAAATATCAAATACTCTGCCTATATCATTTTCGTACCAGAGAGAAAAACGAAACCCAAGAACATTTGTGTCGTTGTGCCTTCAACGTCCGGCAAGAATGAAAAAGCCAGTGAAACGCTCGAAAACTTCCTTCCCTTTCTTCCGTAGAAATAAATTCTCCAACTAGGGATCACCAAGGACTTTCAATTTGACTTCTTGACTTCTAGGAGGAATTTCATCGTCTTCTTCCACTCTCGACGATTGCCTCTCTCGAGTACTCCGCACTAGGTCGTCCTATGTCTCTCACGTGTCGTCCACATCTTCGTGGATCGGTTCGTAGAACGAAAATCGTTATCGAACAACCGATAGTTTCGAGAGACTCGGTCTCGTCACGGTTAAAACGATCAACGAGCTTCTATCGACGGTGATGTTGCAACGATCTACAAGCTCGGCGTGTTCTAGCGAAAGTGGCGGGTAGAACCACCTCGTGTAACGTCTTCCATTCACGCAATTATCGTGTCTACGCGTACAATTCCAGGCGAAGGCGATTATGTTCGGGCTAGCGAACGGTCAGAGACATTTGCCGGGATTCTGGGAACACCACTGCGGCCACATGGCTTCTGTTTTCAATCCACGGCTGGTTAGAAGCTCCATGTGTGCGGCTAGCCTCGTGTACACGCTTTCGTCTGTCGAGTAGCCGTTGGTTGGCATGTCGCTCCTGTGTATAACAAAAATTTATTCCGTGATTATCGTTATACGAAATTGAATAACATTTTAAGAGATAGGTAATGAAAATACAAGATGTTTCGATAATTGTAATATCATGGAGTTTGGAAAAAATGATTCTAAAACGATGTTCGGTATCGATCAACGTGACATTCTCCTTTGATTTATCAGGTCGTCCGAAAAGTTTCTTTCGTTTCATAAGGTGATAATAGACGAACAACAATTTCTGTTTTATATTATTTTATTGAATCAGGTATGATCCATTTCGTTCTATCTCTATTATTACATAATTCGATAAACTAATATAAAACAAAAAACATTGTGCGTCTATTATTTCCTTATAAAACGAAAGAAACATCTCGGACAACCTAATACATCTTTTTCCGACAGAGGTACTTAGGAACACGTAACGTTTCAATATTTCTTTGAGATATAAGGCATTCTATTATCACAGATTTCAATCTTTTATCAATCGAATTATCGAAAGAAGAGTCTTTGTTTATCTGCATTTTGGATTGCAAATACTCACCATAATCTTTCAGCGAGAGCAGATGCCCTGGGCCATAGTCGAGGTCCCAAGGACGCGTCGCCGGTCTGCTCGCTCCAGATAGCTGCCTCTCCGCCCAAAACGAGGCTAAAATGTTGCTGAGCGTAATCTCTCCAAGGTCGATGATTGTAAACAGTTTGCCAGGTACGATACTCGCCACAGGCGGCCTCTCCGATCTCCCTCCATTTGCCAAATCCACAATCCAGATACCACGTGTCCACGTGAGAAAGAATCACTCTGAAACCGTCTTCTAGAAGATCTAGTGTCTCCGGCCAGTTGCTACCTCCCCATGATTGGATCACGTGAATCTTTGGATCGAAGTACATGGTGATGTAAGGCCTCTTTGTCAGCGGGGAACTCCACAGAATCACAGCCTTTGGCGTTTCATCGTGATTGGCCTTCACCAACCTTTGCAACATCTTCGTTTCGAATTCGGCCCACATAGCATGATGATCGGTCATGTTCTGTGCTTGCATCGCGGCCGTGATGTTTCCGTATTGTGCCCAACAGTCCAGGTTCACCTCGTCCCCGCCAAGGTGCACGATGTCCCGAATTTCGGTCAGGTCCAGAAGCTCCCTGTACAGCCCCTCTAATATTCGATAGGTGTGCTCGTTGATGGGATTCAACTGGCCGCAATTCGGCTCGCCGCAATACGACGACCATGGCTGCTGATCAACGCAGAGAGCCAGCTCCCCGTAACCGTACTCCGTCCCTGAGTAAATTAACAAGATCAACGCCGGCCTGAGATGAGTTGATGATGCGTTCAGGCCCGACTAGTTTGGTCATTTGGGATATTACGTGTTTTTTTGTCGGACATAAAGAATATGATAACGAAGAACAGCGCTATATCGATTACAGTTAAGTTAATAGTAATAATAAATAAAAAGAAAAATCGGGCAAATTTACGTGTACATTAATCCTTTAGTTTCAATTCAAACATCGATTACTAGACCGTAGATGATTCTGCAAAATTTATATTTATGCAACAAAAAGGATAAATCGAGCTCTTTGAATTTTACCCTTTTGTATATTTGCATCTTAGAATTTCCCATGAATGGAAAAAAAACTGCAGTCTCGTTAGTAATTAAATTACATTCTGTCAGAGATAAGCGAATCGTCCAGACATTTTTCAGCGACAGTTATGTATCCACCCTTTATTTCTCCTTTTTTAACCACCACCAGCATTCAAGCCCCAGCCTATCGTCTCAGAGCAGACATATCCTTCCTGCAGCCGTACAATTCCACCCTAAAACCGTTGAAAACTCACCCCATTGCCAACCAGCACCAGCATGTGCCGGAGAGTCGATCTCGACGAGTACCCTGATGCCGCGGATCCTCGCGTAATCCGCGAGATCCTTCACATCGTCGGGCGTATAGATCTGATCTCCGCTATAAGCGCCCCATCTGGCCATTTCGGGGAACTGGGCCGAATCGAAGGGGAAGCTCTGCGAGTCTGATAGGTGCCAATGGAAAGTGTTCAACTTCGATGCCGCCATTCCGTCGATCACGCGTTTCAGTCGCTCGATGGGAAAGAACTGTCTTCCCGTATCGACCAGCAAACCTCTGTAGGGAAACGTTGGCTTGTCCTCGACGGAAGCGCGAGATAACACTCGCAAGGCACCTTCCCTTCCGGCAGATTCGTCCCACCAGATCATTTGGCCAAGCGTTTCCAAACCGTGTCTGGCGCCGAAGAAACTTTTTCCGGTTATTCGAGCTTCGAGAATCTTCCCCTTAGGCATCAGCTCCAGGGTATACGACTCGTCCGTGTCTAAGTTCGGCCCTATCGCTCTGCCATTTCCGGCGGATAGGTAGACGACGAAGACGTCCACCCCGGATCTGCTTTTAGCGTTTGGCACCTTCATCAGGCTTCTTATGTTACCTGAAACAGGAGACCTGAGTGTCAGTAGCGATATCGTGGTTTCAAAGGTACGATAAATAAAGTTATTTATGTAAATCTATCAGTAGCGAAGTTTAGCTAACTCGAAGTAGTTAGTAGTCGTTGAACTTTTCGCCGCTACCGATAGCGAAAGACGTCTGTATGGCTGCATATTTGCGTTGAGTATAAACGTATTGTTGATTATTCTTTGACGCGCGAATCGGAAGAAGCGAATATGCCTCTGAGTCGATATTCTTCGCTTAAAAAGAAGAAACGAAAAATACTAACTAGCTTCCTGCAATATGATATTCAAAGATTACGAGGAGCAAACGATGGTTTGAATTTTACATTGTCAACGACTGATTAAATCATATCATTTCGATGACAATAGTTCGGGTATAGAAGTTGCTTCGAGTACACGTTCGACTGCGTTAGATGCACTTTGTCTCCACAAACGAGTGAAATAAATGCATTGCCGAAGCAACGAAACGTGATTACGTCATGTATCATCGACGATCCACAGTCATGCGTTGCGTCATTCGTCGCTTTGTTTGCACTTGACGCGAAAAGAAGGTCCAGCCGCAACGCACGATATCGTTCTACAACACGAAGCGTCCAATATTGCGAGTCTTGGTCCCAAAATGATTAATAAACGAATAACTGTTCCGAGACTTTCGATCAGGGACATCCTTGAACATTCAGTTCATGCGTGAACAAACTCCTTATCATAATTCGTGGATAAAAAATATAAGATTATATAATAATATTCGGCGAAAATAAAAAATTGTATCTTCACCGATGAAAACATCCTTGGCGTGCTCCAACAGATTCTTCGTTTCCTGGTCGCTGGTGTTCACCGTGACGAATTCGATTTGCTGCAGATGTATGATCACGCTATCTTCGCCCAGGAACACGTTTCCGGTCGGTCTGGGCCAGAGAAGCCTGGTGTTTCCGCCGCAGAGGGCGATACAACTGGCCAAGGAGGTCCTCGAAGATCTGACCGCTCTCCTCTCGCATCTTCCAGCGACGCAGGCCCAGGACCACGGACTCTGAAACGTTCTGCGATCCAACAAGAATCGTTAGATTTTAAAGAAGACGTCGATTTGCCTTTGTTTTTCACCTGTTATCCTAACTTTTCCTTGGAACGTCGTATTTTACGATACTTTAACAAGCACCAAATGGATAATTTGCGATGAAACATAGCCAGACAAACAGACAGGGTTGGTAGAAGCGGTACGAGTCCAATGGTAGGGGTGAACGTACACGAGGGTAGCTTTTATATTTTAATGTCGGTATTTTCTTTCTCTCGTTTCTTCCTTCGTTCTCTAAAACTGTTTCTCATAAAATTATGATAATTATATTTGGACAGTGTTCGCAAACTTGATTGGAGAAACTGATTTATTTTGAGATACGATCGTTTCCAACATTTGTATCAAAAGCGTCTTGAGATTTATATGAAAAAGATACAACGCGTAAAAAATGTTACGTGAACGAACAAAGCCAAATGAATATGCGATGAGTTAAATGGCGTGTTATTATTCGACGCTGTTAAAAATATTATGTTTTTTGCGAGTGAGATGAAAAAATACCCCGACAGTAAAAATTGTATGAGAAACACAACACGAGGAACTGAGTGCCAGGTGACGTGTGCATACAGGAAAATGGTGCAGTGCTGGGGGAAAATCGAAAAAGGGAGAAGAAAGACCGTGATAAAGATTCGTAAGGTGGAGAACTAAAGTCTACGGGCGTAGAAGCGATCAACGAATAACCGATCGATCGATTCTTACGAACCTCGAGTGTCCAGTGAAATTCAGTAAAATTAAAATTAATACTGTTATCCGAGAGAAGGAGGTAACACTTGGACATAATTTCATTATCTAAACCTTCTATCTATTCGATGTGGTTTCATATTTGTCGAAAGTAAGCTATACCACATTTACATTTACAAGAACTAAGACCGGTGTAACTGAAATTGATTTCTCTTCAACTAGGTTTCGAAATTACAGGAATTTCTAATGTAGCACTTGATTCGGTGAACGCGTTAAAAAAGAATTTCACAATGGAAGAAATAGATTCTTACTCCAGAGCTAACGATAATTCGTTTATTTCGCTGGAGTTTCGTTGAGTCTAAGGATTCATAGAGAGACGAATATAAAAACGTATAGACAAAGTTCGTTGTTAATTTTTTGGAGATTGCGAAATTAACGCGAAGTCTAAGAGATCTATTTTCAGTTTGGCAGACGACAAGGCAGAAATATTTGGAAAATAACCGAAACAAGGATCCAGCGCGATGATTGGATAAACGTTTCGGATAGATCGGGAGATTCTCGGAAGACGGGAAATGCAAGTCGAATGAAGACGAGGATCGAGGCAGTGGCGTGTGAAGCACAACCTGAAATATATGTTACCATCGAACAGATAACATCAGCCTGATAAATATTCATGAGACGCTTAATTATGAAATTACAAATATTCGTGAAAGTCTTGGTATAAGATTAAAAACGAACCCTCGATATTATACTCGTATTTTTCAAAGAATCTCTCGTTAATTAAAAGGCGTTAAGCTGGATAACGACGTGTTCACGACTTATTCATGATTCCTACGAGTATTATTCTGTTTCCTGAAACGTGTATGGTGTATAAATGGAAGTACGTCAATTATAGCTTAATTTACGACAAGATGTAATCCTATCCGTGTGGATAAGAGCGAAACGTTAAAGGGTGTAATTGTTAATTTGTAATTTCACAACCGTTGAAAAATACGTGTATATACAGATTCCAATTAAATAAACCGTCTAGGAACAAGTCACGCAATGATGATGATTTATTTGCGTTTCCTGGCTGGAAAATGGCGAGAACGTTGCAACGGAAGAGACGATTGCGATTCACGAAGAGAGACAGTTCTTTTAAATACTCTTTACTGTTATATCGTGCAACCGTAACACTTCTATAATTACACAGAACCATGTAAAGAATTGATTTGTACGTACGAGAAAAATTATACGTGGTTCCCCTTAACATAATTGTTGCAACTAATAACTACCTTATATTCTTGGAATTTTATCCTCTTTGTTAGTCTCCATTTCGATATAGTCTGTATTTTAATAATTATCGCAAACGTACTGTCCAATTAATGTTTGTTAGCTAAAGTCGTTCAATAAATATTCTGTTTACTTTTGTAATTGCGAGTAGTTTTGTCACGACATATTTCCAACTGAAATAACCGAATTGACGTAACACATGCGTCAGCAGCAACAAGTATGTTAAAAAAAGGTACTGTTATACTTTGTAACTGCATCGATGTATGAAGGTAAAAGTAGTGCAACAATATCGAATATGTAAACAGCATCTAATTTTGACCTCTGATTTTTTCTTCTATTTTTAAACGTTTTAAGGATATACGTATCGCCGTTCCAATGTAATAATGACGTAAGTGAAAATTTCGAGATAAACGCGTTACCAGTCTCACGCATATCTAATTTCTCTATTATAAAAGTTTCATAATTTTCCGAACATGCCTGGCCACTATATCGCGGTAACGTCGTTATCGAGATATAAATAACCTTGTTGGCTATCGCACTTCGTAGCAATAACGGTAAGCGAGATCAAGTTGTTTATCGTAATCTTATAAAACATTTGCTTCGTCGTTTAATTCCAACTTTTACTAAATAAAATTATTTTTCTTCCTCTCTAGAAAAATCATTTTCTCGCAGTTGCATAATCGTTGCACTGGAACGTCGATAAACGTATGTAGTTTTTTCTGGTTGCGTAAAAGACGCAGTATTTGCTTAGTCGTACGAATAAAATTGATATAGTATCTACGATAACGATAATCACAGATGAATTAACAGTTGTTAAATATCCGAATACCTATAATCATATTTACATTCGCATTCCAAGATTTAAAGGTCCGTTTCTCCTTCATACATAATAATCGAACACGACGACTACTATGAAAAGATCAAGTCAGATTGTTCAAATGAAATAGTCAAAGGTTGAAATGAACGGATAAATGAACATGCAGAGAGTACGAAAAAGAAAGCAGACGGGCGTCAGCTGGTGTCCCAAAGAACAGTCGATGAAGCGGATGACGGATCATCCCCCGAGGGAAGAAGAAAAATCGCGGATGGCGTTTGGAGATGGAGGACAAACTTCTTGAGCAGAGGTACAAAAAAGAGAAAGCTTTTTAGCAAATACAGGCATCTCTCCGGGTCCAGGAAGACGTTACCTAGGCTCTTCCAGATACTCGTAGAGCCGTTCCTCGGGTTTCTTCGTGCTTTCATTACCGACCAGGAAAGTAACCAAGCCTCGTTGCAACTCCTTCAGTCTTTGACGTCGATCACGGTTGTGCGGGAGGTAATGAACGAAACGAGATATGCGGCAACAAAAGGTACAAATAAAGATTAAATAAATAACGGCTTGTCCGTTTTTTTGGGGGGGCATGGGAGGGATTCGTGGAATCGTAAGAAGCAAAGAAATATAAAGTGGCTCGCGAAACTACTCGAACATTTGCCATGGAAAATTTTTCCGAATATATTACGCGCGTTGTACGAAATATTTCGAAATTTTGTCGATATATCGTAATAAGTTCAAATTTGTTCATGTTTTGCATAATGCATACCTGTAAAGAGTTTCTGCGATAAGTGTTATGTGAATAATTTCGTGGGTTACTTTGTGCGATATTTTCACGCTATTAGCAATATTTTACCATCGATAAGAAAAATACAAGAGGACGGAGTTTCACTGTGTTTCACATGCAAAAAAGATGGCCTCGATAGTTTTTTTTAATTTGCCATGGTTATCGCTTAATGGCCACGAATTGTTTCCTACTGATAGCTACAATTTTGTATTATACTAAAACATGGCACGGTTTATGGATAAAGGAAAATTTCAGTACAAAAATTTACTAAATATACCGTTTTTATAACGCGTTCCTATCGTGTTCGTATCAACAACCTTTCACAGAAATCACATTACAGCTGTAAATCTAAACACATTCGTGGTTTCGTCATTACGTAAAATCAACGATAAAGACAGAACAAAAAAAGACAATAAAATTTCATTCATTTCTATTTTTCTCCAAAAACCAATAACATGAACATCGTGTATATAAATAATTGGATCAATAATGGGAACCGATAAGGACGAGAAACAAAAATAAAAAGGACGAGACGCGACTGAAAAAAAAAAGATTTAAAAAAAGATAAAAGCCTGAAACCTTGCATTCTTTCTTTCTAATTAGATTCGCGACGACTGTTGGGAATGATAAGATCGTCGTCGGCGTGTAAAAGAATGTTCGATCGAATGGCGCCGATCCGGGCGTCTCGAGAACGGCACGGCGACCATGTGAAGCTTAATAGGCGATAATAGGACCGAGTATCGACTCGTTCGCCTGGCTACCCGGTGCATCGTTATTATCGCGTACTCACCGTCGTGACGAGAACGGTTGGAGAGAAGCAAGCGGCGGAGCGTGCGCGTACATGGCGATGAGGAGGACCCCGGTCGTCAGGACCAGGAAGAGGAGGATCTTCCTCATCCATCCGCTCGGTACGCTGCCTACCATCCTCGACAGTCTGCAAAACAAATTAATTGCAACTCGTTATTATTTTCGCGTGATGGAATTTTTTCGAGTTTCCTCTTACGTTTTATTAATAATAATTAGCGAAGAGGTGCATCGTTATGTTACGTTTCAAGTAACTGGAAAATAAAGACTAGGAAAGTAAAATAAAAATAAATATCGGTAGGTGTTTTAATGGCTGGCGGTATACGTAATATCGTTCTTTTTATGCTATAGAATCAAGATGCGAATTAATCGCTCGTGTCCGAAAGAAGAATTTTAAAAGTTACAATAGTCGAATTCTCTGAGTCGTGAAAATGATCTTAACGAGCAAATATATACTATCAAGCAAATTAATTAGATCAGTTCAATTCTTATAACACAGCGATGTAATAAATAACACGATGAAATAATCTTTGGAATAAATATCAATGGTAAATATTACGAAATAATAGATGAAATAAAACTACCTTTTTCGAATTAGCAAATAATTAGTATCTCACGCCAATGCAAAAATAAATAATGATTTTTAGGGAAGATATAATCCAAGCAGAAAATTTTATGAATAGTAGTACTTTTATATTTTATATTAGGTCGTCCGAAAAGTTTCTTTCGTTTTATAAAATAATGAAAATAATGGATGCACAACATTTTTCGTTTTATATTATTTTATCGAATTACGTATGATCCATTTTGCTCTATCGAAATAAAGATCACAACGTTCGACAGATTAGGTTTCACGTTTGTATAAAGATGCGTCGTTGTAAAAGACGCGTCTGTAAAAGAAAGCCACTTTTCGGACAACCTAATAGACTATTTGCATGGAAAATACGAGAGTTCGTGAAATATTGATTTGTAAAATTATCGAAAGTAGAGTGCGGTATCGCAGTCATATTGATTGTACATATTGTACATATTTGCTTTTATTTAATATTTACTTTGATATCGATTTTTCCCGTTTTCTTTAGATTACTTAGATTTTTACACTATAGTCGAGGGTGTAAATTATTTATCGCGTGTATCTTTCGCATTTGCGACATAGGTAAACATAACAGTGTTTGAATTGCTTCCAAGCTATTACTCGATGGAACGTTGCCTATTAAAATAATTTTCTAGCGAATCTTAGCGATTTATTTTCTGAGAATCGACCGACCATTACACTTTCATTTACCGTGGTCATGAACAAAGCCATAAATTGCGAATCTCGGTGAGTCGGCTTACGTTCAAGCCGAAATAAAACTGGCAGAGTTTCCAAGCTTAATCTCGCACCAAGAGATCAAACGACTGACCAACTACAGCAATTTGATAGAAGACACTCGGTAGTAAATACTTCGATATTTGCCTAACTGTAGCGTGATTCTCGAATCTCTCGTGTATCGCGCCAACAAGCTCCAAGACTTTTAACGTTTTAAGACGAATTTTTACGCAAATCCACGTTTTTGACAATGTAATTAGAAAGAAAGATCTCTTTTATAACTAATATTCTGGATATATTATATATTGTTTCATATTAACTGCGTTCTGTGCAATTTTGCGCTTTCAAATATCATACAAGTGCATAGAAACCTGCGGTCTAAATATATTTATCAGATTCAAGAGAAACTCATTCATCGATCGACAAGTCATTCTGCAAAGGAGATTTTTAAGTAATGAAAAAGACGACAATAAGAAGTGAGTCGAAAATGACTGAACTGACAGAGAATTTAAAACGAAGCGATAGCTTTCTGACGTTAACCGATCGAAATAAAAATGAATTGAGAATCGACTGGAATTATTTTTTACCTTCGTACATAATTCCGTAAGAAAGTATCGAGTACGGAGTAATTGCTCGTTTTCAATGAAAACGGGAAACGGTATTTCGTCTGTTGAAGCATCGAGCACCAGCGAGTAGCGACTTATTCCGTAGTTTCGCCTTTACTAACCGTGGACTGTGGACTAACTTCGCCTCGACCGCTATTGCGTATCGGGAGGCTCAAGTTTTCGTGTTAACGAACAACCGCTGGCCGAGAATCGATTGGAACAAACCTATATGGTAAATTGAGTCGAAGGACAGGCGAAAGTTTCACGGTAATTTTATGCGGACACGTCGATTGTCGTGCAGGGGTTGAAGACAGGGGAGACCGATGAGAAAGAGTCGGTTGTACGAAGTACGCCTTTGTCTTTTGTGCTTCTGATTGATTAAACGAGCGATAGCTTCCTTCGTGATATACAGTGAACGCTATAACAATCTGAATATTTCTCTTTTGGGCAATAATCTTTCATAATTTGTTTACGAAAGGCAAAACTCAGTCGTAGATTCTTTCATCGAGAATTTTATGTTTTATCATTTTGAGAATCTTCGCTGAAATATTCATTTACCGGTACGACGATAGGAAAGACAAAAAGGAAAACTTTAACGAATTGCTTTTTTAAACGCGGGAATTTAAACCTTCAAGCTTCTGCAGAATTGCCCAACAAAACGGGGACGTTTTAGCACAAAGGGCGTGCGAGTCGAGGTGTGCAATGCACGTCCCTAAAAAGGGGACGTCTCTTCGAACAGAAAAGTTCTCGTGCTTACAAAGGGTTTTTGTTTCAAGCAGACGTGCTGTTCCATCTCGATACACGTTCCGGCGTCGGTAGAACACGTGACTCACACTTGGGGACGATGCTTTTGTGTAATTAGGTCTCGTGACCCCTTCTAAGGCGTGTCGTGTACCACGAAAATAATTCGTCGTTCCTGGCCAGACAACTGATTAAGAAGAAACCCAGTGCCACGTGTTAATCTTTTTTTTAATGGGAACTGTAATTATAATACAAGTTGTATTGCATGGAATATTATTTACAAAAGATTTGAGAAAAGAAACAGTAATTTAGCGATATTGCCAACGTTGATTTCTTTTTTATTGGATTCGAAGATCTTAGAATTTTTGGCGAACGTTTGATCACGTCGGTAGGATTATTTCAGATATCATATCAAGCAACGCTTTGAGAAAAAGTAACGTAAATGGTAAAGTAATTTCATATGAATTTTAAAAAGCAGTTGTAACTTCAAGGGTGGAGAATTAACGTTCGATCGAATTCAGAGATTTAAAATTCACAATGTTAGAATAACGTTAATTTAACAGAAACGTTACAAAGTTCTAGGAATCTAAAAAATTATCAGATCTGCTTGCCAGATACCGTGTAACTATCTTATGTACTGAATATGCTGTTTGCATTACTAATTCGAGTTGCAGGCCACTCCTGTGATATTGTACATGTCTACTATACATTTGTCATGATACCGCTATACATCTATCGTGTCATACGTTCGTGTGTAAGCCAGTTGGGAACTTCTCGGGTCTCGGACCGAGCTGATATTCCCTATCATAGAGTAGAATGCTGTTAACATGACTCCTGGCATCAATAATGATACCCATGTTCAGATATCACGTGAGAACCGTTGATCCGTATCCAAACTAATAAAACGTTCTAAATAAACAAAAGAAGCATTCCATCGCGTTAAGTCCAGAGATCTATATCAAATAATCGATAGCAAACTCACTGGTAGCGAGAGAAACCACAATTCGCAAGCTTTTGGACCTGCGGTAAACCGAAAGCCTCCGTCGTTGTGGTACAGTTCGATTTTTCCAGGATATCGTTTAAATTAAAAATACTGAACAACGAATGAACAATGATATTAAACAGCTGGCAAATTCAACTGCAATAACTCGATAAATTATGTTAAGGAATTAGCAAAACACTATGTTTTATAACGTTAGAGGATTCAACAATTCTATAACCCGCGACTCTACGTCTAGTTGCCATGCAATTCTTTTCCTTTTATTATCACGGATTATTTTCCAATGGTCGTTATCTTGATAACGATATCGAACCATAAGAGCATCATAAGAGAACCATCGACGCTATCACAGTTTGGGTTATCACGCTGAACAACGTTGTTGTACTTAACGGCACTACGATTGAATACGAAGGATTGATAGCGCGTCTTGCGAATCCCGATGAAGCTAACTGAAAGGATGGCGAAATCTCGGGAAGCCTCAAACTGTAATAGACGCAATAACGTTCGGATAAGTGTTGACATTGAATTATCTTCAAACTGATAACGTATCAAGTACGGTATCAATGCGATTTTACTTTGATTGCAAGTTGAACGTTGACATATACATTTGGTATATGCGTAATATAAAATGTGAAATATAATATAATATACGCTGTTCACGTTGTTCTTGGTGGCCACCGGTATCGGTGCCAATATCTTCATGTAGTCGACTGCGATGCTGGGCGAAACGTTGGAATCCTCTTCCTTTTGGACACGCCACTTTCCCGAAAATCTCAAAAAATGTTGGACCACAAGTATCGTTAGATGTATCGATGTTAAGTATAACAATGTGAATAGCGACGATTCAGACTGTGGAGTACGCTCTCTTACTCTTTCAAGATTTTGATACAATATGACACAATATACATGCAGAAAATGCAAAAGTGACTCACAAATAATGACACTCGGTCAACAACGTGCAGCCCAAATTGTTGTTCCCAGAAGCGTGATATTTCGATAGAATACACTTTTTATTGCGTAAGCCTAGGATTAGAAAGGATTTTTACAAATGTGGATCATAGAGGGGTAAACAGGGCGTAGAATTTTTTTGAAAGATACTTATATTCCACAAGTTGCTAAAGTTAGAGACACGACGAAACGAAAGGGAACTAATTGGAACGAAAATTTGAGAATATCGCGGACTACGAAGGGTTATGGAAAGGTGGAATGTAGACACCTTGGCCCTGTTTGTCCCGCCACGTCCCAGTTCTACGTCAGTGGATAGGTTCGTCCTGCCACGCGAGGCGTCACGACGCTTCGCGGCGTGCGCCGGCGGCGAACGTCGCGGCGTCGCCTCGACTGGTAGCCAGGCAACGCGTATAATATGACCAGCGTAATAGTTTGAAACGAAACGGTCGCGGGAGCGGATCGGGTTCCTCGTCCAACCATTTCTTCCCCATTTTTTTTTCATTTTTTTAATCTCGCGATCCTTCGTCGTCGTCGTCGTCGTCGACGACACCGGGCTCGATGGAGAACGGAAGTGGCACGCGACAGTACCGAAGTGGCACGCGACAGTACCGAAGGAAACCAAGGGAACGCTTGTACGTACACGTCGTGCACGCTTTATGCCGCGTTTCCATCGTGGAAAATACGTTTGGTAATTTACGTCGACTGAATTTGATAGCGTTAGATCTTTCCTGTGAAGAAAAAAAGAGAAAAAAAGAAAGAGAAAGAAGGAATAGAAGGAATGTTCCGGTATTTTGGAAGTTTCAAAGTATGGTTGGGATTAGATGTATATATACGTGGAAGTGAGAGAAAATTTTAGGTTACAAAGTGTGAGTTTAATACCATTATGGTGCAGTAAAATAACCAAAAATAGGAGAAAGACTTGCGGATAGAATATACAACTATCTATGCATAATCTTTAAGAACCAGAAGTTCGAGTTAGTATTAATGATGTAGTAGTTTCATAATCTTTTACTAGCCGATACAAGTATGCCAAGGCGATTAATAAGTATATTGCGGATGTTCGTGTAATTATAGAAAATTTCAAAGTGAAAAAAGTTACATATAATATATAAAAATACAGGAAATATTCGAAGCAAAATATTCGTTTAGATATTTCATGGAGGAAACAAATCCCTATTTTCCTTTAGCTATACTCATAAAAGTATGAAATTGCTTAAAGATCTGCACTGTAGCCATAAGTTCTTCTTCTTCTTCTTCGGTATAGTCTAAGCCTATGTCTGTTAAAAAATTAATTTCGTAAATTTTTCACGATAAACCGCCAGCCTTCCAGCCTAACGCCATTGCGTCCTACGGTTTTAAGTAAAGTAATCAATGGAAAAATAGGACAACGTAGGCAGGAAAACAAAGGGGCAGAAACTTTGTGAAATATAAAAAGGGTCGTAACGCTTGTGTCATTGATTATATCTTTGAAACTCGATCTTTATCGTCGAAGTAGTAAGATTAAATATGAGGGCGGTGGTGTAGGTTTCGATCTACCGAGTAGGTTGATGAGTTATGTAAAGTCATTTCAACGATGAATGACTATCTTTAAATTATCCTTGACCAAGTGCGATCCCAATGCACAGCTGTTGCTAGAAGATTTGAAACGTTGTATCGGTGTGACTCAGGCTTCAAACATAAAAAATAAGTACGGCGGAATACGAAATGACGGTGCATGCTTGACGACGGATATAATGAGAGACCGATAATGATGATAATAATTATTCGTGATGGTTTGACTGCAACCGATTGATTGTCGTACATGCACGTTACGTTAAAAAGGAAACATTGCGGAGAGAAAGAAGTACTGGACGATGTTGTGCATATTTCGGAATACTTCAATTTAATAATAACATTGATTAACGGGTGAATAGTTAGCGTGATAATCCAGTTTTAGTGACAGATTTCATATTACATCGTAAACTTTGTATCTTTTTATACGACACTAAAAAAGAAAGGTCATCAGGTATCGTTTCATAGTCCGCTAAGCTGAAAGTTTCGTCAATTGAGTAGGCTTGGCATAAATCGATCGTACACCGGTGAAGGACGAAACAAACGGCGCAAGAACTATAAAGAAGCTTTGTTCGTTCGAATATTTATCTTGCATCGCGTGCATCAGACATTTTATGCAATAAAAGGAAATAAAACACCTCTTTTATACTTTTTCCAGTTCTACGAAGCTTTTATCGAGTACGCAATTTTCTAACCTAAGAAATCTAGGCTATAGATGAAAAACATAATAACGCATTTCCTGTTCTTTGCAAGAGAACAGTTTTGAACCTTGGTACGTTATCAATCTTCTCCGCGTCAAAGCTGCTTTTTCATTCGATTTTGCAATTAAGTATGTGTCTTTCTCTCATCGTTTTCAACATTTAAACGACATTAATGACATTAGTTAGGTAGATTAATATTCATTAAGTTAGGTAAATACATCTCTTTTTAGTCACCGAATGTCACAAAAGTCAGAAAATCTACAAAAATGTACTTATCACATTTTCTCCCGTTAAAACTACAAATAGAAAATTAGTATGGAAGAATATATTTTTAAATAAAAAATTTGTCGAGCAATTAAGGTCAACCGAAATAAGTAAGTGGTCGTCTAAAAAAATTCTAATATCTAAAAACAGAAGTTTGAAATACGCTGAATGAAAATTGTTGAAAAAGAAGAGAGAGAGAAGCTAATGAAAAATTCACAGTCGCACGAAATCTTGATATACACGACACACCATTGGCTATTTTAATACCGTGTCAAGGAGTTAATTACGCATGCTTGTATTCAAGATATTCGCTTTGTTTTCCATTGGGGGAATGTACGTCTATAAAACTAGGACGTATTTTAATTTCCATATGAAATTCTTTGTATTTAATCTTAATCGAAGCTTTTCATTCACCTCGCCTCGATACTAATTTCTTTCGTCACGATCGCGTATTACTTTTTCCCTGACCAATTACAGGTTATTAACTTCCATTTAGCTAATCCTCGACGATACGTTTTTATTAGCAGAGTCGGAATAAAATCGGAAAAAAATTTAATCGAAGGTGAGATTAACTTTTATAGCTGTTATTAGCAATATTAGGATAGATATCACGATTATAAAACTCGTTTCCTCGATAGTTTTTAGAATTTTTCTTTTAGGAAATGTATTCTTTAAAATCAGTTTTATGTTAATAAGTCTCTTACGTCAAAGCTGTTAATAAGATTATTACACATTTAAAATCGCACCAAAGTATACAAGACTGTTTAAATATTCAATTACGAGTCACAACGACAGGCCATTCTGTAAAAAGTCTACGCGTTTTATAATTTTCTTTACATTTTTCTCTCACCTTAGCTTTAAATTGTCCTGAAACAAACGAACTACTCTATCGTTTTCCTTTGTGAAAAAATCGAACCGCGGAGCGCAGCTGATTCACGGGCTTCGGGAAATTATCTTGTTGTTCGATCGACAGCACGCTAATGTTCCAACTTTGTTGATATACAAGATATCGAAGTAACGTATTATCATCTACATCGAAACTGATTCTACCATTAAGAAAAGTGCGATTCTAATCGACAAAACAAACGAATCCTATATTTGCTAAAAGTGTAACTTCACGTACATATATCTAACGTTCTAAAATTTCTCTTATGCTTCGAGCTTCTTATAGCAAAAAAGTTCTTCCAGATCTTAGGATCTTTTTAAATATTTTAAATTGCAGAATACGTGTCATCAATCCCGATTTTCTTAAAAATATCTTTCGATATAAATGAAACTATAAAAGAAAACAGTTTGTTCCTGTTCGTGCTACCATACGAGGTCAACTATCGCGGAGGAACGCGGACCAACAGGTTGGAAGGGAAGGCGAGGACAGGGGATCAAAGGCTAAAAAAAGACGAATTAAAATTGCGCAGGTAGAGTCTGCGGTATGCGACAAAAACGAGCATTTTGATCGAGGAAAGCCAGGAAGATCGAAGGCCGAATAATTTGATGCAAATGCGTCAGGGAGGCATCGAAACGACACGACGGTATCAGCAACCTCGAATATATCGTGACTACAACAACACGCTCCAAAATGTCCTACGACTCGAGTCCATCGGTGAAAAGGTAAGGGGTGGCTTTTAGCTGGAATCTCCGCAAAGGGCATGATCGATAAACCACGACACCATTTTTAAAAGGTTCTTGTACGAATATCGTTTTAAAAAGCAGTTGTGTCTCAACGTGTCAACAACGAAAATGAATTCATAAGAAAAGCTTAACGCGCGACTTCTCTGTCTTTTTCCTTTAGGAAATTTCAAACAACTTTTATATCTACCTTTATTATAATTTTAAAAACAGTTAAGACGATTGGATTAGTGGAATAAATTAAAGCAAACCAATAATACGCTTACGGATAAAATAGATTTTTTCCGTGGCTCTTTCTAGTCGTTGTTCTAAGAAATCTTTATATATCCAGCTTTACGCACACGCTAAATTATGTTTTTAGCTGGTGAATTTTTTCGATTACGTTATATCCAATTTTACGCTACGCACGTATTACGTAGCTATTATCGTTGCTTTTCTTCTACTTCTATCTTCGCATTTTCTATCTTGCTTTATTTCTTGCATCACGGATATATACACAATTGTGCGTGTATCTTGGCTTTACAATCGTCCTATTAATAAATGATAACAGTGACAAGAACCTATTGTAAATAAACACTAAGGTCTATCCTTGTCATAAATAAATCTCATGCTCGTCAATTTCGATAAATATCCACGGATCGTACAGATTTGTAGACATCGAGCATCGATGCTTTATCAGGTTTCTCAGATTATATAAAACGTAAGAATTTAATTGTAAAACACGAAACGCAGAGTGTTTCTTAGAACAGGCATAAAAGTGGACAAACCGCATGAGAAAAGGAACGTTTCAGGACCGCGTTTCGGCGAACGATGACAATGCTCGCCGCTATGGAAGCTACTTCGAACAAGCGTAATATCACGAACATGTATGAGGATGCCATTTTACCAGAATACAATGTCACCACGACAGCAAGCGGAGCGGCTAGTAAGACGAGTCACTTCGAGACCGATTTGCATGGGAATGTTAACATTCTTCTCGGCGGGTGAGTAACCGGCTTTCGATGCACGATACTCGATACCGGTCGATCGATTCGATCGGCGATACACAATCCCGCAATCCACAGCTTTCAACGACTTTCTATCGTCACACGGGGAAACTCTACACGTGTTTTCGATTTAGTCGAACGGTATCCCGCGGTAATATTTTGTTCCATTGTACCTTGGCAGGGAATTTGCCTGGAATTTTCTTGGATGAAATAATGACAAATTTTTCTATGGAGAAATAAACGCAGAGAATTTATTTAAAATTTCTTTTCTACAGAGTCATAACAGGAAATCGATCGTAGATATTTGGCCATGGAATCTGATCATTGATTTATCGATGAATATTTTTCTATATCGTTACATTAATATTACAAAGAATTTAGTTTCAAAACTGTGAGGTATTTATTTTACAACATCGCGGGGAATTCAGCCAATGTTTGTCTATACAAAGAAATTTACTTTAGATATTTTCCTCTGCTATGATGATATGGAATTTATTTGATATATTTTCTTGCGGAATCCCATCGTCGAATATCTTTCCGCGATACTAAATTTTCTTTTAAATATTTTCCATTAGAAAGAAAGTTGAAAAAGTTTATTTTATATTTATCTTATCCTATGGAAATAGATTAATTACGGAGAGCCCAGTTTGAACATTTTTCTACGAAATCTCTGTGAATTTATATTAAGCACTTTTCTACGGAATTACGAAGGATTTATCTGAAACGTTTCTAGGAAAGGTGGTACATTTATCATTGAATATTTCTGTCGGGAATCGATTTATTTATTTATTTAGATAACTGTAGAAAATTTATTTCAACTACTTCTAAATCGAGCGACCTTTAATCGAACCATTTTTATGATGTTCGAGTGCTATTAATAGCGATACGTTTCAGGATGAGTTGTTCCAGCTATTTGTATTTTCAACGGCTTCATTAACTCATCGATCGGTGTTATGTAACAAGGAACGACGTAAATACGCTTTATTTAAATTTTAAATTATCTTCGTAACATGATTAAACAGAGAATCTGATAAAGAATAATTAAGGACGCCAGAGACGAATTTCCATAGGTTCATTATTTTTAAATCACTTGCAATTTATAATATTAATCAACCAACGGTGTCTCTTTGCTTGATTAAAGTCCACGCAACTTTCATACGGCTCTTCCCTGCAGAGCAAAGAAAAGATAACATCCGGTAAGCACGATTTAGCCTCCTTTCTATGTTATAGACCGTATTTACCGAGTAAACCACTAGATCAGTGTTTCTCAAACTCGATTCTTGAACTTCTTACGCTACAAACGTGCAAGTAACTTTTTGAAAAAAAAAAAAAAAAGAAAAACAAGTAAACAGGACATAGCGTACTTAGTATAGCGAGCCTTCGTATTAAAAAACTTCGCGAAACTTTCATTCAATATCGAACATGTCATCGTAGAAACACTAAAATCTCATCGAAGAAGAAGGAAAGAAAATTCGATGGAAATTCAAAGAGAAGATACTCGGTCGGATCTCTGGACGAGTTTATAAATTTCGTAATTTCAATTTCGAACAAACGAAGAACGTTCCAATCAATTTTCAAACAACTTTAGAAAGATTCTACGTTCGACTTAATCTAAATCGTTCAAAACTATTATAATAAAATCGTTATTTATATACTAAAGATGTAGCAAAGAAGGAAAGATAATTCACGAATCCTCGAACGACTGTAAAATTCGACAGATTCTATCAAAACTGACGTCGGAAATTTTGAAAATATCGCGATTCCGTAATTTGCATTGAAGAAATAAGTCGAGTTGGCTCGTGACTCATAAAGAGAACGGTTTGCACAGGAAGTGGCTCCGTCACCGTAATAATTGCAGGAACAACTGTATTACAGTAGCCGTGATCATTTAATACGCGGCGTATCGTAAACAACGGCCATCGAATCACCGGTTTGCCACGATGGTGAAGCTCGTGGTCGCAGAAATCGTCTCGACGAACCGTGAAATCGCTGTGCCGTCTTTTATCCGCGTGAAACGACTCTCAACGGCGGAGACTGTTGCTTACCGTCTGCCATTACGTTCAAGTTTCTAACTTTCAAAAAGCGTTAAAGCCATTAAGGACGCTTTGAGGATGAGTGAAAGCGATTATCGCACTCGCAACAACAATCTCCAAGTTTAACATTAGCGAATATTAGCCACATTGAAATTTTGCTGTCTGAGTTTGTGTTAAATCAATCAGCGACAGATTTTGTTTACTCACGTTCTTAGGTGGAATAGCTTCTTTGGTGCCTGTACGTTGATTTCGAAGATTCTTTTCATTTCTGTCGCCTACAATATAGAGGGTGATTCGTTTAAATAGATTATTTTTAGTATTTCTAGTACTTTTTTATTTGATATGATGTTGAGGGGAGAAAGGGTGGAATTTTAAGAGATACTAAAAGCTTTTTAAAGGAACTTGTCGCTCGATCACACTACGAAACAGGTTTTTAAGAATATATTATATTATATAAACGATATCAGAGCGATCGACTTAAACGAAATGTTCTAAAATATTGAAATACACGTTTTACCGTGGTTGGCTAGGGAATAAAGACGAAACGAACGTCAACCCATAATTTATATCTCATTCGATTAACTGTAGCTGTTTATCATACGATACTTGAAAACTAATTTCTTCGTTTATCACGGTGATGTTGCCAGTAGCGAATTTCTATTGTAAATATACAAATGAAAAGCCATTAAAAATAGATCGATATTTACATAACTTTTGAAACAAATACTTGTCGGTAAATACTTTATTTTGACCTTCAACTTATACCAGTGTTTTTTAAATATTACATGTATTTCCTAGATTTTTATATACATATTTAAATTTGTCTTTCCACGTATATGTAACCAAGTATTCTATTACGAACAATTCAGGATAATTAATTCACGAGAAATTTACCTTGTATTTTAACATACGCGTTTCTATACGCCGCTATATTTCCTGCATTCTACGCGTGTTTTGCATATTTAGATTTCCTCTAAATCCATCATACGTAATTCTCCCATTCATAAGCAACCAAAATTTCTATTATAAAAACCTTAGGAGTACGGTCGTTTAATTCGCGACAAAATTCACCCTATAAGAGAGGCTGCACGTCTACGAATCTCGTCTAAAATCGATAATAAGATGAACCGTGGCTGAAGATGATTTAAAACGGTCGCACAACTATGAGAGAAGAGGTTGACGCGCGATAAATATACGCTAGATGGTCTCTTTTCTCTCTTGGCTACACGCTCGCGTTATTCTAACTCGCGGCACGGGCTCTGTTTTCTTGCAGGGCGATGCTCAGCGGCGTGATTATGGTCGTCCTACTGATGTGCTACTGTTGTCACAAGAGCATCCGGAAGAACCGACCGCAAGAGTACCCGCAATACTGGAGGACAGAGCCAGACGTGCATAGCCTCGAGGTCTTCACCACGGAAGCTCACGCTGCTGTGAGTAACCTTTCTCATGATGCACGTCAAATTGCTTAATTGACACGTCTTTGTACGAACAGACTATTTATTTCGCGTTAACCACGACTATAGCTTTCTTGTGAAATAAAAATTTTCTTTCCACGCGGTGAAATTTTCATTTATATAATGGTATAACTTAACAGAGACTTAATTTCGCTAACGCAAGATCGATTGGCCTGTGTAAAAAATCTGACAACGTAGCTTCATCGATTGTTTCTCATCTGACGTTGAAAATAACGACAATGAGGAAAAATAGACAAATAGAAATAAGTCGGGTCAACGAAGGGTTAGTGCACTCCGCTGGAAATAATTCGAATCGAGCAAATATCGCGAAGGCAAGCAGAAAGGGTTAACAATAGCAAGATCTCACTTTGAGAAAACGACGGTCGTAATTTCAAGCATTTATCAACGCAAAATACGGTATACACCGTGTTCATTATGATTCGGGTTCACGAACGTGGTGCACTTAAACGGCACGTTATGTAAGATTCAGTTAAAATAGCACACGCGAACCGAAGTTTCCGTGGCCCGATCAGATCGAGTTGGATTTAGGTGATGGTCGGATCTACTCGATCGTTCTGAGAAACGGATATCTTATCCGTGTTTCCCGACAGGCTATAGCTAAAATCGGTAGCCTCGTTTTCGATGAAAACCAACCCTTTTCAGGTTAATCCGGCCTTGTGCTAAGCGCGATACGAACATATTACGCGATGATTATATTATGCCGTATAACTGACTAATCGCGCGATGCTCTATCATTTGCGGTGAAATCGTTTGCGGTTACCCTGGCTAAACTAATACGATCCTATCGATCAGGAATCTTCGTTTCACGGTTGGCTCGGCTTTCGTCCGCACTCTTATCCAATGAAAACTGTGTGTTACGTCTCTGTCGAAAGACTGACAATTTTTAGATTAATTCACGAGGAAAATTACAGAAGCTGAAAGTTAAAAAAATAAAAAAGAAACGATGAAAATTTTGTCTGCGAGTAAAATAGGTCATCCTCGAGGAATTCCTACCGTGATATCTCTAAGAATGTTTCGTCTTATACGATTAACACGATGTTCACCTTCGATATTAACGTTTTACGTTAATTCGATATTAAAGCCGATCTTTGCAATTTAGCTGATTCGCGAGAATACGTACATATATGTATATCTATACCGATGAAAATTAGATAAACGTTCTGTTAGTAGATTTGCCTGACGCGTGATGAATATTCCACCATCAATTGGCCAGATTTCGCACGAATTAAATAATTACTCGCGTATCGATTATATAAGCTTTAATTGTTCATTGTTAGACACGTGGACATTAATCGTCTAGCGTTTAAACGCTCATTAGTATCCTGCCTCGTGACTATTTCGTTCGAATCGCAGACTTGTTTCTCGCGAAATAACGCTCATCTCGTTTCGATGTCCGCCAAGTTCGCCGGTATAAAACTAAACTCTAAAATTGCTCGATATCGATGTTCGTTTTTTTCAGTGCTGCGATAGACAATCGACGGGCGAGGGAAACTTGGACGAAAGCACTTACGGTGCCCTTTCGTGCCCCGTGACGCCAAACTCTGGTCCTGGACCACCGCCGACCTACGACAGTCTGATCTTCGACTCGAGAAGCCTGCCCAACTTCATCGACAAGAAGCCCGAAGGTGCGGAGACGCCAGGAATTATAATCCCTTCCATGATGTCTACGTTACTAAACTTGAGCACGACCGTGAGATCCACGGAATGCAACGAGGCCACGGAACAAGAAATTTCCGACGAAGGATTGCCTTCTTACGAAGCCGCCTTAAAGTTGGACGCGAACGGCTACGTGTAACACCGACGACCGACACGCCTCTCTGATCCCGAAGAATTTTACGATTCCTCGAATCGATCGCGTTCCTTCGCGTATCTGTCTTCAAGTAGAGCAGAGAGATTGGAACGTCGAGGAATTGGAAAGAAGGAAGTTAGGTCCATTGATTTTCCACTTTTGCGCCTCCGCTTCTCTACGTTTGGGAAAACCTTGCCTCCTTGTGTTTACAGCGTCGCGAAGAGAAGCTTTTTCCACGGATCAGACTGCGATTCGAGCAAGACCGTGTGCAATTGAAATTTCTCAAAGTTACAAAATCCAAGGAAACAGGACGAGGAAAGAGTGACGCTTGGAGTGGAGCAGTTGCAGGATGTTCGAAGGAGAAGTTTCTAGTCTTCGTTTTTAATCTCGAGAGAAGCGTTCGTCGAACAACGAAACTGTAAGTTGACAAGCATCGGACGCTTAGATCTAATTCCGGGATATTGAAGAAACAGAGCGAACTCATGGAAGATGAGAAATTGCTGGGGAATCAGGATCGAGTAGTTTCCAATCGATATGTTGCAAGTTACTTGGAAGGAAGATGTACGCATTGTTTTTCTGACTCCGAAGAAGAGAGGTTCGTTTCGAGGAAGAAATTGAGATAAATAGAAGCACCTGTGGATGTTCGATCCTCCGATCGAATTTATGGGAGACGAGAAATCTTTCGGAGAATAGGTTGCGATCCATAGGTTCGAAATTACGTGTCTGGTAAGAACGATCTTTGCCTGTGATTTTTAAACAAGAAAAGAGCCGCGAGATAAATATTTAGGACGACATTAAACTTTTAATCGAGTTTGCGACGAATGAAAGATTACGTATCGAGTGACGTGAAACAAAAGTGTTTCAGGCTGTTTGAGAAAAGAAAGGAAAGAGTGACGATTGAAACGGAGTACGCGAATCAGATGTCGACAATCCTACGACTTTTCTGAAACCGTGACACTTGATCTGTGAATTACTGAATTATTATCTGTGAATATAATGTGATTAGATGAATGTTGATTTGTGTTTGATTAAATCGAGTACCGAGACTCGAGAATTCAGCGACATCGTGCAACGAACGTATTCTAAAGAATATCCTGCATAATATCTCATTTCATATCATTTAGAAACTCGAATTCTCATCAATTTTCATGTAACGTGTAAACCTGCTCTAAATAAATGCGAAAAATATATAATATACAAGCATTTTGGAAAACCAGGCGTGCTAATTGTTCCAACTATCCACAGTGTTAAACGTCGGATATATCCGCAGCAACTGTTTACAATGAATGCATCGTGATCGCGTAAATTCGCGTAAATTCGCGTAAATAAAGAGACAGAAACAACGATATCCGTTGGACAGATCGCGATCGTCGTTAAACTTTTCATCGGCTGAAATAGTACGCAGAGAGCGCAAGAAATCGATGATCTTATCCTTCAGCAAGTGAAGGCCACTTTAGTGGTCCTCAACCATATCGTTGATCAGCTTAAAGACCACTTTAGGCGGGCATGAATTACGCCTTCGTTTATGGTCGTTCGCGGAGCTGATCGAGTGTCGCGAATTCGTCTACGTGTTAGTTAACGTGGCTGATCGGAGTCCTCGAAACGGCTTATGAAAACATATTTCTATTCTCGGTGAGGAAAAGACGAGAAAAAGGATTGAAAGAAGTTTTGGCGAGAGGTTCGGATATCGATAAAAATGTGCAGCGCGACGATTCTATTAATCGAAGGAAACCAATCTGACAAAATTGCGCGATAAGCGAGAGGATTTAAAATATCGTTCTCTGAGCGACGAGAAATTCCACGAATTTGGATTTGCCACGTTTCTTCGATAATTTATTCTCGTTGCGAAAAGAATATTTTTAGTTTCAATGGTGAAAGCACAGAAAAGAAAATTAAGGAAAATATCGCGAGGTTCCGATAGCGACGAAAATATCGAACGTTTTCTTTTAATAGAAGAAAATCAATTTGGTAAAATGGACAAAATAGAAAAATAATAAATAAACGATATCGTGCTTTGAACAACGAAGAATTCCGTATATTCGAATTCGTAATATCTCTTCTGATAATAGACACGATAATAGACAAAAATAGCGATATAAATTATTCTATTGGAGCGTAAGACTTGTTCCTTTTAAAAATTAACGAACGACGAATATTTGACGAATTATCTAGGAATATTTGTCTTGCAGAGGCAAAATAGTTTAATCTATTCTCAATTTCTTATCGAGTAAATAAAACATTAGTTAAAATAAAATCATAAGCACATTTTAATAACGCCATTTATATATATAACGACATGATAAAATTCCACTTTAAAATTGCAAGTGTAATGAATTATTATCTGGCTTATCAGCCAGAGACTAAATAATATGTTATAATTATAATACAAGCATGTAAATTGTCTCCTTAATGTCAGCGATTACGCGGTGACAAGTTAATTTCAAAGTGTATTCCCGTGTTTCAGATAGTTATTGCTTATCTATAGTTATTTCATTCAACGAATTCTGAAACGTGTGACGTCGGGACCGGATACACATTGCAATCCAAGATAAACGATATGTTATCGTAGTGCAGTATGCAAAATTAGCATAAAACTAATCACCGTGGAGTTTGTGACAATCCCTCGAGACATCTAATGCCATTAACCGACATATTAGTTTATTTGTTTATTCATATGTTTCCTCCATAGCGTATAATAAAACAATACGTATTAATATAACTTTGTTTTGTACTCGAATCTTATCGATAAATACTATTTTTTATTTTCCTTTTTTAACAGCAATTATTTAAAAAATCCTACCCCATAAATTAGAAAAAGAAATTGTTTCTCTTAAATCGTCTCAAACTATCTTCATTTCCTATCGCGATTATATTTTTATTTTTTATCGATATCCGTGTATTTTTCCTCGTGATTCAAGCGTAGTCGCGTAGGTTGTGGATGAAGTGAAATCATGATAGTCGTATCTCGTTATAGAGCTGATAAAATTGCAAAATGTTTCGTATTACGCATAACGGTAGTTCATTAAGTGTTTTAACAACAGTTCAAATATTTTCCCAAGCCACTCTAATTAGGGTAACGTGTACTCGATAGTATCTCAAGTATCGTATTTGTAATATCTACATATAAAGACGTTTAAATAACCTTTAAATCGCGTAATATCATTATAATTATTACAATACGGTAAGTCGATCGTCGATCGTTCGTTATCATCCGGAATGGAACTATTTACGAGATCCACGGCTACCTTATTTAAAAGTTCGTGATCGAGAGTAGGAAAGTTTCGACGTGTAATCATTTTCCGATTTTGTCGGTTGGAAAAGAAGGAGGGTCGGAAGTTCAGCAACTACCCTCGTGAACGGATCGACGATTTCCGGTCGGCTGCGAAAGTGGATTGCCATTCGTGACAATAAATTATTTCACGCCCGTTAAAGCAACCTTTTTTGTCACGACGGAACGTTACGAAAGAGGAAATCGTAAAACGAGCTGTGAAACGATCCGCGATGTTGTAAACCCGTGCTCCGCTTCTTCGAAGGCTTAACTCCTTCGAGAGGAAAGAAACCGATTGTACCAAGAAAAATTTCTATCAATCAGTGTTTGGTATAACATCGATCGTAACTTGCGATTGTCCTTCGCCTCTCCCATAACTAACCCATTCCATTATTTTGAAATTTTCATCGCTGTTATCTAAACGAGGCTCGATAAGCCTCTGAAACCTGACTTTCAATAGATTATGCTTTCCGATTAATTTTGCAAATTTACTTAGATATCGATCGTTTCTCATATATCTGACAATTCATTGATTTACGGTATCGCTTTGGAATTTGTCAAATTACTCCAACTCTGGTAAACAAGAAAATTTTCTACCAATGTTCCAAGCGAAAGGATATGAATTAGAAGAGTTGCATAATATTTTCTACTTATAGAATATAATTAACGTAATTTCAATAATCGATCATTGGATGTACGTATCGTGTCGCCTAACGCATATTCACGGGCCGTGAACAATCGAGAAACAGGTCGTACGAGTTCGCGTATATTTCTGACGCACTCCAAACAGGAACGTAATATGTTTCGATTAATTGGCCTTGCCGTAATGGTGCCACCGTCTGATTCATTATCCACGTCGACCGTTCGACGACAGAATAATCGCGTGTTTTACAACGTCGCTGGATTTTGGGTTTAAACGACGAACCGGAGAAGACCGGTTGGCTTTTCAAAGACTTCCACCCCATTCACCCCTTGTTCCACTGCTTTCTCGTATTTTTCTTCTTATCATTTAATAGGATACTTTCGATTCAGCCGACTTCGTGAAGCGCGTTACTTGTCTTTTATTCTGGTCCACTCTCGTTCGAAAAAGAACGCATCGAATCCGTTCTGTACATCTAAGTATCTTCGTGAAAGTTTAGATATTACTTTATTGCCACGAGGTGTAGAGTATTCAAAGAGATATTCGAATACTCGCAGAAACGTCTGACGAATAAATATTTACGATTATTTTCCAACTCTCTCATAACTAATACATTGGATTATTTTTAAATTGTCATCGTTGTTACCTAAGCGAGCGTTGTTACCTACTCTGAAATTACTTTGAAACGAATCTAAGACATTCTGAAATTTCATAAAAGCCAAAACCTAGAAAATGTTTTTTTTTTTTTTTTTTTATTTTATTTTGGTTATTTTACAATTTGTCCTTGCGGACATTTGGTAAAGTGTTATATCTTGTTGGTGAAGAAAAAAAAAATATAAATAAAAAATAATATAGCATGTGGACGGCTACCCCCAGCGGGGTGCCAGCTTCGTTTTTTCTAAGTTATATCTTTTATGAGGTCCTAGAAAATGTGAAATTAAACGTAACCACACGAACTTTGATTCTCTGAATTTTACGTGGAACCGGTTTGTACGGTAAGAAAAAGCCAAATAGTTTCTCAGCGAAACAAAGACGAATTCTTTCCTGCCGAGCCGACTAATTACGAGAAAACGTGTCTGAATCGTTGATGAAGTTTTACGCGATATAAGAAAGTGGTAAAATTTTCTATGACAAATATGAATACCTTCGTAGAATATTTACATAGAAATCATTGTTCTCTGTGAGATTAATTTCCAAGGATTGTGTTACGTCGGCCGACTCTCTGCCTAGACCGGGCCACACGTCGCGGGCAGGATGGCAACCAGATGTCTTCACATCCTTACCGCGTACCCTCGATAGACTCAAGTACCCTCCATAAATCCCAGACATTTTCTATTTAAGATCCTTCAGATCGACCAAATATTCTTTCAACGAATATTTTATTGTCCACTATGGGAAGATACAGGAAATTTGGTTTCTCTCACGTTCAGTATCTTCCGTTAGCGAAGAGGGTGGCTAAGATCCTTCCTGGTCCACCAGCCGTCTATTATCCAATCAGAAGCAACGTCTATTGCCCTCACTTTTCTAGCCAAAATTGTCATCAACAAATCCGATGGTTCCGTGCGCGAGACACACCTATCCTTAGCTTTCCTCCGCCACAGCATCGTCATCGAATGACACTGATTTTTCATCTTTCGAACGGTCAACACCTTTGACCGGGTTTCTACCTTTAGATCAGTCACCTACTTGACTTATACATACGCACAAGTGTAACTATATTCGTTACAAAGTTGTTGGAATAAACCGTAACTTATAATTTGTTATATCAGTGTCATATTCGATTCAACTACCTCTATTATCCTAACCGAAATAGGGGATCGATCATTTCACGGCGTTGATTGTCTAATTGTAACGGGAATTTACGACTTCCGTTGACGTGCTTCTTCGCGATCGCGTCTCTCCACGAGTAAACGAAACAGGTTGTAAATAGCAGAAGCGTAAAATATATTAAAATTACACGGGAAGAAGTAACCGAAAGCAAACGAAACGAATTAACTTTTGTCGGTCTAACATGCGTTCTGTTCACGAGCCGGATAAGAAACTCGTTCCATTTCGGTTCAGATAGACGAGTTGCTTGAACAAATAACCGATCCACGAAAGTACTAGCGGAAAAGACAATGGCACGCGAGCCAAGATCGTCTCGAGCCGTTTCCTCGTCTCGTGTATGCCCTCGAAACGGTGAAAGCGACTAACAAAGAACCGTGTTGTAATTATTTTAGCAAGGAAAGCTCGTGCCGCGCGAAATCACTGCAATCGAAAGGATAATTCACGAATTCGCCAGATAAAACTATTCATCGTAATTGTAAATTAAATGGCCACTTTTTAAAAAAGGAAATCGAGTTATTTATTTTGTTACATTCGGGAAAATATTCTGCAAATAATTCGTACGTTTTCAAACACATTTGTTTCCCTTTTATATACAAATACAAATTGCTGCCATGTTATTTATCGTTTATCCATGATAAAATTATCGGAAACAACGATTCATTGGTATTAAATAAAAGGCCAATTAGTGTGAGAAGAACACTCGGTGGTACCTCTTTCTCTACAAAAACATCGAAGCTACATTGTGTTTTTTAAGGTAGGTGTCATAAATATTTATCTGTAATATTTCATCGGTTTTTTAAATCTTCTACGGATAAACAAATTTATGTAACGCAGTTATTTATCGGTCCTTTAATTTTCAAGTTTCACGTTCCTGAAGATTACGTTCAAGTAAAATTCCAAGCCAACGTTAAGAGATAGAAACAAGCGAAATGTTATAACGAGGACAACACGTGATAATAAATTACGAATCGATGTGAAATTAAATAGTACAAAGTTTCGAGGGCATTCGAGTTTCATGGAACAATTGGTTCGCTGGAACGATAATAAACTCACGATTTATACCAAGCCATTTTGCAATTTCCTTTAAAAGCGAAACACATTCGGTAGCTACAAGGCCAGTCGTCGAATAACAAAGTATCCAGCAAGGCACGTGTATTATAGTAGTGCTAATTATTTATTTGCTATTTTTAAACAATATCGTTGGAAAATGCTCGAGGGATGAACTTAATAATACGAATTACGAGTAAATAGTTTTGTTCGATCGATTATCGAAAAAGTTCCCGTATCACGTTCTTCCGTGGTTAAAATATGATCAGGTAAGCTAATTATTATTAGACTGCGGAGTTTTATGCATCTATGAAAAGTTTAAAGGCGTAAACGTGCAGAGAATGCATATACGTTATCGTTAATCAATATTCAGACATTTTACAATGCATAAAACAGTGGATGAATATTAATGAAATGCAATAATACGATAAAACGCGTGTAGTCAAATGATATTGCAATAAATTCGACATTTAAATTCGTAATAATAAAGCACAGAAGTAAAAGCGAATCGATAATTCAAATATTCCTTTTGGAGCAAGGAAAATATAAAGAAATGTTACAGAGGTAATTATTGGACAATAAATCAGGCAGAAATTAAAAAGCAGGCAATTTATGGCTATTAAAGCGTCATCGAATGATTTGCTGTTAGCATAAATTCATTAATATAATGATAAACTTTAACCCGTTTATAATCAAGCTGCATTTAAAGCAAATAATTTCGTTGATAGTTGCAAGCGAATATAACCTTTCTACGCTTGAAATATTGTAAATAAGTCGTTAATTAAAAATTTAATTTAATTTAATTAAAAAATTTACCGAATTCCATCTTCTTTGATTTATATCGTTCTGTAATTTTCTATCGAACGATTTAACCATCTAGTAGATAAATATTTACAAACAGTAAATAAATAATAAATAAATTAATGTTCTGGTTTCTAAGTAAAAGGAGAGCAATTCATTGTATTTGTAATTTATTAGTCAACCATGATAAACGAAGTTTCGACGGTGCTATTATCACTGCTATTGACAAAGTTTCTGCGTCAAAGACTTTATCATGCCTGCACGCGTTCAATAAATCCGGCCAAGTACGTTCTTCCGATATTGCGCTCGATTTCATTGCCCTCAAAACCTTGAACAATGTTATTAATTGTGCAACTCATCGCGAAACTGCTTCCTTGTGTGGCTGCACGATCGTCCCATATTGCGTGGGTGGTCAAGAACAATTATGAGAATGTGCTACATGAGAGAGAAATGGAGGCAGAGAGAGAAAAAGAGAGAGGGGGAGAAAGAGAAAGAGAAAGAGAGAGAGTGAGAATTTATCAGTCCGTATGTTTTTCTTCTTCACTGTCTTTTTCATTTTTTTGATGTTGCGAAAGACTGTTCAGGGTTATCGGTTTCAACAGAATTTAAATTTACGATAAGAATTATGGAGAGTTGACAAATCTACAAGCATTAATTTCCAAGATATGGAAATTCTATTAACAGGTGTATACTTATATCATCGCTCAAAAGCAGCCAGACGCTGGTTTATTTTTCGAAACGAAAGAAGCTTAAGGAAGAACACCATATTTTTTACAGATTTTTTAATTATAAATCAAATTACGAAATTAGAAATTAGGTCATAGATTAGAAGACTGAACGAATGATAACGAAATTGCAATGAACTCGACGAAATGCTCACACGTGACTTTTACGTTGAAGAAAGAAAAGAAAAAAGGGTCAACTTTCGTAAGTCAGAGATCCAACAAACAAATTTCCTCAAATATTTTGGTCTTCGTTTGGACAGCAAACTAATCTGGAAAACACACACGCGAGAGAAAATGAAACAAATAAAAACTAACAGGAAAATTATGAACTGTTTCATAACCAGCAACTCCAAACTGAATACAAACAGTAAACTGCGAATCTACAAGACCATAGCCAAACCCATATGGACATATTGAATTCAAATCTGGAGCATGGCTGTCAAATATTCTTAAGTAAAGAAAACAGAGAATCTACTACGATCGTTTATTCCAAGAAGTATATTAAATGCACCGTGATATGTAAGAAACAGGAACAGATAACAGATAACATAAGGAAAAAATTCCAACAGGAAATTAAAAGATATTCCAAAGCGCATGAACACGGTATAAAAGGCCACGAGAACCAACTTGCAAAAAGTTGTTACTCTGGTTTACCCAGAAGCCTCAGAAGAACACATCCTTTGGATCCACCTATATGCAAGTATCAACAGTTGATTTTATACCGATACAACATTAACATTTACTTTAGCAATTATAATAAATGTATCGAAAAACACGTCGACATCCGCGCATTGTGTTAAAGTATTGCCATAAGATAAACGCAAATAATTCCAAGTATACAATTAGGAATATTCGATAAAGGAGCACCAAAAAAAAAAAAAAAAAAAAAAAAAGAACAAAAAGGAAGAAAGAAAAAAGAAGATTATAAGTTGGATTATTTTCTATAAGGTATATTTTAATTACGTAAAATTGCGGATGAAACAAAAATTATAAATTTCCACCGAAAATTTTATTGATCCGCAGGGTTCTATTCTCCCGAGATCTCTTCAAGATGCCCAACGAGAACTCATCTCTCGACGAACGATACAATCATAAGAAGCTATACTATTTTCCTTCTTGCGAATTTCCTTCGTATTCACCGAGAAAGGAACTCGAGCCTGGCCTAGTTCCCCGATCCACCCTCTTCGTGTATATTTCAAACAATGTGAAAGGACTTCGACTCAGCTTCATTCTTCGACTACTGATACGATGCCTACCATACAGCGAGTTACAGAACAGAGAGTCGACCTCTATCTAAGAAACCTGTTATTCTAAACTTGTTCGTTCAAAAAATGACGAAAACGTAACCGGCATTCGTCTACGATCGCCGGATTGGTGTTGCCATATTTCAGAGCCTAGCTTTTAGATAAAAAGTTCTGCAACGTTTCTTGTTTTCGTCGACAGATAAGAAACGTAGAAACTGCGCGTTGCTTGCATTCGTAGGAAGATTTTGTTAAAGGGAATTGACTTTGCCGCGTTGCTTCGTAAATGGAATTGGAAGGTGACTGGCCAGCAGGCTCAAACTCGATTAAACAGCCTGTACCGTCTTCTGGTGCTTGGCCTGTAAAACTTGAAGTCCTCGCTATAAAATACGTTCTGAGCTGCAGATGCACCGATAGAAAGCTCGCAAATTGCAGAGTTTAATTCCGATTCGTTACATCGAGAAATTAATTATACGACGTTGATAATGCTCCTCGTTAGATGTTGGTATAAACAATGGTTTAAATAAATAAAATCTTGTCATGGTGTTTCTTGGCGTAAAACTTGGCAGGGTAGATCAGGTAGTTTTGACAATTATACGCGGAATAGGACAAAGTCTGTTTTCTATCAGTCGCGTTGTATCGACCTTCGAACGGAGTGGTAAGACGAAGAAGAATTCGGAACGAACGAGTTGGGAAATAATTGTCTCTTTATCTTCGAGAATTCCTGTATTTCTGGTATCAGACGCAGAAGATAATTCCAATTATTCACAGGAAACGAACATTAATAATTTCACTACGTATGACTGCGTTTAAAACGTGAAACTTATGGTACTACGTTTCACCGTTTGCTCTTCGACTCTTCGATCTCTTCAGAAGAAAATTACGAAAGCTTAACGTACCGAAATCCTGATAGTAAATAATACGATAACAAGCCTAATTCAAAATCTTCGTTTCTATCTGCGGAAGCTACATCCTACTCGATTCTGGTTCTTGCAATTTTTTTTTTTATTTATTGTCTATCGTCACATCTTCTGGTAAGGTATTAACGATTATGGTATTAGTGATTAGGGTATTAGTATAATCACGCGTATTCCTTACGTGCATAAATATTTAAATAATATTTACGTGCTTAATTTGGTAACCATAGTTTGTGCTGTTAATTAGCAAACATTTAGATCGCTCTAAGATAGTTAACAAATTAATAGAGTTTGTATATGCACATATATCTATCTCTTTTAGGCAACTTAGTCTTTTCATCTTGTAGTCTGTCAGTTAGAAATGATGGCATATTGTTGGGTATTTTTAAGTTGCGTTTCGTGTCCTCAAATTTAGTGCGGTAGCAAAGTAGATGTCCGAATTTTACCGTGCCAAAAAATTTCTAGGTCGACAATGCACAAACGCTACCAACTGCTTCGAATCATCATATATACAGATCGTCTAGTTGGAGATCAAAAAGGAATACGATAAAAATGTTAATTTCGATACCATCGTTGTTGAGAGACGTGTAAACGATTTGCCGACAAGGTTATCTTTGTAGAATGAAATTTCCCGGAAATACGGCGACAGTTTGCCCCGTGGAGGTTTAACTTAATTTTAATCTAATTCTAATCTGGAACTAACCCAGATTCTACCGCGTTTAAATTGAATTAACCATCATTTCCTGGTGTCGTGTCATGAGCGCATTAATTAAATAATGATGAAAAAATAGGAGAAGATGTTAAAGCGGTACGAACGTGAAAATGTTAAACAGGCTTTAGATTCGTTGCTCTGAACATTTGTTCGTGATTTTCAATTTTAGAACGATGTCAGATGAGTACGCAAACAAATTTTGTAAATCTTTCCATCTTTACGAAGACAGATTTTAATTTCTCGAGCAATTTAATGCGACAAAATTCTCGCGCATGATCCCTAAATCTCTTATTTTGAAAATTTCTTACAGCCTTTACAAAAACTACATTCGATCCAAAGAAGCTTTGCTTTGCAAAAATATATAGAGTATACAATCATCAAAGTAAATTCAAGACATTGTATATAATATTTTTGAAAATTTTCCTGTCTTAGCAAAAACCCAATGTTCTGTTTCTTGTGCGTTATTAATGGGAATAAGATCGGTGCGATTGTATCAATACGATTGACTCGAGCGGAGAATTCTAATTTCGATGCAGGCGTGGTAATATTAATCCGAGCCAAATGAAATTCGGCCGATCTGGCGTAATTACATGCCTCGTAAATATTAACAAAGGATGCGCGTTCGCTGGATTTTCGTTTCGACGTGGAACACAATGGAATCGTTTTCAGAAAAACGAAAAAAAACCACCGACTGGCTGCTGGTAACGAGTTTCTGATGCGTTTTTATTCCTTTTTTCCCCGCGATCCCTTTTGTCGGTAGCTCGAAAAACATTAGTCGACTTTTTTCCACGTGAAACGTTTCACGTTGTAAATTGCTCCAAATTTTAAAGCTCGCCTGTTTTTCGCTAACATTTCCACGAATAACAGATATTAAAACAATATCTGTTGTATAGTATTAAAAATATAGCTCGCGCGACCCGTAAAACGACAGAAGAAAAATTCGTACGTAAGATAATTTCTAAACAAGTTCCATATGAATTAGATGGTAATTGTGACTGGTATTTTCGTTTTTGTCCTAATTAAATTAACGGAAACTTTGGTTTAAAAACACGACGAGATAAGTGAATACAGCGAGTGTAATAACCACTTTGCGGTTGACTTTAATCGCATCTCGCGTTGGTAAGAATATAAAATATTAATGTTATATATAGATATGAATATAAAATATAAATATAAAAATATAAACGAACGAATATGGTGGAAATGAATGAAAGATACGAACGAATATAAAATATAAATATCAATGTCTAAACAAGACTGGAAATGCAAAATGGCTTTGGAACAAAACAATATGATACACGACGTTCTTAATGTAGAAGCCTACTTGCTGAAGTACTTTTAAAAAATTTATAGGTCAGAAGAAACAGCAAACAGGTAATATTCATCTCTGTATAACATCATGCGAAGACATTCTTTAAAAACACAATTAATCGTCATTAAAAGATTCCTATCGCGAACGGTCTAAGACTTTTGCAGAGTACTGTATGCAAACTGAGTTTGCGTCGTCTGCGAGACTCTTCGTAGAATGAGCGGTAATCACGATGCATTTAAACATCGATTTGTATCAGGTTTTAAACCTTTAAAGGTCCGCAGATTTATTAGAGTGTCAGTAGCGGCAGCTGCTGTGAACGCGACCCGATCAATTCCTCCTCCAAAGTGATCGCGTCCTACTGAACCGCGTCACGTCACGCTTCCTCGAGAACTTCTCGCACATAACATACATCGTGGATAGTCCTTTCCATTCACCTGTGCCCCACAAAGGTATGGCCACACGTAGGTGTCGGCGTACAGAGGCCGTACGTATAAATACAGGGTGTCTCAGTAATCGTGGTACGATTGCCGATAGAACGATTCTATGTAAAGAAACGAGTCAAGAATATCAAATAAAATTGTTCGTGTAATACTTTGTTTTTGAAAAAAATAATTCATGAAAATTTATCACGCGTGTGTACCCACTAGATTAGTTTCCAACTAAACACGTCCAAATTTTATTTTCCTGACAATATGGCCTTCAACGAAAAAACTTTATCCTACGTTTTTAACTTCCTTTTACACGTAGAATAATCTGCTGTCGATTATTTGTTCATACCTAGACGGTATTATATACCGAGTTTAATTGGACAGATTTCTAAACACCATTTCCTCGAAAACGGAACATCATATGAAAAAATGGTATTCTACATTTTCTACTTGTTTTTTCACGTACAGTTATTCTGTTGTCGATTGTACGACGATTGCTAGGTCACCCCGTATACATGTAAATAGGTTACGCCTTTGTCCGTGTATACATAGTACGATATACACGAGCGTCTCTATAAGCTAGCCAAACGCGCGACAGGGAACAACAAACCGTAAAAACGGTCCAACTACGAGCTGACAGGGTAAGAATCTGGCTGGAATACGCGGTCGAAAATCGATGCAGCGGGAGGAACGCGTGAAACGCTTTGTACCACGCGACTAAAGCGGTGCCGGATTGGTAAGTGTACTCACCTAACCTTGCTCCGCAGGACAGCTTCTTAGCTTGCGTTATCCGCGTTGTCCTCTCTCCACGAGGAAACTTCCATGAACCGGTTTTTCTCTTTTAATCGATCTTCGGCTTAGCGTTCGGGGTATACCAGGTATACCGTCGATTTATGTAGCTTTAGGGGAGGCATCGAAACGGAGAAACGTTCGTGAATAACGGTATATCCCTACCATGTCGAAAAAAAAAAATAAGAAAAGAAGAGGCACACAATTTGCTGCCCGCACGCGCTCTTAACGACTTCGTTACTCGAAATCAGCGAGACACCGAAGCCGCTGAAGCGTACTTCGTCGCGCACGCATCTGTCCGTCACTCACCGACCAGATCTCCCACGGAATCGAAAGCGTCCGTACGCTTTTGCCTCTCCCGCGCCTCTACATTACGCTCAGCAGCACGCTCAGATAAGCGAGTCACAGTCACAATACTAACGAGCTACACTCGCGACACTCGGTCGCTGACTGAACGTGTTGCTCCCGAGTGCAAAGACATCTGGAGACAGAAAAGAGAACTAGTAGCATCATCGTGGGTTTCGAAGTCGCTTTGAATGAATTACAGATGAGTCGTGGGGATGATATTTAAGTGTTCTGAAATACCGACCTCAAAAAAGATTACACTTTACACAATCGCAATTCGATATGAAGAATAAGGAAATTATGTTCAGACTTTTTTTTATTGTCCAACACAATAGAAACGATGGTTATATAAAATTCTTCGTTTATTAAACCGGCAGCGATAGGTACGCTTTTATTTAGTAATTACACGACTCCGTTACGCGTACAAAGCGAATCTTCAGCTTGTTATAATTTACTTACGTACCCGGTTTAGATACGTACATGCTGTCATTTTTCTATTAAGTATTTCCTATTCTCTAAATGTTAAATCAAGAAATTGTCATATGCACGTTATGTGGTTTTATAAGGCAGAAATGTAAAAACTTCTTTTTCCTTATCTGTATTTTACCTGTCATCATTTTATATCATTTTATGCTATATATTTTTGTGTTTTGTTATTTTAAAAGCTGCATTAGGAAGATATAAGAGATCATGATGTACACCTTAGACAATTTGAATTACCCGCGGAAATTGAAAAATCGTATTTTAAAGTACGAATTTTATATACTAAAAAAATTACATAGCTTAATTAGAAAATGATTCCTTTAAACAGTTCTATTCATTTAATTGCTCACATTTCTTTTGGCAATTGCTCTAGTTATGTAGAAATCGATTTATAAAAGTCGATTTGACTTTGATAATACTATATCATAATCAGTATAATGTAGTGCATCTTGCAGTATTGCAATTGACCAATAAAGGAAAGGGTTTAGGCTATTAATATTATATCAAATTATACGTATACAAACGTTATTGTAAATGTAACGTATGCTGATACGTATCTACAAGTGCAATAGCTTTCTAGTTGCGTGATCTTTATAAAGATTTTTGAAATGTTTCATATTGTAAAAAATAGAAGGTTAAGGTGCATCTAACAATATTTGACGTGTCAATGCAACTGCAAATGGCGGACACCGATGACAGTAACATTACCTCGGTAGAGAAGAAATTCGAGAAACTGGCGATACCCGCGGAGGACTTGGCGAAAAACAAAAATGACAAGGATAGTGAAGACAGGTGCGAGCCTCGTCTATGGGGTTTCGAAACTAAGGAACTGTACAAAATCGCAGTCAACTTTTACAAAGGTGAGTCAATTATATTGTCAGTTTATTAAAATAGTATGAGCTTCTTTGAGTTATGTCAGAAAAACCATATGTCTGTCCGGGCTGTTACATTGTTATGTTATATATTTCCAACACGTCTGAAGTTTGAAGTATAAAATTTCATGAGAACTTCACTGTTGATGGGTATATATGTATATAGTCTACTGTTGATTTTGTAGATTTATGTTTCCTTTTCATCAGTAGTTTAATGTATAGATAAGGTTACCTTCCTTCGATTTTAACATGTCAATTATACAAATTGTGTAAAAATTGTAGAAAAGGAAGGCAAAGCTGTTCATTTGTCTTATGAAGACAAATTAAAGCTAGTGGCTTTTACTCAGCAAGTAACGCATGGCAAGTGTACTACGGAGAATGCACCACCTTTGGGTGTGTTGGATGTAATTGGAAAGGACAGACGCTTAGCATGGCAAAATCTAGGAGACATATCCAAGGAACAGGCAATGGAAGGATTTATAGTTTTGTTAGACAAGCTATGTCCCCTGTTTAGAACAGTTGTAGAAGCACAGAGAAGGGACATCGAAGAGAAGTTAAGATTGAAAAGGGAGGAGGAAGCAAGAAAAGTAGAAGAAGAAAGGAGGTTAAAAGAATTAGATGAACAAAGAAAGAAAGAGGAGGAAGCTAGATTAAAGGAAGAAATACAAAGGAGACAAATTCAAGATGCTTTAAATCAACAAACATTTTACCAATTCAAAATGTATGCGGAGCAACAATATCCTGGCAATCCAGAGCAACAAGGAGTACTAATAAGACAGTTGCAAGAACAACATTATCATCAGTACATGCAACAATTACATCAAAACCAATTAGTCATAGAAGATCAAATTCCAGAAATAAACTCTGCCAGGATAGAAAATCCTGAGAAGGAAGAGCCAAAAGAAACAAATGAAACAGACACATTGAATAGAGAAGATTCTGATGAATCGCCGGATGATTACCCATCTATAGCTCCAGCAGATATGTGGACTAAACAGGGTATAGATGCCTTTAAGGAACTAATTAGGAGAGAAGATGGTGATGCAGTTATTAAAGTTGGTCATGGAGAACTAGTAACAGTTAGGGTGCCGGCGAACAATGATGGCTTGTGTTTATTTTGGGAATTTGCAACGGATGACTATGATATTGCTTTTGGACTATTTTTTGAATGGACAAAATCAGAAACAAATCAAGTATCAGTACATATTACTGAGTCTGAAGAGGAGGAGGAAGAGGATGATGAATACGAAGCAAGAGATGATTTAGAAAGTGGAGTAACAAATGATATAATTCAGTCTGATTACAAACCATTGCCGCCACCTGTAAGCGAGATAATACCTGTAAATATATCAGTTTACCCTTTAACTTCAGAAATAGAAATAAAAATATTTTCATGGTTCTAGTATTTTTATGCTAATTGTTTTTGCAGATCTACAGGAGACAATCGCAACAAGAAGTCTATGTAGGAACTCATAAATACCCAGGACAGGTAAATGAAAATATATCTGTGAACAATCCTAATATTTGTAAATGTTATCGTACTTGTTATTTCAATTACAGGGTGTGTATCTTCTTAAATTCGATAACACATATTCAGTTTGGCGAAGCAAGACGCTTTATTACCGAGTCTACTACACACAAAATAATTGTATGAAAAATTAGCTTTATTAAAAAAAAAATGATACTGCGCAACTCACAAATCGTACATTCGTTGAGAACTAGGCTGATGTGATTATTTGCCAATATTGCTAGTCTAACTAAATCAAGATTGTTATTTCTGTGTTATTTCTGTGTTATTTCTGTTCACACCAAGTGTCTGCAAGAAAAAACACAAATATATATTTATTATGGTTATGTAAAGACACTTTATTGTTTAATATGGTAAGTAAAATGGGCACAAGTAAAAAAAGAAAGGTTCCTATCTTTACCTTTCTCATGGATGTTTATAAAAAACAAAGCAAAACGAAAAAGTAAAGTATATAAACGTCGGTAATAACAGCAAACCGTGTATCGCGAATAATTGTTTAGCAATCCGATATATTATTGTTACATTCGATTGTATAATATGTCAGTAATGTATCAGTCATTTTATGTGTACTAATTGTTCTCTTTTGTGATAAAAATTTTAGTCTATCTTTGTTATTATCTTTGTCTGTACTTATACTTTTATTAATATTATCCCACGTTTTAGAAAAATACATTGAAATCAAACCATTTCGTTATTTCACTTTTTCCTCATAATGGTTTTTATATGCGTGTAAAAGATTAATCAAAAGTGGCAAATATTTCGAGGAAACAAGTTCCTTTTTTGGTGTCAACGTTTATTATACTATACCATATCGTTTCCTTGTTTTTTTTTTTTTTTTTGTTTTTACAAGAATGATTTGTATATCGTCGTTAATAATAATCATAATAGTTACATATGCAGCAGTATATAATTACAGGCTTTTTTACGCAAACGAATATGCGTGTACGTAACGCATGTAAACGCATTACCCAATTATCGCGCAATAATGGACAGAATTCGCCGCATATTAACAATTTTTTATTTAGAAGAGCACTTTTTTTGAGACGGCATGGGTACGTTTATGTTCTTAAACATTGCATGGCAATGAGTATTCCAATACCACGGTTTCAAATCGTGTGATCATTAAGCAATAATCCGCGAAAGCCTTCTTGGCGTACAATTTCTATTTTGCTATAGCCAAATTTTCGTAATATTCATTTTTAATCGAAATGCTTTGATGGATGGTTGATTCGTAACAACGCGAAGTTCAATTCACGTTTAAGGATAAACACCATTCGATTATTCAAACTTGGATAATTAATTTTCAAAATCGTCGATTACATCTTAAAGCCTAGATATCTGCCACTATAAACTTATGAATCGATGAACGTTGAATTCTCAAACGTTGAAGGCTCGAATATTTCGTTGGAAGAGACACTTTCAAATTTTAACGTTTAATTCTGATGTTAGTCAATGTGCATCCTATTTAATAAAATTATTTTTCTACAGCTATTACGATGTAATTTAATTCTCATGTTAATTAATTATTCTATTTATATTTTAATTATATCATATCAAATTCCAACACGATGTAACTGTATTTTTAAATATTTTGCGTTTAGTTTCTGCATTATGTACTCGAGTCATGATATCCGCTGCTACGAAAAGTGCCTCTTTGCAGTTAGTTTTGGTCAGACATGTTTATCGAACGTTCTATCGTACGCGGAGCAAAAAATTCGTCATATGCTGCTCGTTTTAAACTTAAAAAGTAATTACACGCGTTATCCTGAGATGCTTAACATTTATACATACATACATCGTGAGTATCGAATTTCGTTATCACATGCTTCGTCGATCGTCATTCAACAAGTTGCAATAAGCCTACGTCTATATAGCGGCTCAACTACGCTTTTGTTCGTTTGAACTTCGCGCTAAAATGACAGGCGAGACTCGATTGCGATTCTCGTGATATTCTTGCGATTCTCGCATCGTAATTGTGATTCTCAGTGATTTGGTAATTCGAAATGCGAACGTGTGTACGTCGCGTGATCCGGTAGCGTCGAAAATCGAATAAATATCGGGAAATTTTGAAAATTTTGGTGGTTTTGTGAAAGATTTCGTTAGCTGGACGAAAATTTAGTGACTATGGAGCAAATTTCATCGGTGTTCTCGTAATTAGAATCCGGAAATCGTAAGTACAGACTCAACAGTTAACCGGTATTCGAATTTTCGAATTTCACATATTCCTACGATGCATCTACCGAATTTCAACCTATTCGAATATACGTTTTTTTGCAGAAAAATGTCAAAATTGAGTATTACATAAGAAAAAAGATTTATACGATCATGTAGTATTTCATCCATATTTTTTGTTATTCTTGAATGAATTCAAATTTCGATTAAAGATTTAGTTATCCTTTTTCTATCAATAGATAGATTAAAATCGAATAGGTTGATAAGTAGCACTTACAATTAGTTCATCTTGCTTTTCGTTAAAGGCGAATCATCGTGTAAAATTACACGTACAAACACATGTATATATTACAAATACCAGAATCTTGTGTGTTTAATTTATTCTAGATAAAAATAATCATGATATAATTAAGGTTATTAATTCTTTCGTTGACTAGCCTCATATGCATCGAATGAATATTAAACAATATTATCTATGTACTATGTAAAAGATATAGAATATAATAATCAAATACTTTTCAAGAATACACCGTCAACTTGTTAGTTCATTTAGAGAGAATCGAAAATAGAAGAAAAATTTTAGACCCTTAATCATACCATGATTATTTTGTTTTAATATAGTGACTTCTATCAATGATTATCACGATCAGAATTGGCATCAATACACATTATTCGTATATGAAAAATATCCTCCTAAAAGCATTAACGGTGCGTTTTGTTTCCTCGCGATAATATTACGATCATAATAGTATATGTATATATGTATATCTAATAAATACAAAGTTCTCGGTCAAAATTTCGAGAGACCGGTAAAAATGATCGGAATTACGGATAGCTTCTTTCTTCTCTGTTGCAGCGAGCAAACATGTAGACAAAAATATATATGTGTGTATGTATATTGTATATATGTATATATATATATATACTTATGTACTTTTTTTCGTAATTCTATGTGCACGGAGAAGCGAAGACTTTCAATCGTTTTTCGGCACGGATTTTTCCTTTTCGATTTATTCGATTATTATTTCGATTTTCTATATTTCTTACTTTACTTCAATATCTTCTTGTTTGTAAAATCTACGTGTTTTTCCTTGCTTATGTTTGAGCGAACATTTTTTTACGAACAGTAAGTTCGTACGAATTAACATCACCGTATGGTTTCCATACTCTATGTTTCTGAAGAACATAGAGGTACTTTGAAGTTAGGATAAGAATAAACCAACCCTCATAATATATACCTTCTTCTTATTTTCTTTACATTTTTATGCCAATGAATTTTTATTTATTTATATTTTGGCCACAGTTATTATTTTTCAGAGTTTCATTTGTGATTTTTCAATTCATGTCTATTAAATTATATTTTTTCTCCTTTTTTAATTTTTACCATTTGATCTGAATATTTAACACTTGCTTTATACACTCTTAATACTGGTTATAATATATTTTAAATACTGTTCATTAAGAATCAAAATAATTTGCGAACAATTTAGTCCAATGTTTTGTAATTGATCTATTAATTTCTATTAATTTACTTTATATAAAATGCTCTATATATTTAGTATAACGAGGGATTAGTTCAATCTCATCCTACTAGCCGAAAATCGAAACACTTTATCGAGGAGAATTGTGGAACAATACGATCTAAATGTAATTGAAACCTCATGGACATAACCATAAACATGCTATCTTACTTAACACAACAGGATAAAAACGCCTGTATACAAATAGCTTTCATTTTCAAATTTCCTAGCCCTGAATTTTCTATTGAAAGATCTCGTAGAGTTCTTCGAGGAGCTCTCATCTCACGAAGCTCGCGCAAAAACTGCACGCATAATTGACGCTGGATCAATTATAAATCGCACTCACCACCATTATCAAGGTACATCCCACTAAGAAACAGAGAATTTTCTTTCCAGTCCATGGTACAACCCCTATTGGCAAGGTCGACAGCGTTCCACGCATCAATTTCAAAACAAAACAGTCGGCTGAACTTAGTTTTTGGGGTGCACCGAATTCGTGACTTTTTTTATAACGTATAACGAATAATTTTTTACGAATTGCGTCTCATTACGATATTTTATGGTTCCTTCGATAAGAAAAGCTTTTTGGCATGAAAATTTTTGTACCAAGTGTTCAAATATTTTCGTGAGCGAATGTAAGAAAAAAATATGCATGAATTTTGTTATGTAACCTTGGAATATACACAACGAATTTAAAATAACCATCTCCGCTCCTTAAGAGTAAGATACTTTTGGATTCGACTGATCAAAAAGTATTATATGTTGCAAAGGAAATTCACAAAACTCGGTATCATTGGAAAACAAAGTTCGACCAAAAGATCAGTTTCTTCCTAGTCGAGAGCAACTTCCGGCTCGAAGCAAAGGCGGGGCCGATTAAATCGCATTTACGCTGTATGTACAGGATGTTGAAAAGTGGCAGGACGGATATTTATAGTTATCATCTCGTGTCCCTTCGTTATAACGACGTCTCCATATTCAGATTCGCCCATTTGTTGTTCTCCGTTCTGTAATCCTCTACTCTTCCGGTAAAGCTTCGTCGAAAATTCGCGTTGTTTCGAACCGTTTTCGTTCGTCTTTCGGTCAATGAACGAGTCAATTCTGCCTTGTTCGATGACCTAGGAACGTTCATCGGAGAAGTTCTGTGTATCGTAGGTTGCTGATCGGTAAATTTGTCGCTGTGGCCGGAAATCGATCCTTCGTATGGTGGAAAAGACGTTGCGTGTTGGTAAACGCGAGCTGAGGTTTGTTGAACGTTCTTGTCGAATTCTTTGATGTCCACGGCATCTGTGGACGCAGAGAAAGCGTATGGATAGGGATGTTGACGATCAAGTGGACAGGAAAAGGAAGAAGGATGAGAGCTGTCCGAGTAACGTTGTCTACGAGACTCTTGGAATCGACGTCGAGCTGATTTCCGGTCACAGGTGAGAGATCGTCCGAGTTGGCTGAGAACTGTGTGGTTTGGTGACTCGCCTGGCGAGGTGGAATCTACTTCTTGTCGCGTTCGAACTACGTCTTTTCCTCCGAAAGGATCGCCAGGACAAACTTCTTGTATTGGACTCGCAAAGATGAGAGTTCTGTGGGGGAAAATTTTAATTCGTGGAAGGATTCTTTGAGCTTTGTTTCGTTGGCTCGTTTTGTTTAACCAGGTTTGGTTTAACCAGATAAATTATAAATAAAGCCTTAATACTAAATCGTTAAGCAATTTTCTTTGCGATTTTAAACAAATTTCTTAATCAAAAATTTACCTGTTGTTTTCACGTTTCGATCCATCTTCGTTCTTATCCGTGGACATATTCTCCAATAACTGTTTCTTCCTCCTTTCAGAAGCTGCATCCAAGCTTTCTCTCGATCTTGAGAACACATCAAATTTTTCCTCAGTACCGTTCTTCGAAGCAGAACCCGGAATACAGCCCTCGTGATACGACGATCGATTCTCCAAACGTCTGATCGTATCGTCATCCTCCCTGTCCGAGAAATTCTGAAGCTCCCTTGCGGTAATCAGAGTGTATCTCCGTTTATTCTGTTTAAGAATCGACTTGAGACAAAAATACGTTGTCGAATCGGGTAGTCCGCAAGTCTCGTTCGACATGGGATTCGCGATTACTCTGCTTCTGTTGGCTATCCTTTTCGGTATCGCGCCTCTACTCGCGTCCACAGCCACTGTAGACCTGGAATTGGCTTCATCGAGGAAACAAAGGGATAACCTGAAGTTTCTTCCTCTTTCTGGCTCGCTCATCTTATCTTCACTAATCTCTTCCACTCTATCCTCGATACCAAATTCTTCTTCCTGCTCGCTCTCTAAAATGTTTCTCAAACTTTGCCCGTTCAATCTAAGGAACCTCGTGTCAACTTCCATCAATTCCGATCTGGACCTAAGATTCGGTTCAGACATGTCTCGAGGCATCATGCTAATCCTCGGCCCTCTTCTAACGTTCTGCAACCCCGTCATCGAACTTGTCTCAGGATTTTCTACGTTACACTCACCTCTCGACATCTCTAAGCTCTCCAGCTGTGCCTCGACCAAGAATTTCCCGCAGCTTCCACACTTCCCGGTCTCCGTTTCGCTGACCAGAGTGCAATTCGAAGGGTGTACTTCGATCGCGGTTTCTATCAATGGCTGTCTGGCCTGATCCACCGATTGGCCGTGTTCTTCGTCTTGTCTGGATCCGTCTTCCTGCGCGTTCATTTCGAAGGTAGAGGAGACGGCGTGGCAGGGACAGGTACATTCGCGCGACGTTACTCGACGGTTCGAATCCTCGCTCGCTTCCTGTATTGCGATGCAGCCTTGCTCTGCTCGCTGATAGAGTAACGCTTCCGAATAACTCGGCACCATTTCCATTCTACTTGCGTCTTGAGACTCGGCTGGTCGTTGGTCCGGTGCAGGGTCCATGAGAAGCGCTTCGCTGTAACTCGGTGCCAGCATGTACGAGCCGGGCTGGTTGATAGTTTGTTGGCTCATGGATGCGTGTATCGGCTCGCTTCCGCTTGGCGTGTCGTAGTTGATTCCGAAGAGCTTGGTGATCTGAGAATCGTAACGTCATTTTTGTTACTCGGGAACCCGATGATATCAATCAAAATGCTCCTAGACTTGTTCATATTATTCAAGATAATGTTACTTTTATTTGGGATTTAAATTAGTTTCAGATCGGACGAACTACGACTATAGGTAGTAGTTGATGGAGCAGCTTTTCACCTGATAGTCAGCATACTGCGATTTGTACTCTATGATCATTCTCAAAGGCCAGCTGAGCAATAGAGCACTCAAGCACCAGTAGACGTAGCGATTAGTGAACCAAGGGTTGCCAAGAACAGCTACCAGCGTCGTGGGGTTTGAATTATATCCGAGATCTAGACCTTCTTTCATCTCCATGTAATCGTCTCTCAGTTCCTTCGAACAATATGACATCTTAATTCGTTGAATTCCACGCGTTTACTGGATCATTGTCAATCAAGAGAGTCATTCATGGACCGTGGATTCCTACGCGAATTTGTCTTCCATAGACTTAATTAGAGAAATAGAAATTGGATAAAGATCCGTTTTATTTAGTGTAAAACTCAAGTCCATAAGTGTTGGACTCAACTTTGGAAATTTCAAATTTCGCATAAATGAAAATAAAAACAAAAATCCACGATCCAATCGGTTCATTCCGATTTATCCAATACTTGTTCCGCGAAGAATCTCGACCTAGCCTCTTCAAACTCTGTCGCCGATCTCATGTTGGAAAAGGCGAATCCTTTGCTGAGATTGATCTTCGTGATCGGCACTTTTGGATTCAGGATCAACTCTTTGCTGATGTCCTTTACGCCACAGTAGTCGTAATAGTAGAAAGATGTGGCGGCGTGGGTGTTTATCCTTTCGTAGTAGACCTGGAAGACGAAAAGCGTCAGAAAGAGGGATAAATCGGGGATAGATGGGCCATTGGGCAAAAGTATAGATCGCCGAGTCACTCCTTTGATGCCAATGAATTTTTGCTTGAAATATTTTTTCGTCGAATTATTATCCGAACCAGCTCAAGTGTCGTAGCGGCCGATTCGTAAGAAATTCTTTGCACCTTAAATTCTGAATTTGTAATGAGTGTAGAGTTGATATCGTATAAAGTTACTAGTAGTATCGGATGAAATAAATATTAAGCAAGAATTTTAGTAAAGAAAGAAGGCGAAAGAGCGAATGGTCCATCTGTCCTCGCAACAAGGTTCGGCGAGGCTCGCGCGAAGCGTATCAACGATTTACCATCCCGCGACTTCCTTTCGTCTGGATCACGAGATATGCGTTGCACGTTGCGCATTATGCGTTACCTGCGTCGTCGTGTAATTGTCTCCGTTTCTGTACCGGGTAATTTGACGTTTACGTCGCACGTAATGGTACGAGACAGCTTTCCACCAGATGGTCGGTTGTGCCGACTTTAGCTGCAAGATCTTCAACAACACGCTATCCTGGCTCTCCGCGTGTAACAGATCGATCCTGATCGGCGAATGATAACACTCAACCAAATAGACCAAATACAACATCCCCATGAATGCCACCTGCAATAGAATGAAATATTTCGTGTAAATTCTCATCCTGTTGCCTTCCCTTTTCTTTACGATACTTTACGACACTTTCTGGATTTTAATCCGTCAAGTTGTCTTTTAATAAAAAGTCCGTAAAAGATGCTGCAGAGTTTAATGGCCAAACTTTAACTTTATAGAACGTTATATAAATATACATTGTTATAAGAAAAATGTATAAACAGTTATAAGAAAAAATGTGAAATACACAGCGGTTATTATATCGTAACGCGAATATAAGTTTACGTCGAATAAAATTCTTGGCTAGTCGTATTCCATTCCAAAATGTTCACCGTTTCTGTCGATACGAAACTGACAACGATAAAAGATTCAATTTACTGGTTTGTACGTATTTATATAGACGGAATATACCGACAAAGTTTGGCTAGGAAAACTTGGAACATAAAAATTTTGAAAAAGTCAAAGTTAAGATTAAGAAAAATTCATGGAATTCAAAGTTGATCGAGACAAATTAACTTTAGTCAGATGGACTTTAATCTCTACGAATGAAGATTTACTATGTTCGCTGGTTAACAGATTACAAAAAGTTGCTCGTTCAAATTATTTTAAGGAGAAACAATTAATTTTAACGAATTTTAAATGAAAATCCACGTTTCGATCTCGAATTTTCTAGGGTCGATTAAATTTATTTTTATGACAAACTAATTTGAAAAATTCGATTTTTCTGTGATAAATATGGATGTTTCGAATTGATTTTCCTATATACTTACGAGAATGTATATGTAGCTATCGTCACAGGGAGACACGTGTCTCGTGCTTTTAATTGGGTACCTCGAGAAATTGATTATCACCTACGAACAATTACCACTCAAAGTCCCTTCTTTTCTTAATTTACGAACGGTCAAGTGAATCGAATTGTTAAGTTTTCGTAGTACAATGCTCGGATTGGATTTCCGTAATGCAGAGGAAGTGACGTACCTTGGTGACATTCGCGCATCTACACCACGTCACTGCGGCAAGGCATCCGTATATTAACACGGACAGAACCAAACATTTGCAACTTGGTTCTTTTTGCAAAACTCCGCAAAGCGTTTGCGAGACTGGTCGCTGCTACAGAGACATTATCATTCAGACAATTATTTCTAAAACCTTCCGAACGTGAATTAGATATTATCCATTAATTTCGCATAAATTTCTCGTCAATTTTTCATTTTTCTTTTTCGTTTTTAAATAATGACAAAATAAAAAATTTAACGTTGTAAAAATTAATAACCTTGTTCAAAGTAATAAAATTATTGAGAATTTGGAGAGAAAACAAAGCAAAGAAGAGTTAAGAGAGGGACGTTTAAAAGAAACGAAATTCGAATGCTCGTTCTGCCAAGTATTTCTTGAAATTAGAAATTTAAACGTACTTCCTCGTTTTCTCGATTCATCGTTGAGACAATCGAGCCAGGATACTTTCGAACGTGTTCTTCGATCAAAGTTGGAATATTCCCATTTCACGAGTGCTCCTCGATCTTCCTTATTTTCCCGATGCTGGGTCTTTGCGCTGCAAGAATTTAATTGTTTGCTTCGACGAGGTAACGTGATCCGATAATCGATTCTAGATCGTAACGATCAAAAAGAGAATTTTTCTTTCGTATTTCCAGAAGAATACGACTCTCGAAATATACATTTCCGAAGGAAACAGAAACTGCCATTCTCCGGGAGAATCTTCCGTCTCCAACGAGTACGCAAATCAAAAATTCAAAGAGTGTTCGCTACTTCACCGAACTCCCGGCAGAAAACTATGGAATCCTCCCAATTACAGTAAACCGCGACCGAACACACGTTCCTCGATTCACCGATGGTTTCTACGTTCGCGGCTGCTTTCCAGCATCGTCGTTCCCGCCTTTTAACTTCGCGAGTTATAGCAGTTTCCGGCTATACGTACACCCGATTAGTCCGCCAAGCAGTCCACGTAACAAATAATCAACGGATCAACCGATCGATCACGATCAGAGCCACCTCGATCAGCGAAACGAGGCTAAAACCATTTTCCATCGCCCTTAACCGAGTCTGTTTAATCAGAAGCTAGGAACAACAAGAAGAGTGGCACTTTTGAAGCGTTTAAAAAATCGCCGCCCACAGTAACGATGTTTACCTTGCTGTTAGCCGCGCTCAAAGGTTAGCCATCAGTCGCTCGTGCACGAAGAATCGTTCATCCCAAGGCGAGGAATAAAATCGATCGCGTTCGGGGGATAGAAAGAAGGGACGCGTAGGGTGATCGTCGCCGAACGGCGTCTACTTATCGTACGTTTCTCTCCTTTTATCTTTGAATTTTTCCACCACATCGTTCCTGGCATTCTGGTTTCTCATTTCACTCGTTTCTTCTTGATCCTTAATTTTTCTTCTCGATGAACAAAATTCTTCGAAACAATCGAACGAGAAAGACTGGTTAAGTGTGTCGTGTTTACGACAATCGAACGATTCGATGGACAAATTGGATGAAATAGAAGAAGAACTCGGTGAAAATGGATTCGAATCGGTCGAAGCGGAAGTCGCAGGACGCTCGGTCGGTCGCGTGAGCGTCAGCCGCGTCCTGACGCGCCCCTCGTCGTACTTTCGCCTGGAACCACCCCGATGCTATCCCGTCGGGCTAACTGACACCGTCGTCGATACGCGTTGCTCGCGGACGCGGCATCTCTACTGACATCCCCGCGTCGCCACAGCGCCCACGGCGTCGCCCTCGCCGGCGTCGGCGCTCATCGCGCCCAACTTACCCGCGGCTGCGCCCGCTTCCGCGTTCCTGCGTCCTCGAGTGGCCCGCCTTTGTCTTCGTGCCCATTCACCTCCCATCCTACCTAGCCAGGACGACGATCGTGGCGAGGTGCTTTGCATCCACGATGACGTGGAGGGTTGAAAATATTTTTCATTATTTTCCCGGGCTTGGAAGGACCGAGGCAAGGTGCTTTGCCTCCAGGACGACCCCGAGGATTGAAAATATTTTTCATTTTTATTCCATTCATTTTATTTCCTATGGCTAGCGACGTTAGCAGAGTTGGAAATTTGGATAGGTAGCTTTGGCAGGGAAGGACTATTGGAATATATATATATATAGGATATAGGAAGGAACAATTTATTTTTTTTTTTTGTCTGTATTTGATCAGACGAAAGGAGGATTGAAGTCAAATAGAATTCCTTTCGATGGCCAGCACAGGATTGACCATTGTATGTAACATGTAATGTCTTTACGTTAGAAGATCGATACGTGATCGATGTACGTTGTTATGCGTATAGTGATTGGGTACAAGGAGAATTAGTCTATTAAGAGCCAGACAGTGAAATAATGCGTGAAAGTTGTGTAAACGCGTCGACATTGGAAAACGTAAATATTAGATTATCACCTTGTAAAACGGAAGAAACTTTTCGGACAACCTAATAATTTGATGTTGTATTAAGAAGACCATTGTATCAATGGGAGATATAAAAATGAAGAATATCCTTGATTTGAAAGATTTGGTTTGTTATGGCGGCGTAAGTATTATAATTGAAATAATTTCTCGTAGCACTATAAGTACTTCGATTGATAATTTTATAAAAT